>NC_134186.1:0-600000 GCF_964188355.1 Buteo buteo | reverse complement strand
TGTGTTTTATTTACCCTGAGTAGGTTAGAATATAGACTTTCAGTTTGATATGAAAAACTACTATGTTGTGTAACATCTTTTCGTCAAGAAATAGCCCCGTGCACAAAAAGCTGGCATCGCAGTAGGTTGGAGGCAGATTTAGGCAGAAATTATATAGCTTAACAGAAAAAAAGAAAGCATTTATGGACAGCTGAAGGATAGACTCACTGAATTCAAACTGAATTTATGTTGAATCATTCTGAAAATTTTCCTAGAGTTGTTCTTGACAGGTGAGAGTAACCAGCAAAGGCACCATGCTCCTGATTAAACAGTCACGGGGGTTAAGAGGATGACTTGTTTCTGAACAGAGCC
This sequence comes from Buteo buteo, assembly GCF_964188355.1. Taxonomy (NCBI): domain Eukaryota; kingdom Metazoa; phylum Chordata; class Aves; order Accipitriformes; family Accipitridae; genus Buteo; species Buteo buteo. The sequence goes on along the minus strand of NC_134186.1, from coordinate 599,649 downwards.
AAATAAACCAAAAGAGCAGCAGGCACCAATCTGACTATATCTGGGACTCACTGCATCCTTCAAAGAGAGGCAAAGAAAACAGACTCGAGCCTGAGTAAGCAGGGGCTCCAATTGTGTTTCCATGTTGTGAAACAGTGTCTGCCACCACACTTTTAAGTCCTAATGAAATTAAATGAACAAATCTACCAGGAGCACGAGGTACTTGTGCTCTACTGAAATTAACTCCCCAAAAATTTCTGTAGGCTTTAGTAACAGCGTTAGTACAAAGCAAACCCAGGCATCAGTTCCCAACTCAGTGATGTGACAATCGCATTCCAATAAAATTGCAGATAAATCATCTTCTACAATAATGCCATTTTCTACTACAGCAAATTCCTTCCCTGGGCTCCCCTCATAGTGCACGGTTAGTATCAGACATAAGAGACAGAAGAAAATTATAGACCCAAGGAGTTTGTAACAAAGACCCACTTGCTGCCAGTACCTTAATCCCAAACATAAGTGATGTGCAACTGGAGACAAACTAAACCCCCTTTTTCTTTTTAAAATCTTTTTGCACACGAGTAACCTTAACTTCTGTGTTCACATATGACAAGCAAAAGTGACAGACAGTGCAGCCAAAACAGTTCATATATAACTTAGCTTTTTCTTTTTTTTTTTTTACCTTTTCTTTTTTTAGATAGATTCTCAAAGATGGATGTACCTGGGACGTGACTAAGATGACATCTGTGAAGCAGAAATAAGCCACAAAACTTCCAAGAAGGAAGGAAAAAGAATTGATCCTTCAGTTTCTGCTTCTAAGGAGAAGGGTTTTACCCTCCAGGTGCAAAGGAAAATCTGGAACATCTTCACTTAGAGAAGCTGCTATTCAAACCAATTTCTTCCTCACCCTGCAGTAGTGCTTCGATTGGAATTATATTAGATGGGGTTTCAGGGCTTTGGAGGGACAGGAAGTCCGATACATCCATGGCACTTAATGTTTCAGTCTGTGAGTCTGAAGGGTTAACTATCTGACTGCTCTGCCCACATGAAGGAGAAGGGGAAGAGGAAGGAAAGGTCTGAGGCTGCAGCTGGGGAGCTGGCTGCTCCAAAGCTTTTGGATCAGGTGAGGAACATTCCTTCTTAATGGTGGCTTTGTCCTTGGCAGAGTCTCGGCAGGCACACTGACACTGGCAGGCCTCCTCCTGCTTTATAATAATGACAGGAACACTGAGACCAATCTGCTGAACAGGGTTTCCTGAAGGTGAAACAAAGACAAAACAAAACAGTACTACGTAATTTCACAGCAGGGAGAGACAAATCATCTTTGTTTAATTAGATTGTATGCACCTTGCAGCAGAGATTACATGTTACTTTGTTCAAGTACAGTGAACACCTCTAGCAGATGAAAAACAAGAAAAAAGTGGCAGATACTCTCTGTTGATGAGCAACCTCTTCAGGTTGAACCCAGGCATTAGAAGTCTGATCTAAATTTTTTTACACAGCACAGTATGTCTCTTCTCTGACAACCATGATAACTTTCACTGCATAAAATCCAATAGAGTGGCATTCAAATGCCCCAGTCCCTATGCACCAATCTTTGAAGATGATGCTACAACATTACACCAGCAATTCTACTCCTTGACACCAACACAGGCATTGTGCTGTTCACTTTCTCCACTCTGCTTTCCTCTCTCATCTTGCTTCTCATGCTTCCTTCTCACTCTTCCTATGCTGCTCTACTTGCCTGGGTTCCTTTCTTTTTTAAAATTTAAGTTTTAAACTTACCTGATCTCTCTTGATTGATTGATTCACCTTTGCAATATAACAACACTGTGTAGGAAGCATGTTATGGAACAGAACTTCGACAGTTGTGTATCATTTTGATGAATCTCACAGATAGTGCTTACCAAAAACAAATGCTAAAGAACTGATTAAGTTTACTAGTTTACTACCCATTTCATGTCTTCATTTAAAAGAACAAAAAACAAATTATGTCCCTGCATTTCTGTCTTTTATTCTTCTATGTAAGTTCCATTAAAGTACCATTTTTATCAATACTGGATCTAATTTGTGAACCCGATTATCTTACAAGTTGTTAGAGAAACTACTACAGGACAGATCTCAGCACAAACCTCTGAGTCTGCAGCAGACTGCACTTAAAACCTCAGGAAGGTAAAAAAAAAAAATGAAAGTATTTTCTTCAACATTTCTGCAAACAAAAAAATCACCACAAATGTGTCAAGCTAACAGTACTACAAACAGAGAAAGAGAGAAAAGCAAGTTCAGGGTCAAGCTTACCTGTGTTGCCAGCTACTGGTAATGCAGTGGTAAAAAAAACCTTTTCTACTACTTTTGGAACTTGTGGCTTTAAAGAAAAAAAAGAAAACAAGAAAAAAAAAGCATGAGTTGGTTCCAATCAAATTTTTACTGTTCAAATTCGAAACAGCTGCAATCAAAAGAAACAGCTACACACATATTCCAAAGAGAATGCACAGGGAAATAAAAACAAAAAATTATAACATTTAGCTTGGTTCAGGGCTATGTTCTGGCTATCCCAAAACTCAGAGTATTATTTCAGTAGTCCTAAAGATGAGGAGTAATCACCCTCCACACTACATGCTTGTTAACACAGCTTATGGTTTTTGACAACTGAATGACTGAATTCTTGAAAAACTGTTGTGCTTGCTCATACTCCTTGTACCTGCACCCGTTCACTCTTGACCATCTGCAACTGAGAAAGCCTAAAGGTGGCAACAGTACTCTTAAAGATAAAACACTTGAAGTCTCAGCCATCCAGATTTACTGGAGAACCAGAAACATTCTGTTTTCCCAGAAAACTTTTCATTATCAGGCTAAATTAGGAAGAGACAGAGATTACAAAATACCTAAACACAGAGTCTTTTGTGCTTCTACTTCTCAAAAGTAATAGATAAAAGCCCACATATATTCTCAGGCCACATAGTGCACTGTCCTGAGTAAACCAAGCTGATACCTGCTGTGAGAAGTCTGCCACTAGGGAAAAAGAAGAAAGCAAGATTTTTCTGCACCCTGGATTTCTCTACCTATTTCTATTTATTTCTCTATTTTAGGGGCTACATTGGTGACATGTTTATGCATATTAACGTGATAAGCATTATACAATACTCCATCCTGGTTTGTATCTTACAGTTAGAGGTTTGATCTCCTTCCTTTTCAAAAGGGAAGGACTCTAGGAGGAAGAGAGATGGTTCAACCTGTTTCAAAGCTGTGCTGGGTATACTAACCATTTGTTCTTGGCTTTGCGGAGAACCAGTGGCACCATTTAAGATCCATTGTAAGTTTTGCTCTCCCATGACAATGCTGGACTGCAGAATAGCGGTGCTCTGAGAAGGAGTAATTGTTATAGTTGGATTACTGGTCAGAACCGAGTTCGCACCAACAGGCACAGTCTGAACTACAGCTGGCAGGGGCTCAGTGGCACTTGATGCTGTTGGGGCAGATGCCCCAGCAACCACTGAAAGTCCTTGTACAATGGGCTGTGGTGGTGTCTGAGTATGCTGCAGGAAGTCTTGGTGACTGGCTGCAAACTGTGTGCTGTGAGGAACAGGCACTTCTGGGGATTGTAAAACAGTTGCAGGATTTCCAAATGCAGCTTGCTGTGAGCTGGTTCCTATGGAGGAGGGAGCAGCAGGTGCTGCTGAGGCTTGTAGTGCTGAATGCGAAGGCTCAGAGATGCCAAGCTGCAGTACAAGTGGAAGAGACAACGATGCCGAGTCTCCTGCAGAAGGCGGAACAGCAGTGACTGAGTCTGCATCGCCATTAAAACCTTCAATCAAGGCAGCTGCCAAAAGAAACAAAGAAAAAATATAAATACATCAGTCCTTGTACAATCTGAATAAACAACTTTTTTCCATTAACTTAACAGCTAGCTGGTGGATTTTTGCTAAGTAACCTCTTTCACATCTTCAGACTGGTGCTCAAAAACATGTAAGACTAGAATCTAAAAGTAGGTCCAAATTCAGGAAGCTGGTAACACTGAATACTACACACAAGCTGATCGGCCTCATTAGCTTTCTCTAAGAAGCCTTTTTATCAGCCAGTTTGTGCAGCTACATCAAGAGAGGAAGCTTGAAAACAACACTTATGTGGAAAGTCCAAGAGCATCAATGTCAGCATTATATGACAACATGCTGTAAATACTCGGTCAATTCCCCCGTCACTGCCTGAGTGTTACACCGTCTGTGAATACAATGCATTTCAACACAAAAGAATTAACACTGAAGTTAAAGTTCTGTTTGCTACTTAGAGTTATGTGGGGCAGTAATCTTCAATCCGAAATGCTGAATTAAGTACCTGTATGCAGAGGGGGGAAAACTGTCAAAAAGCTCTCTTAAAATACTGCAGATACAATTTGTACCTGTCTGCTGAGAATCATCCTGATTTGCAGTGTGATCCGGGCTCTGAAACATAGACTCAAAGATGCTTGCTGGTGAGATTGTGCTAAGGTCTTGTCCGTGTGTCTGGCAAATAGAAAATACAGAGGAAGACATCAGATAACATTGTATTTCAGGTCTCCACAAACTTTGCACACGTCCCAGTCAAGCAGCGTATGAATGTCAGAAATGCCTCTCCAACTAACTAGCCACCTTCAGGAAAGGCAACATATTTCACTTAACTATTGTAAAATGACACTTAGTTTTTATTACCCACAATCAAGTTTACCAACATAATGAGCAAATCCTTACAAAAATAATAAGTAAGTCCTTCAGAAGTAGAATATATTCTTCTGCATCCACACTTTGTTTAACCCTTCTTGTAATACTCTGTTAGAAACAGACATTAATTTGTTCTTGACTGTTTGTGAAACCTTTTCTGCAGCAAAACCAAAATAGCTCCGCTTAGATTATATCCTCGACTGTCTGTCCACTTATGGACTCTTATGCACTACTGTCACCCACCCTGCTCTAGGAACAGAATATATTAAAAAGCTTCACACTGCTTCCACATCAAAGCACAAAAGAATGACACAGCCTCATCAGTATATAATTTTCCTCCATGTAAAATTTGAGCTCAGTCAACAGTTATCAATAAGCAAGAACATTATTACGGTAAAATCAGATGCAGAGACTTTAAAAACAGGTTGAATTAAGCACTGCATATTTTGGAGGAAACCCCCTCTTTCACTCAGTTATTCTGCTTTTAGACAGAATCTTTTTTTTTTTCCAACATTCCAGAAAGGACAGCAATAGTATGTCATATTTACAGGCTCGATAGGGTGTGTAAGAAACATACATTTTTTCATCAAGAGAGTGTCTCCTGCAAACTGCCACAAGACACAAAAAAAAAACCCCAAACCAGTATACAGTACATCTAAAACAATTCTATGTAAAGTCACTTATTCTGCAAAAGAGTACGTCTCGTCCACTAGCAAAATAAAAGCCTGAAGTAGAGTATGCTGGAGGCCTGAAGAAGAGAAACAGAAGCTACTGGCCATACGTATCAAATCTGCTGTGTTCTATTTGACAGGACAAGCACATTGCCAGAAAAAAGCAAAACTCAGATTATGGGCGAGGCAATTCCAGGACAGTAACTCACTGGATTAGAGTTCTCCCGCAATTCTGAATCTGTTGATATGAGGCTTAAGTCACTCAGACAAAGCGAGTGGCTTGTATCCTGTAAAGAAGAAAAAGAAATGGAGTTACGTATTAAAAAAGTGTCAGAAGTGTTTTAAATTACTTTTTAAGAGTCCACACAATTCTGCCTATAGAGAATTTTTTTTACCTGTATGTGACCGAAGTCTCAGTTCTAAAATCAAAGGAGCAATATTACTAAGCAAAGGATATTTAGTAGCTATCAAGGATTCTTAACATCTCTTTCACATTACTTCAAAAAAAATTAACCTAGAATTTTAAATTAGCACAGGAACAAATCAGCCTATAGAAAATAAAAAAATTAAACCTTAACAGTTAGTATTTATTTTACTTCACACACTTATTACATAGTATTGATTAAAACATAAGAATCTACAAGGAAAGCACGATAATATAATTGTCTATAAACTTGTGTCGGTATGTGGCATCTTGTCAAAGCAGCGGTAACCCAAGTGTTAATTTTAATGTGATTAAAATTAACAGACAAATTTAGATGAGCATTTCTAAATAAAACTTGGCAACCAAATACCACACTAGAAGTTTAAAAAATACCGATCCCATTGTTTCTTATCAGCACACTGTAAACACAGCATATGAGAATAAACCCTACGCCGCCACCTTGAATGCCAGCAATTTCAGAATTCAAATTGAATTCTTGCTTCAAAAGAGGCACCCGTGGGTCTCTTCATGGGAGACAGGGCACCAAGTAGTTAAAATTCCCTTTGAAAATCCCAGTCTTAAATGTTATACCTTTAGAACACCCTACAGACCAAATAATTTCTTCCCCAAAGTATGGTTTTATCTCCATCTAACACAGAAGCACTAGGAAGAAGTGCTACTAACCTCAGATACATTGTTATTGGGAAGTGCATTATAGGCATGTCCTTTCTCATGACCTTTCATGTGACTCTTCAGGCTATACTGTGTACTAAAAGTCTTCTCACAGCCATTACTGGGACAGAAGAAGGGCTTCTCCCCTATAAGCAGGGCAAAACATATGTAACAAACTTACAGACATTATATCAGACACATACTTTTAAAGCACCTAGGAGAGTAATAATATTTTATACAAACAAGATTGTTTAATGCCACTTCACACGTTCAGCATTCTTGGGAGTCTTGCAGACAAAAGTTTCTGGTTTACCACATGAACTGACACAAGAACACAACATTTAATTTTTATGCATCCATACCGATACATTTGTGAAAAACATTCATGAAATTCAAGACCTGTCAGGCATAAATGGAAGTGCATAAGTGGAGTATTGGGGATTATCCTGATCCAGGTGCAGGAGTTAGCACTTGGCCTTGTTAAATTTCATGAGGTTCACATGGGCACACTCCTTCAGACTGTCAAGTTCCCACTGGTTGGCATCCCTTCCCTCACCTTGGTGTCACCCCCATATTTTACGTAAGTATAAATATATATTAGGATTCCGAGAGTTAGTATAGACTCACTAAGCTCAATTAAGGAAAAAAAACAAACCCTATGGACTTACCAGTATGTGTCCTAACATGTGTTTTAAGGTGGTGGCTTGCAGCAAAAGCCTTTCCACAGCCGTCATGCTCACACCTGAATGAGGCATCACAGAAGAGTTAGCATCAGGCTTCTTTGATGCATTAGTTACAACCTTAGATCACACTTCACAATAGTCCCAGGACTCTGAAAAGCTAGCCTAATGCTAATCTGTGTTAGCAATCAGGTTATCTCCCAACAGCTGCTATGCATACTACACAGACTATAGCAGGGCTCTGAATAGGACTCAAATTCAAGCATCACAGCAGAGAAGCAGCAATATGATTTAAAAACATGATCATTGTGGCACACATTTACGTTTAAAAAAATAGCTTGACTATTCTTGTCTTTGAAGACAGTCATTTCACCCACTTTTACAGGCAACTGAGAGAGCTCTAGAACAAACATGCTCAAATGCTAGCTGCCTTCACTTTTTTCTCATGAGAATAGCTTTTCATTTAGGACAGTAATAGCTGCCTCTTGGCCCATTACATAAATCCCACAGAAGTAAAAATTGCCATCCAGCAACTTACCGAAATGGCTTTTCTCCTGTGTGTGTTCGAATGTGCTTCCTCAGGTCACTGTGCGTTGTGAAGTATTTACTGCAGCCTTCTGATTCACAGTTAAATGTTTTCCCTGTGTGAAGCCTCTGATGTGCTTTCAATCTAAAAAGCATGCCAAAAAAATCCCTCTTGTGACTTGTTGGATGAGACAGCCCCTACCTGAGGCAAGCAAGCCATTCATTTAAATGTGCAGGACGGGATCAAAGGCTTAACATATTCTGAACTGAAGGTAACTAGCTTATGAAAGTAACTGATATCACTTCTGAAGTTCCCAAGCAAATCTGAGAATTCCTTGTGTTTGCCCACCACCTTCAATACTATTGTAATATAAATAAGCTAAGTATGTCATCATAGGTTCTGTCATCCTACTTCTGGTATAGCATTTCCACATTGCGGGGGAGGGGGAGGATGCGTTATATACCTATCTGTACTTGGAAGAAGCATAACAATTGTATTCAGACACAAACAAAAAGTCAATGCAACTTGCAAAACAGCAACAGCCACATCTACAAGAGAAATAGGCTGAGACTTCCTACCTGTACAGTGTATTGAATGCCTTTTCACAGCCCTGCACATCACATTCAAACGGCTTTTCCTTAGTGTGCACTCGAACATGGATTTTGAGGCTGTAGGAGGTAAGAAAGGCCTTGCCACAGCCTTCTTGATTGCAGACAAAAGTATATTCTCCACGATGTGTCTTTTGGTGAGTGCGCAGGTTTCCGGCAGTGCTATAGGTGCGCGGACAGCCCTCAAAGGTGCACTGGTATCTCTTAACCTAAGAAACAAAATGCAGCATACTTAATTTTTAAGCATTTCTAGAATCCAGATAGGGTAGAACTGCAGTTAAACAAAGACAATGGAATAGATTTTGACCCCAAAGGCAAAAAAAGAAAAAATATTGCCTTTTAATTATCAGGTAACTTAATATTTCTGCTGCACTAAGTGAGGAAGGAGTGGCAAACATTGGAAAGCAGGCCAACCTTATAGAAGAATAGTAATCTAATAGAAGGGGGGGGAGAAGGAAAAAACATAATTCAAAACATTTCTATCTAAAAATCTGATAGAATAGTTAGAAAGGATGCTAAGAGGCTATCAAACCTATCTGCTATTCCCATATGTAGCACCTGCATTTAGCTCAGGTGCTTCTAGCAGAGTTATTTATTTGTGGACGATGAAGACAAGGGAAAATACACTTTCACAACCTGACTCTCAAAAGCACTGCCCTATGCGCTGAATTCCCCTCAACATCTTGAATGAGAACTATAGTTTTTCACCATCTCCTATGGTCTAACCATCAGTCCATTTATTACTTCATCTCAAAAGCAGCCTTCATTGTGCTTCATTCTTCTCTTCAGTGTTTACTGAAGTAGTCAATGCCTGAAGTGTAATGAATCAAACAAGGTGCTTTACGTCAAAAGGCAAGTGTTAAGATTTCTCAGCCAGCTATCTAGATCACCAGGAAACAATTTCACATTGAACTAGATCTGGTAGCTTTCCCAGCTTCTGCAACAGGCAGAAATAGACCATGCAGAAGCTTCCAGTGTGCAAGTTATAACACTTAATTAAATCTCATTCTCTCTTGTGAAGTAGAAGAAATAAGCCATCTGATATGCTTGAATAAATTTATCTTCAATATTAATTATCAGACTGATGGCTTTCATTTGACTGCTGCAGTTGAGAAATCTTAACATCTAAAAAGCGATTATAGAGCCCAAGAGAGGACTTGATGGTTGACAGGCAAGAAGTAGAAGAGTATTCTAGAAGATGCTGATTTGGAAATGTTTAGAAAGGGGCAATACAAACTCACAACAGAGAAGCAGGAACTTTCAGATTTAGTATTCTAACAAGTAGTCAAGAAGATAATATAGCAGGACATAAGCCAGCAATTTTCCTCTTTTCCAAGGCACAAAGCACCTATCTCACAGTTCCTAGTATTATTGCTTAGAAAAGGCTGCAGACTGTCTTCAAAAAAAACAGATACTGAATCGGAGGTTGATACCAGGAGAACCAGATGAACCTATACATAACCAATGGGTAACACTTTCTACCCATCTCATGGCTCATCAACTCTTCTCTTCTTCTTTATATACACCCAACAGAAAAGAGCATTCGATAATCACAGTTCTTTACCACCACAGCTTGGAAGCTGAGAACAGAATAACATGGGATGCATTGATCTATTGTCAGGTAAGTATAAAATCACTTTATTTGAAATCATGCTCCTCTCAGAATAACAGGAGTTTAGGCAGATGCATTAAGTAGGAGTAACACCAAAACCATATAGTTCTTGGTGTGCCTAATTAAGAACTGCATATTATTTAATCCTTCCACAAAGTAACTAATTTGATTAATGCTTTGTGCAATACCACACAAATGAAAGGAACAATGGGCCCTCAGTAAAACCACTATGAGATCTGTAAATGGCGCTCTGAAACGCATTTGTTTTGTCCAAGAATTGTCTCCCATTCATGTACTGCAATGGCACAAGAATAAGGACAGTCGAGGGGATCTGGAACACATTATTTATTATGCTAACAGTTGTTGGTACCGTTGAAGACCATATCAGTGCTGTAAGGTCCAAAGGAAGGTACACACCTTCAGATTCTTTTTCTCAAATAGTCAAAGTAACAGCCCTTAATGATGTCAATTTGAGCCACATGCGCTCAGCATTTCCTCTTAAGAACAAGCCTACTAGATCAAGTACCTGAGAACTGAGGCACCCAAAAAGATATTTCATTGCATGCTTTCAGTCCTCTCTATATATACAGGTTTAAGGCCTTCATGCCAGTAACTACAGAACTAGGGCCTAAAGCACCAAGGCACACCTCTCAGGGCTATAGCAATCAGGTTACACAGACCCAGGCTCTACCTGTCCAGAAGATCACCTCTAGAATAAGGGTAGCCTGGGAAACAAGCTCTTCAGTAAGGGCAGGGCTTTCGGTTAACTAAACACATCACCCCAACAGCTTCCCAGGAAGCACTGTGGTCATATAGTGCCCTAGCACAAACTCATACCAGGTATAATTTGGGTTCTCAATGGCTCTCCATAAGGAGAGAGAAATAAATAGTCTTTCAGTTACTTCCAACCTGTTTTGTAGGGGACAAATATGCCAGCAGGAGCCCTTTAAGAAAGCTTTACAAAATCTGAGTATATAGGAGCTGAGTAATCTCTTGTGTAGTCTCAATCTGTAGTCTCTTGTTGATAGCACAACAACAGACTGGCATCTACCTTCGCCTTCCTTTGATAAAAACTTAGTATTTAGAGAATATTAAAGCAGGTTAGACATCTAAAAGAGATCGTTATACAGAGCATAGAAATATCTTAACTATAAAGCTAGCAAGACATACGACAACTATAAAATAACTAGAAGTAGTTTTCATTTTGACTAGTACTGAATTCAGTTCCTGCCTCTCATATATAGGTGATGATAACAGCATATTGCTAAATGGAGATGAGTATTCCAAGCTATTTATCATCACTTATCTTACTACTCGATTAATCCAGGGAGACACTTTACTCTCAAATGCAGACTTGAACAGACAATTACACATCCAGGAACTAGTTCTCCATGCTTTTCCAATTTCACATGACAGTTGAGAAGCAGCATTATCCCACAGAATTGTAACTACCATGAAAAATATTTAGCTATTGCAAAATATAGTAGGGGAAGAAAGGATAGCAGAAAGAAATTACAGAGTATGAAGAAAGAACATGTATAAAAAAGCATTTTGTCCCAGTAAGACTGGCAGAAAATTACCCATACTATGGGGCTTTTTAAAAACTACAGTTCAGGAGACTTACTGCCAAAACCCAAAAACTTTTCTTTTCAAAATATCTTGCCCTGTTGAAGGGCCGCTTCTTCCAATCCTCTCTACATTCCCACCTTACAAGGGAGACTGTAGATTTTTTTTGTGGGTTTTTTTGTTTTTATAAAACAGATAGGGAAGAGGACCTACTCTACACCTCACTGTAACAGCTTTAAATAATCTAAGAAAAAAAGCTAGTTAGGAGATATTAATTCAGATTCTTTTGATACTATATTTTATTTAAGATACACTGTTTTCTCCTTATTTCTGTAGACAGTAGTTACCCAGGCTGCCCTAAGTACAGGGAACGCAATGAATTCATACAAGAACATGTAGGAAAACGTCATGTTTGGACTCATGACTTGGCAGCCTACCATGAAATTCACAATACAGAGCAAATTCTCACTAAATCTTTTTCCTCCCGCAATCCAAGGTTTACTATAAAGCATTTAACTTACTACAGATTTACTAGTCAAGAAATCCATGTATGCTAAAGCAATGGAAGCGGTACACTACACCAAAACCAGCTGTTAAATGTTTGCATCTGATTCTCCCTTGATTTTGTACAAGACAGTAAGAAGAAGAAAGAGTAAAAACATCAAGTGTTTAGAATGAGCAAATGATCTAGATGATATGACCAACAGTAACTTGAAGAGGAAAAGATTTTGGAAGTCTTCACATTTTTACCTAGTCACTTAGCATTATTAGAAGCACCATACAGAGAAGGAAACAGTAATTTTACTGTAAAGCAACTTGCCCTTAATTTATAGTTCAAATCAGGTTAAAGTTATCAATAAATATCCAAGCATTACAATACAGTTACAACATAATTAAGAAGTTTGGCTTTGTTGAGTCAGCCAAAACACAAGAGCACAGACTGGTAACACACAGACACAAGGTCAAAAAGTACATTTTATTAGATGAGAAGGGGCACGTTATCTTCACCAGGGATCATCAGATTAAGTACAATTTCTGCATCAGTACTGAAGTAAGTGTTCCCTGTTAGAGTTTTAAGGCAGCTGGAAAGTAGCATTTTTACATGCTGCATTCAGGACATTCTCCACAGTACTTCCCATAATACACAAGTGATTTGACACAGGCATGAACTACCTAAAAATCAAGTGAGGAGTCTGTTAAGCTTTCTAGGTGTTTACATGTAGGACTAGAAAGTGAAAGAAAAGGAGAGTGCTAATTATAGATTAAGGATTTGGTTCCTAGCTGCCAATGCACATATTTAAAGGAAGATGGCAGTAACACTTTCAGTTTAATGGCCTGAACTATGACAAAGGCCTTGCAGTGCTCACCCTTTTCTCAAGGGCCAAGTCTTTATTCCACAAATTATTCCGAGAAGGATACTGCAGACAGAAGCAATACTACCACCATGTTCTAAGCAAAATAAAACTTTCTGTAAAGCAGTAAAGCATTTAATTCTCTTTTCACGTTAGGAACATTAGCACATCAAATAAGCACTGATTATACACATAAAATTATGTAGAGATATTGAACATGAAAGACTCGGAGTTACAGCAGCAAGTACTCAAGACTATCGTCATATGCAAGCAACAACAAAAAAGAAACATGGCAGCACAGGAAAAAACACAGATGGCTAGGATACGAAGTGTACAGAAACAAGTTGCTTTGAAGACAAAGGCTGTGGCTGCATCACATATGCATTTTGCAAAGGACAGTGCGCTGTCTCTCCCAAGGAGATGCACCACAGGGAAGCTGGAAGAGTCTTAATTAAGCATTTACCTTAGAGGTAGGAACTAATTGTCCAATAAATCAACAAGACTGTCAAAAGCAGAGCCTGATACACTGTGCCAAAGCCTACTTAAACTGCTCAGTTTGCCTTTAAGTCATCTTGAGTTTACAAGATTCCCCTTAAACTGCTAATATTTGTCATCATTGAACAAAAAATTTAATTAATTTGAAATACAAGACTATAATCACATTTATTCTTACAGACAGAATTCTAGCGAGAGAAGTATAACAAAAGGAAGTTAAAGGTAATTAACAAAGTGTAAAACCCTCTTTTGCTTCATAAATGTCTAAGACTGACCTGAAGATTTAAGTCTTTAAAACAGTTATCTCAAGTGTTAGAACTGCTACAGATGTTTTAGAAGTCCCAAAGAATTGGACTGGTAACTTTTAGAGATGAGCCAAATGTTCAGGGGTTTTAGAGATTTCCCATCTCCAGACAACTTATGAAGCATTTGAAACAGCAGGACAAAAAGGGCTTTTACAAGATGGAAGAGTGTCACATATGGTTAGGGCTTATTTCCACTGCACTCAAATTATAGTGTAACTCCTCCCTGCCCCAGAAAATTAACTCAAGAGATGGAAAATAAGTTCAGAAAAAGGATTTCATTAGGAAATTCCAGGTCTTACAAGCCTTTTTTAAAAAGGAGAGGCAAAGAAATAGTCAGTTTAATTGCATGTGCAGTCATCAACACCTGTTAAGCTCGTACAAACTGTTCTCAGACGCTACAAGATTGCAAGCTTATTATCCTACAAAAAGAAAGTACTGATATGACTGACATAGAAAAATTAAATATTTTAACAGCTAAGAAGGTAGGATACAGCAGCTGCTAATATGAATAACAACTGAGCAAAAGGAGTTCCTTAGACTTAAATGGGCTTATTGAGCAAACCTCAGTGCAGAAGTTTCGTAAGTGCAGAGCTGACCTCCTACAGCCCCATTTCCTCACTGCCGAGCAAGCAATAATGAAGGTTCCCTGCCAATCTAAATTATTCAGAGCATTCAAACCCAGCTCCCTTTCTCAGCAAGGGCTCATTTCTGCAATTCTCTCTGACGCTGAATATCAGTTACACAAGTAGTTGATACTACTACCATTGATACTAGCACAGACACTTGTACAGATCATCCCTTATTTAACTTAGAAGGGCCAAAAAAGGAGCACAGAGTTGTCACTGTGTTGGTATTTCAGTCAACTTTGCATTGCTGTTGTACCTAAAAGCAAGAATCCCAAGTCAGTCTGTACAAGCCCTCAGCACTTTGCATGCAGGTAGAATTAGTTAAGGAAACAGAATTCAAAAGTAACCGCCATTTTAAATAGGTAAGCTGACTTAATCTTTCAAAATACAACAGACAGTAGTTTAAAGGTTTCCTTATTTTCTTCTCACAGTTCCCCTGTGAGTGACACAATAAAACTACAAGTCCTTTTAAGTTTGACATCTTAAGTTTCATACTTTCACTACCGCCAACAGTCTGGAATTTAACCTGGAACTTGGATGCCCTTTTCTCAAGAATACACAGAACTACCACAGAATAAGAGAATTCACGTTCTTTCTAGTTATCTCTGAACTCAGGAAATAATTGCCCAACCAAAAGAAAAAGGAAAGACCACTAAAATCACACAAGCTACTAATACAAACGCCTTTTCAGTACCATATTCTCCTGCTATCTAGTGTGTTACCGCTTGTCAAAAACTGCTTCCTGGCTGCTTCACAAGAACACAGCAGGACATTAGAGTGAAAACTGATGACGCTCACAGCTTTGCTGCTGACCCACTAAAGCGACTGTGGGAAACAGTTATGCCTAGCAGCACAAAGCAGTACTATCACTAAAAGTACCAGCGGATTTAATGGAGTGTAATTCACTCCACTATACAGTAACCTTTAAGAACAAGGGAAACTTCTGTCGCCTCCCAGCAAACAGCTTTAGAGAAACACATTTTCAAAGCATTTAAGGTCACCAGGTGAAAAGCACTCACAATTAACATAAAATTCAGAATCACATTTAGCTACTTACTTCTTTAAGCTTAGTTTCTGGGCATTCAGACTGCAAAGTGAGCGTTGCTCCTTCAATATTTCTTGGCATAGGAGTTGAACCAGGATTTATTGTTAGATGAATCTGATCTGGAGAAATAATATGTTGCACATAACCCTGGGACATTCCTTCATGATCTGCTATTAAATGAAATCCTTCTTCATGACCCTCTGGTAAAAAAGGCAAGTGATCACCACACTGTCCTTCATCCTCGTCATCTTCTAACACGCTGTGGTCCTGCTCTATTAGAACAGTTGTCCTGTCATAGACCGTCCCAGGTGACGAAGAAACCAGCCCGTTTTTATCAGCAAACCTCATCATATTGTCATCTTGGGTTAAATCGTCTTCCTCTACTTCATAGTAGATAACGTTGCCTTCGGGACTGTTCTCCCCCATGGCTCACCGCCTCTCAGTACGATATCGTGAGCTTAGACCGTAACGACTCATCTGCAACAGAAGGGCGGGCGGCGGCGGGTCAGCCGGCTCTGCCCCGGGCCGGGCCGGGCCGGGCCAGGCCGGGCCCCGCTCCGCTCACAGGCACAGTGCCGCGCGGCCGGGCAGCTGCTCCGCCGCCCCGGCCGCCCACCCGGCTTCAGGGGTGCCGGGCCGAGCGGCGCGGCCCCGGCCCCGGCCCCGCGGGCCGGGGAAGGCGTCCCCTCCCCGAGCGCGGCGCTACCCCCGCCCGGCCCCGGACTGCCGCGCCGCCCCGCCCCGCGGAGAACCGGCTAGCCAGGGCCTGCGCGGGGACCGCTCCGACCCCCAGCCCGGCCCCCGAGACGCGGCCCCGCCGCCCTCCAGCCTCGTCCACCGCCGCGCTCACCGAGCTCCCGGCAGCGGCGGCACCTCCTTCCCCACCCCAGCGGCACCATGATTACCAGCGCACTCACTTCCGCTTCCGGCCGCGCACGGCCCGACGGGAGCGCCGCGCCCACCGCGGGGCCTGACGGGAGGGGCCGCGGACGCGCCTGCGCACTCGGCGGGGCCCCCGGGGGCCCCGCCGAGTGCGCAGGCGCGGCCCCGCCCCCCTCGGCGGCCCCGGTCGGACAAAGCGTCACCGGCGGCCGCGGCCCCGGAACGGTGAGTGAACTCACTGTCAACAAACCAAGAGCCTAAACCAGGCAACGTCGACAACGGGCAGATAAGGCTGGGAAAATACACCGAGATCTTTTTATTTAAATAACGAGGACTTAAAAATTATGAGCTTTAATACAAGTTAAATAAAATACAGCGTAAAGATCAGCTTTTAGATTTTTGCTTGTCTACAAACAGCTTATTTAGAAATTTGATACACTTTACAAGCTTGAACAGTTTCAAACACAACAACTGTGCCTTCAAAAGCAATAGATTGTATAAAATACTGTGATACCCAAAAAAAGAGCCAGTATACTGTACAGCAGAATATTTTTACAGTAATTTGATATCTAAAAATCACATTAGCTGCATCTGAAATTCATGGTAAATTGTCTTCTCTCAAGAGGAACTGACGGATGAATTGCTGAGCTTTCCTCTTCTCAGTTATATCAGGTGTAGGATGTCCAGGAGGAGGTCGAAGTAACAAGCCACCAAATACACTAGCTGCATTAAAAAAGAAAAAAATAAAAGCCACAGGCGCACAATAAGAGTCTGTCAGCAGCAGGGTATCAAGGGTGATTCCACCAACCCCAATCAGTCAAAGTGGGAGAATGCCTAGCTTCAGAATGGCATCAGATAAAGCTGATGACCCACCCGCACCTGAGTCACTTTACAACTTTCTTCAGGCTATTGCAATGACTGTTTTTCTATGGACTGTTTGCTCATTATTAAATTCTTCAGAACAGCAGAGGCCATGACGGCACTCACTAATAGAAATGTGTTTTGTTGTACAAACTGCAAAGCCCCTCTGAACAGAATGGTTATTTTGCTTGCCTTACCAAGAATATTCACATCCAAATGGTTTTTCCCTGAATTTTTCAGTAGTTCTCGTAGAAATGCCATTAGATATTCAAATACATTTTTATGGCACCCTGGCAGATTAGAGATAATCTGAGGAGGGGAAAAAAACCAAAACAACATTTATATTGAAGACATGGCAATGGCTTGGCAGCTTTATCAACTACCAACATCACCTCGTTACTGGTCTGGCATAAAACAGTTTGCCTCCCCTCCCTCCAGAATTACAGAAACAGTCTCACAGAGAAGCCGGTGATACCTGGCTGCTCAGCGAGTAGTTGCTGGCACTCTCCAAACAGCTGCTGTAGAACCTATAGCAGATGACAGGCTCCGGCAGGCTTTCCAGGAAGAGCAGCAGGGCTTCTGCTACTGAGTGGTTGCTGCCAACTGATCCAAAGACGGTTAAGGAAGAGGCAAGCACAGCGTGATCTATTTTGGTCATATTTCTGCTGAAACATTTTGCTTAGGTCTCCAAGACCTCCTCCTATTGTTCACAGCTTTGAGTTAAATCATTTGACTCCACATAGCAAGCCATTTCCACTGGCAGTTGGACACGTACATAATCAACAATCGTTCACCAACATCACAAGGACTTATCGGGGGCATTTGTCCTGATTGCAAGGAGTAGTGCAGGTCTCGGTTACCCCAAGATGAGAGACGGTAATTTAAAAAACCTGGTGGAGTATAGAAGACTGATCAAATCTTTTTCAGCTTTGATCACTAAGGCACAGTGAGCCTTACCAGACATCAGTCTAAAAGGATACGGAGGGTATCATGCATTCCTTTGTCCAAACAATCTCGGATTTGCTCAAATTCGGATCTGAGGCCTGGTTGCTGAAACAGGTCCTCCTGCAAAGAAGACCATTAGTCGGTCTCAGGGAAAATAAAAGTTATTTGGGTAAATAGAGCAATGTCCTTATAATCTGGCTGGAAAAATCTCTCCAAATTGGCAGTTATCAGCACAAATCTCACGACAAGCAGCTCTAGTAAGGCTGCAGCACTGCAGTAGAGAGCAATGCAGGACAGCTGCTGATGCGTGCCACACACAAAGTCATCATCACGAAACAGTGCAATCACGGCACCAGGATCGCTTACTACAGATGTCTTTTATCTCTCTTTACCATTAGCCAAACATCCACAGTTAGCAATGATTGCTATTACCAGTACCTTCTTCAAAACTAAAACTAATGCAAAATAAATTATTTTGTGTTTCCAGTACAAACACTGCCAACCTGCTGGGAAGCACTGCGGTACAAGTGATCCACCATCATCCACAGCTCTTTTGGAATGTCCATAGGCTTTTCAGCTTGAACAGCATCATCAGTCATTTCTAGTGGCATCAGGGTCTGAGAGGGGGAGGTGTGTGGGGGAAAAAAAAAAAAAAAAAAAAAGTAGCTAGCCAAGTTCTTATTCAACTCAGCAAAAATGCTTCACAAAGCTTATACCTGAGAATTAAGGCTTGTTAAGAAACAGTGCAACTTTACTCACCAGTCTTCATATAAGACTAGTACAACAGGCACATTTATATCAAAAGTCCAGGCAGAAGAAACAAGCTGCTCTCATAAACACGCTTCACGTACACTCAGCTCTATGGAAATGCTACATCATGCCTCCACATATACACACACACCTCCATTCAATGTGGAGAAAGCCAAAGGCTCCAGACAAAAGGTCTACATTTGGAAGTTGCACACCTTTTTAAAATGTGCAGGCAGAGCAAATGGGATCTCACTTTCAGTGCTCTCTATATGAAATGGGTTGGTTCATCCACGTGAAGAATTAATGCAAGGTGTGAAGATGGTGCACGGGAGAGCATAAGCTGTTATCAGCGACTATGGACCAGGGAAGTGGAAGAAGGTTCTTTAGCAATAAACAGGACTTAACATTGTTTTAATGGTTCTTGTGGGTTCAGAAGGGAATCTTGTCTTTAACTCACAAGTTTCCGAATGGATTCTGCTGGCATGTCCTGGATCGGTTCCCTCATGTAACACAGAGTATGAATAGGAGACCCAAAGCAACTTGGCAAGTAGTTGCCTGTTACAGATAGAAAATAATCCTTCCCCCTGTTAAGATGCAAGACCAAGATATCTTCAAGTTTTTCCTCTCCAGAGTTTAAGTGTGTAGCTGTTGATTTATTAACAAACACCTCCAACTCAATTGTGATCTCAGCATCTGCCAGAAGATGATAAAAAAACCCGTACTCAGTTCAAAAAGGTATTAAACCAATGAGCCTGCCGATAGGCATAGCATTCTCAAAATAGCAGAGAGAAGTAAGCCAGAATGTGAAACATTAGCTCATTAACATGACATGAACAATGAGGAGCTCACCTGATAGAAGAAAGCCCTTACTGGGATTAGCAATCAGCCACTCCTTGCAGTAGGTTTCCTCATCTGGCTTGCTGATAAATTCGAACTGGCAGGGCACTTGTCCATTGCGGATTGTAAACTTTTCTACCTGCAGCTGCATGTATTTAACATCCTCAAAATGGAACTAGAAACAAATGTCAGTCAACATCATCATTGAGCAGCAAAATACCCAGATTAACCCTCTTGCTCCTGCACCCCATCTCTTCCAGGATTACATAGGATTACATTTGCTTACTCTGTATGCCAAAGTCGTTTGCATCAGTGGGCCCTTTAAAACAAATGCTCACCTCAAATAACCTCAATGAAATTTGAGAACAAGATAGCTATAGCCTCAAATGTCTCATTTGCTTATCTTTTTTAGGCCCCAACACACAAAGCAAATGCCGGTTTTGTGACCTTCTCCAAATCCTTCAGATTTTACATTTTATGTTTCAAACAAGTCAGAGCAAGGGCCACAAACTACCCTCTTACTCTCTCTCTCACCTCCCACCTCAGGGAGTAAAATGCTCTACGTTTCAGCCTGGTACTGTGAATAGAATTTAGCTGTATCTAAACAGAAATAAATATTTCTAGGGCTTGTAAATAGAGAACGGCTGGAAGTCAAAATATTCTACTACTTCGGAACCAGACCCCAGGGTCCAGAATCTATCTAATGTACTTCTACCACTGGAATACACTTCTGGGGTCTAGGGTTGCTCAGTTTCTCCAGCGAGTCACAGCACATGAACTCTCCCTACCTCTCTCTGGGAGAGGGTCACCGAGGGAATGTTGGCATTCTCCAGCTTATCCAGTGAGCGGACTATTTCCTCAAAGGCTTTTCGATAGAGGTCCTCATCCACAACCTTCACCTGAAAAGGATACACACTGCACCAACTGGCATTTACTATGCCTCTGCAGGACAGCTGTAACACAGCTGGAAACATGAAGTGATTTGATTTTAGCAGCACACTAGCATATATAACATATGTAACAAACAGAGCCCCTTGGAGCACTAATGCTCCAAGATCTCGTCAGGATCCAACAGTAAAGGACCTTGCCATAACTAGCAAGAGAGTCTCCCAGTCAGTACTAGATCAGCTTTTTTTTGTTGTTTGTTTTGTTCTAAAAAACACTACTGTGCTGTCAATGATGTAGCATTCCTGCACTGCAAGTTTCTGTGAAAATTATTAGGAAAATACAAAAAAAGGCAAAACAACACTTCTGAAAAAATACCTACAGATATTAATGCATTATTCTGCTTAACTGAAGTATCATTTAACACAACCCTAGCTTACTATGAACAACAATCCTATCTCAGTATCTTATCTAGCCCACCTTTTAAGCCATTGTTCTCTGGGGATGCCATAAAAGCAGGAGGAGAGGGAAATCAGCAGGAGAACCTCCCTCCTCCATCCCCCTCTCCCCACACAGAGGACGAGGTCAGCAGAGTTACTTCCTTCAGCACTGACATACTTACCCCAATATCAAACAGAGAGCTAACTGGCTTATGATCACTGATCTTCAAAGCCATATGGCTGCGATAGCTCAGCTGAGCAATGTTCTGCCCTTTCCAGAGTATCCGATCACACCATGCTGGAACACGACACTTCTCACTAAAACAGAGGTAAAAATTACAGCTTCCAGGCACAGTTCAGGTGGAGTAACAACGCAAGGCAGAATACTGCTCTCCCCGAGACTCGGTGTTTTCCTGACATGGCCTGGAGCTAATTCTCTGTCAAAGTTGTATTTTCCAGTTTCTTTGACTAGTTACAAAAAATTTGATTGTCTACTATTGGGTATCTCTATCTCATGCTTTACTTTCTACTTCTTCAAAGTTGCAATTATTTATTTTGTTCTTTTGATACACTTAACATACAAAGCAATACTCAGAGATATTTTTGACCATAAGAACCATGAAAAATAAGAACTCAGGTTCTACATTTAAAGTTCACATTTCAATTTTTTTTATTATTTTTTTTTTACTGACTGCTGCACAGATTTCATTCCTGGACTTGAAGCTGACATTCCTAGTTTACTAAGAACAGGTCGGCTACTCTGTGTAGTGCATTACAGGAATGATGGTTCTCGCAGTCTTCCAGAGAATACGCTCAGTTACAGACAGCAAAAATGCACCAATTCAAACCCTAGCTGGTCTGACCTGAGTAGATATCAGCAAATAAAAGATCCTAAAAATTTTGCTTGGTAAAAAAAAAAAACAAACCAAACAAAAAGAATGAAACTAACTAAAATGATTCCTTAATTTTGTACACCTCTAAGAGGAAACCCAATGGATTATTCCTGGAGAAAACATTAGGAATATCTGACAAGTAGCAGTGGAAGAAAAGCAACATAAATAGATGTAAACTGGAGATGGATTTTGGAGCCAAGGGAGAGGAACAGTCACAATCTCAGAACTGTTCCTATTTATAGCCATTAGATCTGCAATTCTTTTTAGCTTTGTTTTTACTTCCTTCAGTGGTAACATTAGCCGTTGGTAGGATCACATATGAGGCAATCACCGTACCTTGTGTCCCAGTCATCACAGCCAGCATCATATTTGTATGTTGGCTGGAAAGAAATCTCTCCCTCTGTAAAGCCTTCAAAGACTGCATTTGCGTTCATTTGCCTCTTTAGCTACGAAAGAAAAAAAGATGAAAAATTTAATTTTAAATAAGCTCACGCACAATTCCCATACGAGCTAAAAGGGAGATGTTCGGCACTAAGAAGGCCAAGGAGTACCTGTGCAGTTTCTAACTAGCACCCTCAGCACCACCTGCAGGTAGGTGAGACATCAGTACCTGGTCATATTGGCAAAGCTCTAGAAATGCTTTCTCATCTACAAGCTGCTTCACTTTTGCCACATCCAGGTCCTCCAGCCGATAGTTGAGGTCACCCAACCATAAGATCACACTGAAAGAGAATGTACACCAGAAGTCTGCACAGAGGCCTGAAGATGTCCAAAACGCAAGCTGGCCGTGAGCTGGAAGCACAGCTCCGCAGCAGTGCCTAAACCATCTAATGCAAGCATCAGCTCTTCTAATCTCAACATGATCAGGTGGATGCTGTGTCTGCTTCTCCTTCAGAGAGAACAAGAGTGAAAACTTGAAAGAGAAGCTACATTTTCTACCCTTGCCGTTTTTAATTCCTGTTCTGCATGTCTGTCACTACCTCTTAGTAACTGGTGCTTTTAATATTCCACACTGACTAAATCCCACAACCCGCTGGGGAAATCGATGCATATTATTTATTGCCCCATTCCCACTTCATGCTTGAAAATAAAATAAGGCCTGGAAGACCATAGGCGGCAAGTGACTCGTCAGAACTGTATAGGTGACCACTCTCACAACCAGGGTTAGAGTAAAGCATTTCTGGCCCTTCCAGGCTGACGATTAGATCACTGGGCACCCCTTCTTGCATCCCTGCTAAGAGAACCTCACACCCCACTACGTTCATAAGGTTCTTCCTTGCCATGTGCAGTGATTCACACAGTCAGACAGGAAGCATACTCGTGTTTGCCAATAGTGAGAGGGGGCAAATTTGGATCCGACTGGCAGAATTGCATCCGAGAGCAGATGTCTTTGAAGTCCTGGTTCCTCCGCTCATATTCCTCCATGTGAGCTGCAAGGTGAGAATTTACAATGCACACGCTAGTGTTATGGAATTTAAACCTTATGGCAACACCACCTTTGTTACCCTGAAAGATAAAGACAAAGACGTCGGTCAGAAGCTTCTACACAACAGATGAATCCACACATGAGTTACTAGCAGCGGACAAGCCAGAAGACATTGAAGCAGACCATTTAATTCCAGAGGAAGGAAAAGGCTGAAAACACCAATTAGTGATAACTACTTCAGGAAGTCAAGCCAGTAACTCATGTGAGGGTTGCACATAGCAACAGAACACAGCAAGCAAGCACATGGAACTCAGTTTGTAATTCAGGAATTAGCTAACACAAAAGGAAATTAAAATCAGTAAGAGAGCTGGTCAGTTACTTCAGCAAGTCCCAAAACCTATTTAGCAACAACTGGATCTTTCAACACAAACTGTAAAAAAATTGTAAATGGAGGAGGAAGCACATGGCTGAGCTGGTCAAAAATACCTTTGACAAGTTATAGCTGCAATGTTCACAGAAACTACATTCAAAGGGCACAGACTTCATTCCAATGGTGTGGAATAGCAAGAGGCCAGGAAGTCCTCCTCAGGAAAACTAATCTGGATAGACATGTTTCTTCTACTCGTGTTTCCCTGTGTTATTTGCTTTGGGCAAAATCACAGCCAGCATCAAAATCACATGAGAGCAAGGCCCCACACAGCCCAGCACATGCAATCAGAAAAAAAAACCCTTCAGAGAAGATTCTTCTCAAGGTCTTTGAGCCTTTGCGAGCACATGGCAATTCCCTCTAGCAATGCCCTGAGCTCACTCAGGGACAGGACTATGTGCTTCTACAGACAGCCGCATCCCTTAGCTGGAGGAATAACCACTACATCTAAGGAGAGGAGCTCTCCAGGGATCTTCTAAATCTCACACCTTCTCATGCACAGTTGCCATTCTTACCATCCTGCCCATGATTCCAGTTCCCACAGTCTCAATTTCCACCTCGGAGATGTTCAAAGCAAGGTCTGCTTTCACATATAACAGAAGCATGATTCCCACGAGCCGTACAAGTTTCACCTGAAAAAGAGATCCTGTTCCATTAAATACTAGAATGGGAGAGGTTTGACAAGAGCAGGCACAACATCCCCCCATCCAGAACACAGGTCACCAAAATACAGATGAAGAACAACGGAGTTCTAGGCTCATCCGATGGACCAGCTGGGCTCACAGTGCACAGGCACTCCAGCAGCACAGCACAGGAAGGAGCTAGGGACCATCACCCCAGCAAACGAAGTTGGAGCCCGAAGCAAAACCTACAGCACAGGCACAACCCATGGAAGAAGCTTCCCTTCAACAACAGCGACAAGAGACAAAGCAGAGCTAAGGAGCAGGAGCCAAAACATAAACAGTATTTCTACCAAGACACCTTCACAACTCATTCCAACATGCTTTGTGGAGACAGACATAGAAGAAGCTAAATTACTTCCTATTCTCTTCCCCCGAGATAGCACGAGCTTCCTTTATGCGTGGATGCCTAGCTCTGGCCTCCTGTCCTGCCCCCTGCCTCAGCACCCTGCACAGCAACACCACCTACTTCACCTTCAGAGCACTTCTGACTGAGCAAAAGCCTGCAGACAATCACCCTCTGGAAGATACAGCAATTGAGAACAAGAAAAAGCAAAGGGAAAAGAGGCCCAAGTGGAAAATGATTCCACACTCAAAGCTCCCCAAAAGCCACATTTACCTTCGCGTATTTGGCATCTGGGTGAAGACTATCAGTTACAGCTTTAAACCATTCTTCTTCTTTCGGTGTGTCATTGAAAAAGAAGGCTTCTTTACTCAGATCAAGCTCCTGGAAACTGTGTTAGAGGAAGGAACCCGTGGATGCATGCACTTGTTTATAACTCTCCAGCCCTTTCCTCTGGGGAAGAACTAAATCAATTTATACTCACTAAATTTATAACTGAAAACTCAAATTCAGTTATGCTGAAAAGATGTTAAATGTAAAGCTAAATTACTATTAGTATTAAATTGAATGGCATTAAATATTTTGTAACACTCCAGTGCCAAAGAGTCCAAACACTACCAGAGTAACAGCCCTTTCAGGCTATGCAAACACACACTCTAAAACTGTGCGATGGAGTAAGGCAATGCAAACATTCCTCAGCTGTGGTGCCTTAGCTGAACACCTCCATGCTACAGATTCACAAGCAAGCAACCCACAGTCAAAGCTTGGAAGAACAGGCCAGAAAGAGACACTCACCCCACACAGTAAATGTCTGGAGGCTCAGCATCACATCGCAGCCAAGGCTGGAGGCTTTCTCTGGGTGACTGACCATTCACATTGTATGTCCCAACAAAAAATCTGCAAAGAAATTAACTAAATCCCAGAGCTGCAAATTGTAGAGCTGATGGAAATACCACTATTATTAACCCATGTGCTTAATACTACAAATAATTACTTAGGAGCAACATGTTTCTGGGGGGAATTAGGAAAATGTGACAAAGCGCAAATCCCTAAAATGATTTAATTACAGTAGCATCTTTACAGACATGTTTTACAGAAGGATACGCATTTTTACATATAGTATTAAAAAAAAAAAGACCACTAGAGCTGTGCAATAGCAGTTTGAAATGACAAATTCCTAGAATGACATGCATGAAAGGATTTCAACCACAGTGAAGTTTTGGTCCTAATTATGTATTTCACCCAAGCTCTTACGAACTTATTGGAACAACCAAATGCATAAGTAGTGAACAGAAGCAGTGAGGGAGAAGGCCAGAGGTGCACAGAATTGATGCATTTCTAGGCACAGTCTGAAATAAGCACAGGAAAAAGTCATTTCAAAAGGGCCATTTTCTCAACAAGAAACATGAGGCAAGCCTTGACAGAGTTGTGAATGAAATCCTTCTCTGCTAATGCCTAAACGAGGAAGGAAGGCTGTTCTGGAAAGTATGGACCATATTTTTCTACAAAATTTCCTATTTGCAGGGATACTAGATGAAATAACGAACATGAGTTATTTTGACAGCGTATGCTAACCAACTTACTCCCTGCAAAAATAAGTTCTTCTCAGGAATGATAATTACCTGAAGCTCTGGATGTGTGTGTAGGAATCCTCCAATTGTACAAGCTGAGATTTAACAATAGTATCTCTTAGTCCAAACTTTGGTTCTGATAAGATTGAAGTCTTGTTTGAAACCATTATGTTGGAGGACCGTACCATTTCAGTTGTCACTTCAGGTTTGAGTTTGTTTTGCCTGCAAATGAAAACAAAACTGCATGATGAAACCTGGGATATACACACACCCTGAACAGCTTACTTCTGCCACCAAGGACTTGATTTGCATTTATCTGTCTGTTTCACTAAGGATAGATAATCAGTGTTTGGGAGAAGCAAACAAGAATGAAATGAGCATTTCTTAGAATGGTTCAGATCTCTAGATAAAACCAGTCTAACTGACTGAAGAAACAAATGGTTTTCACCAACCTGGTGCAGCCTGTTGATTCAGCAGAGGCCTCACTCACACCTGGGTGTTGATACAAAACCTGTACACCTTTCCTGCTTACTGGAACAAGGAGATGCAAATCTCATCTACCGCTGCCTCCGCTCAGCCCTTCTGACCTCAGCAGAAGAATGAAAAACTGTGTTTATTTAAAAAGCCTTCTGGTGGAAAACTCCCAGCTCTGCCTAGAAAGGAGGCAGCACAGAGTGGGTGGAGGTAGAGGTGGTTTTATTAGTTCACATGGCTCTGTGAACTGCTTTTGCAACAGTAATAATACCACAGCTTGGGAGTTCCCACAAGCAAGTGGATGATATAAATTTAAGGTCAACAACCTGCACACCAGTGCCAAGGACAGCACACAGACAGACTTTGAAGGTATGCAGCACGGCCCACAAAGTCCTGGGAACTGGAAAATGAAACTACCATTTTAAGAGTATATCTATGAGACACGGTGGCCCTAAGCCAAAGCTCTCTGAATTAAAAATAAACAATGCTAGCAGGTCCTGTCCCACTAAACAGCAAAAATATGCCCAAATAGGGGACTAGCAGGACTGTTTCTGAGAGACTGTGCTGAAATTCCCACTAAAGTTTTGACAGCATGCTTATGCTGAACTTTTTTCCCTCCTAACTACAGTCTCCAGATTCTCTTCTCAAAAAGTTGTAAACTTCTGCTCTAGATCCCACCACCTCTGGGGACTGCAACCGACATGGTCGCCGGCAGATGGAACTAAATAATGCAGCCGCAAGATTGCTCGAGCACTGGTGTGTGCACAGACCTCATACGCTGGCACCAGAGAGACCAACTTCCCCACTGGGTTTCCAGCTGAAAACCAGGAAGCCCAGACAGAAAGCTCTCTGCACTTTCTTTTCCTTCCTCTAGACATCAAAGCATCAACAATTTGCCCACTGCAGATCATTCCGTCCATACACAATCACGCAGAAGTACCCAGAACTTTGGTGCTATATATATTTACTGTCTGTGAAGGGGAGGCATAGCTAAACCAGCAAAGAAACATTGCCACCACTTTTACTCCTCACTAGACCTTCCACAAAGAGCTGACGTGCACAACTCTCCCTTCAACTGTTTCACCAAACCTACATGAGAAGCAAGAGAGATACCATACCTGGGAGCACTTTTATCAGTGCTGTCATAGCTCCAGTTCTGACTAACTGCAAGCTTTTTTCCATTCTGTTTGATGCCTTCAGAGCCAACCGCTTCTGGAAAAAAAACAAAGTTTCTCATTAAACACAAAGTGTTCTTTAATTTATCAACACACCTATGCAAACACTGGCAAAAATCTGTGAGCAGAATATAATTTAGATTTGTGTGGAGAAATCAAGTGCCCTGCCGTCTCTCTTTCAGTCATCTGATAGATTTAGCTTATTTTGACAGAACTGTTCTGTGACAATGCAGCTTCCCCTCCAGAGGAAGAACCGACGCTAGCATGCCGTGCGGCCATGGAGAGCAGCAGAACTGCTGTATGCTGCCTGCTCGCTGCTGGAGCGGGTGGCTGTTGGGTCTCCCTTACAGCTAAGCCAAACCAGGACTTACCAGCACAAAATCCAGGGCTTTATCCTGGGAATCCAAAAAAGTATGTTAATAACAGGTTTTTTCTTTTCTGAAGCAAGACAGGAAGTACAAAGAAAGGAAGAAAAAGGGGAGAAAAAGAAAAACCAAAAAACCCACACTACCATTTAAAGGGTTTCTACCTATCTGCAAATACATAGCAAAGCACAAGCATCTCCCCCCTCAAGACAGCGCAGTAGAGAGTCACGGTATGAACCCACTGTACCTCAGCGGAAACAAGTGCCTCAGTGCAAACAAGTGCCTCAGTGCAAACTGCACATTTGTAAAAAAATAACAGGGCTGCTACCATGCAAATATAAGTAAATACAGGTGTGACACTAAACACATCACACTACGTTAGCAAAATTTGACCAGTCTTTCAGCATTTTGTCTCAGTTACAACATTCTGCTCCTACAAGTGGCAAAATAACAGTCAAAAAAGAGGATTCTCCATAGGGGTCTCCATGTTTAAGACACACAAACAGCAACCTCAAGATTATGCTATTTAGCACACAAATCTAATGATGATACAGAAATTGTTCTTAAGATTATAAGGTTCTAGTCATCCAGCTGAGCTTCTCCTTCAGTGAGCACAACCCAGAAAAACTAAAATGTTATTGCTGTCATAGTACATTCTCCGGGATGAGAGCACAAACCAGAAACAGAACTTGAAGTACTTTACCTAAGCACTCAGAATATAAACAAGCTGACAAGAAGTGGCCATATTCTCAGCTTGGAAAACCTCTTCTGCCCAAGAGCCCTCTGAGAATAAAGACTGTGTAAGAGGATTTATCAGAGGTTGGTGGCAGAAGAGCACGTGACTCAAACCTCACTAGAGATCACACAGCCAAAGTAACACAGAATTGAAGAGGAGCGTCGGCAGTTCAGAGATACACTGCAAAGCATGGTCTCGGTGAGCTGGGACAGAGCTGTAAATTTTCTCCATAGGCATTAAGTACTTAATCAGTGCTGCCCGAGCCTCTGCAAGTTCTCCCAATAGAGACCATGCAAGGTATCTTGACAGTGACAAGAACCAACCTGAACTTTTGTACTTTTGTAACAGGGAGGGAGCAGAAGTTCAGGCTTTATTACCCATAGAGGACGATGCCACTTCCCAGCATGCAGAAAGCATTAGTGCCAGAATGGCAAGACTTGTGTGCCTGCTCAGTGCTGCTGACGCTGCAGCTACGTGATCCAATGATCACAGTCATATATCACACACTTGCCTTCTAACCTTATTAGCAGAAATCAGTTTCAGGTAGGTTTCTCCTAAGAAAGAGATTAGCCCTGGAAAAGGGCTGTTTCCTTTAGATAATTTTATTATCTAGATACAGATTGCTCTAGCCAGAGGGATCTATATGTTAGCAATCTGAAGTGGAATATTTTAGCAAGATAATGACCTTGTTCAATAATTGAACTGGCACAGAAATAAAAAGCTATGTGCAGAGATTACAGAACAGCAGAATGCGTACAGCCTGAGTAAGACAGGATTTGCAGTTAAAAGAGATTTAAGCAGTAATGAAGATATTCTTGTTAAAAATGTGCAGTGACATTATAGTACTGTTCTACAGCAGGAAAATGTATCATACCTTCTGGATAAAGTAGGATCTATGCTTAGTGTTCAAAAGGGAGAATTAAATTAGCCTTGCCATTAGTTACATGAGTCTTAGCCAGTGTCCACTCTTTACTTAATGAAAGCGTAAGCAACAATCCATGCAGGACTGCACTACTCCAGGCTGGAGGGAAGTTTGGTTTTTTCAGGGTTCCAAATGAAGCAACACTGCAGTTGTGACTGTGACTGCACATGCACGCACACACATAGGACTTAGGTAGGGGGTTTAACTGAAATTGTGAACATAAACCGTACAAGGTAAAGCACATTTAAATCCCTTTACAGATGCTCTCGTTCATTAGCTAGCCTTAATTCACAGAAGATATAATGAGCTAATATCACCCTATTAGCAAATGGTAGCATTTACACAGTATTTAAGTGTGCTTTGATTGTGTATGAAAGTTGCTAACTCAGTATGCATGTTCATTTACAGACAGAATGAGTTACAACTATTCCCAGAAAACAGCAGACAAAATGTCATTCTATATCAATTTATGTTCCAAAGGACCCCAAGTGATGGCAGAGAGAATTTTCTTCTGCTAATACAAGGGGGTTTGAGATCCCTAGACTCCTCTGACTCAAGAAAAACACAAGGAAGCCTTGAAAATGCAACTTTGTCAAAGCTTAAAGGCATGATTTGATAGCAGAACTACTTCCCAAGGAGGTTACCTTTCAAAGAGTGTTACTATGCTCTAGATACCACAAAAACACACCAACAACGGAGCCAGGGTGGTGTTTCATTCAGCACGTTTTTCCACCTAAGCACACAGATATGCCCAAGTCTGTTCGAGTCAGTTCTAAGCTACAAGTTAAAACACCACTTCTGAGGGGATGTTCCCAGGTCCCTACCGTGGCTCGAGCAGTGCTGTGCTGTTCCCCGAGTTACAAAGTTCATCCCTTCTCTCTTTTTTTTTTTTTTTTATTAATACACTACTGATAAACACAGAAATAAAAAGAAGGAATGCCAGCAATACCAGACCGTGCCTTCAGGAATTAAGAGGAGCCCAGCCCAAATGAGGGTGGGCAAACTAGAAATGGTATAATTCAGATTTTGAATCCCACAGACTTCCAGGAATTGCTTTAGCTCTCCGCGTCTTCTCACACATGTACTCTGCAAAGAGGGAGAGGGAAACGGCGCTGGGAGGCGTGGGGATTTGGCATCTGCAGGGAGCACCGACCCCACAGGAGGAGGAGGCCGACATCCCACCGAGAGCGCGCAGCCCACCCAGCAGCAGCCGAGAGCCGGCAAGCAGCGGGCACAGAGCGTGGCACTGGGCTCGCAAAGCCACAGGAACTCTGGTGACCTCGCAAGCAGCCCCGGGACCGCCGGAGGCTGCCGGGTTCCGGACGGGGCGATGCTGACGGAGCCCCGGCGCCGCAGGCAGCTTGGCTCATAGAATCGTTAGGTTGGAAAAGACCTTTAAGATCATCGAGTCTCCAAGCGTCAACCCAACACCACCGTGCCCACTAAACCATGTTCTGAAGTGCCTCGTTACACGTTTTTTGAACACCTTCAGGGACGGTGACTCCACCACTTCCCTGGGCAGCCTGTTCCAACGCCTGACAACCCTTTCAGCAAAGACTCTTTTTTTCCCCCTAACATCCGACCTAAACCTCCCCTGGCGCAACTCGAGGCCATTTCCTCTCCTCCTTTCACTAGTTACGAGTTACCTGCGCCATTTGCTTCGCTCCCGCGACTCACCTGCCCGCCGCCGCCTGCCCCAGCCCGGCCGCGCCGCTCGCCCCGCGCCGGCTCCCGGTTCCCGGAGCCGCAAAGCGCCGGGAGCGCCGGGAGCGCCGGGCGGGCGGGCAGCCCCCGACCCGCCGGCCTCGCCTCCCCTCGGCCGCCGGCGACCCCCCCCCCCGCCCCCGCCACGCCGCGCCCCCGCAGGGCGGCCGAGCCTCCCCAGAGCGCCCGGCGTCGGGCGGCCCCCCGGGCCCCCGAACGGACTCCGGGCCGCGGCCCGGCGCCGAGCCGGTCAGCGCGGCTCCCCCGCCCGCGGCGGCTCCCCGCGCTCACCTCGGCCGGGCCGCCCGCCCGCGGACATCGCCGCCGCCGCTCGGCGCCGCCGGCCGGCCCGGCCCCGAAGCCCGGCCCCGAAGCCCGGCCCCGAAGCCGGAGCGTCGCAGCCCAGCGCCGCACGGGCGCCCCCGGCCCGGCCGCGGCGGCAGCTGCCAGCGCGCCTGCCGCGGGGGGTCGGTCCCGGCGCTGAAGGCTCCCCGGGGCCGCCCAGCGGGAGCGGCGGGCGGCCCCCTCCGCCCGAAGCGGGGGGCCAGGGCCGGGCTGACGGCGGCCGCGGGCAGGGAGGCGAGCCGGAACCCGCGCGGCCGTGCCCCGAGCGGGCAGCGCCGGCTGCCACCCGTAACAAACCGCCCGACTGCGCCCGCCGGGCAGGCGGTTAAGAACGGCGGGAGGGCAGCGGCGGGAGGGACAGGGGCGGGGGGGGACACGGACGGGGACGGGAGGGACGGGGGGACAGGCGGACCGGGGAGCAAACTGCCACCCTAGGAGCTCCACCTGGTCTTTCCCAGCACTGGCTCAAAACGAATTCCCATTTGGCCTTCGGACCCCACGAGCAGCAGGTTGCTTGTTGCAGCGCTCGCATCCGCTCGGCCAAAACACCGCTCAACTCTGCCCCGACGATGGAGAATCGTCGCACTTGCAAACTGTTACGGTTCTGCCCAAGTCTCAGCAGCAGAGAGGCCGATGCTGCTCTTCCACAGGGAGAAGAAACGCGCAAACGCAACACGCCAGCTACTGCCAACGCCTCCACCACCAAACCCACGGGCCACATCCAGCGCACAACAGAGCTCGTACCTGAGCTGCACCTGCTGACCTCCTGGAGGAATGTGCGTGTGTGGGAACCAAAAGGCAACCGCACCATGAGTCGGTCATCCGCTGAACTTATCTGGATAGTCACGTCAGAGCCTAAAGACATTGGGAGGAAAAGCTCTTGTGGTTAGTGCTGACAAGCCTTCAGAAACCGAGCATTTTCTCTACTCCACAGCAGCTGGTGCACGCATGCATGCATGCAGACTTCAGCAACAAGTCTCCTCATACTTTCTTATAATGGCCCTTTTCCACATTCTACACAAGAATGCCATTTAAAAAAAAAAATAAGCGTTTGTAATTTTGATTCTGCTCATTTAGTGACAGTAATTAATCTTCCAGTAGCAGTTTAAAAGCATTTGGAAAAAATCACTCTTTTGGCTGAACTGGGGTGACGATACTTGTTGGCATGAACTGAATCGTGGCAAACAGCATGCTGAGTTCCCCAACAGCAGCAAGACAAGATCCCCCCGGTGAATAGTCTGGATCACAAGAGCCCCCACTCGGATCGCAAGAGCCCCCACTCCTGCCTCACTGAGTGTC
Organism: Buteo buteo; assembly: GCF_964188355.1. Classification (NCBI taxonomy): domain Eukaryota; kingdom Metazoa; phylum Chordata; class Aves; order Accipitriformes; family Accipitridae; genus Buteo; species Buteo buteo. Next base: position 566,434 of record NC_134186.1, on the reverse strand, counting down.
GCTTGGCACAGGGCCCAGGAACACCTGTAACACAGGCGCTACAGCAACAACAGAACTCACCGATGACATGGAGGTCACTGTCAAGCACAACTGTAAAAGCAAAACAAAGTCTGGTTACAAAGCTAAGCAACAGGTTTGCAGACCGCGCTGATACTTTGAGGTTAGCGAGCCTGCCAAGCTCCTCAAACCACAAATGCTGCTTGTACAAACAGCGCCAGGCAGAACAAACCTGCCGGGGTAGGAGGCCGTGGCACAGGGTGCTCTGGGTTGCAGAGCAATTCATCTAGCAGGGCCCTTCCAGCTATGCCATTTGACACGCAAGCATCACCAGGGATTACAAATTGAAGAAAAAACGCGAAGGCTGAATAGGTCCCAAATCTCAACAAGCAGAACAACAAAACAGGGACTCCAAACCCCTGCATCCCCTTCTCTGGAGGAGGCCACTAAGCCACCAAAGCGTGTTAGTACCTTCTTCCACCGCGAAGCCTTCTGTGATGGGGATAACTTTCTCCAGCCAGACATCCTCAGCTGTGATGGCCATCCGCCGGTGAGTGTACACATAGATCCTGCAAGCACGGAGCAGACACGGAGGCAATGCCTCCTCGGTTCTGGCATCTCCGCAGGTTACGGGCAGACCCCACCCCACCCCATCCCATCCCACCCCATCCCGCAGCGCCTGCCAGCGCAGCCTCATGCAAATCCCAAAGCGGCTTCTCGGCCGCCCACCCGCCCACCCCGCCGTCCACAGAAGAGCGTGGGTATGTTCCCGGCAAAAGGCCCCAGACCAAAACCTCGGGGCCGGGGCTCCCCTCGCCAAGCACCCACGCCGTGCCGCGGGGGGAAAGGCCCCGGCCCGGCCCCGCTGCAAAGTCCCCGGGGTGGGAAGGAGCTGCCGGTCGCTCTCCGAGGCCTGTGCGGGACCCGCCGAGCTCCCGGCGTCCCCGCGGACGCTCCTCCCGCCCGCCCGCCCTCCCGCCGGCGCGGCCCCGGCACCCACGCGTGCTCCCCGCAGCTCTCCACGAGGCCCAGCAGCCGGCTCTCCACGCTCTCCCCGGCAGCCAGGACGCCCTGCACCGCCTTCAGCGGAGGGTCAAGGAAGAGCGGCGAGAGACGGGAGCCCCGCGGCTGCCGGGGGTGGGGGGACGCGGGACGGGACGGGGACCCGGGACGCGGGACGGGACGGGACGGGGACCCGGCCCTCCCCGCGCTCGGCCGCAGCAAAGGATACGATCCGGCAGGTCGCCCCCCCCGCCAGGCTCTCCTGGATGGCCACCGACTGGTCCATCCTCCGCGCCGGCAGCGCAGCGGACGCCGCTCGCCAGGCGGGGCCGCGCTCCCCCCCTGCCCCGGCCCGGCCGCCCAGCGCGGCTGTCGCGACGTGTCGTGCCCGGCGGGCAGCGCCCCCCCCCAACACCCCCCCTGCCGCCGCCGCCGCCGCGTTCGGGGGGGGCGGAGCCGCCGCCGGCACCGCCCCGCTCCCGCTCGACCGGGCCCCCCCCGCGGCGGCGGCGGCCCCGCGCCCCTCCGGGCGCTCCGTTAACCCCTCGCTCCGCCACCGGCCGCGGCCGGGATCGGGCCCGGAGCGGCCGGCAGCTCCCGGCGCCCGCTCCCCGCGGCGGGCAGCGGGTTTCACAACCGAGCGGCTGGGGGGGCCGCGGCCGGGAGCATCCCGCACCCCCCAGGGGAAGGAAGGGGAGCGGGGGTCTGCCGGCCCCGGGGCCGGGGAGGGTCGTCCTTCGGTAGCACCTTGAATTATTTTGCCGTTGAATCCCGAGAAGACCCAGCTGGCATAAGCCAACTTCTGAGCTGCCGGTTTATTATGCAAATCGATTAACGGGGAGTGTGTAAGCACGCGCTAGAAGATGTCACCAGACAGAGTCTTTTGCATAGCAGAGGTAGGAGAGTTTGGCCTAGGCCAGCTCTTTCCACAGATGTAGGAGAGCGACAGCCAAGATCTAAAGATAAGGACAAAAACCCAAGCGGTCTCTGTTCAAGTAAGCACTCTGCCGTCTGCCTTTCCGCTTCCTCCGCTCTAGCAGCAGTGCGGAGCGGACGAGACACTGCAAAGAGGAAGTGAAAGGAGAACAGTCTGAAATATCTGCTGTGAATGCTAGCCCTCTATTCTTCAAAGAAATGTGGTGCTGGGCGGTATTTCTGAGATAGAAAACCCCTGCGTTTCATCCTGCTTTCACTTGCTAGGGATATGCTGACATCGCGGCCTGAAACAAACCCATGCCCCAAACCCCGTTGCTGCAGTTTCCATGCACCAGAACAGCAGGCTGGCTGAGGCTGCCCTGCAACGTGGAAGGGGCTGGCTATCTTTTCAGTGAGGCTTTTTTCATCCAGCCCCACATCCGCTGTACGACGGCTTCGCAGCCTGCGACACCTCGCAAGGGCTGGCAGAGCGAAGCCTTTCTGCTGGTGAAGGCACAAGGCTTCCGTGGGCCGGCCAGCGCTGTGCCTCAAACCAGCACACCCAGGCTCTCCCTCCACTTCCCACGAGTCGCGTCACATTCAGCCATGCTCAAAATACCATCACTGACCAGGAAACCAACACACAGATTTTTCTATTTTTGCAATCTTTTTTTTAGGGAGACAACAGCGGCAGAGGACAGCAGCATCTTTGCATGATCGACAGCGCATTGACACTGGTGAATTCTGCCCAACAAGCTACGCACCAGCTCCACATGATGCGATAACAAGCTGGGGGGAGCACCGGGTGGGTGGTTCACGTTGCAGGCTAATAGTGCTCACGTCTCCTCTACCTTTAGCAGTAGAGAATCACAGATGTGAAACAGGATCATCTAAAGCATGAGACACTTTTAGATTCATCCCATTTTCCTGCCTAAGAATCGGAGGTGAAACATGGAGTTACTAATTTTACCTACCCAGACAAGAGATATTTCAATACCAGAGCAGCTTTAAGCTAACAAGTAAGAGTATGCCCAGAAAGGCTGCGCTGCAAGCAGACTATTAACTTGAACAAACCCTGTGCCTTCAGTCAAGGCAGAATTTTCCAGTTTTTAAGCAGGCTTAACACCCTCTCCTGAGGTCACTCATTCTAGCATCTGCAGTCCCAGCAGCACAGAGGCACACACTGCAGCAGCTCTCACAAACAGTAATTTGCTTGCAAGTCTCACAGGCCTACAGGTTTTTGGCAGGGCAGGGAAGAATACCTCTTTGTGCATAGATTAAGTCTATGCACAAAGATTATGCCTTAGTGCATAGACAAAGTGCTTTTCCTGTGGATACACTGGGGGAGTCTCGGTTACAAGTATTTAAAATTCACTGAACTGTAAGACACCAAACCGGAGCCAGGACTCAGCAGTCCCAGGAAGGTGCAGGACTTACAGTGGGAGCTTAGGAACAAGGGGTGGGATTTGGGATCAGCAGCAGGGTCCTGTGCAGGGCAGCTACTAAGCCAGGCGTAGTGAACTCCAAGCAAGCGTAGCTGCCCAGGAGCAGACACGGAGGGCCAGCCAGAGGAGCAGTGGTGGTGGCCCTCTGCTAGTTGCGCAAGAGCAGCAGTCGTGCTACCACGCTGCACGAGCAGCCTCCAGGGGAAAGAAGTTTTCCTTGTGTAGGCTTCAGGAACAGCTTCAAGCAGCTCAGCCAGCCATCGGTAACCTGTACCCTGCCAGCTGGGCCAGGAGGGCCCCAGCCCTTCGGGCAGCTGCATGAGCTGCTGTCCGAAAGATGGGGGAAAACTACTGCTGCTTAAGTGTGCTAACAAAAGGGCTTTCGTGCTGAAATAGGCACCCAGGAAAGGGGCACAAGAGGAGACCTGGCTTTCGCCTCATGCTTCAGTTTCCCTCGCACACAACATTGGCTTAGGTACCAAGGGCGGCTCACAAAGCACGAGCGAGGCAGTTACAAGGCCCTGGGGCACCTGGAATGCATCCTCTCCCATTGTAACCCAGAAGAAGCTTGAACTGAGACGGGGAAGCAGGTGGAAAGGGTGGTGTAACAGTGGAAAGGGGAGAGCATCCCGCGGAGGAGGGCATCCCACAGGGCAGCGGCTCAGATCCCCCCTGCTCTGCAGGAGCTCGGGCAGGGAACCGCTGTCATCGCTGTGACCGGCCAGAGGTATGAAGCAGAGCGCCGGCTCGCCACGCCAAGCGGGAGCCCCGCATCCACCCGTGGTCAGGACCTGCCATTCACTGAGCAGCTCAAACACGGGAGGAGTCCCCGGGCAGAGCGCCGAGCAGATGCCTGCAGCCTCTTCTCGAAGCAGAGTGCGCAGGAACGTTGTGCTGCAGGACAACATGGACAGAGACTGGAGCCCATGAGCAACCTGCGGCCGCTGCCACCGCGTTTCGGCCAGAGCCGGGGGTCGCCCCGTGGGCGGGAGGCACCTGCACAGGGGGAGAAGCAGCCGTCTGCAACTGGGCCACCTTGTTCCTGGGACAGGGACGTAATAGAGGGCGTTTGATCGCGGCCTTGACTGAAGTCAGAGAGCAACAGGGATCCTAACGAGCGCTGCGGAGCTCCGCAGCAGGAGAGCAGGCTGCGGAGCACCCGGACTGCTGCTTACACCCAGAGGGAAGCGAAGACCCTGTAATTCAGGAGAGGGACCACCCCACATGCCATGAGCTTCATGAGCGGGGCCAGAGTCACCTGCCCAGCACTATTGACATGAACTTTGCCGTCCAGTTTCAGACAGCTAGCTTGCAGGGTAGCTGGGCAGCACTCCTGGTAACAGGCAGCCTTCATCCCACCAGCACAGACCGGTTTGGCAGCCTTGCAGGCTTTGCTACATCCCGCCACGTAATTCAAGCCTGTCTTCTTCATCTGGAAGGAGGAGAGAGACATTAGCCTGGGGGTCCTGCCGAGCCCTTAGTATTCGCATTACAGGAACCATGCAGGCTCCTGGGCACATCCCTGCATCTGGGCTGTCCTGCTCTTTCGCCCTAAAGCCATACCTCACAGAAGTCATGCCCGACAATGCATCTAGCAACAGTCTTCTTGCCTTTGAAACACCCGTCCCCGTGACAGGAGAATGCTGTGCACACTTTCCCCTACAAGAGATGGCCAGAGGAGAGACTGTATATTCATCAGTCTGGAGAGCAGGACTCCCAGGACGAGAACTGAAATTCAGACAGCGCTTCTTTCATGAGGGCTCCTTTCCAACCCCCCCTCTGTTCTGCGGTTTTTGGCCAGTGCTGTCTCAGGCATTTTAGATACGGAGATAAAAAGATTAACTGCGCCCCATCTGAAACTGCAGGAGACTTTAGTGAAACACCAGCGTAGCAAACAAGTTTCAAAGCCTCCTTTTCCTTCCTCTTAAGAGGGCTCTGCAAAGATAAGCACCTTCCCCTCCACATAGGCTCAGGAAAAGGCTGCAGTGCCCCATCGGTCCCCACACCCTCCCTGCGGCTGCGAGGAAGGCTCACCACGCAGACCGTTCAAACTCTTTGAACCGACGTAAGTGCTGGGCTCGGGAGCAGGCCTGTTTGACAGGGCTCCTTACGGACTCTCTTCTTTCAAAGCTCATTAAGGATTTGTTCCCCTTCCAGGGCAGCTTTTCACCCTGTAAAGCAGGTGCAGGAGGGACCTCTCCCTCTCCCCCCGCTCAGGTGGGAGCTCAGCCGTCCCAGTGGCTGCAGACCCCCGGAGAGCCCGTGGCTGCAGCAGCATCTGCCCAGCCGGTACCTACATTTCGGGGGGGAGGCCGGGGGGTGGTGGTGGTGGTCGTAGGCGGCGCAGTGGCAGCTGGCAGGTCACCTGCAGACACACGAGGAGCCCGGTGAGACTGTGCCCAGCACACAGCCTGCGCGGAGGCCTCCACAGCCGCACACGGGACAGATCACCAGCACGGCTCACGCTGCGGCCGGAGCTGCTGGGCCACCCTGTCCCCTCGCCCGGCTCCGAAGGAGAGAGAGCCCCAGGGCAGAGGAGACGCAGCGACGCAGCCGCAGCCAGCCCTCTGCAATGGGTTTTGCCCATCTGTCTCCCTCCTGTGCAGCAGGATTAACCTCAGACCGCTGCCGGGGACCCCATGGGCTGTTACCGTAGGAGCTGGCATTGAGCTGCAGGCAGAGGGGAGAGTCACAGCAGTCCAGGGCACACTGCTGCATCTTCACGCTGCTGTTGGTCCTGCACATCTCTCTGCCACACGCGCTGCTGCAGCTGGCTGTGTAGTTCGTGCTGGAGAAACGATAAAGCTGCAATAGCAGAGCCAAAGGAAAAAATGCTAGGAGTGTGAAGAGATGCCATTAGAAGGAGCAAAAATAACTGACAGACTGCCACAGAGAGAGAAGGGAAACAGGAGATTGACACAGACTTAATAGAGTACTGTGGATCCCTGATGTACAGAAAGGGAAAACAGACTTTCCCTATCACAGCCCCCTGCAACCCCATCTCAGCAAGCTCCGTACCTCACAGTAAGTCTCATTATGGCAGGTCACTGTTTTGTTGGCGTGGGCTTCATCCTGGTAACACTTCTCCCCAGAGCACTGAAAGCTCTGGCAGGTGAGCTGGAGGGAGAACACATGAGGGTGTCACCGTGCAGCAAAGCCTCCTCGCACGGCACCGTGGTGCTGTCCCCAACCACAGCCTCGCTGTCTGGAGGGGCTGCCTCCACACGTCCACCCACCATGCCCGAAGCACTCCCTTCCACCCCAGGAGATGCTCTCATGGGACTCCTGGCTCTTGCGAGAGACCAGTTGGACTAGAGACCCTGTCAGTGGGGCTGCAACAGCCCGGCCAACAGCCCTCTTTCCATTCCTTTCCTTACCAGTGTTTCTTCGGTACCATTCACAGAGGCGTTGGCGGCCACCGAGGCGTTGGCGGCCACCGAGGCGTTGGCGGCCACCGAGGCGTTGGCGGCCACCGAGGCGTTGGCGGCCACCGAGGCGTTGGCGGCCACGTTGTGCTCTGGAAGACACAAAGTTCCCCCTTGGTGAAGGAAACACCAACCTCGTGCTCAGCAAGCTCTGCATCCCTTCCCGAGCCATGACACAGCCCAAAGGGATCTGTGGGAAGCATCAGTCACATTGTGGTTGGGCTGTGGATGGCAGTCAGCGACAGGATGTCCCAAACAAGTTCCATTTGCAGCCCAACAAGCAGGTCAGAGACAACAGGCCACCACAGCAGCACTATGGAGAGATGTTACAACAGCTTCTCCCTCCCCCTTCCAGCCACATTGCATGTGAAGAACAGGCTTTTCTGGGGTCAAAACCTTGAGAAAAGGTTCCTCAGTGCAGCTCCATCCTACAGAATACAGCCTGGAGGGGACAGGGACAGAGTCCCTCTTGCATCACACTGCCTTTGCCCCGCTTCCCACAGGACCCCCAGGTTTCCCTTGGGGTGCAGAGCTCACCTGCTGTGGCAAGAGGGTCCTGGACGCAGAGGTGCAGAGCCAAGATGCAGAGCAGCAGGCCTGGAACACAGCGGGGACGACTGAAACCACCACATCTGCTGCCTGCCTTACCCACAGCCCAAAGAGCTTCCCCAGCAGTACAGGCAGGTCACCCTCAAAACACCAAATCCAGCCCCCGCCAGCCTCCCTGGAGCAGGGTGGTGGCCGGTTCCCCTCAGGGAGGTTGTGGGGAGCCCCGCAGACACACCTGAGGTCAGGGACCCATACTGGCTGCAGGGGGCCAGCCCTGCTGCGAAAAGACCCCCCCACCCGCCCAGAGCCACAGGTGACTGGTGGCCATCCCTCGCCCCAGGGAGCCTCTGGCACAGCCTCCGACAGCTGGGACAGGGATGGACAACCTGGGCACGCCGGGACAGACGCCGCTCTCCATGCTGCGGCAGACCCCCCGTTACCTTGAATGGGGGGGACGAGCCATCGGCAACCTGCCATCTTCATCCACCAGCAGCTTCACCCGGGACCTGGCAGGAAGAGGGACGGTCAGAGCTGGGGAGCAGGAGGGGACGGTCCAGCGGTCGCTGCCGCAGTTACTGTGGCACGTGGTCCCTGCGTCTGCCTGGCGCGTGGGTTGGGACGAGGTGGCAGAAACAACATCAGGACAACTTACATAAGAGATTTTTCCTGTTGAGGCTTTTTTTTTTTTAAGAAACCTTTCTCCTAAGAAATTCTACAGCCTTTATTCTGGACACCATGGGACACCAGAGGAATCCAGGTTGTTCGGCACTTCATTTTTGGTCCCCGCAGTGGCAGGACACGCTTTTCAGGTGGGATTAAGTGCCTAGCAGTAACAACACCCACCAACAGCACATCTGAAAACTGCAGTCCAGGTTTTCTCCACAGGCTCTCAATGCAGAAATCATCTAACATATAAATAACCAGATAATTCAGCACCCTCCCTTGTCACTGTGCTTGCCTAGACTGTAGGGAGCAACAGGCAGGCCCTTTCAGCGGCAACAGGGGGCCGCTGAACAAGTGCAGAAGGGGCCTGGGAGCTGCCTACCCCAGACTGAACCTCCCGAGCCACCAGCACGGTGCTGGTCAGCACAGCCCCACACCCCAGCAGCGCCGGGTGCCCACTCCCCAGGGGCAGTCGCTTCTCCCCTGCAGCTCAGCGCAGCACAACCTCTGGCTCCAGCTCTTGCGCCAGCAGCAGCGCTCCCCGCGCAGGGCACAGCCGCTCCGCCGAGCGGGAGCGGGCGCTCTCCCGGGGGTGTTTGTGCCTGGGCTGTGCAGGAGGCCCGGAGCACCCCTGGGGCACCGGCTGCAACCACCTTTGGGGAAGAGAAGGCACCTGCTGGGGGTCTCCTGGCTCCTGCCTGTGCTGCTGCTGGGTGCCGCGGTCGGCTGCTGGAGGCTGCAGGGAGCTGCCCCCCCAGAGGCACGGGGCAGACACCCCAATCCAGGTCTGCGCTCTACCTCCAGTATGAGCCCCAGGGCTGCAGCACTAGCGGCCACATGCTTGCAGGAGCGATGCTCAGCCCTGTAGGCTCAGCCCCTGGACATCCACAGTCGCTCCCTCCCAAGAGGCTCTCCAAAACCACCGAGGCTGCCACAGCCACCTGCCGCAGACGGGGCCCAGGGGTACAGCACAGCTGCTGGGGAGCAGGAGCCCCTCGGGGAGCCACCTGCTCCCGTTGGTGTGGTAACCCTTCACTGGTGCTCACAGGCAATACGCAGAGCTGCAGGCAGCTGCCAGCAGCACGAAGGCAGGGTAGTTACACGTGACAGTTCTTTGCTGATGCTGTTGCAAATGAAGATGTGACCCACCACCTGCAGCACCCATCACAGGAGAACCCAAGCCCACCAGCCCTCAGAAGTCAGGGCAGCCAGAGAACCCTCCATAGCAGTTCTTGCTGTGGATAGACAAATTCTGGTGTGAAAAATGCCTGTTTCCAGACATGCCTCTGCAACAGGCCCTCAGGACCTGGCAAAGAGCAAAACACAGACCTGTTAGTTCTGGCACACAACCCGAGGAACATAAACAGGAACACTTACAGCTAAAGTAGCTTTCACTAGCAAGACGTGGAAATGCTCTGGATCATAAAGAGCCATTGCGCTGCCAACACTCAAATATTTCTGGTTAACTTACAATAAACAGTCACATCCTTCCCACCTGTCCATCTGTGTGCGTGTATCCCCTCCCCGTCAGCCCAAACCGCAGCCCCCCAGCCCAGGACAGTGGCACAAACATCCCTTTCACACAGAATTTCCCACCTGCCTGGTCTGGGCACCACGGCCCTCAGGCTGCGAGCAGCTTGCTGCCTGGATTGAGTGAGGAAACCAGGCAGCACCGCTGCAAAAGCAACACAGGCCGGCCAGACGGGGTGGGAGGCAGGTCTGCCGTGACAAGAGAGCTGCCTGACAAAGCTGCTGCAGCAGCTTGCTCCTGAGGGTGGGCACTGCTTCATGGCAGGGAGAGCGGAGTTCTGCCAACAGTGGCTAGGCTTCATGACGGAGCACGTTCAATGGACAGAGGTTTTCTGCTGTACAGCTCCTGGTTACATCCTTGCATGTGCCTCCACACTGCTGTCAAGTCCTGACTACAAAGAGGCGTTTGCAGTTTCTCACGGCCCAGTCCCTTGTCCTGCTGCTCACCCCCATGGTTTGGGAAGTTCTACTGGCTTTGGTGCTGCTTCCCATGACGCCCAGCTCTCCGCTGTAGGAGTATCTCTGCTTTCCACTCAAAATTTTCACAAGCTTAGCTAGGCAAACAGTGGAGACGTGACTCCATACAGGCTCCAAGGCCAAGTTCTCCAAAGAGCACTGTAACACTCCCCTCCTGTCTTATGATTTAGGTCCAGTTAGCATTGCCCAAGGACCTGCAGTGGCTGAAGCTTGCATAGTGACCGCTGAGGCTGTTCAGAGTGGAAGAGAAGACAAGGCAGGCTGGCATCTCCCTCACCTTCCAAACCAGAGCAGCCACCACCCAGACCAGGTTAGGACAACCTCACTGAGCAGGGTGCCACTCCAGCACAACCCAACCCAGCTCCAGGGCAGGCTAGGAACAAATGTCCACCAGACACAGCCTCATCCCAAGGAGAGCAACTTTCCCCCAGAGCAGGGAAAGGAAAGAGCCCACAGCATTGACTCACCCTGTCCGTCTGCTTCCCGAAGCCCCAGCACACCAGCGAAAGCCTGTAGCCGCTGCTAGTGGTGGAGTGCCTCCGAGCACCAACAGCAGCTGTGGTACCTGCCGCACAGGCTCACACCCTGGTGCCAGCAACCAGCCCCATCCCTGCCAACCACCGGCCGCACAAACCATCACTCGGGGGAAGTGTTTGTTACCTGCTGCTCCATGGCATCTGGCGATGCAAACAGCTCTGCAGAGTGACAACAGAGAAAGGGGTTTTTTTGAGGATAGAGATGTCACAAAAGCCAGCTCTATGCCAAAATGAAACCCCACCTGAGGGGCTGGAGGGGGCACAGGGACTGCCACACACAATGCACATGGCCTCCACACAACGCCTCTTTTCTCCTCACTGGACTTGCAATTCATGTGACAGCATGAATATCATGGGGTTATGTACAGACATCTTTAAGCATGGCACTGAGGAGCGCAGAGAATGCTCCTGAAGTCACAACGGTCACATCTAAACACATCATGTGTTCCCATCCCAATCCTCCTGCATCACAGCTCAAGAGTCACCAAAGAAAGGATCTGCACTAGAATCTACCGCGTCTTTCAAGTCAACAACAGTGCTGGAGAAATTACCACAAACTGCCCACACAGCCCAACATAAATCAAGCTCAATTACTAATTTCCTGAAAAAAATCCCAGTGGCCAAAGCTCCACAGGGAGACAGACCTGAGGTAAAAGCAGCAATGTAAGCCAAATAAATTTGTTTCGCAAAGGAACCCAAAGAAAACCATACACTTACAGCATAGTATAGGACTGTTACTCATTGTCACCATGCAATGTTCATGTGTGATTTACAGAAAGCCAATCTGCATCATAAAAATTTCCATCAGAACAGGAATAAGAGAGAAGCAATTGTTTCTGACAATTCAAACTGCGTAAAGAGCATTTTAAAAATACCGTAATCAAATCTCTTCCTTCCAGCATATGAAAGGAGACAAGTTTCTCAGCGCTTCCTAAATTAAAATTGGTTTATTTTTCAAGGGTTTTTTTTTAATATAAAATAATGTCACAAGTCTGCTTTTCACAAGGGGCTTACTAGAAAGTGAATCTATAAAGTATCCTTGAAATCTATACTCATGCACATAGAAAATCCAGAAACTGAAGAAGAGTCAGAGCTGCTGATGCTTCTCCACTTGCTTTTCAGATGTGAAATCCTCCACTTGGGAAAAGCTACAGCAACCCTTGACGTTTCAAGTCTTCATAGGTCTTTTTATTCACCACGTTCCCACTGGAATCCTCGTATTCCTCCTAGAATGGAACAAACAGTTTAGAGACACCTCGACACAGCCTGACTCAGGTTGTACTACAGCATTTGAATTTTGGCTCCAGCAGCACCTACTGAACATGACCACCCTGCCAAGAACCTCTCCACGTGAGAGTATGCAGTGGATCTGCCAGCAGGCTCCATGAGAAGAGCATATTCAGAGTCAGAACAATTACATGCTGTACTACTGTATTTCCCACAGTTGCCCTGCATGCTGTTGAAAAATGGTTTGAGACAGAAGCTTAAGAAAAGACACTAGTAAAAGTGAACACACTGCTCACAACAGTTCCTTTTTCTTCTCACAAAACAAAGGTGACATTGGTACTGTAAAGCAGTGTATTAAAAGATTCTTACACAAGGGGCTGAGTCTGTCCTATCAGAACTCCTTTCCAATACAGCACAAGAAGTGCTTTTCATACATCACCACTAACAGGAGCTGTGCAACCAGCAACGTAGGTTCCTGCTCATCTCTCCAGCATGCAGGGGACTCTCTGATAAATACTTTTGACAGAGCCAGACAGTTCATGCAAGGTAAATCGGGGGTTCCCAGGTACACAGGACTAGACATGCAAATGCCTCTGTAATATCTCGCCTCTGTAATATCTCACCTCTGTATCAGGCTGCCATCTCTCTGAAGCCTTCTGTTGTTTCAGCTTTGCCCACACTGCAAATACAAAGTCATACAGGATCTAATGCCATTTCCCTTGAGATACTAGTTTTTCACCCAGTAAAACATACATGAGGTGTTTTGGTTTTTTGTTTTTTTTAAAAGACTGTCACTTCAACTGTCCAGCAATGTATCTACTATACATTACAAATTTATTGTTCCCCTGTACGGTTTACTGAAAGGCACAGAACAAAAGCAAACAAGGCTTTAAAATGACGATTCAGGATTGGACACAAAAGACAAAGGTCCAAAAACACTACTTCAGAGATACGGCTCCAATGGTAGTAATAGCTTGTTTGGGAAATCAAGGCTTTACCTGTTTGGTTTCTTCTAGGCAAGAATTAATTTACCTCCAGGAACCATAACCTGTATCTGTTAACCTAAGCAGGGCAGATTCAAGAAACAACCTCTGCATGAGGTAGCCTCCTCAAAACATCAGCACAGATTAGCCGCGTTAAATTACAATCACTGTAAGTCCTAAATACTGTAGGCTTTCAAAATCTGCCTATAGGCTCCACCGTTTCTGAAGTTTTTTCTGGCTTCCTCATAAAGATGTTGACGAACATCAATTAAGTAAGAGTTATACGGAATGATGTACCCACACTCTGCCTAAAGAAATGGTGGCCCATTGCACTTGGCTGAGATTTCATACACAAAGCATCACAGACAAAACAGCTGGCAACAAATGAATGCTTCACTGGGAATCTCAGCAAGCATCTACTCCTGCAGGTATCCAACAAAGAAAAAAAGCCACTCTCATTTTAAAAGCTGGGATTGATGGTCCAAGGAAGGATCACCCCACATGCACCTGTTTCTTACCCTCTTTCCTAAAAATAGTCTCTGGTCATAGGGTAAGACAAATTTTTGGCAAGAGCTAACATGAGCGTTCTTATGCCACATGTCCCCTGTTCTGCCATCACTACTTACATGAGACTGCATCCTCAATCTGCGTGACATTGGCAAAATGTGCCGTGTTGGGAATGCCCAGGCATCTCATCCCATGAGCATGTCGCCACTCCTGGGGACAAGAGGCAAGAGGTCAGTGTATGAGAGGGAATGCCACTTCATCTGCAATGCCAAAGACTAAAAAGATATATTAACATCTGGACAGGGTGAAACAAATACTATCAAAAAACAAATCTACCAGTCCTAAAAACCTCTATAAAAATATTTTTTCTGTATTTCAGATAGTAACAATACACTGGCAGTCAATAGGCACTCCGCACCAATCAGATCTGGGTACTGGAATTAAGTATTCTAACAAGAAGGGACCGTACAGAGCATGGCCCTGCAGCATCAGCCCAGACCCACATTTTAAAAGTGGAAGAAGTGCCACTCAGGCACTCCAGTGATTTACTAGTTACTTATTATAAAGATTATCTGAACGTAGTACTGATGTTTTTGTAGCAACACGTTACTTACTGCAAAGTGACGCTGAAAAGCTTTGGGCCCTCGGTAGGTGTAGTTACCACAAATCTCACAATTGTAGTTGATGTTTAAACCATGTAATTTATATAACCAGTATGGGATTGGCTGACAAGCGAAGAGAAACAAAGATTAGGCCAAATGGTAAGGCAGGTTCAAACAGAAGAGTAGTGTGGAGTCAGTGACACCTCCCACTTTTCCAGACCTGACAATCTCAGTTACCTTGCCATCCCAACCAAGAGGCAGATTTTTAGGATTATAAATAATTTCATTTTCTTCATCTTCACTCTCACTCTCACTGATCTGCTCTTCCTCCTCCTCCTCCCTCTCCTCCCCTGTCCGTGCTTGCTTACGCTGCACATTCTCGTGAGTGAGGTGTCTCTGTTCCTAGGGTGTGAGAAAAGAGAAGAAATTGTTCACACAACACGACAGCAACAGAATAAGGGCAAACTCTTGCAGTGTGAAACAATTCCTCAATGTACAGAGACAGGGTAATGGAAGACCAGTACAGAACAGAGAACTCCAATTTTGCTTAGCCTTAAGTTTTTAGTATAACTTAAGTTTTTAGTATAACATTTTGTGCTTCCAAAGCAGAATATTCTACTTACTGACAGAAAAAGCTACCTGCTAACATGCACTTTAAAACCTTATGACTCTGGACATGCAAATAACTCTTCTGGGCATGCTGCCTATGAAAGCACTGGGTAAAGATGTGGATGACCTTCCAATCACTATTTGACAGCTCTGAACTAAAAAGCTCAAAGACAAAATTAAATCCTTACCCCAAGAACTTCTACATATTCATAAATCTGAGCTTCCAGGAATGCAAGATCTTTATTTCTTTCAGTGTCTCTGGAAATAGATCAAGAAACTTTATGAAGTCCGTTCAAGAACTGCAAATATCATGCGTACACTGAACTCCTAAAGACACACTTGACTTGTATACAGCAAGAAAACAGAAACAAGTACCAAACAGCTCATGTAACCTAAACTGCACACAAACACACAAATTTAGCTCTGGTATCTTCCAGTTCATTCAGGACTATTTGGTGCAACATGAAAAGCTTCTAACACTCCAAGAATCTCTGTCACAACTATACAAGAGTAATTTCTATAGAATACTTCTCATCCAAGTGAAGAGAACACCACCAACCTCAGAATGACCTTTAGGAACTCACCTTTTGCTGCCTTTTGTCTTTGGATTCTTAGCAAACAAGGAAGGATCAAGTGCTTCTAGGGATTTGCCTTTAGTGCTAAAAAGTCTCTGAGCACGCTCTTCCAGAGTCCTATGGAGAAGCAGGGAGGAGATGAGTCCAAACCATAGTTTTACACTTCCCGAGAACTATTTGAATTCATGCAACAAAATTCTAAATTTAGCTTTTAAGAGATCATGAGATTTCCTATTATCTTTGTCTTCATTCCTTAAGCCAAATTCTTCTGTACAAAAGACTTGAGTACAGGACACTTTTCAAAACAGTATATCGCAGTATCCCCTGACTGGTTCTCAATGTTTTGTCTTTCAAACATCATTAAGGTAATTCTTGCACAATGGAGATGACAAAACAAGTATGCCATAAAGGAATGCAAAACAGGAAGACCCCAAAAACTGAAAAGGAACTATAAAAAGACTGCACCTTACCCGCCACATTTTAGTCCCAGGGCCAGTAAAGCTGATTTTAACCTGTCCAGTCCCAGGGAGGCCAATTCCTGTTCAATTAAATTAAATCACAATAAGAAAGGAGCTATTAAACAAATACAATATGGATGTATGTGTGTTTTAACTCATAAAAAAAAACAAAAACAAAAAACAAAGCACAAACAATGTACAGCACTCAAGAAAGGACTGTCAAGGGTGCACCACTCCTCACTGAAAAATGAGGAATGTGACAAATCCAACCTTTCAAGTTAATTTCTCCTATTAGGGGGATGTAAGTCATCAGCATAATCAAAGTTTTATCCACAAAGCATAGAGCCAGAGACGAAAGCTCAGCAAGTAAAATTATGAAAAGAAACAAAATTACTGAGCTTCCACACGCTCAAAATTTAGCACTAACTGCAGAGCACTGAAAACATACCTCCCAAGAGGAAAATGCTGAGAGGTCCAGGTGGGCTCCAGCATGAGTGAGTGCACTGCTGGTCTCTTTCTGCCAAGAAAAACCACATGCAAGATCTTTGTGACATCCTACAACACTTCATGCAATATAATAGTCTAACCTCAAGAAAAGCAGTTCATTAAACAGAGAAAAAAATCTCTCGCTAAACTGAGCAATGGAAAAATAGAAAAGATACAAAATAAGCAAACCTTAAAAAAAGGTTAGTTTCAAACCAGTTACATTGGTTTTCAAGTTAGCATTAAATTGCATCTTCCTGATTTTCATGGTTTAACTCCAGCCAGCAACCAAGCACCACGCAGCCATTCACTCACTCCGCCCCCCACCCAGTGGGATGCGGGAGAAAATCGGGAAAAGTAAAACTCGTGGGTTGAGATAAGAACGGTTTAATAGAATAGAAAAGAAGAAACTAATAATGATAATAATAACACTAATAAAATGGCAATAGTAATAATAAAAGGATTGGACTATACAAGTGATGCACAATGCAATTGCTCACCACCCACCGACTGACGCCCAGTTAGTCCCCAAGCAGCAACACACCCCCCCTCCCAATTTATATACTAGACATGACGTCACACAGTACGGAATATCCCTTTGGCCAGTTGGGGTCAGCTGTCCTGGCTGTGTCCCCTCCCAGCTTCTTGTGCCCCTCCAGCCTTCTTGCTGGTGGGGCATCAGAAGCTGAAAAATCCTTGACTTTAGACTAAACATTACTTAGCAACAACTGAAAACATCAGTGTTATCAACATTCTTTGCATACTGAACTCAAAAACATAGCACTGTACCAGCTACTAGGAAGACAATTAACTCTATCCCAGCCAAAACCAAGACACTGATACGCAACTGCACACCTTGCTATTAGACTTCACAACTGTACACCTTGCTATTAGACTTAACCTCAGTGATGACTTTACACATATGATTCACAGAAAACCTATCACAAATACAGAAGCATTCACACAGGCTTAACGACTGCTCACCGGCCAGCCAGGGAATGTTCCATTTTCCCACTTCTTCTCAAACTCGGTCTGAATTTTCCCAAAAAGTTCATTCTGGTCCAGTAACGGTTTCACTCGATCTGTGTAATCCTGTAGGTACTCGAGAAGCATTTCAAGGTACCTGGCAGAGTAATCATGAGCACAGGTAATTCAGTATCAATGTATTTCTCTAACCACATCTTTGGAAAGTAATTACCCTCTAGTACTTCATAGGAAAATCATCAGGATTATGAGTTTTCAACACATGTTTTCTAGATGCAGCAGTTACAAGGATGAAGTAAGATCCTTCCACAGAGTAGAATGTGGCCTTCCACATTTTTGCTGCACTGCATGTTTTCTCAGGGCTCAGACACATGACTGAGTTACTATAGCTCAGTGACCCAATTTACATGAGTTAAGTTTGACTGTTAACTATATTCTTAGCAGCTGTACACTTAAAAAGCAAATTCCTTCTCATCAACTGTCATAAAAGAAGCTGGTAGACAAAAATGCTCACCTCTTATATTCAGCATTTTTTCTCTCCTTGGGAATATCGAAGAGCTGGTCAAATGTGGATAAGTAAGTGATATAATCCAGTTTCTAAGAACAAAAAAGTTTGAGTCAGATTTTATACACATGCAGCCAAATGAACATCCAGTTTCCAGTTAGCAGACCAGAAGAAAGGCACTAGTTCATGCCATTACTCTGGACTGCAGAGGCCCGGTGTTCTCTGTGCACTAACACATTGCCTTAAACACCTATTGGTACTTGGTAGCAGAAAACAGAGGCTTTTTACAAGGCCATCATTACATAGACAATAGAGAGGTCTCAGTTGAAGACGACAAAAGAGGAGAGTCATGAAGCAGCACTCAGAATTCAGATGCTGTCAAGCTATATGTGCAACAAAGTGACTTTGAAATAGGTATTTGGAAATAAGTGTACGTATTTAAGAAAAAAAACAAATAACCATGAACCAACCAAAGAAAAACCCCTAGGCTTTAAGCACTGCAGATGCCCAGACACATGCAGCCACTTACCTCTGATGATTTTAGATTAATGTACTTGAGATAACAATCATGCAGATCTAAGTATCGTCCATACCCTTCTTCATCTGTGAACTCCACCAGATCTGTAGGAAAGATCATGTAGAGCTTTATTATGACCTTAATCTTTCCTACTTATTATACATATGTTTCAGAACTTGAAAAGGATTAACTGTGGACTAATTTATGCTTAAGGAAGATGTTTACAATGCAAGTAAGATACTCATTGATCAGACACCTGACTGCTTCTCTGTGTACCCACACTAGAACACTCCTCAAGTGAAGCACCACTACTGTGGAATATTCCAGCGGGCTGCAGTTCAGAAGAATTTAAATGACAAAAGAACAATTTTCAGAAGTCATTTAGTAAAAGGGAGTTGGAACTCTGAAACATGCAGAACAGATCAAACAACTCATTAAATAATGCCTCTCAAGCAAGCACCACATTTTCACTTAAACTGGCCTCAGAGAAAAACTACAAACTTACTTTGAGCTTCTTCACTTGGGTTGTCTCTGGCCTTCAACAGTTCCTCAAACTCCACTGACATCGGAACACAGATCTTCAAGAACAGACAGAAGTTACACAAAACCTTATGACTTCAGTTAATGTCCAAGAACAATTAATATAAAATCACAACAGGTTGTAAATAAAACTGCTAACTGAAAAGGTATCCAAAGTATATCTTCACCATTACTTTTGCACAAAGAAAAGAAGTCTGACTTCAGCCAGCATGAGAAAGGCAAGACCAAACACCAGCTCAGCAGCAGAACGTTCCTGAGCTAACACACAGCATACAGAGAACAGAGTTAGCATCTTGCATCTTCTCCTATTCATATGCTCTCACAGGAGCTTACAGACTGCCTCTGAAGCCTTACCTAACCTTGAACAACTTCTTTTCTCAAGTGACATTTTAGTGTACTTAATACTTGTGTATTAAGGGACTTAAACTGAAAAAAAAGTCTGCTTATTGCAGGGATGAGGTTCAACAGACCACAAATCACCAATTCTTACGAAGGAGATAACTAC
This sequence comes from Buteo buteo, assembly GCF_964188355.1. Taxonomy (NCBI): domain Eukaryota; kingdom Metazoa; phylum Chordata; class Aves; order Accipitriformes; family Accipitridae; genus Buteo; species Buteo buteo. The sequence goes on along the minus strand of NC_134186.1, from coordinate 547,400 downwards.
TTACCTCATTTGGGTGCTTCCGGTGAAATTCCTTAATTTGTTTCAGCCTGTTGTAGAATTCTGCAAATTCATTTGGCCCTGAAATGGCACTGAGTTCTTCTTTCCGCAAGCTGAGCTCACAAAAAAAGTCAGATTACAAGTGGAAAGGAAAACACGTTGACACTGATAGAACCTTTTTCCACATCTAGCGCTGCATTTTGATCACACAAAGCTCCAGCAAGACTGACTGCAAACCCCCAGAAAGTCACATCAGATCTCACAGTCCACCAGGCTTACAGTTTGAAGTTCCGGGTCACATCTCCCACTGAACATGCTGTAATCTCCACTGAGAAACCTTCAAGGCAACTCAGGGCCTCCCTCCCCCGACTTAAACCAAGAAAAGAACAAAATGTGTATATCCAGCATGTACATATCCAATGTGCAACCTGGGTCCTGCTCTAGCAGGTTTAGTCTCCAAAACCTGATTCCTGGTCTCACACGCCAGCACTCCTTCTCATGTATTTACGATTGAGTTAAAAGAGCCCCCAGGTTCTTTGTCTGGAAAACACGTACAGCAGACATCCAGGTGGCCACGCACCAGATGAGGTGTTTGTACAAGCACTTACCCGTCCTTGTCGTCGTACAAGTCTCTCAGGTTGCCGCTCACTTCCATGTACCTCTAAAAAAACAAAAGAAAGCCCCAGATGCCACCGAGGACGTTACCGGGGAGAAGACCGGCTCGTTCCCGGGCGCTCTGGCAGCACCAGGCAGAGGCCAGGCCCGGCCTGCGCCACGCTGCTCCCGGGGCCGCCGGCAGAGCCCGCCCCAGGCCTGCCGGGGCCCCCGGTCCCGGTCCCTCCGCACTCACGTCCTGCATGGCCCGCGTCCGGTGGTCCGAGTTGATCTGGTCGCGGAGCTGCGGGGAGAGGCGCAGCGTTAGCGCGGGCGGGCCCGGGCCGCGGCGGCCGCCCCCCCTCCCCGCGGCCCCGGACGCACCGTGGACTTCTTGGTGAGCATCTCCTTCACCATCACGTCCATGAGCCGCTCCCGCTCCTCATGGTAGCGCCGCTGCTGCTCCAGGATGGTCTCCATCCTCCCGCGCCCGCCCGGAAGCCGCCGCTCTGCCCTTCCGGTCCCGCCTCCGCCCCCGCCGGAAGCTTCCGGCCCGGCCCGTGTCCCGCCGGAAGGCTCCGGTCGCGCCCGCGCCCGGCGCGGAGGTTCCGGCCCCCCGGCGGCGCTCGGCCGCGGTGCTAGCGGGGCGGAGGGGCAGCCCCGGGGCCCGGGGCCGGGGGCAGAGGGGCCGGGGTCGGGGCCGGGGTCGGCCCGCAGCGGCGCGGCCTCGGCCGCCAGCAGAAGGCGGCTCCGGCCCGGCCGTGCCCCCCCACGCGGCCACCTCAGGCCGACGCGTCCCCGTCCCGCGGGCGGGACCGGGTCGGTTCCTCTCGGTTCCTCCGGGCACCCTCACGACGAGCCCCGGCCGTCACCGCCCGGCCCGGGCCCGGCTCGCTGCCGAGGCAGGGCTGCCTGCCGCCTGGGCCCTGCCGCTGTAGGCCCGGTGTGGGGTCCCTGCCAGCACGGTGGCTGCTGAGCGCACCCCTCCGGAGCAGGAGGCCTCGGGGGTGTCCACCTGAAAGGATTAAAGCTCCAAGGACGAGGGAGGTGTGAATTTTTTTGTTTCACGCCCTGCGTGTGAAAAACTGGCCCGGCGCCACGGGGAGCTGCCCGGGCAGAGCCGCGGTGCGGTGAGCGGGCGCTGGTGGCCCTGGCGTGGCTGTGGCGGGGACGTGTGCCACCTCTGCAGAGATGCCGCCGGGCTGCAGAGAGGCCCGCAGAGATCCGATAGCTGCCCCGGCGCTTCCTCTGCAGATGGGGAGCCGGCGGGAAGGGATTTCTGCCGTCAGCATTTCCTCCTCGCACAAGTAACCTGCGCTGCGGTTTTAGGCGCTGTGATCGGCACAGGAAGGCTGCTAACCTGACAGACACCCAAAGGAACAGCTTGCTGTTTTCTGTCCCATCTGCCCGCTCAAGAAAACAGTGGCAGGGTCTGAGGCCAGCGGGAGAGGTGGTTTGGTGCCAAGAGCAGCTGGTAGAGGAAATCACAGGCTTGAAGACCGCGGTGGTACCCACCCTGCACACTGCAGCCACGGTGGCGGGGTCAGAGGAGAGCGGGGAGGCAGAGCTTGCGCCGCAGCCCACATCAGAGGAGGCCTGAGGAGCTGGAGTCCCCTGGGAGCAGGTCCCGGGCATTTCTGTGGTCTCGGCTCCCCAGTGCCTCAGCTGCGAGCAGCTATTTAGCCGTTCTGTTGCCAGGGAGAGACGGATCATTGCGCAAGTGCCAGAAAAGCAACGACAAAACCAAAGGTGCCGACAGCATGACCTGGACAGAATCTGGGCACTGGAGCCTGCAGAAGGGCTTGCAAAGCTCCCCGGCAGCCCTTTTTCCTACCATTTCCACCAGTGCTGTTATTAACAGGCTTGACGTCCTGCTCTGGCACAGGCCTGGCGGCACACCGCGTGCCCCTCGCTGCTGAGGCCACGGGGACACGCTGGCCAGGACCCCGGAGCCCCAGCTGGGTGGGTGCATGCAGGCGGTGCCTCCGCTCCACCGCCGGACCCCTCTGCCGCAGAGCATGTGTCCCTGGGATGGTGGCTGGGGGCGAGGGTGTCTCACCGAGAGCTTGCGTGTGTCAGCCTGGGAGCAGGGGGACTAGTGGCAGACGTGGCAGCAGTGCTCAGGGCCCCCCCTCGCCTCCTGGGTGCCCCCCTGCGCTCCAGCCCAGGGCCAGGCCCTGGAGCTGCCCTCTCTGCAGGAGGGGACACAAGTCTGATGATTGAGAGAGAAAAGGGGCTGGAGTGGGAACCCCAGCAAGGGGCAGGCAGGCTCCCATGGCCAGGAGAGGGGCCCTCTGCAAACAGGTTTCAGCAGAGTGGCAACTGCTTATACTTCCTAGTCTAGTAAATCAGCATGAGAATGTTGTGTTGTATGAGGCCATTAGCTTAAATTATACTCAAATAGTTAGCAGTCACCCAGAAAATGCTGTTTTATGCAGAGCAGCTGGGCTCTGTGCTGTCCTGGCTGCACAGAGAGCCAGGGTGGGTGTGTGGCAGTCACTGCCGGGAGAGGAGGGAAAGCCTCATGCCCAGGAGAGCTGCAATGCTCCACAGCCCTGCCCATCTGCCAGGAGTCCTGCCTGTCCCTCTGTGGCAGCGGCTGGACCCCGGCACCGCAGCAGCCCAGCCCAGCCCCGCTGGGCGCAGGGCCCGGGGGGGTTCTGCAGGCAGGAGCCCTCCCGGCGGCTGCCTTGCAAGCCCCTCCAGGCCTGCCTGCAGCTCTCCCCAGCGCTGACCATATGTGGTGGCACAGACTGCCCCGAGGTGCTGGTGTTGGATTTGGGATCAGGACTGACCCCAGCCTTGGAGGCACAATGACCTTTCTCAAGAAGCATCAGCAAAGTGGAGAAGGCAAAGTTAAAAGCGGGAGATCCTTGGGAAACCATTCCCATCGCAGCAGGCAGCAGCCTCGGGGCAATCTTGAGAGGTGGGAAGGTGCTGGGCTGGTGTCAGAAGGTGGGAGAGAGGGGAATGGAGGAGGAGAAAGCTAAATAGATACCCAGAAGTCTTGTTCCAAACAGTGCTAGCACGGGTGCTTTCTGTAGTAGTATGCATGCACAAATGCAACTGCGTGCACTCTGAAACAGCCTTGGCACCTCCCGGAAACTCAGCACAGCATTCAGCCTGGTAGCACACATGCCTGAAGTCCTCCTAAACATGGACAACTGCTCCAAAACTCGCTCATATGCCCCATGCAAGCACAGGGCGTGCACACAACACACCCTCCCTGCAGCCACACAGCAACTCCACCCTGCTCAGCATCCTTCAGCCATGCACCCACACGCCACCCTCCGCATACACACGCTCTTCCTCTCTGCCACGGCATTGCTGCAGAACATGCACAATAAGGATAGAGAAAACAGGAAGAAGTACTTAGAAAATGTCATGGCTTTAATTACCCTTACCAAAATTATTGTGAGCTTGCTTAAGTAAACATTCACCCTGCCACGTTCCAGGACCCGTCTGGAAGCAGAAGGCAGCCTTCATGCAGCATTGGGGCCCCAGCCGACCTGCCTTTTGGGGAGCACTGCTCCTCAGGGCTTGCCTGGGGATGGGGTGGGCAGCACGGGCATCCAGCCTACACAGCACTGGGTGCTGAGAGCCAAGGCAGAGCGTGCAGGGACGCTGTGCTACCTGCAAGCCTGCCTCCACCTTGTCTTCCTGAGAAAACTCTTGAGCCCCAGGAAGCAGGACAGACTGGGTCACGCAGGCATGGTTGCTTAGCCCAGACGCAGTTGTTATACATAGCACTCGGCTTGTAAAATCACCTCCTGCAGCTGGGCTTGAGGTAAGGGCTGAATGCAGGGCAGGGAGGGAATGCCCAGGCTTGGCACTGCCAGGGATCCCTGCTGCCTGTGCTCATCACAGCCGCCCAGGCAGAACTCTTGGCTGCATGGCCAGCACCGTGCACCCACCCCAGTACAAGCCCCCGTGCCCCTGCAGCCAGGGGAGGAAACCCTCCCCATCCTACACAGGTGGGATGCCAGCGGCTGGCAGAGTTGACAGGCTCCAGCAGCATTACATGGTCATGAATCAGAGTCCAAACTGGAACATGCCTGAAAGAAATAAGCATGTAGGATCTGGTATGCAGCCCTCATTGTCTCTCATGGGTCAGAGCTGTTGCCCTTGGTACCTGGGAAGTGCAGACTTTTGTTGCCTGACAGGCTTTCGACAACATGACTGTGCTTGAGTGACACGATCCTGGTGGAAGTCCTCCCACAGAAACCATGGCTGCAACCTTCCACTTTCACTTGGATTTTAATTGCCTTCTTCAGATCCACCCTAAATGTCAGGGAGAGATCATGCTTTGCCCCCACTTTGCCAAATGCAAAGCTATAATTAAATTTTAACTCACAAATAAATTATTCATATTTTTCTACCATGCATGATAAATTACTTTCAGCCAAAAGCAACAACAAAAAAAATGGGCTCAATTATGGCAGACAAACATGATCCTGCCCTGGGAACAGCCAATTCATTGAGGAGAGAATGATACTGAAGGTAAGAATACTGTCTTTAATTACTCTCTTGCACTACAGGCTGCCTCAAAGTACGTCATTTCTTCTTCATGAATGCCTGTCTAAAAATAAAAATGGAGATAAGGTTCTGAACTTAGTGTTCTTCCATTTCCCTTTGCATGAAACTTCATCCCTGGAAAGGGAAGGAGCTGAAATCTAGCAATGTCCCATCCAGCCACATGGCCTCTTTATTTTGGGCTGCTGGCATTAGGAGGGTGGAGGTGGGACAAGACCAGCCCCTGTGTGGCCTCCCTCCTCCTCACCCCACGAACTGCAGCGCACCTGGGAGAAGGTTTGCTCCGGGGGTTGCCGTTCCATCCCCGGGCAGCAGCGCAGCCCCTGCAGCCCCTCGATGCCATTGTCGCAGCAGCAGCCTTTGTGCCTGTGACTGCAGGACAGACCGGGGAGGGACATCGCACAGTTTTCCTGGAAGGAAACGTGGGACGATGGGAGCAAACCTACTTGTATTGAGCTACCAGTCCTTCCCCACCTTCCCAGGACCTTCACTAGGCGCTGCCCTGGAAGGGTGGGGACAAAGCGACAATAAAAAAGACCTGGGGGAGTATTCACAGGATACCTGCAGGGTTCAGCCTGGCTATAACCACATCCCTACCTCCTAACACTAGAGACACAGGAGAGCTATTCACCCTTTAACACTGGCTCTCCCACCAGCCCTGCGACCTGCAGCGATTGCCCTGGAGACCTGCCTGTACCATTGTGGGGTCAAGCCCGAGCCTCCAGCTTCACCCAGCACCAGCGCAGCCTCCTCACCGGTCACCTGGAGGGACGCAGGAGCAGCTAAGGCAGGTCCGTGCTCGGTTTGGGGAGCTCAGACGAGGCATTACCGGCACAGTAATCTGACACGCTGTCTGAACCTGTGTGCAGCTACAGCTGGAAAAGGGGCAAACGCCGGCAGGCAGCTGGGAGCTGAAATTAGTCCTTCCCTCCTGCCCAACCGCAGGCAGGAGCAGGCAGAGCTCGCTCCCCAGCCATGCAGCTCTGGGACACCAGCACACGTCACTGCCGTGCAGACTGTATCCGACATGCCGGTGGCTCAGCTCTTCTCCGGGGGAAACTCTGGCTGGAAAGAGAACAAGCCTCTGGGAAGCGAAACCGCTGCCTGCAGCGAGCCCGAGCCCAGGGCAGCCGTGCCCGTCTCCAGGGGAGGAAAGCACACAGCCGGCACGTGCCCAGCGCGGGCACCACTGCGCAGGCAGCAGCGAGCAGCCATCGTCACCGTTGTGCTAAGCTGCTGCTGGTGCCTTGGGCCGTGACACAAGGCTGCTTCCAGGCACCGGGGAGCATCATGTCCCGGTCCACGTCCAAGCCCTGTGGCTGCACCAGCCAGCCCACGGCAGGGCTCTGCTCTCACCCCGACACGTGCCCTGGCCCAGAGCAAGCAGCCCTTTTGGGACACCTCGCTGGGGTCAGTGCGGGCAGCGGCTTGGACCTGGCTCTGCCCATCGGGGCTGCAGACGCGGTCCCCAGTCCCGTGCTGGCGGTGCAGGGGAGCACAGCTCGGGCACGTTTGGTTACTGCCGGGGCCTCTTTCTACACCCCCAGTGCTGCCCTGGACTCCCAGCGAGTTTCCCTTCTCCCACCTCACCCCACGCAGCAGCCCCAGCCCTGCCCCCCCGCCCCGCACTGTTCGCCTGTGCTTAATAACATTTTCACGACTGTTTTAGACCCGCACTCTGGGAGTCTCGGGGGATGTTTGTGCATGACATCACCCTCCCCCTCCCGTAAATCAGGCACTGGGCCGTGCACAGCCATGACCCATTCATGACAGGGATAAAATCCAGATGTTCCAGTGCTACGTGCAGCTGGGTCATTTCCTTTTTTGGCTGAAAACGTGAGGCTCTTGAGGCTGACTGAAAGAGGAGCCCGGGGGCCCTTTGTACAGAAACCTTTTGTGGTTAATCCCTGGAAACAGCGCTGCAGAAACAAGGGTTTGTGGTGCTCCTGTGGAGGACAGGCTCAGCTGGAAACCTCCAGGGCTGGAGCTGCTCGCTCACCCTTTGAGGCTGAGCAGCAGCAAAACCAGAGCCCGGCACAGGTCACAGGGCAGCAACAGCAACAAAAATCTTACTTGAAAAACCCCATTAGCCACCGGAGAAGGAGCCTTTGAAGGAGCCGAGAACGCGCACGCACGGAGCCAGCGCCGTGGTCCCCCACGGCCCCGCGGGCTGTGCCTGTCGTGCTGCCGGAGCAGCACCCGCAGAAGCCAAGCCACCGCGCAGGGGGAACGGAGCGGGGTGCTGGGGGCTGGGGCCGGCGAGCCCAGAGGAAGTCGTGGCAGCTGTTAGTAAATGTAAAGGAATCTGTGGAAAATAGTTTCAGATGTTAGGGGAATAAATGGCTCCCCGGCTGATAAAAGTGAGTAATGAGCATGCACCGCTTCGGGGAAGGCTGCCAGGAGACCACTGTTACCCCAACTGGAGACTACAGCAACTTCCCCACCAAACCTCCTCCCGAGAGCCTACGTGTGCAGACCGGGGAGTACATATCACAGGGGGAAGGAAGCTTTCCTGCACAGCGGGCTACGATTCGGTATCGCAGCGATCCAGGCCAGCTCCCGCAGCAGTGCAGCATCCTGGCTGCTGCTGAGCCTGACTCGACACCCAGCCCGGAGGCATCGTGCCCATGCAGAGTCCTGCTCGGGCCCGTCCTGCAGAACAGCCTGCCCGGACAGACGGCAGGCACAGACAGACAGGCAGCCCCGGCACCAGGAACCCACTGCTGCCCCACAGCAGGAGGAGGGAGCTGCCGTTCCTCCGCCATAACCCACGGGACTGGTACAGCTGATGCTGGGCCTGTGGTTTGGGGAGGGGGAAGCGTGAGCACTGGGGGGATCGGCCATCCCCAGTATGGGGTTGGGGGCAAGGACAAAGCTGAGCACAGAGCTGCAACGCTGCTCAGACCGTGCTCTGCCGTGTGCCTGCTGTTCAAGAAACACACGAGAGCAAGCATCACTAAAACGGTTTATTATATAAAGCTGTAGGAAATACACAGGAGGCTGAGGTTTAGGACACTTCCTTCTAGAGACTGCTCCAAGCTCCTCAAAATAGCAAACACACAAACTCTGATTTGCCTGCATCAAAGCTTTCAAACAAGGGTTCAACAAGGATGTGAATACAGAGTTAATAACACTTCAACATGCATAACATTTTCTGTTCCTAAGTGAAGCCTGGGGGTGGAGGGGGGCTAGCCCCTTCATCCTGCAGTTGGTTACAAAATGACAGATATTCATGACAAAAGAATACAAAAGGAAAAAAAAAACCACAAGAAGATGCTTTCAGAAAAGCACATGGCTAAGCAAGAAAGCAGGGTCAGCTAAGTGCCCCAGCAAGACAGAAGCAAAAGGGATGTAGAGACAAGGCAGGCATGAGCATCCCACTGCAGAGGGGCCTTAGTGGGGCCCAGGGCCAGCTCAGCCATTGGGCAAGGATGGCTCAAGCCCTCGTGCACGTCTGGAATGGCTCAGGATGTCCTATTTTGCACAGTTAGGGTCAACGCAGGGACTTGGGAGATGCAAAGCCCCTCCTCAGGGCAGCCCAGGTGCCACCTTTGCTTTGCTTCTCATTTGGGACACAGCGAGGGATGAGCGTGGCTGGGGGAGCTGCCGCTCTCTGCCCACCCCGGGGGGACACGCTCAGCCCTGGCAGGAGCAGGCTGTGGACACCCCGACCTCCGTGCTGGAGCCCTGCGCTCCCACAGACCCTCCCCTCCAGCGCTCCCACCAGCCAGCAAGTGCAGCCACAGCCTGTGGGCAATGGTCTCCTCCCCAAACAAACAGAAGGTCTTCAGTGTTAGCTGTGCCGCTGTTGGCCGGGCTCCATAAGGCAGTCCCCATCCCACGGCCCCCCATGAGAGGGATGGAGCAGGTGCTCCCAGCCTTCAGCACACCCTTCTCCGGGGCTCAGCCAGGCACGTCTCGGGGGGGGACCACCAGCGGGCCAAGACCCACCATCTCCAGCTCAGACACTGCAGAGGCAGCCGTGGGAGATCATGCCACAGATGGATGGGAAGGGGGCAGGGAGGTGGTGGGAGCAGAACGCCCCGTACCTGTGAGCAATTTGAGCTCCTCATCCACCTCTGAGTGACTGACAGCATCTCCACAGAGGTGTGCAGAGCAAAGGGTCTGGCCCGCAAACGGTGAGGTGGCTACAGAAATCCAGAGGTGGATCCCATCTGGCAGGACACGTGCTTTTCTGCGGGCCACACTCCAGCCTGGTGTCCCCAAACCTCCCAAACGGGGCAGAGCACGCCCTTCATGCCCGGGTTGCTGCAGGCCAGCCACACGTACGGAAAGGCTGTGCTGCAAAGCCATCCGCTACACAGGCCAGCACGGCCAAGCCGCATGGACCAGGAGCTGCTGCCTTGTATCACACAGAGCAAGGGAAGCACATGGGGAAAAGAGGAAAGTCAGCACTGTGCCAGGGGGAGCAAATACATGCTGCCAGCGTGCAGATCCAGCAGCCCAACGCTGAAGCTGCTGCTGCTGCCCTTTGCTCAGCTGGGGCCCTGGGCTCAGCTCGTGCCTGGTCAGACAAGAAGCAAAAGGAAAGAGTAAATAATGGGGGGCCTTGAAGCTCCTTTTTCAACTTTATTTAGCTTTGACTCTGCACAGAGCCATAGCGTAGCGTACTCTAGCCTTCAGGGAGAGGCACAGGAACCCCCTGAACACACCATGGTTTGGGGTCAGCCCCCATCTCCTGTGCCTTGTGCCCTGCCCCTGAAATGTTGTTGGGGTATCTGGCACAAAGGCCCTGAAGAATAGAGAATGCCCCTGCCCCACGGTGTCCTCGGAGGCTCATAGGTCGCTGCTGCAGTCGCGGCACAGGATCTCATCGTTGTCAGGGATGAAGCCTTTCCCAACCAGCGAGGTGTTGCAGCGGGCACAGTTAAAGCAATTATGGTGCCAGTGACGGTCCTCAAAGGAGACATATTTACCACCGCCAAAGCCTACGGAAGGGACAGAGTGCAGTATTAGAACCCCTGGGGAAACTGGGATGAACGTCCTGCACAGACCGAGTCGGCCTGTTCATCTCCGAGTCAGGTCTTCACACGCAGTGCTGCACTGTGGCACCCAAACACCCCCCAGTACCAAATACACGTGAAATACAAATCTCCACTCTTGGCGGAGGAAGAGGACCAAAACGATTTCACACCAGATTTTGCAGGGTTGAGATCCTCAGACCAGAATCACCATTTTCTCCCCAGAGAGAAGCAGGGAGCAGAGCTGCACCACCGCAGCAAACGAGGGGCTGTCAGGAGCTCCTGGCAGCACTGCCTGGAGCAGCTCCTTCCAAGGACAGTGCTCGTGAAATCCTGGGAAGCTCCCTCCTGCCACCAAGCCCAGACCTGGGCTCCTGCAGAGGCTCCCCGGGCAGCTTCCTTCCTCTGCCGGCAGTGGGTGGACTTGTGGGCTGTGACCCCCTTCTCCCCGGGACTGTGACAAACTGATAAGGACCAGACGGGAAGCAGGGTGCCCGGGAGCTGCCCTGTCCTCAGCCAGAGTCATCCTTTGAGTCACCAGCTGATTCATGGCTTTGCCTGCCTTCCCAGCAGCACGAGACACGAGCTGCAAAGGGAAAGGTCAAGTGGGGGAGGACAGGAAGGAGGCCAGACCCTCTCAGGGGTTTCTGCAGAAGACGACTCCCTGCTTCCCCTGTCTTAGGCAGGTGCGACAGGTCCAGACCCCCCTGCAGCAGTTCCTGCTCCAGCTATGGCTGGAAGTCTCTGGCTTTCCCTGTCTGTGAGCAATCTTTCCACAGGACGTGGCAACCAGCCTCAAACAAGGCAAGCTAGAGACACAAGATCACGCTGTGAGGGGTCATTTTGGGAGCCTTTACCCCTGGGCAGAGGGAATTCCTCCCAAAGGGCACAGTTCACTGCTTTGAAAGATGCAGATAAAGGGACACAAGCAGCCCTAGGACCACTGCAACAAAGAGATCCTCTCTCATGGGGCTCCTCGGAAAGCGGCTGCAGTTGTTTCTGGGGGGGACATGCCTGAGGACACCGTGCACTCCCCAGCATTTGTCCTCGGGAGGCCTGAAGTGCCTGGAGACACTTGAGCAAGCCTGCATGGTGGTGGAGACGTGTATGAGCATCGTATGGGCCTGGGTCACACGTGCACTCGAGAGGGCAGCTTCACCCAGAGAAGTCACCGCATGTCTGGAAACAGGGCAGGTAGGTCATGCCCTGCTCTGCAGAAGCGCCCTGTAACCAGGGCCGTTCTGCTCACCTGTGATGGGCTTTGTGCAGGCACTGCACTTCTTGGCATAGAGGTTCCCAAAGCACTTGATGCAGTACGGGTTGTCATCCTGGGAGGTGAACTGCTGGCCAGCCAAGGGGGTCTTGCAGCCTGTGCAGACGAAACACTCCTTGTGCCACGGCTCATCCCGGTAAGTCACTCCTCCCTTGGTCAGGGTCTGCAGGAAGAGAGCGCACACTGGTGACACGCGGGCGTGGGGAAACGGGCCGCAGTGCAGAACCAGCAGCTAGCCAGGGTGCTGGCACCTGAACCCTTTCCTGGTGGGGCTGAGACAGGGGTGGGGGATGTGCCCCTGGATCAGAGAACTCGGGGGCTTTGGGCTGTCAGGCCAGACATACCTTTTTGCAACGAGTGCAGCGAGGAGCGAACTTGCTCTCATAACAGGGGACACAGTAATAATCCTTCTTGTCTGGGATGAAGGATCGTGACCCGATGGGCTGCTGGCAGCTGCTGCATATGAAGCAATGTTCATGCCAGGTTTGTCCGTTGTACTCTAGCTTACGGGATCCTGCAGAGAGAGCCGTTCACAGTGACAGGAGGGAGCAGCACATGCACACATAGGGGACATAGGAGGCTATGCAGGATACACTGCAGTCCTGCACACCTGGCTCTGTGCCTGCCCTCTCCCAGCAGCGCAGGACCACAGGCAGCTGGGAACAGGAAGCCCCAGGCCCACCCCACAGCCGCAAGGGAAGGGCTGCGGGAACATGCCCCCAGCACTGGCACGCAGGCTGTGGCAGGGACGCCTGTTGTAACCTACATCTGAAGATGGTGCCAGAATGGCCAAGCAAGGACACTCCTTTGCCTGAGGCCGTCTCCAGAGACGCTCACACACCTTCAGTCATTCCTTCTCTTCTCGTCAGCACACATCAGAAAATGCCCAGGAAACCCTTTGTTATCTCCTCCCCAGCTCGCTTCCCCATGAAAAAGGGGAACAGACAGACAGGGCAGCTGTGGTGATCACACAGCTCAGGATCCTGCCCTCTCGCCAGGCAAGCTAAGTGCCCGGCCCACTCTATGCAGTGACAGTGGGACAGGAGAGGAGAAATTCAGCTCTCTTCCTTGCTGCCCTAGTGTTGGACCCTGCAGCCCCAGCTGATGCTGCTGGGATCAGGAGCCAACTGCAGTACTCAAGTCTGCCCGCTCCTACCTGGCATGACTGTCTTCTCGCAGGCAACGCATTTGGAGGAGAACTCGCTGCAGTAGCAGTCATTGCACAGCAGCTCCTCGCCTTGGCAGGTGAATGGCTCGTCGGCCAGAGAACGGTCACAGCGGAAGCAACGAAAGCAGTGCTCGTGGTAATGGCGATCCTCGTAGTACAGCTCCTGGGGAGGACAGCCGAGATGAGGAGGGGACTGATGGCCTCAGGGAACTGCCCTGCCCAGCTGTGGGGTCCCATACTCACTCTGCAGTCGTGGCCGATCAGCTCTTTGCATTCGTCACAGGTGTTGGCAAAGTGGGCATCGTAGCAGGGGATGCAGTACGGGCCATTGTCCATCTGGATGTACTTGCGTCCATACAAGGACTCCTTGCAGTTGTCGCAGTCAAAGCACTCTGTCATGGTGCCAGTCTGGGGGCCTCCTTCACCTGCTAAGAGATCAGCGGAGATGCTGGGTCAGTATCAGCTTACACTGCCTGAGATGTCCCTGCACAGCCCTGCCATGTCCGAAGGGCAAGGACCACGAATCCTGCACTGAGCCAACAACAGCCGCTATCAGGACAGGACACAGACCTGAGCTACTGTATCTGCTCTGTAGCTGTACACACTTCCAGAAAAGCCTGCACATATTCAGGGCCTGGGATGAACCTTGCTTCAGGTTTATACTCAAGTTCAACAGCTGGAGCTCTTAGGCACCACTGAGAGAAACCTAGACATGTAAGCGTGCAGTTGAGCTTCTCACTGTCTGCCTCCTTGCTGGGAAGCAAAGTGTAAATGACGACCAAAAGAGACAATTTTTTTGCATGAAAAGTTTTGATTTGGCACTGAAAACAGGACCATGCACACACTGCGTGGGTGCACATCTGCTGTCACATCAGAGAGCCAGCCACCTTGAGGCTGATCTGTCTACCAAGCAGCCCTTCAGAGACCCACGCTCAGCCACCGGCATGGCCCTGGACCAACAGCAAGATTCCTCCTGACAGCCTGTGAGCTGATGCTCTGCCTGATGGGGCTGTCAGCATTTCAAATTCTGGACCTTCTCCAGAATGTTAAAGCAGCTGCTCCACAGGGAAGCAGAAATCAGGCACCTCACGCTGTGCCCAGCTATCAAGCCACATCCCAGCAAACCATTTTGCACATGTTGCTCCAACTACAAACACTCTTCAGGGAGAAAGTGTTGGGGAGGGTGGGTGTTTTACAAGCCATAGAGGTGTTGGGGTTCTGCACACAGGAGATCAGACACCTCTCGTTGCCCCTCGTCTCCCTCTCAGACAAGAAAGACGTTTGTGGAAGTATTTTGATTTCTTTGGAGCACTAACTCCAGAACAAGAGTATCTTCCGTTTGGTTTAACATGGTTATTCCTAAATATGGAGTTTTCCACTTGCAAAATCACACCCTTCTGTAATACAGGTTGCTATCAAGTGTAGACAAGCCCATGGAATTACATCTGAGCAGTCAGCTGCAGAGTGCCGCACACTGCAGTTTTCTTCATGAACCCACCCACTTCAGAATGAGCTATTCTGGCTCAATCTACACTTTAGCATTTAATGGGGCAGGGAGCTCACCGCCAGCCCCTGCACCTCCCTCCTCATGGGCTCCCCGGCTGCAGTGGCAGCCTCCAGGGCAGGAGCCGATCCAGACAGCTCTGACTCACGGCAGTAAGCTCCCCAGGGCTATTCTTGGTCAAGCCACACAGCTCCCAGCTGTTGTCAAGCCTGGTATGTGCCGATAGGACTGCGGGTGAATAAATCTAGTGTTCCCACATGGCTACGTGACCAACAGAAAGGGAACAAAGTCCCTTTTCAGACGCTCTCGTTGCCCAGCTGCTGCCCCGGCCGTTGCCTGCTCCGCTGACCGCTCCGTGCCCTCCAGCGTGGCAGGCTGCTGCGCGTGGCTGCGGCTGCGGGAGCAGCTCCACAGCATGCCCCTGCGAGCGGCTGCGGGCTTGGGGCCACCGCTCCACCGAGCCCGTCCTCAAGAGCCCCAAGTGGCAGCCCCAGACTCGCTGCCCATGGAACGAGGTGGCCCAGGCCAGGCAATTTCCAGTCTGTTACCGGAGACGGGGCAGCTCGGGGTGGTTTGCACAGGGGAGCTGGATGGGTGCCAGGGTGCCGAACTGGAGCTGCTGCCCCAGCTGTGCCCCCAGCCTGGGCTGGCCCCCCGGCACCCCCTCCCGCTGGGGCACCCCATGAGGTGGGTGCTCACCCTGCCTGCTGCGGGCAGCAGCTCCGCACCCCCCAGCACCCCGCATGGCTCCTGGCTGCTTCTCACTCACTGCTCCTCCTCTGCCGCCTCACTTGCCTTCGCTCCCTGAAGCCACAGGGGACCCTTCTCTCTGGCAAAGAATGAAAATCAAATTAATTACCCTCCTCCTCCCAGCGCTGTTGAAGGTAACTTTCCAAGGTGTGTCTGTAATAAAAGGGCCGCTAATGAGCACTCCTACCCTGGGAGCCATGGTACCGCCAGAGCGGGGAGCTGCCACGCTTGCTCAATGGGCTGCGCTTTATCTCTGTGGTCCTGCAATACCAGGTCAGAGGACAGCAGAAAATGCGAGGGAAGGAAAACCAACTTGAATGGAGAAGCCTTGGGTTTTACCGGTGACGTGGACTCAGCCTCCTGAGCACTGTTGCACTGACGCTGTCCCTCCAGGAGCCCTGGTCCCCAAACTCAAAACAAGGGACAGCATTTCCCTGTGCTGCAGGGGTAGGAGGTGGGCAGGATAAACCCGCCAAGGACTGCTGGGGCTCTCGCACCCCTGAACCACAAACCACCATGATGAGGCGGGTGCTGCTGCCCCAAGCACGCGCCGTCCCCCGGCCCCACAAGCACCCTTGGGACCCAGTGCCAGCCAGCAAACCACAGGAGAGCTACAGCAAGTACAGCAAGTGCTCAGGGCTCTGCTCGGGGACCCCTGCTCCCCTGGGGCAGCTGAGCTATCACCATGATCAACACAGGGATTAAAAAAAAAAAAGGTCACAGGTCAGGAACATTTCAATCCCAAATGCTGTTTGTCACCCAGGCCCCTGGCAGTGCCAGTCCTCCTCTCCTCCACCACTGAGGGCAGCTGGCACTCCTGAGCCCACCAGGACCCCCAGCGAGCCTTCTGCGGGCTGAAGCTCTCCGCTGACCGCAGGCAGCGCCGGTGGGTGCCCTGCAGCGCTGCTTTCATCGCAGGGTGTGCAACACAGAGCAACCGCAGAAGAGGAAGTGAAAACCATGTAAACCCTCTGAAGACAATATACTGAGGAAGACCCTAAAGCAGCTTGCCGTGCTTGCCTCCACTTTGAGCAGTTTCTCCCCAAAGTCTACCTAGGTCTGTAGCACGCTGTGTGAGCCAACCTCCTGCTCTCCAGGCTGCAGGGTCCGAGCGGGCTGGCAGATGCACGGACTGCCAGCAGAGCACGTCCCAAGAGCGTCACGTGGCCGAGACTGCTACGAGACCGTACAGGATCAGACTCTGCACTGCCTTTTCCACAGAAGAAAGAACAGGCCCAGGAAGTTTGCTCAGGGTTATTTGTATTAGATAAGCTGTTTGCTCTCTTTGTTCCGGTCTCACATGCAGTGCTGGGCAGGGGTGTCAAAGCCCTATGCAACGCCAAAGCAAATTCTGCATCTTCACCCCTGAGGACATGGCACTGCCAGAGACCAACTTCATGGAGAAGAGGAAGGTGGGACAAAAGAAATAGAGTAAAAGAAATAGCACAAAAGCCCACAATTTTTACTGTGATTGTAATGAGGAACCTGGAAATTGTCTGCATTCATGATGAAAAGAGGTGGAGTTTTAAAATGCATTAAAAAAACCACTTTAATTGAGGCTCAGATTTAGAAGGCACAATATAGGCAGTCACCATGCGTGCTAATTAGCATGCGCTCATACTCTGCAGTCCGCACCACCCTGTAAACATTAGCTGTGTGCTAGGCTGATGTAAGTAACACCCTCAAATGCTAACCAAGGTGTTGCCCTAAAATGACGGGATTCCAGTTGCAAAATGTTTGCTTGCCCATTACCAGATGGCTGTGGTCCCTGAGGGACAAGGTCTACTGAAGCAGGTCCCTTGTATGTGGGGGACGGTGGAGCTGGATGTAGGGTATTCTCTCAGCTGTCACGCTAGCTGTCTGAGGGCAAAAATAAACAACAGATATATGCCTGCCAGCTGCCTACCCTTTCCCGTTGACAGATATAGTTGTGCTCATGGAGGAAAGGAAGTTCAGTTCCTCTCCTGTGCCCATGAACAAACAGCCTTGGGAACAAGAGCTCCTCTCACAAACAACATTTAAAGTGCTCCGGGATGCAAATGTGATCAGTCTGGAACAGAGCTCAGAATAGCTTCACGTATGAGAAAGGTCAGCAATTTGTCAAGGACACACAGCAGAGTCCACTTTCTAATTAGAGAGTAACATGCACCTAACACCACCCCAGTGACATTGTCCACAGCAACACAGCAGATGGCTTAGCAACAGCCCCAGGAGATTATTACATTAATTTTAGTGTCCATAAACTGGGGACCTATTATGCAAAGGAGACTACAGACTGTCCAGGGCCAGGCTTCTGCTGCATGCAATCCCTTAAGAGTTTAACCAGCCTTTTGAGACGATTCCTGCTACAATGAACTCCCTCAGCGAGAGGTCCCACATATGTGGTGAACCTACGACCCTGTGTAACTTCACACCAGTTTGTTGTTTGTTGTCAGGTCACAACCAGCTGCTCCACGAAGTGATCCTGGAGCAACCCATAAGGCTATTCCTAGGGAAACACTTAATCTTTCCGGGACACAGGAACAGACCTGCCTTTGACAGTCTGTCAGGTTCCTGCCTATTCTCATCTTCCCTGGTCTGCTCTGAGCACACCTTGTGCAGTTGCAGTTCCCACCTAAACAGGCACGCAGAAGAGAAAGCACAGCCTCTCTGGGACAGGCGAGCATTCCCCATGTAGGGATGAAACCATCCAGGGACAAGGCTTTGGAAGACGGTCCTCAACGCGCTCCAAGGTCAGAAGAGGAGAAGAACGCTTTTTGTTCCTGTTGGCTTTCCAGAACCATTATGGGTCCTGGAATCTGCGTGAAATTGTTTCTGCCTGCCACCGACCCTAAAAGGGAAACCAGCTGCTTGCTCTGAGGAGCAGCTCCAGCCCCTCCGTTAGGCTGGGAACGTTTTCAGTCCACAATTCCTGACACCGCTTCTGCGGATCTGCTCAGGGTCACTGTGCGCCCCAGCCAGGGGCTGGCACGGCCAGCCCAGGCTGTCCGGGGGTGCGGGGGCTGGCTCCCCGGGGTGCTGCGCAGCTCTCTCCGCACTTCCACACGCTGCTACCTCTGCCTGTACCCTCTTGCTCTGCTCCCAAACCCACCGGCACGGCTGTAGACCTGGCGCAGTGAGAACAACATCCCCCATCTGCTGTTACAGGAGATCCTGCTTTCGGGTGAGAGGCTGGAGGCAGCGTGCCAGAAAGGTGCCGAGTGTTTCATCAGGGTAACCCGGCCGGACCCAGCCTGCTCGGAGCACCCTTCGGAGCGGCGTTGCGTCAAGCTTTCACCCGCCTGCTCGCAGCACCACCGAGTCACTTGCTGCCCTCAGATCTCACCTCCGAGCTGCATTCCAGCCTGAGCCTCCCCACGGACAGCTCGGAAATCTCAAGGATGAAGGGCTGCCCCGGGGGGGCTCTGGCACGGCAAGGAGCAGAGTCCTCGCCGCGGACCTCACCTGGCAGTTCCCCCATCACCAGCACAACGTCATTTCTCCAACATGGAGGGAAAATTCAGTTCTTACAGTTGGCCTCAGAGGAGGAGGCAGGAGACAAATGAATCAGCTGGGTGTAAGGCCACGCAGCCCCCACCTGCACCGCTGGGACGCGGTGCTTACGCACGTGCACACACTGAGCTCTGCTGAGCAAGCTGCACCACAGTCGCTTCCCCCAGCTCGGGCAGAGCGACCTCCTGCCCAGAGCAGCCCATGACTGCTCCGGGCTCTGCAACAGATTTAGCAAAGTGGCTGGCACAGTTGTAAGGAAACACCCTGCATTTCAAATGAAATAAGTGCTGTTAGAAATCACCCTTGCTCAGCAAGGTGGGCGGCTTCCTGAAAATGCCCACGACTTTGAGAGGAAGAAGTAGCAGAAACTGTTCAAGCACCTGACAAGTCACAACGTAGACCCAGATTGTCGCACGATTTTAATGCAGTCTTAGAATGGCAAATTGAGGGTTTCCTAATGTTCAGAAGAGAACTCTGAGGTGCCCTCCATGCAAAGAGCAAAAACACATCCCATGGACTCCTCCCGACAGTTCTGCGTATAGAACCAAGTAAGTGCTAAAAGCACAACTGTCCCACAAATGTCTGATCTTACCCTTAAACCGAGGGAATCTCACCTGACGTCAGCCCACAGCCTGCCCAGAGGCGCCCTGCAGGAAGCACTGTGCTGTTTGCAGTCGTGACCGAGACATCCCACCCGCCCCAAGGCGAGCAGCGGCGAAGGGCTGCGGTGCAGGGCATGGCCGCCACCGCTGTGCTGGACCCGCATGAGGTTGCGGCAGTGCAGGCAGAGGTGTGGGCACGCCAAAGCTGAGCGGTGCCTTCGCACGCAGCGCTGCCTGCATGGAGCAAGAGGGTTCCAGGAGGGTGCTGCTAAGGGCAGATACACAGAGCCCAGTCCTACCCAAAAGCAGCCTCCTGCAGAGAGGAGAGGCTAAAGAGTGAGGTTACAAGTGCAATGAGAGCGCACAGAGACAAAGCCTGGCTCTGGCAGGTGCAAGAAGAGGTGCCCTCTGCCTCAAACAACAGGCAGAGACACAGGAAGCACCTTTATCACTTTATACATTAGTGACATGCCACAATATGTATGCTAATATTTATTTTCTATATCAGCATTATTCTACAGAGGAGGAGGTGATGGGATACATCTCCAGGAGGCACCATCTCCAGGAGGCCAGGCTCACTTTCATGCTTTCTTGTAACACCAGCAACACTGATTCTGGGAGGAAGAGGACCACTGACACCTGGTCCAAGTACCTGCTGAATTCTGCCAGACCAGATATACTCAAAAGATCTGGAAAGCAGCAATGATTTTTTTAAAGTTTAAATTAAATTTTTGAATTACCATAAACGTTTGGCCAGGTCTCTCAGGAAGGCCAATAAACCTTAGAGAGACCATACGCAGAGTCAGCTATCCGCACATGGAAATAGTTTTGGCCTTGATGTGCTTACAGACTCTCCAGTAGGCACGGCTGGGTCTGCAAGAAATCTCAACACCCTGAGGCCGTGAGCTGTTGTGCCTGCAGAGTGGGGACCGGGGCTGTCAGGAAGTTCAGGGTCCTAAGGAACTCCAAAACTCTGCTCTGGTTTCATAACACCAATGAGTTCATAGACCTTTTTCCCCCAGTACTAAATTTCTCATTCTTTCTCCTAAGATAAGGAAACTTAAAACAAAACTTTTCCTATGCGAAAGGAAAACCTGCTGCTAACAAGTCAGGCTCTCACAAGGCAGCATCCCCATACAAGGTAATGGGACAAAGTTCTAAGCCAGTATTTGTGCACTCTGGGACTTTTGCTCCTTCTCTACCCTTTAAAGAATCTCTTTTTAATGAGGCCGCAGTTGCAGGGGGATCCAATTTTCCATGCTACAGTGGAAAACCAGGCGGGTTTGCCCATCTGAGATTCAAATTGTAATTTCTTGTGGCCAAGACCTTGCTTTGCATTTGGTTTTCAGCTCCTTCTGTCCCTTTCCTCCCCACATCCTTCCTACCCAAGCAGGTCCCCTGAATCCAGCTGTGAGCTGAAGCATCCACACGGTGAGCATGAAGATACATGGTTTGGAGGAAGAGAAAGAAAGGATCTATTTGAACAACACCAGTGAGAAACGCCAAGCTTCCTGTGGGTGCCCATCTTCACTGTGTCCAGCCACATTCCAAAAACTCAACAGAGGGACAGCAGAGTGCAGGCTAACAAGGAGAAAGGCAACAGACAATTCAGCCCTTGCTCTAGACTTATTTTCTTTAAGGAAAGTTAATTCTACCAGGGTCAGAGTAAGAAGCTTAAGAGTCCCTACTATGCAACCATAAAATGAAAAACTGCCCAGAAAGAAAGAAAGGAACAATTTCAGAGTTAAAAATTTATTACTAAACACCTGTAAGGGTTAATTAACTATTTCAGGTTCTGAACAAAATCCTTCCCCTTTATCGAGGGCACAGCTAACAGCAGCAGAGCTGTTAAGACACATTCAGAACAAGCAGCCTATGTCATTCTGCTGACATTAAAACCCAGTGTTTGCTCAAGAGATCAGCTGTTAATCTTATTGAAAATCTATGCAAAGTAAGCAAATTCTGTACACTCAACAGATCAGGAATTGAAACCATTTGGGCAGTTTGGACCTGTTATGATTCAAAGAGACCACTTAACTGAAGGAGGAAGTCCAAGAACAGAGGAGTAAGATATGAACACATCAGAAACTCCTCCCCAGCCAAATGAAGTCCCTTTTACCAGACGGTTAAGAAACCTGTGGCTTAAAAACATGCCAGAAGAGATTCTGGCTGGTCTCTGAAGAGGCTTGGGAGAACGGAGCGCCAGCCTGGCCCAAGCTCCACATCGCAGGTACCTTCTCCTGCCATGTGCAACACTGACCAAGCAGGAGCCTGCTGGCAGCAATAGCTCGCACCAAGCCAGTCTGCTACTGAAGCTCGTAACTGGCTGTAGGGCAGCAGCTGCAGACATGGCCAGGTTGACCATAATAGGAAGAAAGATGCTGGAGCCAAGTTTCGGGAGCACGACTGATCATAGGAGCTTCGGTGTGATCAGAGGAGCGGGAGTCACAGTCCAGGGAAATGGTTGCTCTTATCAATTCTTAAAAAGAAGCAAGGCACAGGTGTGCAATTGCTTTCTGAACTCCTGCTCCCTTCTCCTCTCAAGCACATTAGTCATCTCATTTAAGAGAGAAGGATACACTCCCATTCAATTACAGTAACAGTGACATCAAAAACATTGGAGTGCACACAATCTTCAGGCTTTCCTCATTTGTGACAGTCAGTGGGCATAACACCAGCCCAGCAGCAGCACTTCCAGTGTCACTGCAAGGAGTCTGCCAGTGTTGGACTGCACCACCAGCTCACACAACATCCCCACCATGGGAACACACATAATTCCCATCTGCCTGTCATGTCTCAGCCTCAACAGCCCTGGCAAAAATGCCATCAGCTAGTGGGTGCTTGACAAATCACATCATGAGAGTCTGCCAATGTCAAATCCAGAAATTCCCTTAGTTTTCCTCTTTCAACTTGAAAATCGGGCAAGAACGAGGAACTTGTTGCTCATAAGCTTGTGCTTATGCCTTTCAGACATATTGAGGAGACCGTACATTAACCATCATCCTACTGGCAACAAACAGTAATGCAAGAACACAAAACAAACCCTAAAGATAGTCATCAACCATATAAAACAAATTAATGGGCAGTGGCTGGCCTCCAGGCCCCAGGTTTCACACCAGGTCTAGGCAGAAGCTAATGTGGACTGTGAAATGCCCATTGCTTAGAAGTGATATAATTTATCTGTGAACCTTCTTTGCCCATGTCATTATGAAGTGATGGACAAGAAAAGCTGGTGGGAAGGGATCACAACTGGATTAGGTTTCTTCAAGAAAGTCATGAAGAGAGTATATATAAATGTACATGAAACTATGAATTGGTAGATAAGGTGCTTCATGTCACCTACCTGTTGTGCCATATGTTTTCTTGTTCCGTGTGCTACAGCCTCATAACACCACACATCATTGCAATTACAATCTTGCACGAGGTACAGGGCCCCTGCATGAAGTCCGTATTCTCCAGAAACAAACATATGACCACAAAGATCAAACGGGAAAATGCATCCATGCCCCAAACTCAAAAGACAGAACTCTGTTGCACAGAGCCTAGGATGTCCTAAACCTTCCAAGTGCAGAGACCCAGTGAGATCTTTATAATGCCCTGGCTATTACAGAAAGAAAAAGGGAGTCCCAAACAATAAGCATGTTGTGAGGATTATAATCTAGCAATAAAAGTTTAATTTTGGACTGAATTGATTTATGCCCGTGTAACCCAGCAAAGTTGGCCCATAGCCATATAAATGCCTAACTGCTTATCCAACTACACAAACCCAGGACTCCAGCAGTAGTGTTTCAAAATCTCTTTGCCCCATGAAATAAAGGTCATATCCAGTACACTACAATTCAAACATGAAAGCATGACAGGAAATGACTAACTGCACACTGAGGCCAATTTACCTTCATCTTAGATCTGCTCAGCACACAAGAATCTTGCAATTCAAACAGACATCACAGCCTATATGCAGAAAAAATAATCTGACTGTTCTAGTTGCTAGCTCTTGGGGTCTGTGCATCTCAGTACAGATAGCACTGCAAAATAATGGAATTCCGCCCTATTTCCCTAAAGTTCTCTTACAATTCTAACCTTATGCTGTAGTTTTCACTTTTCTTTCCCTTAGAGGCAGCTGTTTTTTAAATTGAGGATGAAGACATTCTTATTTCTGAGGTGATACATAATTTAAGTTATTGTTTACAAAGCGTTTTATAGTCCCTGAATAAAAGGTACTTATGAGATTATACCTCTCTCTTGCACATAAAGGTAATCAGGGGGCTGCTTCTGAACAAGCATGCACATAAGCTTGCGGACAGGCTGCAGGGGACGAATGCAGTCACAGTGTGCATGTTTTGTGCTCATATGCTGAAAAGCAAACCTGCGTGGTCTGAGCCCAATCCCTTATTAACTGTCTTCTCCAGAAAGCCTGGCAGCTCTTTTGCTGATTAAGGCTCTCCTCAACTTCAGGTTTTTTTTAAATAAACAAAGCAACTTTGACTTACAGTAGCAGGAAAAGACGTATAAACCAGACATGTTTTATTTAATGCATGCCTATTACTTAAAGGGCAAAGTGAATTTTTTCACCAAATTTGGTCAAAATATTCCCTTTTCCGATTTGATTCTTTGTCTCCCAAACATGAACATTTGTAGTTGGTTTCTTGCATATAAGCAGACATACTGACTGAGAAAGGTAAGCTGCATTGTAACCCTGGAAGTTTTGTGCCTTTTAGGGCTCTCCACCTGCATGCAAAATCAGCAGAGCGAAGAGAAAGCCAGAAGGTGACAGGGGAGACGCTGCAATGACACTCGTGTGCCACCCAAGCTCTTGCCCAGCAGCCTCTCTCCCACCATCCCAATCACTAACCATGGGCCTCTCCACCTGTGCTGGCTATTTGCACAAGAAGTAAGGACAGTCTCCCTCTAAAGTACTTTTTACAGCTGCTGGTGTCCCTTGCAAGCAAAGGCAATCACAGCTCTGTAGCCTGCAGCATGTGAGCAGCTTCTAAATCTGGGGAAGGACTGAACCCTGGCAATGACAATTTGTCTCAGGTTACCATCCCGAGAACTGCTTGCCTGTGATCTGAAACAAAACTAAGATCATCTGTTGCCTGGGAGATGCTGTGTGTGCCAGCTGCACCCCCCCTGAAAAAAGGTAGGGCTCTGCAAGGACAGCACAGCTGAGCCCTCGAGAGTTCAAGAAAGTACCGAGTGGGGACAGACAGGGCATCGGTGGGAGAGGAAGACCACCTCTTCTCTTAGCCGCTGCCTTGCCAACGTCGAAGGGAAACAAGTTTCCTTCTCCTGTGGCTGCAGATTTCTCTGCTAGGTGATCTGGTCATCAGGTGTCATTTACTTTTACGATACAGAGCTGGTTATCTTCAAATCAGTCGCCTCCCTAACGCATTTCTCACTGGCCCCTTTAAAAATTACTCTTAAGTACTCTACACTTTAAACAATAGAAGCCATCAATTGTAATTGTCACGTATTTTACATAAAATCTCTAAGAAATAACTCTTTGCAAGCACTAAAAAGAAATTTGCAAGATGCAAAGTACTTTCCAATTTCTGCCATGCTGTGCTGCCACACTGAGATAAAGAGTCTTTGGTGGTACCCATGAAAGGGAAAATGGGTGCCACATCCAAAAGACTAAGTGGAAACAGCTATTTTAAGGGGCACAAATGCTCACAAAAATTCATGAATGCCTTTATATCATGCAGCTACACATTAAGTTTCCACCACCTATGCCCCTGCCCGCTGGATGTGTCTGTCTGTGAACTAGTGCTGCTGCTCACCACGCTGGCAGCACTTCAGTCTGGGCAACATGGAGCACTGCTGCTGGCAGGCGGCACGGTAAAGCACATGTGCTGACTGTGCCTAAAAACTCATAAAGAGAGGAAAACTGCTCCTTTACAGGAAAAAAACCCCACATGAACAGAAAATAAGTAACAATATTAGAGAGCCCCTGATCCAGGTCTGTGGCTCATTTACAGAACCTCATTCTCTCATTCAAATCTGAGATTTACAAGGAAACCTACATGAAACATGTTTGTTACAGAATAAAAAGGAACCAAAAGGTCCGAGTTTTAACTGAGGCTCCTCCCATGACAACCTTCAGGTAAAGACCAAGAAGAGTTGATGTTTCAGCCCCTGAAGCCACAGATATGAAGCAAAGCTCCCTTTTTTTGCTGCAGAGAAGATGCTCCGCACTCATTCACTGAAGGAAGCAACAGCAACCTGCTCTCTGACTAGATCGAAAGATTTTCCAAAGCTTTTTGCATGCTCAGGCAGTTTGAGGACCATGAGCTTCACTGCAACAAGATACCACCAACATCCTAATAACCCTCCCTCTGTTCTCCTAACCAACCAGAACAAAAATGCTCTATTTACAAGCTATTTGTCCCAAACTGGCAAACCCCTGGAAACAAAAACTCAGGTCAGTTCTCTGTTACCTTGCATTGCAGAACGGGATGGACCAGCGTCAAACCCAACAGCCTCAGCGGCAGCAGCACTGTGAGAAGCAGCGCGAGGGTGGCTCTCCCAATGACTCACACCGCAGACAGTTAGAGCAGGTGCGACCAGCAAGGGACTCTCACTAGTAAATCATCACTTCACTAGCAAAACACTCAAGTGCTTGCCCAGAAACAAAAAGCAGGCACATCATAAACCAGAGGGTGACATCAGCACAGGGATTGCATTTCCTACAGAGGTTTAAATGTCATTACTTGTGACTAGAAACTGGACACTTACAATTCAAGTTACTCTAAATTTTCATAAGAGACATAAGAATTCAGATTCCAATTTTGTGTAGATATAGTTCACTTCCAAACCCTTTCTATTTCTCAATGTCACGATGACAGGAAAAAAAAAAAAAGAGAACAAGCAAAACTCCTAACAGAAAGTGAAAAGCTAATGAACATTATTATTAGCCTGACTTACCAAGTCAGGTGCTAACCAGGTGAGCCGCAGAACTCATTGATTTCCACTGGAAAGGGTCTGTGTTATTCAAACAGCATGATCTACTTGGGACTCAGTTACTCAAAATCTCTGGATTGCCCTCTTCCACTCTTATTCAAAGTTCTGCTCTGTGGCTTTTTCTAAAGTTAAAACTCAAAGCTATCAAGGATCTGAAAGCACTTACTTCATCTACTTCATCATTCCTTAGTTGAGTCATTGTTTCACAGAGCATGAAGCATGATATAGTCTGCGCATATGGTCTAACACCTTCACCAACCTGAAGTGCATTTCTGATTTTCCACATATAGCTCTTCAGGCTCTCCAAAAGCAACACATCCAAGACTTCTATACAAGCACAATGGGCCAGATTTAATCTTCCTGCGAGTTACATGATGTTTGCATAGGGTTGAGAAATGCTAGAAATAAAACTTCTTTTGGCTGAGTTCCATGCAACACACTGTACTTTTTGCTATTAATGACTCTTTAGTAAGCACCACTACTACTCTACATATTCCAGAACCCTCTGAGTTAGGCATCACAGCAATTTTCTTGATACGAAGTGTGCACTGGGTTAAAGGTAGCCACTGAAATGCCTTAAAATTTAAAAGCTGACTTTTCTATTTGAAAATTTCCATGTGCTGAGAAAAGAGGCAGATGAGAATAACTAATCCACATTTAAGGACCCAAGCTAAAGGATTAGTTTCTTTACTTGGAAAGTAGTTTAGCTCCCTGACTCCCTACTGCAAATAACAGAAATATTTATGACAATCCAGTGCAAGACCATAAATGCAAGAGCGCTCAGTTTCCACAGATCTGGCACCCCTGTACCTCTGTTGCTTCCTCAATTCTGTAACAGCTGTCACCAGCAAAAACATTATTTACCCTTATAATACCTGCAGGGCAGGGTGTTATTTTATCTCCCTACTGGGATTTGCACCTCAGAGGGTTTTGGCACAAGGCAAGCCTGGTAGAACTAAAAATGGAACCAAGATCCAAGTCCCTGTCCATCTTTCTTCTCCTTCTGAGATGCAGCACATATCCCCATCAGCCTGGGAACCGTGACACTAATGCATGTTATAGATGTATGTCCAAATAGATTCCACAAACTGAACTCTTTGTGAGAAGCAGGGGAAAAAGGAAGGAAGAAAAAGGCATGATCTTTAAAGTCTCTTCCAACTCAAACCATTCTATGACAGACAGACACAGTGCTGTGCAAAGTACAGTTAATCCAGACTCCAGATCTTTTGACCAAGTAACACCATGCCTTTGCTAGTTGCTCCTACTATTTAAACGTTGGGCTTTAAACGTGAGCATGCTGAGCTGAAAGAAGGCACTGGAGTAGTGCAGCACCAGGAGTTACACACCAGTTCAAACTGTTAGTTCTTGAGACTACAAAAAGCCATGTTTTCTTTAAATGAGGGTAGCGGAATTCCAAGGTGAGGTCAAAAGCCCGGCAAAAGTCAGCAGCCTAGGCTAGTATGCAATGCTGTCAGCATGATGCTGACAAAAGTAGTCCTTGCAGTCAGAGACAGTTCTGGACCCACTTTTTTTGTTGCTGTTCTTTCTTCACCATCTTCACATCCTAAGCAATATCTAGGAATACTGCCATCAGTTGTGGACCTCAGAGAGGAATTTTTGTCTTCAACCATGCTGAAGTTAGGCCTTTCAGATAGACATATTACTCAATTTCTTTTGTTTCATCAGAAGAGCCTTAAAAAGCAGACATTTTTCACCAGCAGTACTGAGTTACTATACACGCGGTTTTAGCGGAAAACGGCATGATCTGCAGCCACACATATCTGAACTACAACAGAAATTACCTAACCTCTGATACACTCACATGAGGGAAATCCTGTGGGCTTGGATCATTCAAGAAATAAGGTTGCTTTACAGTTACAAAACCAACACATGTCTAGAATGGGCTCTAAACTGGTAAGATACAGTCTGAGAAATCAACTGCTAATTGTTTTTACAATTTGCATTTTATATTAAAAAACCTCCCAAAGACCTCAGGAGGCAGAGCTCAGCCTGGAAAGGATTTTTATGGTTACACTATAAACCCACAGAAAGCAGGGATCTAGAACGGAAACAGTTCATTACAGCTAAAGTACTGATCCTGGGTTCTGCCTGAAACGGCTGGGATTATTTCTCCAGTTAAGCAAATTCCTGTTACTGAAACCCACTCCGACATTTAAAGAAACTTGGAGAAGATGCTGAGTAGTCACTCTTCTTCCCAGATAACGAGATCGGAACCACATGAATTGATGAATTTCTA
The DNA here is from genome assembly GCF_964188355.1 of Buteo buteo. Taxonomy (NCBI): domain Eukaryota; kingdom Metazoa; phylum Chordata; class Aves; order Accipitriformes; family Accipitridae; genus Buteo; species Buteo buteo. The sequence continues at coordinate 519,288 of NC_134186.1, read as the reverse complement.
AGTGAACACTTGAAATTTGGGTAAACAAATTCATAATATCAAGGCCATATTTATATTCTGGGGTAATAATTAAATATTTAATATCTTGTGGTTCCAGTATTCTAGGTTTTTCTATGCACCAAAATATTTAGTCATGTAAAAACCATCTGTAGCAGCTGGAAGCCATTCATTTGGTCCGCTAAGATTCATTAGTTTAAAAATACATAAATAAAGTGTTCATTTTATTTCCAAAAAGCCAACACTGCTGCTTTCAGCTCTGTTAGGGTGCTTGGTGAATAATGCTTATGCAGTATTCTCAGCAGGAGGTATCAGATGCCACAGTTTCACAAATGCATACAAATATCTGTTAACTAAAACAAGTCTTGTATTTAGGTTAGTGCTCTTCTGTACTAACTCAAGTCACTATTCACAGCAATATGAAAACCAGCTTGCAAATAGTTCAATCCCTATTTTTATTCTTTCTCCTATGCTCCCAAATCCCCAGTGCCGAAATCGCCTTTTAAAAATTACTGATGAAATTTCTCTTCAGAACTGGTACTCAGATACCTGTGTTAAAGCATTACAAAACATAAGCCTCCATGCATGCCTTTTCTCTCCAAGAAGTTCCTGCATAATCTTCATACAGCTTTTTAAAAATCAAGTAAACAAGAGGCACAGCTGAGATTGTAAAAAAGAGTTGAATTTGGCTTAGTATCCATAGGGATCACTTTTCTGGCCAACAGTTTGCAAAGGGTTATTTATTGGATAGCCATTTTTCTTTTGCTGGAAGATGCTGAGGGTTTAGCAAAGTTTCTGCAAAGTATGCAACAGTATTCAGCATTTGCTCAGCTAACGAGTTAAATCCCTGCAGCTCTCCGTTGACTTGAAGATTATGGGTGTAGGAAAAGGGAATGCTCGGAGAGGGGAACTTTCAGCAGTCACCACCAAACTGCGGTTAAAACAGACACCAATGACTCTATTCAGCTCCCAAACCTCAGACAGTTTCCATTTTCTCAATAACAAAGCATTTTTGTGGAATGAGGTAACAGCCTCCATCTGCCAGGTCTAACTCTCCACGAAGATTTCTCAAGAGCCTGGCTGAAGGAGGGCTGGCCAGCTGAGCCGGAGAGGGCTGCAAAAGGCAGGAGTCCCTTACGCCTGGGAAACAAAGGACAAAGCTGCAACAGGACAGGCATGGAGAGGAGACTCTTTGGGACCGCCACACAAATTCTCCCGGAGTTTGTATCAAAAGTAGCCTCAAGTGAGCTCCAACTGGTGCACGGCTGGAGAGTGCAAAAGGTTGAGGAAAGAGTGAGACTTTTCACTAAGGATGGACTGGGGCAAGCAGGAGGGAGCAGAAGACAAACGGGTGCCACAGGTTCAGTGTTCAGCAATCCATCATAAATGTGTCACGAGTACAGAGCTCTGCGATTGAGATGTGAACACAGGTCTGTGAGCACATGTTGCGAGATGCACAGTGCCAACAGGAACACAGACACCCTGCTCTCCAGAGGACAGCACAGCTCCTGGGACCAGCTGCTCAAGCTGGGAGATACCCTTCCACACCTGAAATGTTGTGTATCTGAGCCAGAGCTGGTACAGCCTCAGAACAGAGGCTGGGAGAGTTTTTTGTTTTGTTCTTGCCTTGTTTTTGTGTTTGGCAGCCTGTATCTTAGCCTCTCAATTCCAGGGATGCTGACCACCTATCCAACCTTTTGATTTAAGGCAAAGTCAGCTCAGTTCTTCGGAAAAGCAGACTGTTCATTTAGATTCAGATGAAGATTCTGCCCCCCCCCCACTTACTCTTGCCTCCCTCTGTAAGCAGCCACTTGTTAGTCAGCTCCCTTGCAGTTCTGAGACTCCCAGCTCCAGGTTCAACACATCTCAACTGCCTGCTCTACCAAAGGATGAGCAAAAGAGAACACCACAACCCCAGGCTCACTCACACAAATAAAGGTAAAAACCTTGGAAGAGCATGGAGAGATGAGGCCAGCTGGAAAGAGCTTGGAGGAAGAGGTGGCTACACAGCACGTAACATCAGGAAAGGATCATCGTGGTATATGAGAGTCTTCTGATCTACTCCTTGTCCCTGCATATATAAATGTTTAAAAAGCAATGCAGGAAATTCTCTGGGACACTGCAGCAGCTGGTGCAAATGGATGACCTGTGACTCGGGCAGGTCAGAACATACAGGATCCAACTTAGCTACTACTTTGGTAAATAGTGCTGCCAAGAGCAGTTATTCACAGCATTTGGAGCCCTCATTCTGCCTGTGTGGCAGAAGACATTTGAATATAAATTTTAAGAATCACAATTCAGAGGGATTAGAAAACATTTCTAGAAAATCCATTCTGATTGCATTATTTTAGTCCGGTGCATCAGGTTTTCTATTTACAAGGACAACAACAAAGATTCCCAAGCAGAAACTGCCCCAAAGCCATTTTGCACAAATTTAATTGAAATTTGCAACCTCCAGATCTATGATACTACTGCAGTACAAAGGAAGAATCAATGAGGATAGAAATGTAAGTGCAGATAGTCTCATTTAACATTCAACAGAGCATCAGCTTTACACACTTCCGCTACTCTGCCACAAAACTTTGTAGCTGAAGACTCAACAAAAGCAAATACATTTAACCCTGATACTATTTAGTCCTAGGGAGATGCTGAAATCTGTACACTCATATATAGTCATGTGCACTAACAAGCAACAAACTCATAAAAACATGTGGAGCAATAGGAACTCAACTTACCTGCAACCCAAATTGAGCAATGTGCTAATTAGGAGAGAAATTTCACTTCCAAAGACGCCAATTCTCTAACCATTAATCTTTATTTCTGCAGATCAGGCACAGCCTCCCAGACACACGCTGATGCAAACCAAGGAGGAGCTTTTTAACATCAGAAGATAAGGGGTATACTCCCACCACTGCTGCTAATTTCCTGAATAGCCTCATACAACTTCCTTCTCACCTCTACATCTAGTTCTCCCATCTAAAGCAAAGGCAATTTTTCAGTTGGTTTTCTAAAGGCCTTTGCATTCCCATAGCACTTTCTCCTGAAGTTTTGAAAATGTTAATATTGACCTCCTCACTCTCTAGTTTAATACCACATACCCAGCTGGATACCTGGAGAACGCAACTAGAAAGTGGCATACCTTCTTTCCCAGCCAGGACAAAACATTTCCCAAGCCAGTTTTCTTCCTATAAAGAATGCTGCTGTCAAATCTCAAAAATCCATGCTGCTAATACTAGCCTCAGTGCAAGGTCAGCCAAAGAGGACTTCCATCAGAGATGAGCTCTGCTAGAGAAGGTTCCCTGGAGATTATAAGAATAGTACAGTCAAGCCCAGATGGCAACAATGTGCAAAGCACATTTCCAGCAAACACAGTGACTGGGCAGAGGACTACGCAAACTAAAGTCCACCCTGATTTCTGCCATCTGCTAGCTAAACCCTGAAGTCTAGGCTGAGGCCTTTGGGAAAGGTCAGGATAGTCTTACAGGCTCTCAAGATACTGCTTTTGTTCTCACTATTTGCTTCTCAATTCCTTCTTTAAAAGATACTAATCTCTCTGTAAGGCAGTTATTTGGAGCCAAGAGTTTAGATATTATTGCAAAACATATGCTTAAAAGAGACTGGAAATGATGTTGGCACTGTTACAGAGGGGAGCGAAGCGCAGCTTTGGGTCAAAACAAAAAAAAAATAAATCTAAGCTAGTAAGCAATTCCCATGTGATAGTTTAGGAGAGCCAGCAAAATCTTCTTCTAGAAAGAAAACAATACTGTGAGAACGAAGCTAACAAGAGCTGGCTCTTGGAAAAATAAAACGGCCAGTAATGAGCCAGAGTATTGCCAACAGCACATATCCAAGGGAATCTTTCTGGGAAACCGACCCAAGTCGTTACACTGGAAAGCCCTGAGGGACTAGGGAGCTTGAGGCTAAAAGCTGGCAAATTGCTTCATCAGTTAAGGTTGGTCCCAATGTTTTCTACTGCGTAAGAATAATTTGTTTTAGCCTACAGGTCTCTACAGAGCAACGGGTAAATTCAGGCTGCTTCCTCTGGGAAGGGAAACGGAGTGCTCGGCAAAGCCCTGCCCAATGGGACGTTTTTTAGGTTTCCCACCACTGCTGACATCCCTTCAGCCCAACACCCAGCCCAGCGCGCTCAGGCTGTTGGCTTTGCTTTCCTCCCTGCACACCCCTAGTGCTCCTTGGTGCTGCTGCTGCTGCACACCAGGCACCGCCTGCCCATTACCTGGTGGGAAAATCATGCAAGCTATTTCAGCCAGCACTCCACCAGTGAGGGGTTGCCACAAAAATGTGATGACTGTGCCTCCTCAAAAGCATCTTCTGGAGACTCATTCACCCAAAATGGATGCAGTTAGAGCAATTATTCTGATGTATCTTGTTTTCCAGAGGGATAAAGAGAGGACCTTGCTCGCTCTCTCTGTTTCAGAGACATTAGTTAATACACCAGGAAATAGGTACACTGATGTGGAGTGATAAAGGCAAGGCTTTTGTTTGCAGCCTTCTCTTTCATTTCCAGTCCAGCTACTCAAAGTTACAGGAGTGTATGGGGAGCACAGAAGACAACAAATATGATCTCTAACTGTGCTTCTGTGCTGGCAGAGAAAAATCCTGCATTGGCAGGGGATGTCAAGGTGCTGTCTAATGACTTTCCTCCTCTTCCAACTTCTTTTCTGATTCATGCTGCCATCTTCCTTGCAATTGACCTAAATAACATGTTCAGGCAGCTCTGGAAGTATTTCTGCCTCAAACTTCAATAGCAGCAAGATGTCCACATCTGGAAAGCGTATTTCTCAGGAAAGTCACAGCACAGGTGGCTTAGGAGCATCTTTCCCAAGAAAGGATGAGAAGCACCCTGCCTTGTCTCATTTCACCAGTAAATAAGACTTCCTGGCTGCAGGAGAACAAAGGTTGCCCAGGAGCAAAGAAAACACATCCTACGTCTGTGCCCAAGCCCCAGCAAATCTGAACAATGTGGGCAGAGTATGCAGTTACCTCATTTCCAGGTGTGCTGTCAGCATGAGCCATGACTGGCTTGGGATGAAAGAGGAAAAACTGTTCCTAGATCTGGACTTGTCTGCATCGTTTATGGTAATTATTGCCCAGCAGCCTTTAATCCTTTAATGTCATATCACACTCTCAGCCCTCAGTTTCTCTATAACCTTTTGATCACTGCTTGCCATTCCACTACAGAAGACACTGGAGGACAGAGTGCAAGACCATGCTATCCCACCAGAGCCAAAGGCATGCCAACCCAGGCCTCAGGAAGGGGAAAGCAAAGAAAGCCACTGCAAAAGGACTTTGGCAGGTCAGCCATCTTCAGACACACAGTGATTACGTATGCTAGCAACATACAAGCACTTAAAACAGTTATAGTACCTTTCCAGCAATTCACTTCAGCACCTTTTATAACATAACACAGTACCCAAAAGCACTGCATCACAGGAATACATGGACAATCCAGCCCCCACCACTTCACAGTGGCTTCACACACGGAAAGATTTTTGATCCTCTCCTGATCTCATTCTTTCCTTTACCATAAGTTTAGGCACTCCTGATAGCCACGTAGCTATCTCACCTCCTTACAACCCCCCACAGACTACTGATCTCAATGTTATCTTAGAGCAATGGCCTTCACAGGCTGCGTACTGTGTAAATGAAAAAGTAAAAAGTCAATTGAAAATGCATCTATTGCCAACAAGGAAATGGACTGTGGGGAAATACAGGAAAGTATTCCAAAACTGCATGGACTGCCACCACACTTCCAGCTCTCAAGTGAGGAAGTGCTAGCCTGGGGTTTGCGCACTATACCTTGGAAGGCAGGCACTAGATCCTGAGCAGCCTAACAGATCCCTTTCTGATTCAAAGGATACACATAAATACAGTTCCCCTATCACAACAGAAAGGAAGTTATACTTGATCTGTACCACCTCTTTTTCAGCTAATTGAGCTTCAAAACTAAAGCAGAAAAGATGCAAGCAAAACTCACACATCTTTGTGCTACAGCATGCCTGTTTAGTCCGCAACAGCTAGTCTGTATCTGTTATCTCTACATTTTTTTATTAGCTCATGTTTACTTTGGCTGCACATCCAAGCAGTCATTTAAACAGGGTGAGAGAGGAAAATCTTGGACTCTCAACAATGGCCAAGCAGTTTAATCTGCCACTGGGGACAATGACTTGACTCCTATTGGCGTTTAGTGCTGGCAAGGTCAAGTGTAACATGTGCTGAAGGAAGCACTAGGGAAGCAGATCCACAGCCGTTCCAACAACACTGAGCATTTCCTTGAGCTATTCAGAGGTCCCTTTCCCCCTGGTGTGTAGAGAAAACAGCTCCAGCTGTCCAGTCACCTGCACTGGCTTCTCCACTCACTGGATTTATGACATTGGAGGCCGCTAACAGCTCCAGGTTAGATACAGCACATTCCTCTGGCTTACAGCTCAGACATTCAAAACTAAGTTAGGAAGCAGTTAAGATTATGTCCTTGGCATCAGCCACCAGGTTGGTGCTGGAAGATAATTTATATTCCTGAAGAGAACTGGCACTGGGCAGGTTGGGCATAAACATCAACAAACTTTTGTCCAGCGATGACACCAATGGGAAGGGTCTAGAGTTAATATTTATCCATGGTGCTGATTTAAGAAATTTTTTTTTGTATTTGAGAAGTTCAAAATACTTTACACAAAAGCACTCTGCAACTTGCAAGGCTAGGACAATCTACAGTAACATATTCAGAGGCAAATAAAAAATGGTATGAGTTAACGTTAACAGTCAGATGACCACAGGCCAAATAAAGCCAAAGGGAGACTGCACTAAGAACAAGAACATGAATTTCAGGATTTTTATTCCATTGCTATTTGGATTCTGTGTTAACATATTTCTAAATAACTCTTGATTAACTTAGCCCTAATGGACATGTCTTTCTGATTCCTTCCACAGTAATATTATCCTTTTGGTGGACTCCTGTTGAGTAAGGGCAGAATCATTTGTTAAAACTGTTCTCCATTTAGCAAATATCAACAGACACAAAGTGAGTCACTCAGCAGAGGCAATTCTGCTAGGATGAAATACAGGAAGGTGGAAGCCATGTGGCATTCTTCAATTTCCCCTTTCCCTTCACAATCAGACCCTTGATATTTTCTTCCACAGGAAAACTGACACTCCTCCTCCCTGTAAACTGCTGACAATTGTGTTTTACACCTGGCAAAACCAGTGCAAAACGGAAGGAAGAGAAGAAACAAAGACCAAGGACTTTTCTCAGCAACTACATCTCCTCAGAATGCAGCATTTTTCTTTCCAACTGTAGCTAAAGACCCACCACTTCTTAATGGACAAAGTCTAGTAACTACATATCAGCCGTCATGGGAAATGCCACCTCCTCTGTGGAATGGCTGCAGAACGGAGAGCGCTGCAGCAGCTTCATGGCAGCTGCTTCACAGAGAGCAGTCAGAGCTGTCAAGTCTGGCTGTGGGACCCAAGTCCCACTGAAACCAACAAAGCACGTGCAGCTGAACCCCTTTGCTTGCAAACTCTCAGCCCTTGTACTTGAACGACCTATCCTTTAAAAGTGATCCTAAACTCTTGGTAGCAATCTGAAGATTAAATAATACTGGTAAAGTTTCTCTGCCCCCTAACAACTGGTCTTTTCCCTTTCCTAGATGCAGCTGGTTTCTACTGTTATAGCTGTCTTTTTTTTTTTTTTTTTTTTTAATTTAAACAGAGTAAACCATTTACATTTGTTTTCATGACATCACCAGGCAAAACACTGTCAAGTTCTTTCTGAATTTTTCCAGTTTGGCCATCGAAATTGCACCTGTTTCAGCAGAAATAGTCAAAGTCCTCTGAGGAACGAGGTGTAGCAGCTTGCGCTCTGGTGTCAAATGCTGAGCAAAACTGCAAATGTCATTTGCACCACCTTCTTGCCAGACCAAGCTGGGTGCTCCACAGTGGGCACAGGCAATCCAAGAACAGCAGATGTCGACCAGGGATACTGAACACCAGAGGAGAAATGCTTCCCTTACTTGAGCAATTAGAAGAAATTATGAAGCTGTTTGCCCAGTTAAAAAGTTTGGCTTTTATTCAGAGGAGCCAGCCAGTCAGCCCCCACTTTTCTGTAAGCACCTTCATTGTCTATGGAAACTTTCTCACACAAAAGGTGAAGCAGAGACAGAAAGGTTTACACTCGCGTCTCTCTCCCAAGGCTACAGCTGCAATTAGGGCTCTTGAAGCATGACCTCATGCAAGCTACGGACAGTGAAAATCCTACAGACATGAACGAGGACCCCAGAGGGCCACCATGAAAATCTTGTGTATCAGTGCCGTGACTACCATAGAAGTCCTTTTCCAGGGAGAGAGGGTAGGAATCACTTGAGCACTAAAAGTAATCAGTTTATTCCATTTTCCGCTGGCATTTCAAAAAACAGCAGGCCATGGAACAGCATCAGCTCAGCCACAGTTAGGAACACAGTAGAAAGCATCTTACCTCATAGAGCAAGCAATAGAGCAAGTGGGTCCTGGCTGTGAACAGCACCAAGTGCTTCCAAAGTTGGTGCACTGGGAATTTCAGTAACCTGCCCGCAGAGAAGTTTTTCCTGGCTCTATCAGTTAAGGGTTCACCTCTGTCTTAAAGCTGGTAGGTCCAAAACTCAGAAGAACATCACTGAGCTGATACCTCTCAAATGTATTGACCAGTGAACACTACCTATAGCCACACAAGGCTGGCACTCTACAGGAAAAAAAAAAAGCATATGTCATCAGGGCAACCACAATGACACGGGCCAAGAAAGAGACTCCTGCCTTTCCTCCCCATAATGATGTCGGAGAGCTGAGCCACCCAGCTGCCAGCTGTGTCCTCAGACAGCATGGCTGTTTCAGAGTCCGCTCCAAAACGAACTGCAGTGTAAACAGGAAGCAGAGCTGACAGCAGACATGCTGCAGATGGCTGCAAATCCTGCAGAGGGAATGGCAGGGACCTACTGTCCTCCCAGACACCAAGGAGCCAGCCTGATCTTCAGCACACTAGTCACCACTCAGCTCTTCAGGTGCTATTCTGCAGGCAGGGGAGATGTGCAGATTTTCCCCCAAGAGGCACCTCAAAAACATCCAAGATGGAAAGACAGTGGTGGTCCAGAAGCTGAGACCATGGAACTGTTCACAGGGCTTCCTGCTAGGGAATTCTGGATATTTCCAAACACCACCCTGCCTTCGGTGTGTCCCCACCACTCCCTATGTACAGGTTTAAGGAGTTCTCATTCCAAACCATACTTTTTGCTGTAGAGCATCCACTACAATTAGTGCCCACAACTAACTATATTTTTGTCTCCTATGCTCTGCCACCAGTATACAAAATTACAGACCTAGCTGGGTAACAAAGTAATGCTCACAACTCTGTGCGTGTAAGGAAGGAGCCGGCAAGAGAAGCAAAAGAACCATACGGTCTCCATCCTAGGAAAAGGAACAAAAATGGCACGAAAGAAAGACAGAAGAAATGTCAGACTTCCCCTTTCCTGCTGCCCTGCTGATGGCCTGCCTATCAGGAAGTTAAACCATACTTTGACAAAGCGAATTAGGGAAATGTGACAGCTTCAACACCTTTGTGAACAACAGAAAATATTACTCATGCCAAAGGCAGATATTTAAATACGAGAGACTCCTAAGGAAATGGCCAAGAAAATGCTTCTCAAAAATTAACAGTAAAGGAATATTTGACAACCACACATTCACAGCAGCTGGAAGAGCCACAGATTTCTAATGATTTCATAGGAGAGTCAGAAAAGTAAAAGAAATCTCCCCGCACTCTTCCCTAGCTGTTCGCTAGTGGCCTGTGCTGCCACCAGGATACTGCGTTCATCAGACCTTCGGCCTGGTCTAGGGTGGCTTTCCCTGTGCTCCTATGACGGGTTTTCCACTTTGGAAAGATTTCTTTGTGATTTCCAAAACTGGGAAACAGTGAAGGTACTAAATTCAAATCTAAGTATAGAAACTTCAGTATCAAAGCCTGCACTGTGAAGATAAGTAACCACCATCATATGCCATCCATTTGAGCTTTGAGTCACTAGAGAGTAATTCCTACTAACATGCTTCACCCAGGCTAACTATAAAGTATATCCAACATTTCCATTAATCCTCATGAAAGAGTCAAAGCAGTTAATGGAACAGCAAGTACTAAATACCAACAACACTGGAAACCAGGAAATAAAACATTACCTGTAAGAAAACGTAACAATCTGAAACAAAACTGTGCTCAGTAAAAAGACATTTTGAAAAGAAGCTGAGCTATTTTTTAATAGCAAGGTTCAAACTGTGACTTTTGAGTCTTTGTTTAACATTCACAAAAAAAAAAAAAAAAAGCAAGGCTTTGGGTAGTCTTTCCCCGTACCTACCCTGGGATTCTCTGGAAAGATAATGACCGTTTAGGATGTGTTGAAAATTTCTCTATGCTACGTTTGAACATTTGGTTTAAGTTTACTTCCGAGTTTTATTGGTTAAGTTTTGGAGCTTTCTTAATAAAATACCAGTTAAGCATTGCAACTACACAGTCTGAGAGAGAGAGACACGGCCGAAAGATTTGGGTTTTTCTTTCAGAAAACGGTGCAAGCTCTGCTTCCCAGAACGCACCGAAGCGGAGCTCTGAGGGTGAGCCACATCCCGGGTAACGACAGACCGAGCCCAGCCGGGATGCCCGTCCCCGCAGAGCGCCGGGGACACCGGCCGTGGAGGCACTTTCCCTTCCGCCCCCCCCACCCGGCCCGCCGCTGCCCCGACCCGCCCGGGGCCGCGGGGGCCAGAGCGGGCGGCAGCGGCGGCTCCCGCCATCGGCCCGAGCTCCCGCCGCCGTCCCCCCCACCGGTGCCGCCCGTCCCGTCCCGACCCACCTGGTCGGTGTCCCGGTGCCGCGCCCCCCCCTCGCTGCTCGCCCGGCGATGGGCAGGCTCGGCGCGGCGCGGCTCGGCACTGCTCCCCGGCCCCGCGGCGCGGAGCCCGGCCCGGGGCGGGGCCGAGGGGCGGCGGGCTGGGCTGGGCTGGGCCGGCGGGCTCGGCCGTCCGGTGCCCGCCCCGTACAGGCACTCGCCCCGAGAACCGGGAGCTGTTACGCCGCCGCCGCCTGCGAGCGGGACGCTCCCGGCAGCGGGGCCGCCTATCCCCGACCCCCGCGGGAGGAACCCCCCCCTCCCCGTCCCGAGGCCGCCGGCCCGGCGTTAATCCCCTCGCCTCCCCCGTTCGCTTCCGAGCGGCCACCCCGGAGCCCGCCCGCCCCCCCAACCCGGCCGCGCTTCCCCGCTACTCAGCTCGGCGAGGCGCGGGGCCGTCCGCAGGACGGGGGGGAGCGGCGGTGGCGGGCGCCGGGAGAGCCGGCCGACCGCGGGCTCGTCTGTCGCCGAAGGGGCAGCGCGGAAAGACGCCGGCTCCCGCCCCGTAGGGGAGCCCCCGTCTACGGCTCCCGGCGCCGGGCACAAGGCAGCCCCGCGGAGCCTCCCCGCCGCCGCAGCCCGTCGCCTGCCCTGCGGCTCCCCCTCCCGGGCGCGGCGCGGCTCTTCCCCCGCCCAGCCGCGGGCTCGCAACCGGCCCCACGGCTAAAACGCACGGCGGGGGGTGGGGGGGCACGGCCGCGCCGGCCCCCGGGGCTGCGGTTCAGATCCCGGCCTGCGCGCCCCAGAGGGCGCGGACAGGTCCCACCCGGGCCGGGTGGGGGCCCCCAGCGGCGGCAGGGACCCCTGCCCAGGAGCCGAGCCACCCGCAGCCGCGGGCCCGCGCCCTCCAAGCGCCCGGCGCCGCTCCCGCCCGGGCCCGACGGATGGGGCCCAGCCTCCCGAGCGGGCTCGGCCGCCGATCGGCAGCAGTCCGCGGCGGCAGAGCAGCGCCCGGGGCGCGGCCGAGAAGGGCCGCGGGGTCCCCGCGCTCCTGGCCGGACCCTCGGGGCCGTGCGCCGGCTCCCCCGGGGGAAGGTCGGCTCGGTCCGAGCCTCCCGCCCGCGCAGCACCGCCGCGGCTTAACGGGGCTGCGCTCGGCCTCCCGCCGCGGCTTTGAAAGGGCGAAGGGGGCGGCGGGGCCCGGCAGGGCCCAGCCGGGCAGGAGCCGCGCGCCGGGCCGCGCCGTCGCCGGGGAGACGGCGCCACCGCCCGGCGAGCCGCGCGCTCGACCTCTGACCCCCCGAAGCCCCGCCCTTTCCGGCCTGTGCACGGCGCCCGGCGTTTCACAGCGGGGGGGCTGCAGCGGCGGCAGCGGGGGGACCGGGCGAGGGGCTCGGCGGGGCGGGGCCGGGACAGAGCGGGGGCACCGCGGGGCCGGAGGGCCGAGGGTCGGGGCCCGTGTCAGGCGAGCGGGACCGCCACCATGTCGGCCGCCTTCAGGAAAGCCGCCAAGTCGGGGCAGCGCCCGCACCGCGAGCGGGCCCAGGTCAGTGCACTAGGCCGGGCCGCCGTCCCCCTCGGCCGGGCCGGGCCGGGCCCGGCCCGTCCCCGCCGCCGGTGGCGGCGGCCGCCGACGCCGTTCCCTGCCTTTCCTCCTAGCCCGCCTGCCGGAAGAAGCTGGGCCTGCTGGAGAAGAAGAAGGACTACCGGCTCCGCGCCGAGTGAGTGGGACCGCGGCGAGGGGAGGGCGGCCTCGGGGACGGGGGCGAGGCAGGCGGCCGCGGCGGGCGGGGGCGGCCGGCGGCGCTCGCGGGTGCCCCCGGGCTCTGGAGCGTTGGCCTCCGGCCGGGCTGGTCCCTGCACCGCGGTGGCAGAGACGACGGGAAGAGCCAGCGCGCTCGGCGGCACGGGAACCGGTGTACCCGCTCCCAGGTAGCGGGCGCGTCCGTGGAAGCAAGGGAGACGTGCACGGACAGTTAAGTATCCCTGCGGTTGAGTCGGAGAGAGAGGGAACGTGGAGGTCGAAGGCCCCACAAAAATCGTTCTTACTGTGATTAATACAAAACCCGTAAGCATTATCTTCCATCTTTAATGGCTGATTCTGGGAGTCCTAAGCAGCTCAGTAAGCTTTGCAGAACGGGTGAACGTGTTTCCGTTACTCCTCTAACACTTACTGTTGGACGCTGTTCCTTTCCAGCTTTGTTAAGGCATAAACCGTAAAGCTAAAGTCACTAGTTGGTGTCCAGCTCTGTATGTGGAGCCTGGTCTGCTACTCAAAGCTCTGAGCATCACTTTGAAGGACTCGGCATCTCATCAGGGAGTGTGAATGTGGAGAAACTGCTGAACAACTTCTGTATGGGTTTGTTTTGTTTTGGTTTTTTTTCCCCCTAGTGACTATCACAAGAAACAGAATGCCCTCAGAGCACTTCAAAAGAAAGCTCTGGACAAGAATCCTGATGAGTTCTACTTTAAAATGATACGTGCAGAGCTCCAGGTGAGAATCTAGATTGCCTTCAAGCAGGGTTACACTCTGTTGCTCTAAGTAACATGATTTGTTTTTTCTACCTGGTTTTTAATTTATGAATTAGTAAATAAATTAGCAGACTTGGCTTGGTGCCTTTGGAAAGCTTTGAAGAAATTGAGAGGCAAAGGACAAAAAAGGTTCTTTTGCTTTGATTATTAGGACCCATAGTACACTATAGCTGGAATGGTATCTGTCTGTAAGTGCTATGTTCCATCTGGTTTTAGGATGGAGTTCATACAATAAAGCAGCCAAAGGATGAAGTGACCCCCGAACAGGTGAAACTGATGAGGACACAGGATATTAAATATGTGGAAATGAAAAGAGTGGCAGAAGCCAAGGTAATGCTTCTCTTTTTCAGTGTTTTCTAGTTTGCTCAGAATTGTTCTTTTTATTGTGGTTTTTTTTTTGTTTTGGCTATTATGTTTATTTTTAGTGAAATCTGATTTGTGCAATACTGGAAATGATAGATGGGAATGTCAGTGGAGCTCTGTATATAGAACCTAAAGGTATACTGAATAATAAAAACTGTACTGTGCATTATTATAAAACATGGCGATTTCTTATGTAAATTTCAGACATTAAACATGTACTCTTTCTTCTCATATTCATAAAGAATTGAGGATTATTGTTCCTGAAGTGGGTTGTTTGAATTTGGTAGGCAGGCAATCAACAGAAATATGACCCACTTCTGAAAATGTTTTATGCTCTGATGTTGATCCACACACCGTCACTGTAGATAAAAAATTAAAGTCAGCTTTGAATTTTCATCCACGCTTTTGCTAGTGATTTCATGGTAATCATTCCTACTTTGTCTGCTGTACAGATAACTTACTGTTCTGAAAATTGATTTGTATGTGTTTGGCTGAGTAATACAGGAAATTACTGTTAACCTCTACGCAAAAAGGTTATGAAGACATGACATAAGTATAGACTAGATGTATTTTCAAAGATTTTAAAAAAAAAAGGAAGAGTTCAGATGCTTGAGAAACAAACAGGAGTTTACTTCAGGGAGACATTACTGACAGATGTTTGCCAAAACAGATTTAACTTTTCTTTCCTGCAGAAAATCGAGAGGCTGAAGTCGGAGCTCCATCTGCTGGATGCTGAGGGGAAGAAACCCAACAAGCACATGTTCTTTTTCGATACCAAAAAAGAAGGTAAACTTTAAATAGGTTTTATCAAAAAACTTGTTCCATGATGTTTTATTGTAGGCTGTTTAAAATAGTATGGTGCTTTCTTTATGCTGTTATCATTAAAAAAAGGTGGGGTTTTTTTTCAGGAATAATAATTCAGGTGCTCTAGAAATCTCTTTTGATTACTAGATTAAGACCTCAGTTCTGCAGAAGCTATGTTGCTGGGGCTTCCATCGTTGACTGTACTTAAGCTACATGTTTGGAAGGTTTGCTGAGCATTAGTCCAAGAAGTCCATATAAGTTTATTCCTAAATTTCTTTTTATTTGTAGTTCAGGAGTTTGATATTGCAACTCATCTGGATACTGTTCCAGAGCTTGTAGACAGAGTGTACAACCGACCGACCATTGCAACATTGGAGAAAGAGACACTGAAAGGAGCTACTGATCCTGTCCACTTAAAGGTAGTTTGTCCTGCGACTATTGGTATTGTAGTTTTCCTAATGTTTTACATCTTTCATATAATAAGCACTAAAGAGGATTCGTTGGACCATTTGTAGCATTCGCTACATATCAAGGTGCCACGCTTAGATCACTGGTCGGCCCGGACCAGGGAAAGAGACAGATAACACACACAGTGTGAGCGCCAACTTCCGCCTTTTATTGCGCAGTTAATTCCTTTTATACTAACAAGGGGAGGTGGGGTTACAGGTACATCACAAGGCTGCGACTAACCCTCTAACTTTCCGTGACAACGCGAGATCTTCCGAACGCCGACCCCTACAATTGTGGAGGAGAACAAAGTTGTTTTGTTGTCTTAGAATTTTTATTGGTGACACAAGGCTGTAGTGGATGTCACTTAATCATCAAGTGCCTGGAGCCTATAGTCAAATCTTCTCCTGGATCGACATGGAGAACTTGTTCTGTTGTATCCCAGTCCACTGTGGATTATAAATCAAGAGTTGTGATGTATGGGCCAGAAAGGAATGCTGTAGATATGACTAGGCAGTTTTCTTGGCAAAATTGATATATTTTTTCTCCATTACGTGACATACATCTATGGGACTATCTTTTCAATAGATTGCTGCAGTTTTAAGTGTGATTTTTTGCAGCATCCACTGTTAAGTCTCCCTTCACACCTCCCCCAAAACCCTTGCGTACCTGAATAGCGATGTGAAGAAGCTTATTCCAACATAGATATTTGTGTTGTTGGGTTTCTGATCTTCTGAAGTTGCTTGAGATTCAGGATTTGTCATCCCTTTTTTCTTCTTAAAGGCATTTAAGCTATAGTCTCATTTCCTGACTTTCCGAATTTAAAGTGTTTCGTGATCCTTCAGGATGAATTGCTTACACAATCAACTTTGATTCTGATGTTTTAGTATCACAGCACTTATGTGCTAGAAGTAGCTACACATGGCTTTAACACTGTAAATAGCACTTAATTAGTTTAGATATATTGGGCAGTCTTATAACCTTGAGTTAGTATGTGTAAGGTAAAAACAAAGTTGTCTAAAATTGCCGATTGGTAAATTTGTAACCTGTTGTTTTCTGAATCAGATGTCAGATAACAAACACCCTGTGGTCCCTTTCTTCTTGCCAGCTTTCTCAGTTTGGCTTGTCAGTAAAGCAGTTGGACAAGTTGTAGACTGACAAGTTTTCTCCTCTAAATCTCTGAGTCATATTTTAAGCCTGTTGGGATCTGTTCTCCTTAATTTAATTACTTAAATCACACCTGCAGTAATACCATTTTTGTGGTGGGAAAGCCATCCATGCTTAGTAAGTAAACGTGACCAAACAAGTTGCATTTTGGGAGGCTTCTGTGCAATTTCTAAGCACTTCAGGAATTGGTCTCTGGTCTCTTTTTTTTTTTTTTTTTTCCTTCCGCCCCCCAGATAAATTGGGTTTTTGTTAGGGAGTTAAATGTTATCTTGCACTCAACATTGAAATTAAGAGGATTTGGAAAAATGAAACTCCAGGCGCGTACTGAACAAGGTTACGCAGCATCTAAACTAGGTTAGAAGAGGTTTGGTTTTTTATGTTTGGATTTAGGAGATTAAAACAAGCACAAAGAATTAAGTCCTAACTAGAAAACCTCTAGTATGAGAATCAAGATGTTAAAACGGTTCTCTGGAATCTAGCCACAGAATTGAAGCACCATTCTTTAGTATGATTATGACTTTAAAATGTAAAAAATGTTTGTGAGGTCCAAGTGCCTCAGAATAGGTCAGTTGTAGGCCATAGTGTCTTGTTCCTCTCTCTGTCTTAAAAAAACTTTTTTTTTTTTTCCTCCTCCAGAAATTAGCCCAGCAAAGGAAGAATCAATATGACCTCCTGAAGCAGCGCATTGAAAGAGAAAAGGCCATGTTTGTTATTGCACAGAAAATCCAGACACGTAAAGATCTTTTGGTGAGGGATTTAGTTCTGGTTCTTTGAATCTGTTCTGTTAAGGTCATTAGGTCTAGTTTTGTATGCATGCATTTCTTCACTCTGATTTTATACCGACACTTCCCAATAACTCCTAAATGTAAGTAATCCTCTTTTAGTATGGAAAAAGCAAGGAGATGAAGCATTCCAGTTGTGCCATGGCTGGTAAATCATACCTGCTAGTCCAACTCTTACCATGTCAGCAAGGACAAAGACTCAACTTTGAAGCGGTGCTCACAAGTCTGTTCTAAAATACTGTTACCAGCTTTCAAGTACTGAATTAATACTTTCAAGTAGCAGAGACAAGGAACTGTTTCTGTAGGTTACAAGATCTTAAAAATCCCAATGATCAAAAAATTATTTGTCTCAATGGGACTCGCCATTCACTGGTGCTTGTGAACAAAACAGATTGTACCTGACAACCTAAAGGTGGAAAGACCAGACAGAAATATAATTCCCACCTAAACAGTGGAAAGTGACCATTTTTCACTAATGCCTTATCAGTCCTAGCCAGGGACTTTCTTATTTATATGAGGGTGGGTTGGTTTGGTTTTTTTTTTCCTTCATAGATGCCAGCAACTATTTCTTGTTCTTTTTTCTAGGACAAAACTCATAAAGTAAAGGTGAAGAAAGAGACAACAAATGGTCCAGCTATTTACAAATTCAAATTTCAACGGAAACGTTAGCTGTTCCATTAGGTAATTGTTACCATCCTTGCTTAGAAAGAAACAGGGTTGTCCTTATGAAGAAGGAGTGATACACCATATCAGTTTGTTTTTCACTGCAGCCTAGCACTTTGTTAAAACAAATTACTGTGGGCCTGTGGTAGCCATAAATATATTGTATCTAATTAATTGATTAATAAATCAGAGAGTTTGTTCTCTTGGTATTTACAGTGGGAAGCCACAAGAGGTGCCTGAATGTCCTAGTAATATGCACCATAAACAATCCTTGAAAAGTCAAGGTCAAAATCCAGCGGCTGGGTGCTGGGTTGCACACAGCACATGGACAGACAAGGTGCTCTGGGATTGTTAGTTCAGCTCTGTGACCAGTGACCGTGACACATCCAAAACTGTAAGAGATTTCAAGTCATCTTTTTTAGGTATCTTTTCAAGCAGGTTAAAGTTGAAATATTATCTTTCTAATCACACACACACACACCCCAATCCCTCTTTAATTTTCCCATTCTGCTTTATCTGCACAAAGTATTTCACTTCAAAATGTAAGAGGTGAAAGGCATTGCTAAGGGCGCATTGCTAAATTGAGGCACCATATTAGCCAAAGACTATCCTGTCTTCTCCTGCACAATGGGGTAGTGCCTGGGCCGTGACGAATTTCCAGTGTTGCCTCCCAGGTTCCAACAGAGGCCATACTGAAGTTTACACATAGGGAGAAACAATCCAGAAGCCAACTGTGGGACAAAAGCTTGTCCTCTTTGTTTAGACCGTGCTGGTTGCAATGTTGGTAGTTGGAAGGGGGAACAATGAAGACACATCCTTGAGTGTCCTGGAGCAGTTCGGGCAAGTTAAGAGAGCCTGGGCGTAAACATTCCTTTTCTTATCTCTCTCACTTGTGCTATGTCTGCCAACAAGCAGCACATGCCCATGCAAGATGGTGGGGAAAAAAAAAAGATGCTCTTCTCAAGCTCTTCCCACTTTGGGAGTTTTCCTGGCTTCTCTTGGATGAAACATGACATTTTACATGCTCAAATGCAGCTTCAGCCATTGTTTCTGCCATTGCAGAGATTCCCAGCTTGGCAACAGTTGCGGGGTGAATTTTTTTCTGGGAAGCATTAAGGGAGGCCGCACGCTTCGCTCTTAAAAGCAGCTGAGATGCTCTCTGGTGCAGTTTGGCCGTTTCGGCGTTCAGGGCACGCCGTGAACCGCCGGGCGCCCGGGAGTGGAAATGAAACGCGCCGCCCGGGAGGGCGTTTCTCCTTCTCCTTCCTCACCGGAGAACAGCGGCACGACGGAAGGTCGCACCGCCTTTTTTCCCCCATGAAAGCGGCTTCCCCGCCGCCGGCAGGAGCGGCGAGGAGCGGCGGTGAGCGCCCCGGTCCTCCGCGGAGGCCGCTGGCCGGGCCCGGCCGGCAGGGGGCAGCAGCGCCCCGCGGCGGGGCGGGGGCCGGGGCCGGGCTGCCGCGCCGTCCGCCCGGTTTCTGTCAGCCCCGCGGGGCCGTCGCCGCCTTCGCGCCCCGCTCCGCCGGGGAGGGGGTTTCGGCGGCCGGGCGGTACCGAGAGCGTTGGCCGCCTCTCGGTTCGTCGCGGCCTTGAGGCCCCGGAGCCCGCGCCCGGAGAGCGGGCGGCGTTTCCTCCGCCGCTGGTTCGAACAGAGCCTGGAGACGCGATAGGCGAGACTCGCTGGCTCGGAAAGCTGGAGCGGGCAATGCTCAGAGAAATACGAAAAGCGAGAGGCGTGAAAAGCAAGCGAGATCGTAAGAAAACCGTCAAGTTCACCTGCGTTTTGGGGGGTCCTTTTGATTGTTTTTCAAACGTACATCGAGGTCCCCGCTACACTGGCCGGGTGTCCTTGCAGCAAAATCTCCTTTAGATTGAGATTTAAATGGATAAATATTTGATCCTTATCCCTGATTAATTTTACCTGCATCCAGAGAGTTACTGGAAGGGATGGGAAAGAAAAACAGCAATTCCACTGGAAGACCCTGAAGGAATTACTGTCTGGCAGGAGCTGAAAAGTAACAACCTGACCAAGAACAGCTAATTAATTAGCCTGGTGCTCGAAATGCCTGGTGCGCCTCCGATCCCATTGGTAGATCAAGTGTCACAATGGGCACAAATGACCTAATCCCTGGAAGAGAGCCATCTCTTCCCAGGAAAGGAGCAAGATATTATGGGATGCAGTGGGTGGCTGCAAGGCTTTGAGCGGTCAGTGCTCTCACCAAGGAAAATTATAGGTTCATAGCGCTTATTCTTCTGGTGGCAGTTCTCATCTGTCCACTGACATGCCAGAGCTGCAAGCTTTCAGTGAAGACACGACAGTTTCACGTTTGCTGCACAGGATATGAGGAGCAAAAGCAGTGCGTGTTCTGAGTTACTTTTGCCTGGGAAACCGTGAAGGTCTTTCTTAACAAAAGGAAACCGGAGCACAGCTATGTCCATGGTGTTACACCAAGCAGAGTTCTTGCTGGACCCTGACCACGAATCCAGTCGGACATGGAGTGGTTTATCATCTTGTGGCCACAACAGACTGAAAGGAAGTGCCAGCTCTCGTGCACAAACACGTTTCACCTCCTCCTGCCTGCAACAATCAAGGATTTGGTGGGTGCTGATCACTGAACTGCCACCTTAGCAGACAGGGCTGACTCACACCTACTGGCCTGCAGAGCTCCCAACACCTACCAGCAAAAAACCTGCACCATCTCAAAGAGCAAAGCCAAACAAAGTTCTTTTATCTATCTATCATCTGACCAACATCATTGTTGTGTTTCACAGTATTACCATGGCTCAGTGTCCAGAGAAACATTCAGGCAGTTAATGCTGAAAATGCCATCACAGGTTAAATACTTTGGTGCCAAGACCCAGCTCCCTACAGTGCAGATGAATGGGAAATGGGCTGCCTGCTGGAAGGGAGAATCATTTTGATTTTCCTGTGCAGACAAGCCTGTGCATTTTTGAAAGTCCGGGGAGCAAAAATGGTGCCCAGGTTCTGTTTGGCCATTTCTCAGGAAGATGCCCAGTCCCATTTCACATCTTGAAATAAACTGGACACGAGCTATCTGAAAACAGCTTCCCACATCCAACATCACACTCCAAAACAATTGACGATTTGTGGCAATAAACAGGGACAAGGAGGGGTTTATGGAAAGCATTGGATTCTCCCCTCAGCTTCACAATTAACCTTTAATAGAGAAGCTGGGTGCTTATTCATATGGCAGCTATCTGCGTGCATTTGCACAAATACTTGTTAATGCTAATTCCACATTAAAAAAAAAAAAAAAAAAAAAGGCAAAATTTGTGGGTGCAATCACAGAATGACTTCAGGCTGCCAGAGGAAAAAAGCCAATATATCAGGGAGGCAATACTGGAAGTATCTTACAGGACTGTCACGTGAGAATTTATCTGGAACACCACGTGCAGGTTACCAAGATTCAAGAAAGATTAGTTGACAATGGAACAGATGAAAGAGCCTCTAAGCTGCAGAAGAGAGTTGAGAGTCTTACAAACAGGACTAGGTCTTGGCTCCTTCAGCCTAGCAAGATAAAGGCTGTACAACTGCCTTAAAAAGATTACAGACCAGCAATGGCATGAACAAACTTATGGCAGAGAAAAGCACTGGCAGAGACACAACTGTGTATGAACTGCCCAGGAACAAATTTGGGCTGGAAATGATGTTTGCCAGGAGGTTCTGGAAAAGCCTCTATCTCTAAGAGGTACTTAAGAAAGAACATTGTTTGTGTCTAGGGATATAGGATACGGCTGTAAACGGTTCTGGTGCAGGGCGGTGTCCCTGTGGGTCAGTCACCAGACCTAACAGTTCCCCCCAGGGCACATCACAAGGGGCCAAACCCTTCCCTTCAGTTCATCTGTCAGACCTTGCTCTTGGTTTGGCTAACAAAGCCCTCAGCTTAGTTTCCTCATCCTAAAGCACTGACATGTTTCTTGCACGGGTCTGGGAAGAATCAATACCTTGTAACTGAACAAAACACCCAGCCCATTTGACCGCAGTGTGAGATTTGAAGCAAGACATTGGTGGGATCTGCCATCCTCTAGCTGGGCCCTTGTGGGGAAGGACAGAGAGAAACAGCCCACAGCTATTTTCTGCTTGTGGTAATTATAGTATCAAAGGCTGAACCAACAGGTTCTTTAGCAAGGAGATTCCCTGCAGCTTGCAAGATACAGATATCAAAATACCCCACAGATTCACAGCTCAGGTTTCAGGTGACTCAGAATAATATTGTGCCATATAATAATTTCACGTAATTCCTTGTTCAAGCTGAAGAACTCAATTGATAATGACTGTCTATAAAAGTTAATAGTAAGCTACATTAAAACGCTTGCAGGATTATCTCTAGGCAACTGCAACAATATATTACTAGCAGGAGAACCATCACCAGCCCTTAGGCTTCACGGGTGGTTTCCTGTAGGCCCCATTTTCCAAACCTGAACCAGACTGGAGACCAGCACAGTGGGATCTCTCGCCCTGTCCCTGGGGCACGGCAACAGAAGCCGGCATGCCACGGGAGGCACCGGAGCCTCCCATGGGCAGCAACTGCTAGGTCTGCACCAGCAGCTCTGTGCTGCAGCAGCCAGAGGGACATTCGGAAACCCCAGTGCCCTCCCCACTGTTTCTTTCAGCAGAGCAGAGCAGGGAGGCTTTGATCCCACCCATCCCACCACCCGTGCCCGTAGGTGCTGTACCGCGTGTTATGAGTCCACTCACCGTGAGCCCAGCAGTCAGACAGCCCAGAGTCCCAGCAGCTCCCACTTGCCGTCCAGATGCTGCTGTCCCGGGGTCACCAGCAGGATGGTGGTCTGGGCGTGGGATCGCATGTGTCTCCAGCTGGCAGGACCGGCTGCCCTGGCTCTGACTGTCATTAAGACCCTGCTGTCCCTACAGCGAGGTTCAGCTAAGGTGACTTGCCCAAGGGCACCAAGGAGAAAAGGGTGGTGGAGTTCCTTCACTCAAGCCCGAGCAGCTTCACAGCAGGGAGTTGAAAGAGCAGGATGTAAATCAGGAATGACTAATTGCTGCTCAACATGGTCGCCCTAAACCTGTCTTTTCCACGGGCTCCTTGGCCACCCCAACCTTTCCCCACCTGGCTGGGAGCAGCACAGGGGCTGCTAACAGCCAGGAACAGCCTGGGCACAGGGTATTGCCCCCATTCCTGCTGCTGCACAGTTGGACACAGCCCCCCATTTCCCTCCAAACAGAATGTTCCTGCCCAAATTCCATTACAGAGGGTTTCAAATAAATAAATACCTGCTGCTACCGCTGTTGGGAGAAGCCAGGCATCAGAGCAGACCCAGGGCTGTGCAAGGTGAAAGCAGCAAATATTTGCTTTGCCATCTCTACAGTTATATACCCGAAGCTTTCAGTGCCTTGAGAGAACCAAGGTGAACAGCATTGCTTTGAGCAGGTAGGAGCCTATTATTTAGTGAGAACATATTCCCAGGATGTCCCTGGCTTGGCAGACCTAAAGACTGAAATAGTAAGTTAGTGCATATAGATCATCATTTACTGAAGCACAAGCCCTGATGCACCTTTCTAGGGAAGCTCTAATTTATTATGCATTGTCATTAGCTGCAGCAGGCAGCAGGGCCTTCATTAGAGCTAGAGTTAAGGTCTGTTTTGGCTGCCTCATCAGCATCAGTGAACTGCGTCCCTGCGAGGTTTGATACAATTTAATTAACCTAATTAAAAGCTCTGATTGCAGAGATGATTGGGGTAGAGCCAGCAGCAACTGCATATTTATAACGAGCTGGAAGGTGTGGGACTGGAGCCAAATGATATGCATCTCTAATGAGCTGGTGCTATTGAAGTGTGGATTTGGAACACTAACATTTATTTTTGGCAACAATGGCCAGTTTATCTTCATGATAGAAACGATCACTGCTTGATCGTATGTAGCAGGGAGCTCAGCACTGCGCTCCCTGGGCTTCTCCAGCCCAGTGGCAGCCCCAGACAAGCACCCCACAGCCCAGCTGCTCCCCACCAATCCCCCCAACACACCACCAACACCTCCACGTGCAGGCAGACACAGCACACACCAACTCACGCCCCTGCATCCCTCACATGCCTACCTGCGAGACACAGCACACACAGTGTGTATGAACCCCAGCCACATGCTGGCAGTCCCAGATAAACCAGGCGGAAGATGCCAGCAGGCTTCCCTTCCCTAGCCACCACCTCCTCCAGCCCTCCCATACCACCTCTGCCCTCTCCTGACCCTCCTGTCCCACAGCCAGGCTGGGCTCCTGGGACAAGGAACCTGCCTCCGTTGCCCCTCCAGGCATCAAATACTCCATGCCCTAATCTTCCACTGAGCACCTAGGCACCAGTACCCAAATAACACTAAGCAGCCTGAAATGGAAAGCTCTCCACCCACACCCCAGCAGCCATGGCAGGGGCTTTAAGGCTTCTGCTGCCTTGGCTGATTGCGCTGGCTAGAGGCTGGGTGAGTACCAGCACCTGCCCCTGGTCCACCTACTACAGCAAGAAGCTTTTCTCTCCCTGTTTAAAAACAGAGAGGCTGTCAGCCCCTTGCAGTTCTGTGCTCTGCAGGAGTGCTGTGTCAGAATGTGGGAGTTCCTGGCAGCCCGGGTCAGGAAACCCTTGTTTCTGAGCTGCAGCAGCTGCAGCTCTGCTTGGCAGAGGAGATGGCAGTGACCTTTCTCTCTCCATGTTTAAAGGCTACAAACCCTGTTCAGACCTAAGGCAAGACATGCCACCAGCTCTCCTCCCCCAGGACCCACAGGGATGTCCTGGCACAGGGCCCAGAACTGTGCCCACATCAGCTCTCCTGTGGCTGGTGTTCGCAGCTCTGCTGCTGAAGCCTGTGCTGGGTCACCCGGAGCAGCGAGGGGGCTGCACACAGGCAGCCGGGCAGGCAGGGCACAGCCCTCTGTGCAGCCACCACAGCTGCCTGGCTTTGGGACTGTGGGCGCAGGATGCGGGCACCTGGCTACCTGCGGCCAGTGCAAGCAGGGCTGCTGCATCCTTCCCCGGGAGCTGTCGCTGCCAGGCTGCTTGTCTTCGCTGGGCAGGGCAGAGGGGACCACTCGCCATTAACCACCCTGACCTGCCTTGCTGCCCTTCCGATGAGGACGTGTGTCCTGGAGCAGTGAGCGAGCAAGGCAGCAGCACGGGTCGGGGGGCTGCTCCCCTCCACCCTGGTTGGGTGCCCCCAGCCCTGGCTCTCCTCTCAGTGCAGGGTCAGGGCGCTGGGGGGAGTCGGGGTCCAGAGCGCCCAGCGGCAGCAGTGGGATGTCCCAGGCGTCCTGGGCAGCCAAGGTGCAGCAGCAAGTCTGCCGAGCCACTTGGAAAATTTGATCCATGCTAATTATGCTGAAAAAAAGCCCTTCTGATAACGAGTATGAAATGGAAGCGTAGATAATACTCATCTCTGAGTGCCATTAATCTTTAAAACTGGAACAATAAGTGAAAACACTGCAGGGCATATGAAGCAAGGTGTGATTCACATCTGCTCTTCCGTGGCTGCTGCCTGATTTATTGGCACAAGGCAACTTTCCTGCACTGTTTCAACAGAGCTGCGTTACATAACACCATGGACTGTTTTGCTTGCCTTTATCAATCAAAGTATCTCCTCGGTGTTTTTAATGATCTGCTGTCCTTCTTCTCTGGTACAGCTCGGGAGCACAGGAGACGAGTCCCCCCAGACCCATGACTCTCTCTCAGTTCTCAGCCTCTTTCAGCCTGGCTGTGATACCAGCCTGTGACAGCAGGAACGGGGTTCCTCAGCCCGAGTGCACTGGTGGGGCAGGGCAGGAGGGTCTCCCAGGGCCCAGGCTGCTCTGCACCCTATGGACAGGGGGATGGAGGCTCCCTTTCCATTGCTACAGGGCAGGCGCTCACTGATGCACCACTTGGAAGCACTCGGTGTACCTGTCCTCTCCCTGCACCGCACAGACACTCACTCTCTAAACCAGAGCTCTCCAGGTCCTCTGCCACCCAGATGTACCGCATCTATCTTCACATTTGATGCCTTTCATTTTCAAATGGCTCTCTTTGGGATTCACTTTCTTTTATTTAAATTGTGGATTTGCTGAAGTGACCTTTTAGCTGACTCCGAGGAGAGGTGGGCAGCTGCTTCCCATTGCAGTCCCAGAAAGACTGCTGACCTGTGGCTTTGAACAAGTTCAAAGCATTGCTTGCCTTTTGGCCATTCCCCTCAATAGAGCCTTTGGATGGATTTTTCTCCCACACTCCTGAAAAGACATCATCAGAGACGTTTCCCCTCGCAGGCTCTTTAATATTTACACTGACTTTGTGAACAGATAATATATTCCACCTTTTTTTTAGCCTTTTAAAAGCACATGCTCCTTCTCATAGTGCAGTTGGAGGAAGCAGTGGCTGCTACGTGGAGGCTGCCTTGGAAGGCTAGGAGGACAAACCGATCTCGGGGAGGGGGGGGAAATGCAGATTGCTCTGAACTGCTCTCGCTTGCTTGCCTGCAGCTCACAGCACCATCCGGCAGCATCCCAGGGCAGCCGCAGGCCTGGAGTGGCCCTGCTGAGTCCCACATCTCCTGCTTCAAAAGAGAGACAGTCCTTAAAACCTTCCTCCTAGTACTTACTAAGCCCAAAGCTGATCATCTTGTTAGTTGGAAGACAATCCAAATACAAAACAAAATGCATCTAAAAACAGTCCCATAGATTGCCAAGCATCTTAAAAAGCCTGGCCATGGGCTTAACTATATCAAAATCACATGGACGCTTTTTGTCAAAATCATTCTAAACCAGGAAGGCAGCAAGCAGCTTACAACCCAGAAGTGTCATAGATGTACTTGCAAATGTTTGTCGATAATTTTGTTGATTCCAGACTGCAAGTCCAGGAGGGACTGTCAGATCTTGTGTTCCGATTGCCTGCATGCTGCCATCCACTGCATTTCACTCAGAGAGCCAAAACTGAGTCCAGCAGCTCCAGCTGGGTTTTGGCATTTCAGTCCTGAGGAGGCTGAGCCACAGCAGCCTCAAGCAGGAGGTTCACCCCCGCCCAGGGCTTTGGTGACAGCAGAGAAGTGCTGAGGGGAAGGATGCCTGGGTGTTCCCGAGAGCAAAATCGTGACCCCTGGGGCAGAGGAGGGGAAGACCTCTATAGTCCTTGGCATTTTCACTTGGATGTAAACTTCTTCTTCGCCTCAAACCTGGTGAACATATAAACCATACATGTATGTGAGCAGAGCATAGCCAGAAATGTTGACGGAGGCTTCAGGGTACTGCTCCATTGCACATGTCCTGTGCCTCACACCATGTAGTGTGAAAAGCTTCTGGGTAAGGTGCAACCTCCTGCCCCAACAAAATACATCAGGCCAACTGTTCATTGGGGCAAAAATCCTTCTTCACCTTTGGAGATGACAGGGGACAGCCCCAAAGCAGGAGCTCTGATTATAAGCCTGTATAAGCTGCAGGCATTACATGCCTGCTGAGGGCAATGCAAACCTCCCTGGTCCCTTCTCACACTGCAAAGGTGGTGGACGACCGGGGTCCCTGGCCAGGTGGGACCACTTCGAGGCCGGTCAGCCTTCCCATTGCATCTCTCCCAGAAGCAGGTGTCAGACCTGTTTCAGGAGGACTCCAAGGAAGGACAAGCTTCGTCTCTCCTGCAAGCTGCTCCGGTGGTTGGTGTCCCTCTGGTCCAGGGTGCTGCTCCTCGCTGACGGTCGCTCTGGCTTCCCACAGCGCAGAGCACCAGCTGCTCAGCTGCCTGTGCCAGCGGGACTGCACGGCCCCTTGGGGCTCTCCGTGGAGCTGAGCTAGAGCAGTCCCATGACAGAGACAGGTCGGTGAAGAGGAGCCTGGGGTAGGAAGGCCGGGAGGTGCATGGCCAGCAGGACTCGCGCTGAGGGCTGGGACAGCGAGGGCGCAAGGGCTGTCTGCGGGCTGGAGGGGGGCTGGCCTGAGGTAGCCCCTTAGGTGGGCCAGTGATGACAAGAGCAGTGAGGCACACAGCTGCGCAGAAGGTCACATTTTTTCAGTCCGTGTTGCCCTAACAAACAAATGTCCCAGGATGCAGACAATAATGTTTTTATGAGACTCTAAATTCTAAACTCAAATGCTCTTTGTAGTGGACTAATAGCCAACACGTGGCCCTTCGTCTCATGCTGAACTTTTGTGGTCCTACAGAGGAAAAAAAGGCCCTGGTGAGCATTTACACTGAGCACTTTGTTCTCACAGATTTGTAGAGCAAAGAGAATAATGTATTGAGACTCTCAGCCCGTGCCAGTTTGGCTTCATTTGTCCTTCTGAACTTGCCATGAGAGATAATGTTTCCTTCTAATCTGCTGCTGTCCACCTACAGCGGGGATCCAGTGAATAATTCTCCCAAACAAGCCTTTATTCTTAAGGCTCTATCTGGCCCTAACCCTTTCTCCCTCCTTACAGAGTAATTGTTGTGTTCATTACATGATAATAGCCCGAGCTGTATTCCAGCCCACACTTGCCATGGCCACACAAACAAGGTTCAGGCTGCACTGCTTTCAGGATAATGCTGCTCATTTGGCATTATTTGAAAGAATGTGCCAGGCATCTGAGCACTAGGCACGCTCACTTCGCCAGCCTGCCTCCATCAGATCACAAGTCAGATACAGTGGCTTTGCTCTCCTGCAAGAAACCAGCACATCCTCCAAAGAGCTAAGGCTTTTTTTCTACATGAGATAATAAATGACTGTTATACTCCTATGGGAAGAAGACGCAAGGAAGAGGAAACAAGACTTATAGGTCTCTGGTTAGCGTGACAAATCTTTTTTATTCTTTCTGTTCAGGTACTTATGTCACCCTTTCACAATGATATTTTAATAAGCCTGTGTAAGCTTCACAAATTGCCCTTTATATCTGTGGGAGACGGGAAGCTCCAGGGGATGAGCAATGTACACATTGAATGCACGAGAAACCCATTATCTAGTCTGCTCCTGAAAGTAACTCTCTAGGGATATCTGAAATGGGTGCCACTCTGAAAATACCCAAGGGAGCTCCCTCTGCTGTAGAGAGATATTAGTAATATCAGCGCTGGCTTCATGGTGCCTTTCAATGGGATAAAGCTAAGCCAAGGTCAGTTACTGTGGTCAGGCACTGACAGGGGGCTTTGTTCCTAACTCTGCTCCTGAGCTTAAGAAACGGCTAAGGGTCACTCTCTGATACCTCCCAGGAAGGCTGGAGAAATGAAAGCCTTCAGACTGTCCTGGCCTAAACCTTGGAGCTGGCTGACAAAGCGTTCCTTTGCTAAGGGGAGACTGTCTGAGTGTCGTGGTGCTTTGTTGCCGGCTGGGCTTAAACCACGATACTGAGTCAAGTAATGACTATTATTTACTGCTAAGTAATGGGTTAGCTCAGACTGACATTTGCATTGCATGCAAGTGTCACACAGCATATGCCAGCTGCTCAGTCTGTAAGGACATGGTGGTGCAGGGTGAACATCTGCATGTGTACATGAGCACATATGCGTGCATGCAAGTGTATTTAGGAGCACACGTGCAGTGGTATGTATGCAGACTGCAATCCGTGCGGGCTGTTCCCAAACTAGTCTGTGCATGGCAGGGGGGTTTCTCTCTAGGAAACATAAGAAAAAAACCTCTCACATGCAGGTTCACACATGAGCATGTATATGCAAAAATATGCAGCAAGCATCCACCATACACATTCACACTCACTATGGGTACAAGATTGCTTACATCTCAAAGCAGTGGTGAAAAAAACCAAGAAGGCACTGAGAGAGGCTTGGCTTCCCCAGTCTGTGCTTAGTGCAGTGTCCTGCAGCCCCTGCAAACCCCTGCCTGCCCAAAACATTTGCACATGCATGGACATCCCCCACCATCCCCATGGCTCAGACTCTGCCCTGTTCTCAGGGCTGCTCCTGAGCTCACAGAGCTATCCAGCAAGTGCGAAATATCCCCACACAGGACAGCTTGTTCCAAGAGAGCAGGAGCTCAGAAAACCTGAGCAGGAACGGCAGTGTCCTTTGTGTATCATGAGGCTGGACTCCTGCCAAATTCCTCTGCACCCACTGCCTCTATTAAATGCGTCAATCATTTCTTGGCAATCCAAGCCCCAGAGAAGAGTTGAGAGGCAACTTCAGACAGTTCAGTTGCTTTCATTAAAAGGTGAAAAATACATGCCGAGCAGGAGCTGAGAGCAGGGCTGAGCTCTGTCTGCACGGAGCGCAGGGCTGCTGAACCCTTCCTGCTGGGG
Source organism: Buteo buteo (assembly GCF_964188355.1). Classification (NCBI taxonomy): domain Eukaryota; kingdom Metazoa; phylum Chordata; class Aves; order Accipitriformes; family Accipitridae; genus Buteo; species Buteo buteo. The sequence continues at coordinate 489,470 of NC_134186.1, read as the reverse complement.
AAGGGAAAGTGGCAGCAAAAGACAGACCTTCAGGTGGTCACGGACTCTGTCAGCCTGCGAAATACCCCCTGGTGCCTACTGTTCAAGGACAGCCTGCGGACCCTCGCATGTGGGCCTTCGTCTTGTTGGGTGACTGGGAAAGCTGAGGGGGAGCATCAAGGTGAAGGGGATGCAGGAGTGCCAATGCACCATGATCCTGGCGTAGGTGAGCAGGGGGCTGGACCGGGCAGCGGGACAGCTGTGATCTGCCTGGGACCAGACCACTCGGACAGCGTCTGATAGCCCAGAAGGTGTTGCCAGCTATTGCCAATCAGCATACAGGGCTGGAAGGGAATCAGCTCCCATTTCTGGAGCTGAACCCAGGGGAAAAGGCTGGGGTGTTTTGTTCCCCACCCTCGACACCAGCTGCAGTGTCTGGGATGCTGGGTGGGAAGGTGCCCTCGCTGCGGGGTGGCACCTGGGCTGCCGCGGCAGGGCCAGCAGCGCTGGCACCCAGGGAGCAGCGGGACTCTTGGGAACAGAACAGGAAAGTCCGGGTGACTCAAAGATTCCTGGCACGGGGCACAGCTGGTGCCAGCTGATAACAGCATGAGAGAGGAGGACAAGTGAGCAGGGATCAGCAACTGAATGGCTCCTGGGATGCCACGCTCTGCCCTGGGGTCAGGGACCTTCCTGCTGGCAGATGCTCCCCACTGCCCTGGGAAATGCCAGGGCCCAGCGGGGCACTGACGGCTAGCTCCAGCCCCGATTCCTTCTGTCCCCCAGCCAGCGCGTCTTCCACCAACAGGGAAGTTGATGCGTGTGCAATTACTGTACTCTCGTCGAGCCCAGAAAACCACCTCCCTGCATGTGGACACCAGTGTCCCGAGAGGTTCACACCCTGCCAGGAGCTGCTCTGCGTGGGGCACTGTGCCCCAGGCAGCGTGTGAGCCCGTCCCTGCTCAGCCCCACTCCAGGGGCTCCTGCGAAGCCCCCGCACGCCCGCGCCGCTCCCACCCAGGCAGCTCTCATCTCCTCATCTGCCGCTCCGCTTCTTCCCTTTGCCTTTGCCTCCTCACGTAATTGCTTTGATCTTCACTCCAGGGGCTCACTGTTAAAAATTAATGTTTCATGGATGTTGCTGCCCATGGCTTGAAAAATGGCTTTTCTCCCCCAGGTAGTGGCTCGCACCAACTCCTGAAGGACTGTTCTGCTCAGAGTTGAACAGATGGGGACAAAACCTCTTGGGCTCCTCGTGCCTCAGTTCAGGGCAGGATGGGACCTGCTCCTGCCCCGCGGAGCTGCGCCGAAGTGGGGAGAAGCCGTGACCGTGCCACAGTGCCCAGGCTGTCCCGGCAGGCTCTGCCAGTCCCCAGAGCAGCCCTGCCCTCCCTGCCCGGGCTGCAGCGCTCGGTGGCTCCCGCCAGCCGTGCCCACATCCCCAGGGCTCGCCTCCGCTGCCGCCTTCGCACCGGCGAGAAAGGGGCCGCGGACGGGCCGCTGGGGCTCATTCCCCTGTAATTAGCAGAAGGGCCAGCGCAGGGTGGGGTGTGCCGTGCCCTCCGTGCCCTCTCGACGGGGCTTTCTCCCCGCATTCCTCTGCACCCGGGTGCCAGCAACCGGCGGAGAGCACCAGTTCTCTGAGCTTGTAACAGAGAGCTGTGAACAGCGGCGACTTCCCCAGCAGCCCCAGCATCTTTGTCTCCCCTCGTGGGCCACCTTGTCCAGACTTCGCTGGCAGTGCCAGCGGCCCGCAGCGGGTCCTGCCCCATCTCTCGAGCTCTTCTCTGCTGGGGGAGGCTGCTCGGTGCACAGCCTTGGCTGGGAGCTGAGTTGAAGGCAGGTCTGCAGCCCCGGGCGAGCACAGCCTGGGAACGGTCCTCTCTCCTGTCCTGCCGGGTGTTTTGGGAGGGAAGGGATGCAGTGCCCGGGGCAGCGGGGTGGGTGCAGCAGGAAGTCGGGCTTGCCGAGCTGGGTGTGTAGCATGTGGGGATGCTTGTCTAGGCTCCCAAAGCATTTTCCAAACACTTTAATTATAGTGATTTATATGGCAAAAGTGTGGGGGCGAGAGCTTGGGAAAGGCATTAGCAGGTTTGTTCTGAGGGCTCTAATCAGAGGTAGGTGGTGGGGGGGAGGGAGGGTACAGCACTGGAGCTGTACCTTGAACTGTGGTGTCAGGACAGGTTTGGAGGATGCAGAACCTCCCAGCCATGCCAGGGATGTGCTGACGGCATCCCTGAGGCCTTGGTGCATTATGTGCTCCTGTGGGAACAGCCCCGGCACAAGGAGTACCGCCAGATGTCCTGCGCCTGTCCCCTGCGCTGCTCCCGCGCCAAGGTCAGCAGCACCGGGCCTCCCGGGGGTCCTTCCCCACCACCAGCAGGGCTTAACCCAGCTGTATTCAGCGGGGCTGTAGTCAGCCCCACGCACAGCACCGGCACAGCCCACACATCCCCTGCCGCGGCAGAGGAGAGACATGAGGCCACGTGGCGCACCAGAGTCTTTACTAGACAGCCACCAGAAAACCATCAACAATTCAACAGCAACTCAGTATTCTCCTCTTGTTGGTGTTATCTTGGAAATTAATAACCTCTTCTATCCTTGTTTTGTACAACGTTGCTCTCTTAAACCTCCACCATGTTACACACGCGCACGCTCCCATGCATGCGCCCACAAATGGTTTTCTGCAGCTCCCCAGCAGCCGAAGAGCCCCTGGTCTCTGCACAGAAACAACAGCTCCCCCAAGCCCAGGGAGCCCAGCAGTCAGGAGAGCGCTGCGGGGCAGCAGAGCTCGCTCTGAAACCTCAGTCCCCTCCAAGCCTGACTTGCTCCGAGGAGACTGTCACTCCTACAGAGTCCTAATTACACTGGAGGAAGCGAGAGAAATATTGGGCTGCTGTCATGGCTGGTGGCAACAGCCTGGCCCCGGGCACAGCACGGGGGCTGTAGGGCCAAGCCACGGTTATCAGCTGGTGTGGAGAAGCAAGCAGCGCTGGAGTGGTGGCTCTGACCCCTCTGAGCCACCACAGGATGCAGCCCTGGCAGCACGGCCGGAGCACATGTCACCCCTGCTGCAATCCTACCTCTTGGCCTGTTTTCTGATAAATAACCTTTTCCTGTCCTTTTTGACACTGATGTTTATTGATGTCTGAAATCCCTTACAGCCAGGTCTGGCCTCAGATAGCCGAGGTGCCCTGCGCATCCCATGGCCGTGGAGCAGGAGCGGGGAGAGGGGCAGAGCCAGCTCCGCTTCACCAAGATGCCCACAGCCTCCCTAACACACTTGCTCCCAGACGTGTCAGGGTGGATGGTGGCAGTGTTCCCAGTGGAAACATGGCATTGAGGACAGAGTAAAAAAAGAGAGTGCTTTAAATAAACGTACCTCTGCTTCCCAAGGCGGCTGCTCCTGTCTGTGCAGGCAGTGCTGAGCATCCCCAGCCTTGGCTCTGTGCTGCTGGTCCTCTCTCCCGGGAGCGTGGGGCAGCAACCCCAATGGCAAAGGGTTCACCCTCAGCCTTGGGGCCCAGCACTAGTGTCCTCTGAGGGCAAAGGCAGCCAAGCCCGTGGCAGCAGGATGCCCCCTGTTCACGCCACCGGCTCAGCTGAGGGCAGGAGGCACCAGCTAGAGGTCAGGGCTCCAGGGGGCTGAGCCAGGAGCTCTCACCCCCAGCTGCCATCCAGAGGACGTCTGCACTAAAACTGCATGGACACTGGGTGGCAAACCACTCACTCTGCCCTACCTGGGGAGAATTTGCTGATCAAGGGATAAGCAATCACTTCTCCACCCACAGGCTCACGTTATCACTTAATTGAATCCAATTGATTGAGAAGCTAAAAGCAGCCCTGGCTTAGAGCATTGCAGATGGTGCCTGGGAGCAGGGCAGCATGCTGAACCCTTAAAAGCATTGGCATCAAGGGCAGACAGAGTCTTGCTCTCCTAAAGTGTCTCACACATCATTATTATGAACAGGAACCAGCAGCAGGGCCTAATATTCTAGGGGGATATTACTTCTCATACTTCAAGTCTGCACAAACAACCTCTTATTCTTGCTCCCCCTGCCCTCAGTGGGCAGACTCTGCTCCCACAGAGATTTCAAGGGAAGGAAGTGTGCATCTGCAGGGCGATGTGGGGGCAGCCTGGCTCTTAAGTGGTCTAACCACTAGCCCACACTGCTGGGAACGGAGCCCAGAAGACCTGCTGTCCAAACACAAGCTTGTGTGTACGAGCGGCTGCATCCAGGGTTGCTTGTGAACCTGCATCCCCCAAGCAGTGCTGGAGAGAGGGAGATCAAGGAGCAGCCCTACCACAACTGTCCCCTTTGAGGGAAGGGGGGCAGATGCTGAGGTCCCTCCAGGCATGGGGAAAAAATGGGGAGGGAAGCAATGGGCACCTGAACAGCCTCGGTAGCAGCCTTCACTTTGCATAGTCATGCCTGAGACAAGAGAGCCGGGCAGGGGAGCCAGCGCTCTCTCAGCAGCCAGTTGAAAAGTCCCTGAGTGCAGCTGATGCACAGCACCCTGACCAGGGCTGCAGAGTTGGGGCATCTCCACCCCAAGTAACAGCATGTGCTGCGCAAACTGCTTCTTTGCAGTGAGCCTGACTGTGGGACATCACAGGGGCTGGGGAAATTTATCCTGGTACTCCGTTTACAATGCCACTGCCCAGGCATGGTCAGCCTTTGCTCACTTTGCGCTGCTCGTCTTTCTGATTTGGTTGCATTTTTCAGGCATCAGCACTGGCATCCCTGCAAAAGCCAGTGCATACTTTATTAGCTCTGCTACTTTCTTCTCCACTAATTAAAATCAAATTATATATGATGCACACTGCATACTTTGCAGTGAAAGCAACCTGCTTTCCCCTTCTGCTCTCCGGAGCCTTTGACGCTGGAGCAATTTATTTAGCCTGCTGAGCTGAAAAGAGTGCAGCCCTGCAGAGACCACGGGGGTGCCCAAGGACCCAGCTGGCTGGAGCCTCTCCTGGGCTTCACTTCTCACATTCATGCCAGGCTGGGGCCAGAGTCCCCCAGGGCTGAGGGGAAGAGCATCAGTGCAGCATCCAACAGCCTCCAAGCTGGCAGTGAGGGGAAGCTGCCCAGCAGCTGGGGAAGGTAATGATTGGTGTTAGCAGAGGCTATGAAGGGCCGTCAGTGCCCATGCAGATCTCCAGCCATGCCTTGCCACCCGTGGAGTGCCAATGCTGACCTACCAGCTGTCCCACAGCCCCAGGAGGTGCCTGCCCCATGGGACCTGGAGGCACAGCAGAGAGAGGAGAGTGGATACTCATGAGCCTCAGTCTGCTGTGTCAGGGGCCTCCCTGCACCACGCTCTGGCACCGAGCAGTTCATTAATTCTTCTCTGCTCCATGCTTCGAATGGGACACGGCCTTGTGAGTGCAAAGTGCTGCTTGCTAGGCAGGGTGGTGCGTGTTGCTGCACGCAGCAGACAGCTGCTGCCGGTGTCACAGCCCTCGCAACTTTGCCATCAGCTCCTTCCTCCAGCAGGTGACAAACCCATGCCCGGGGAGGACTGCAAACGGCACTCTGGCTGCAGCTCACGTCCCTCTTGCCTTGGGCCAGCAAATGGTAACATCTGCCTGCGTCCTGTACCCAGGGAGAGACCTGGCCCAGCAAGGTGCAGTTCACCCAGCGGCATGTGCACGGGAAGAGTGATCCCAAGGGAACTGAGCCCAGCTGACAGCAAGCAATGAGGCTCGTGGGAAGGTGAGCAGCAGCGGTCACCCATGCCCTGGGCTCCGTTTTGGGTCCATCTGTCTCCTCCACCATAGGCCTGGGCACCAGCACATGCCACCAGCACGTTTGGCCACCTGGGGGGGACCAGGAGAGGATGAGCTGCTTTGGACCGTGCTCCAGCCCCGTGCAGATCTGGTCCCTGCACGAGAATGCAGTGTGAAGAACGTGGGGAGCACAGGACCCAGAGCAGCCCCGTCACCGGAGGGTCTCAGCAGGCGTTGCAGCCGACAGCACTCCATGCTGCGCTGGAGGAGGCACCCACTAATGCCTCAGCTCAGCTGTAGCTCAGCACAGGGCCCGGGCAGATCTCATCCCTCTGCCTGGCCGTCACAGGCAGGTGCTTTTGCCCGGGTGCACTAAAATGCAGGTACCGGGTCCCCAGGCAACACAGCAAGTGGCTCAGCATGGAGCGAGCGTCACCATAAAGGGCCTCGGGAGAGAGGAAGACGTGCCCCAGGCCAGTCCCTGCCCTGTATCCCCTTAATGAAGCCATTACACTTGGATTTTTTTCCTTAGGGAAGGGGTAGAGTTTCTGCAAAAAGACAAGACTTCCCCTGTGGCCCTTGTGCTGGTGCTGGCAGGAGCCATGTTTGGAGTAATACATCATCAATGGAAGGTATCTAATGATATATTGCCCTAATACATCACCATAGCAACAGTGCTCTAATAATGTATTATTCTAATGTGTTACCCAAGCACACGTTCTTGCCGATGATGTATGGCTGGGATCGCTGTGCTCTGCCAAGCCCAGATGCAACAAAACTCTCCTGACTGCCAAGCACCCTCCTTGGAGCGGTGCCTGCCACCGCACGGGATGCACTGGCCAGCTACAGGTGGGCTCACCCCTCCTCCTGCCGCGAAGGACACCTCTTGTCAGACGGGGGACTTCCTGGCACAGATGGTCATCTCGCACAGTGAAAACTGTGTTTGGGAGTGTGCAATGTATTTGAAAATAATGATCGTGGTCAACGTGCTATTTCTGAGGTGGCTGCTCAGACACCAGGGAAACAGGCTCTGCCACGGCAGTTGTGAAGGTGTGTCTCAGCTCCCCACACAGTCCTGCCAGCACACGCCATTCTCCCTCTTCTCCTTCCCCCCCAGCCCTGGACTCCCCACTCCCCCGTACCTTAACTCCAGCACCAGTCAGTAGGGGACATGCAGGCAGGAGTGTGAGACTGGGCAAAGGGTGACAGTGCTGCAGAGTTTGCTCCCACCTTCATGGGCATCCTCAGTCAGAGGTGCTACCTTGGCACCCAAGGGTAGAGGAACTCCTGAACTTGGCGTACATCCGTGCTCATCGCGCTGCACAGTGCTCAGGCAGCACACACCTGGGCAGCCACCACCACTGTCCTCCCCCTTCCCTTCTCGCAGCTGAGGTATAGTGTCTCACGTGTGGAGCTCTAAAAGACAATTTGAAAAGCATTCCTTTCCTGGCATTTGAAAAGTTCAGAAGGGGAAGTGACGGGCTGGTTTGTGCATTTCTCCAGCCCCTTCCAAGGTAGCGAGGCCACACAGCGCCCTGGGTTTGCTCATTAACAATGAAAATACCAGCTGGAATTCTCCTGCCGCCCGTTACAGGGACAGCATTGTTTCCAATTCACACTATCTTTTTGACCATTCAAATGCCATTAATTCAGTCACCCCAATGCGTAGGACAGTTATCTGAAATGTTTTCCCAAACAGCTTAGTGACTATAGAGCAACAATTCATGGAATTGCTCGGGGACATCTGTGCAAAGCAACGCGCAGCAAAGAGCTCGCGGCCAGCTGAATGCTCTCTGTGTGGACCCCAGATTCCACAGAGGAGCAGGGAAGCCGGCAGACAGAAAGACTGAATGAATGGCAGGAGAAATCATTTCATCTATGCAAATCCATGCCAAGCTCTCCGCGCAGCTGTTGTCAGCGGGGAGCTCTGCCCCTCTGGACTGACATGTAAGAAGATTTTATTGTGCGCTGAGACGCTCCCTCTGCCAGACCAGCAGCCGCTCACTGCACAGGGATCGCAGCCACTGGTGTCCCCCATGGCCTGCATCTGCCGTCCACAGGCGTCTGGGGCGAATTCTCTCTGGCAGCACTGCACGAGGAGCAGGGCTCGGGAGGGGGGGTCCTGCAGGATGGCACTCACTGCCTCTCTGCTCTGAGATGCCCAGGCCTTAGAAGCCCCTAGAGAGTGAAAGCTTAGTTAAGTAGTTACCAGCTTAAAGCTAATGACACCTACGGCTTATTCCTTCATTGACCATAAGAGGAGCAGCAGCACTGCCCGTATCACTAGTTGTCTGTAGTCGTTACAGCAGCAGTGAACAGGAACCCTCTGGGGACCTGGAGCAAACCCCCAGGGTGACCTCGCAGCACCCACCTGAAGGGAGCCCTGGGCTCCAGGGCAGGAGCAAAGTGGGACAGTGACCCCTCCAAGCCAACCCTGCCAGCATCAGGCTGATGGAAGTCAGAAAGCAAAGTACTACCTGAGAAAAGGGGCCTCTGCAGTCTCAGATCTATCACAAGCGGCTGCTAAGATGCAATGTCAGCCCAGCTGGAGGCTTTCCCAGTGAAGGGACTCTCCTGCAGCAATTCTGTGAGGGCTGCATCACGCCGGGCACCACACAGACCCTCCCAGTGAGGGAGTACAACAGGAGCGGCATGGAGGGGCATTTGGTCCCAGGGCAGAACGAAGTGGACACAGCAGAGCCTGACCCTGTTCTCTGCACTCTCAGCACATGGAGCTCACTTGCTCCAGAGAAGCCCTAGGAGAGGACTAGTTGCATTAGGAGAAGTAGGAAGAGCTCTGCAGGCAGACCTCTCCCTTTCCTTCCTAATGTGCTGGTGGCTTTACCAGCAACCCTGCACAGCCAGCCCATCTAAGAGGCGCAGGGCAGCAGCTCTGCAGCAGGCAGACCTGTGCACCAGGGCTGCAGGGTCCGGTGCTTGTCCCACCTGAAACGATCCAGCAGCCCTGTGGCTGGCAGCCAGCAGCCTACTGCTCAGCCACAAGAAAACAGGTTCAGCTCTTCCGCGCTGGCCAAAACCCGGGCTGGGACAAGGGCCCAGCGCTGCCCTCCTCAATGCCAGCTGGACCTCTGCGGGCTTGGGCTTCTTCTACAGCAGCCCCGTTGCCAGGGTCAGCAGACATACCTGGGTACCCACGTATCATCCAGGTCCCCATGAAACACCCAGAGCTGAGGGGACGAGGCACTTCAGAGACCCAAACCTGTAACACCCCAGAGTGGGGTCCCGCTGGCACAGAACAACCAGAGCCCCAGCCTGGCCGGTGTGTAGAGGCTGCTCAGTCTCCCCAGGGCCATATCAGACTGTCTGTCCCCCAGCTGTACTTAGAGCATGCTGCAGCCCCAGCTGTATGTGTGGGTGGTGAGAGATGCAGGAGACCTCCCTGTGCTGCATTTGCAATGCTCCCATGCTGCACCTGGGCAGATTCCAATCTCTCGACTTTTCAGGGGGACAGCAGTGACAAATTACAGCATCTGCAGCAGAGAAAAAGGGAAACAGAGGGACCAAAGGAGGAATGATTGTATTATCAATAATGTTTCCAATAGCTGATGGATGAGGACACCCAAATGATTTTTAAGGTTTCAGTAGAAACCCTCCAAATGGCAGCACAAAGGCAAAGCATGTATTAATCCAGGGTCTCCTAAGGAAGTCCTCCAGGGAAGTGCATGGCAATGCCAGGCGCAGGCAGAGTATGTGCTCAGCATCATGCTGTGGACAGTCCATTTAATAGCAGACAAGAAGGGACCTTTTCCTTGTCCCCATGGAGACACGAGTAATCCTGAGAGCTTTCTGAGAGGGATGAACACACAGACACGCTGCTCAATGGGACTATTCCAAATTGCCGTGATTTTTCCCCACCTTCCCTATCCAGAGCTCAGTGTGAATGCTTACTAAACAGCTCTGGAAACAAATAGTTTTTTGAAAGCTGCTGAAGAAGCCCACTGCTTCCACCAAAACTAAGAGTAGGCAACATCAACGAAAAGATCACCTCCCAAATCTTTGGGGAGCTGAATTGGCAGAACAGTCATCCTGTTTCAGTGAAATACATTCCCTTCAAAAGGCAGGGTGCAGCCCCTCGCCCTGTACATGGCAGGATGTACAGCTTATAGCTCTCTGATGCCGTATGTCAGACACAGCCTTGGAAATGCTACCATGCTGGAAACGTAACAGACAACATTGTTTTGTGTTGAAAACTGGCAAATCTCCAGGCTGGGGTTTCAAGGGATAATTTGTAGATTGAATGTTAATGAAAATTATTGTTGTTATCTGGAAAGGCTGTGCTGACTTCACTCTGCTGCCAATTGCACATCTTTTTTCTTCTTTTTTTACCCCTGTACCAAACAGAAAGGGCAATTCCAGCACAGCTGATGATTCAGGAAGCCAACTGAAGGCATATGGGAAAAGGTGATCCTTTCTATGCCTGGCCTATGTCACTCCCTCCTCAAACTCTGCTGCTTCGAGTACTTGCTCAGATATGGGATCATTGTTTCACCTAGGTCCTGTCTGCCCTTCCTCCTGCCAACTCACCACGCTTCAGTAACCATCCCCCAGCCATGGTATCTGGAGGTCAGGAGCAGGCATCAATGGGATCTTTAGCAGCATAAATCTTTTTTTAGCTCTTTGGGGAAAGAGGCAGGCAGGGGAAATACTGTCATTTATGCAGCCCTGCCACTACATGCAGAGTTGTGACATGGCTTTGCTCTTGGGAGCCTTTCTGTGTGAAATATCAGTTCACAGAGCAGCGGCTTACCTGAGAAAACTGGCGGAGGGTGCTCCAGCAGCACAGCACAGGCCAGTGCCCCCCTGCAGCTCCAGAGAGGACCCTCGCCCTCCCCGCCGAGCAGGCTGGCTCCTGGGCCACTCGGCAATGCACTGCAACCCACCATGATTTATGTGGCACTTGTACAATTGATGCGCTTTGTGCCTGGGGACAGTTAAATGGTAGCTCTGTCATTAGTTTAAGCAGAGGTTAAAGGTGATCAATAACAAGGGTTTCATGCCCAATTGATCACCCCTTGCTATTTATTTCTGCCTTTTGCTTTCCATCCCGTGGTGCTTTTAGAAATAGTAATTAAAGACATAACAAGTGTTCCACTAAGCAGAATATCAAACACTCCAGATATCGATTCAATACTCTCCCTCTTAATGATGCTGACCTGCGCCTGTCCCCAACACCAGCAAGGCTGGGCCAGCCTGTGAGGCTGCTCTCCCCCCCGAGCCAGGGCTGGGGAGGCGAGCCCCCTCCCTGGGGGGCACAGCCAGCCCCTGCCCTGGGCAGACATGGGGAGCACGGCCGAAGTGCGGTGCAGGGAGGGCTCTGGGGTGGAAAGCTTTTACCCACCGAGTCCAACGCTTTCCCTCCCAAGAAGCTGACCGAAGCTAGTTCAGCACGCAGAGACGGCCACCCATTTAAGCCACACGCTGTGGGCAGCAGCCTGGCCAGCCAGTCCCAGGACAGGCAATTTGGCTCTGTCCTGCTGCTAGCTGCGGGCTCCCGCCTCTGCCCTGCGTTGCCGCCTGTCACAGGCTGCTTGGGGACAGAGCCAGGCTGACCCCCCACCTCCTGGGGAGGATCCAAACGGGCCGGCAGCAACATCGGACCAGGCAAATGCCCTGACACAGGCACATGCCTGTGCCAACTGCTCCTTGCCCCGCTCAGCTCTGCCAGCCCTCGCTGTGCCCCAGCACTCCTAGCTCCCCCCAGACCTCGCACTGGAGGTGACCTACAGAGAGGGAGCACGCTGGATGACAAATACGTTCAGCAAAGTATCACCGAGTGCTTTGTTTTTGCCATCTACACTAGAAAGAAACGGCTGAAAATGAATAGCGACAGGAAAGCAAATGCAAGGCAAGTGTCAGGGTGCATATACCAATTGTGCAACCCATTAGCCTGTCGTGCTGCAGAACCCTGGCTCACAAACCCCACAAAGATCTGCCTATTTGTCTTTCACTTTAAAAGCATATTTAGGGCAAACACACCCTGAGACAAGCAAAAGCATCTCAGTGACTTTGGGGACAGTTTCAGGTTTTTCATTTCTGGTGAGTGTAGCCATTTTCTGGGTTGCAGCAGCAGATATCACTGGCTGCACCTTTAGCAGAGGCAAGGAGATGGGGACGCTGCTCAGCAGGTGAGACAGCACTGCTGCTTGGCCCTGCACTGATCTTCACCACCCAGGGGCTGAAAAGTCCCTGGTGCCATTCAAGCAGCAGAACAATCCAGCAACCAGTAAGGCTAAGGAAGTGAGAGCCAATAGTGGGATGCTTCCAAAGCTGAGAAAGCTCTTTTCTTCGATACACCAGTAAGAGGCTTGTTGAAGAAAGACTGTCACAGACTTGCTGCAGTCAGAAGTGGCAAGCTCTGCTACTGATGAGCTAAGTTGTTATATATTCTCATTTGAAAATAAAATTGCATGTTGCTGCTGAGAGTAAATGAAGTAATTTCAGGAAAACAAAGAGCTAAGAATCGTCCTATCAGGAGCAAATACCCTTTGTGTCACAACCATCTTATGAGCGAGAGCGTGATTTTCACACATACCTGAGAGAACTACAGGACAGAATGAATCCAGCACTGCAACTGCCTGCTGCTTTTTGCTTGCCCATATTTGCTGAAGAGTCAGCATCCTTCATGCCGAAGTTTGGCTGACAAGCATGCTGCTCAGCCTGCTTCTCATGGGGCTCAGCAAACCCCTCGTTTCCTCCAACTAGACGGCTGCAGATGACTCCAGGTCCATTCTCTGAAGTGATAATGTTTAAAGAAAGAAAAAAAAAAAACCCAGGCCCTGTGGTGATTTGTAGCCTGAACCACAAGATACAAGGCTTTTCTGTGATGATGGGTTTGTTAGATCGCTCCCACGCCTGTTGCAATTCTGCACCTTTTAACAGGTCCATCAGGCTTCTCCCTCACTGCTGCAGGGGCTGGCAGCTGCAGGGGCTGAGGCACAGCGGATCAGACCCCTGAACCTCACCGCTCGAGCAGATCCTGCGACTCTCTGCTGCGCGAGTACATGGACTCATTCAGGAGAACACTGTGGGGGATGACAAGGGAAGCAACATGCGAGGTCAGGTTTGGCAACAGTTTTCATCCCTTTGCTCCTGAATAATGCTCTGACACCATGCTAAGGCATGAGAAAAGACGTGTGATTAAAACTGTTCTGAGCACTAAGCATTCGCCAGCTCCTGGCACTTCGAGCTCTGCAGAGGACAAGAAGGCATAAGGGGGCACAGACCTTGGTCCTGAAGAAGAGAAATTCAAAGTTGCAACCCGACGCTCACCTGGCTGGGAGAGAGGGTAGGGGACGAAGGGCCAGCCACCACGGCACGTCGGTGCTCCTCCAGACAGCTTAGCCAGATACAGGCCACAGGCAATATAAGTAAAAATAACACTGTGCTGATGCAAGTTGGCTGGGACCTGGAGAGACGGCACTCAGCTGTGCTTGTCATCACGATCTGGAGCTCCACGGGGCTCCTGGGCTGACGGACACCATTTCAGCAGTGGGTGATGCCCTTCCACAGCACTTATCCTCAAAACACACAGCCAGCCTGTCCTGCTCTCCACAGCCCTGGGGCAGCAGGGTCAGGAACACTTTGCCCAGACCAGGAAAATACCCATATACAGACTAGTGAGAGAGGGGGAAGCAGGAGAGCAGCTCTACAGTACAGCTCTGCCCGCACTGCACCTCAGAGTCCAGCACATGGAAATCTTCTTTCCACTGGAGCTACCGAGTAAGCTGCCTTCAAACCCACACTATTCACACACCTCACCAGGGAGCTTCTTACACTGCTGTAGCTCTTTTTGCTGAGGTCCTCTCAGCACTCCATAGAAATTAATCCTTGCAACTTAAGGAAAGATTTATTACATCACTTCATGAGAAGTAAAAACACTGGGAAAAAAACCCCCAAAACATTTCTCATAGTCCTCAGGGAAAATAACAGGAGATCTGCGAGTAAAATCCAGGAGCTCCGATACTGTTTTAGAGGAAGGTCTCCATTGCAGCAAATCTGATAACTGCCCTTCTGTACTACAGTTCTCTCACTGCTCACACTTCTGTTGGTTTATTTGAAAAGCCACCACTTCTTTTGTCTGTAACCGGGTTAGTCTTAAACATGACTGAAAAAACTTCTCCAATTTAAAACTAATTATATATTTTTTAAAAAATAATACATAAACACATCTGATGCAACAGCCTGACTCTTTAAAAACCAATCCTGCAAATGACTGCAAAAAGATGCAAACATGTAAATCAAATTCATTACCCAGAGTTTTGGCTAGCTACAAATTTAAGATCCAGCATAATCTCAAAGTCACACAGCCTCCAGGGTGAGTGAGAGGTACTAATACACACTGAGCTCCAGGTAATGAAAAACCACAGGACAAATTTCCACAGGAAAAAACCCCAAACCTACAGTGAAATGAAAAAATGCCCATTGGTTTTCTCATACCTTGTATTGATCCCCTAGTGAGGAACAGGCACTTCCACGGAGCATCTGACAACTCTGGTGCATATACGTGACATCTGCAAGAAGACTTTTGTGCATTTGTTCATTCATTTAGTTTCAAGGCACTCAGCTGTTATGGGTACAGCTCCTGAGACAGGGAGCTGAGCAGCTTAAGCTAGCCATCCGCCTTTCTTAAACATGTTGACAGAAAAGCCAGCTTGGAAACATTACGAAAGAAATACTGTTCTTTGGTTGTGGTGAGTGCTGTCCATTTTGGCCCTAGAGCAGCTGTTGCAAGAATTAAAAAGCAGGAAGACTTGGAAGAATGATAATCTGGCAAAATGATCAAAAGCGGATTGCCCTCTGTGGAGCTGCAAGAAGTCAATGTGCCCACAAGGAAACACAACTGGGTGCTGGAGGTGTTGCACAGATGTTTTTATCGGGCAGAACACTCCAAAAGAAAGGTGGCAAAGAGGAAAATAAATAAAAAACATCTTTAAAGTTTGGGACTGACAGCATTCTCCTCTGCAGCAAGCGCTTTCAGCAGTGCATGAGCCAGGGCACCTCTGTAACTAAAACAGCTTTGCAAGGCTTGCAAGAAATAACACTCATTTTGACCAACACCAAAAATAATGTGGTATCAGGGAACATGAAATATTCATAAAGTCTGATCTAACATGAACATTGTATCTTCTATACAGTATCATATGCTTTAACGCTGCCTTTGCAACCTTTTAATTCCCATGCACAGCATGGTAGGTTACACGGAGAAGCCTGGTCTTACTAGTTCAAATTGAAACTAGGGGGAACTTTCATGGGTAGAGTTTACATGAATCACAAAGGAAAACACCTGATTAAGTGCAGTTGGCTGCATTTCTACTTCTGTGCTCAGGTGAGAGCTGTGTGTGCACACATGCACAGTTACACTCATCAACAAATAACAAGTGGGAGAGATGCTGAATGCCCATAAATCAGCTCTGCAAAGCGCAGTGGGAGTTCACATGAAAGACTTAACGAGCTCCTTCTCTGTGTTTTTCCTATATATGCACCTACATATAAAACAGAGGGATGACGCTGATCAGAGCCCACATCATATTCACTGGTGTAAGCCTGGAGAAATCCTGCTCTTTGGAGTTGCCCATTTCAGGAGGGTCTGTTGGGCCAGGTCTCTCTAAGCAGCGATACAAATCTTAGCGAGACCAGACACTTTCTTTCGTCTATGGACATCTAGCATTTTAAAACAAAACCACAACAGCCCCCACCACATCTCAGCTTTCTCCTGCCCCTGCCTGGAGCCGATCTGCTCCCAGAGCAGCAGGAGGGCAGCCCGTCCGCCTGCATCCCCGCTGCAGGCAGGGCACGCCGGCAAGAGCCACGGCAGGCTGCGCTCCTGGCCTGAACACATGCGACAAGCTACAAGCACCGGCTTGGAGTATGTTGGCCAGGATATGCTGGCTGTAAACAACCCAACTGTAAGAAACAATACAAGGCAGCGAGGGAGAAGCAATTCCACAGCTGTGGGCTTCTGCCCTGCGGGCACAACCCAAGCCTGTTTCCAATACCTGTGAAATAATGCTGAACTTTCCCCGGGCTGATCCAGCTCCAACCAAACAACGGTAGCATTAGCATAAAATTAAAATATATGCAAACAACATTAGCACAGAATTAAAATAGATGCTCAACCAGACGGTGCTGAAATCTTTCCTTGTGGGAGAGAGACGGAGCAGGGATGGGCAGAATTAAGAACAAGATTCCAAGGTGTTAACACTGATGCTCCAAATTTACATTAAAAGAGATTACAGCGTTTCTGCTGCTGCTTTAGCTAGTTAGGGGACGGTTTGCATTGCCGGTGCTTTGCTGGGATCAGGCTCCGAGTGGACAACAGTTAGCAGAAGAGACCAGATTCTGCTGAAAGCGTTAAGATGAATACGGCATCAATAATTATGTGTGACTGTGCCTAGCAAGGCAAACTGCTGTGCTGTACTCACTTCTGCAGTTGTTATAGAGCAAGTGCTCCCTGCTCTTGCAAGTGGCAGGAGTAATATTCTAAGACAAGAAATCTGGAAAGAAAGTTGGATACTGGGACACCACAACCTTTCCCTAAGCACACAGGAAAGCAACCATCTACCTTTTTAAAAATAAACGGAAGAAAAAAGTAAGCGAAACTCTGCTGAATATAGTCTGCCTTACAGAAAACAGCAATTTCCTAGGATTGCTGATAACCGATAAGACAACAGCATTTGGAAAGCGCAGCTGCCCTCCCGAGTACCTGGAGAGCACAGGCAGGCTGCTCTGCTCCCAGCAAGGATGCAGCACAGAGAAGGCACAGCCCAGCCTTGTGCCTTTCTGCGAGCACGAGGGTAGGGCTCAGCTCTCGTCAGGGACACGTTTCCCTCATGCCAACTGCCCCAGCTGGCCAGAGACCCCATCGCCACTATGTCACCTCACCTGACCTGCCCGAGATGTGACTCCATGCTTCACCGGCCGGGGCCAGCCTCTCTGGACCGCGCACACGGGACCTGGTGTGCGCAAGGCAAACAGGTCAGCCCCAGCCGCTCTGACGGCGGGTGGCACGCTGGAGGAGGGTGCCTGTCCCAAGCGTGGCGAGCGCAGCCCGATGCTATCAAGGGACTAACCACAGCCCAAATGCAAGTGCAAAAGTGACGATGCGCTGAAGAGCATCTGCTTGGGCCGCGCGCTGCCCAACAGCAGAGAGCCCCTGCAGCTCCCTCTGTCCTTGGGTTACAAGGAAGGATTTTGCATCAGCGCAGACCTAAACCTCTCTAATACTGGTAATGCGCATAACTCCTTCTCCTTATCTACACTTCCTACTTTGCATATTCTACTATTTACTGTGTGCATTGTTCAATAACTATTTGTACATCTTCTGTTCTTTACCAACATCACAGTCCTACCTTTGTGTGCTTTACTCCTGATGTAGCAGTATGAGCTCATACTTTCACTTTAGTGAGAAACCACCACCACCAAAAAGGAAAAAAAAATAAATAATCAAGTCTCCCTCTGGTAATTGCTATTTAATCCTTGACCAAGAAAACTAACAAGTTCTAAGAGAGGCGAACCTTTGGGCCATTTGATTTTTAGAACAGCTGAGCACTGCGGCACTGCAGAAATAAGAAATATAAAGTGTATTTTATTATTGCTGCTCAACATCATGAAAGAGCTAATGCAGTGGGGCTGCCAGCGCCTTATACAATCTGACAAACCGAACAACCCAAGGGTGCTCGTCCTCCCCAGCACTCACAGCACATCTCATCCATTATGAGAACGCAATGTGAAAACTGACCCTTCCCTTCTAAGTATCAATATAAATACTGTTTGCCAGCCAGGTTAGTTCAGAATGAAGAGGCTACTGAAATCACTCCTGGTATAGAAAAGCAGTACAATTAATCATTCAATGCAAACAAGAGTTTGTTTTCTTTAATAAATAAAAAATAAACCCTCTTTTGTTCACTTCTGATTTTTTTTCTTCTTCCCTTAAAGCCTGGCTATGACACGGAAATTCTTAAGTAACGGCTGCAGAGTTACAGCATTACCAAACATTAAACACAATGGTACATGTGTGTGAAACACAAAAGAATAGCCAAGGAAAGATTTTCAGAGTTGAAAATCAATTTAAATGCTTTCATGATACATGGACTCAAACCCTTGAATCATCATACTCCTTTACTTTTTTACTGGAGTGTATCACCTAAGCTACTGCATATGCTCAGCTATTTAGAAATCAGTAAATATTCAGTAAATACAGCAAAACTTTTGGAATTCAGGATCTCAACAACAGCCCTACAATTCTGTGCCTTTCTATAAAAACCAGTCTCACTATAAAAAAGGAAGCTAAGTCTGTAACAAAAGCTGACAAAACATACAATGCACATGGAATTCTTTAAGTGAGACTTCTTATTATGCTCTGCATGCCAAGGAAAGTTATTAATACACTAAACTGCACTATTTACTAGCTTTTTTGTACCACAAAGTGAACCATTTCTTTACATACTTATGAGCATCAAACATAGTATTTAGTGAACTAACTGCTCAAAGTGACTTTATTTTAAATTCTCAAAAACCAGTTTACTAGAATTTTGAATGAGAACTTAATAGTTTTGTATTAGCTGATGTAGAACAGCTACAGTTTACGAGACATTGCGAATGTAATTTATATTATCTATTGCAAATGCATTGTTGCTTAGACAAGTACTACACACACCCCCACAGGCACAAATTGCAACAAAATCAAACCACAGTGACGAATTTTCATGTATAAATTTTCAAGTGAAAGTTACATTTAATATGTTAAAGATTTATATATAGATAGATATATATAAAAAAATTATTATATACGAATTCCTATGCAGGATGCAGTGCTATCACTAGAAAATTCCTTTTAAGCCTGCTGTTTTCACAGCATGTAATTTGTAGCAAGAGTCAAGTAGGGGAACTAGCAAGTGCCAGATGTTCCAGAACACTGGCAAGTTCTCTGCCAAATAAAAAGAAAGAATTTGGTGCTTTACCGCCAGATTTTGACCAAGTATTTCATCAGTGCAAGAGCTCTGTATAGGTAGGTACATGTTTCAAAAGTTCTCCCAACACACTACCGCAGGAATCAAAGGACCTGCAAAGGCAAACACAATCCTCGCGTGCGACTTTTCTTGATATTTGCTGAAAGAGAAGAGGTTTAAAGTGAAGACGCGAGCTGATTTTTTTCTAGGAGTAGAGAACGCAATAACTAAGTTTTCAGCCTTTCGTGGCATGACCACAAAACATTAGGGCACGAAACCACGAAAGGGAAAACTGGTGAGATCAGAAAAACCGAGCGTGGTTCGAGTGGAAAGAAGGGATCTTCTGAGCTACCCTAGCCGTACTCTATCGCCTCTGCGGTAAGCGGGAAGTTAAAGTCACGTTTGGAACGGCTTCTGCTCGCCCCGCAGAAAGTTACGCCGAGCTCGGCAAAGCACCGGAGCACCGCAGACCCCGAGCCCCCCCGCTTCGCCAGCGCTCCGCGTGCCGAAGCGCGGTGCCCGGCCACCCCCACGCGTGCCGCCCGGCCACGAGTGCCTCAGCGCGGCCAAGTTCAGCCCAAGCGCAGCTAACGGGACGGGCGGGCAGGCGCCGCCGAGCCCCGCTCCCGCCAACCGCGCGGCTACCGGGGAAGGGGGCGGCGGCGGGAGGGCGAGGTCCGGCAGGGGCACGGCGGTCTCGCCGGGGGGACGGACGGACGGACGGACGGACGGACGGGACTCGGCGGGGCCCCGGGAACGAAGCGCCGCGGCCAAGCGAGCCCCGGCCCCGGCCCCGGGGCTCCTCCGGCCGCCGGGCTCCCCCGGCCCGGCCCGCGCCCGGCGGCCCGCAAAGACGACACGAGACCGGTTCCTGGGTAAATGGTTTATGTAAGTAATAAAATATTTACTATAACATAAATAGAAACGTACCCTCGCAGTCTACATTGGTTTTGCAATAAAGATACAAACAAAAACCGAAACCCAAGGGGATGGACCGGACCGAACCCACCAACGGGAGGGAGAGAGCTCCGCGCGCGGTTAGCAAATAAATAGAAACGGGCCGGGAAATGGCATCGAAGCGTCCGCCGGGCCGGGCCGGGCCGGGCCGGGCCGGGGGCGCGAGGAAGGGAATAAATTAGAGATCGCAAACCTTTGGCTACTGCTGCTGCGGCCGCGAGCGGCTCCGGCGCGCAGGGCGCCCGTGGCGGGCGAATAAATACAGCGCGGGGCGCGGAGCGGGCGCGGAGCGGGCGCGGCCGGGCCAGTCTGAGGAATAAATTAAAGCGCGTCTCCCGCCGCCCGCGCCCGCTCCGCCGCCGCCGGGGCCGCGGCGGCGGGGCCGGGCAGTCACTGCACGGCGCCGGGCAGCGCGTGGTGCAGCGGCGACGTGTCCGCCTGTGCGTAAACGTCCTCCATGGGCGGGTGCGGGACCCCGGCCGGCGTCATGCGCTTCTCCTTCTGCCGCCGGTTGCAGAACCAGACCCGCACCACCTCCTTCTCCAGCTGCAGGGAGTCCGCCAGGGAGGTGATCTCGTGCGCCGAGGGCTTGGGGCACTTGAGGAAGTGGTTCTCCAGGGCGCCCTTGACGCCCACCTCGATGGAGGTGCGCTTCTTGCGCTTCCGGCCCTGCGCCGCGATCTTGTCCAGGTTGGTGGGGCTGCCCGTGCTGGAGTCCGTCTCCTCCAGCCACTTGTTGAGCAGCGGCTTCAGCTTGCACATGTTCTTGAAGCTCAGCTGCAGCGCCTCGAACCGGCAGATGGTCGTCTGCGAGAAGACGTTCCCGTAGAGGGTGCCCAGCGCCAGCCCCACGTCGGCCTGCGTGAAGCCCAGCTTGATCCGCCGCTGCTTGAACTGCTTGGCGAACTGCTCCAGGTCGTCGGAGCTGGGCGCGTCCTCGTCCGACGGCTCGGGCGGCCCCAGCGGCGGCGGCGAGGCCGCCAGCTCGTGGGCGCCCGCCTCCTCGGCGCCCAGCGGGTCGCGCAGCCCGTGGTGCAGCGCGGGCGCCGGCGGGCCCAGCATCCCGTTGAGGCCCGCGTAGGGCTGCGCGTAGAGCAGCGGCTGCCCCGACGGCGGCGACATGGGCGGCAGGTGGTGCGCGCCGCCCTGCGCCCAGCCGCCCGCCGCGCCGCCCGCCGCCGGCTGGTGCACCAGGTGCGGGCGGTGGTGGAAGGCGGCGGCGGCGGCGGCGGACAGCTCCTCGCGGGGCCCCGGCGGGCCGCCCTTGGCGTGCTCGGCGGGCGGGAGGTGCGCGCCCCCGCCGCCCCCGCCGCTGCCCCAGTCCGTGCCGGCGCTGGGCAGCCACTGGTGGTGCGCCAGCCCGACGGCGTGCCCGGCGGCGGGGGCCAGCCCCTGCAGGTACTCGTGGTGCATCATCTTCTGCACCTCGCGGTACGTGGTGCCCTGGTGCAGCCGGTCCCCGTCGGGGTGCATCAGCGCGGCGCTGCGCGGCAGGTACTGCGCCGTGGCGGCCATGGCCGTCTGCGCCGCGCCGCGCCGCGCCGCGCTTTAGAGCCGCGCGCCGGGGCGCCGGGCCGCCGCGCGGCCGGCCCCGCCCCCGCGCCCCATTGGCCCGCCCGCCGCCGCCGGCGGCCCGCGCCGCTCCGCCATAGGGCGCCGCCGGCGCGGGGCGCCGCCCCGCCGCTCCCCGCCGCCATTGGCCGGCGGCGGCCGGCCGCCGCCGACGGATTGGCCGGCGGAGGCGCTCGGCGGGGGAGCCCGCGTTGCGCCCGCCGCCGGGGCGGCCGCCGATTGGAGGAGCCCCGTTCATTCATGCCGAGCTGCGAGCGGCCACATGGGCCGGCCGCGAGCGCGGAGGCGCGGGGCCGGGGCGCCGGCGGGCTCGGGGGCACGTGCCTCGGCGCGGCGGGCGGCCCCGACGGCCCGGCCCGGCCCGGCCCGGCCCGCTGCCGTGCAGCACCGGCGGCGCGGCCCCACGGTGCCGCGCCGGCACGGCACGGCACGGCACGGCACGGCACGGCCGGGCACGGCAGCGGTGGCGCCGACGGCAGGGCGCGGAGCCTAGCAGTGCCGGTGGCACGGCACGGCAGCGCCCGGCACTGGCGGCCCGGCACGATCCAGACCGCGGTGCTCAGGAGCCTGCCCAACGGTGCCGGGCTCTGCCCCGCGGTGTTGGCGCCTGGCAGACCCGCCCGGCACCGGGCAGGTCTCTGTCCCCTCTGCCCTGTGGTTCTGGGCTGCTGCAAAGCAGGTGGGGATCGCGGCCTCCTGCAGCTGCTGTGCAGGGGTAGCCCCTGGCCCTTAGCCAGTGAACCCTGTAGTAATCAAGAGCTTCTCAGACACTGAAAGCCCTGATTTTCCTTTCCGTTAAAACTCGGCCCCTGACTCGGCCCCTGGGCCCTGGAAAGGTGGGAGCCCCTTCCTGACTACCCCGTAGGATAAAGCACCGAGGGCCAAGAAACGAGGATCTGAGATCGTTTGGGCGTCACGGGAAATGTGGGTCTTGGAAGCAGCCTCAGAGGCAAGTCTCTGAGCCGGTTTGAGGGTTGGCACAGGATAAAGGGTGGAGGAGTTTGTGGGAAAAGACAATGGCAACAAGCAACGGACGTGTCTGGCAGTGCTGGGAGAGGGGCAAGGGACACCTTAATTAACCCAGCTCCAGACTTCATTTGGGGCTTGAGGCCCAAGGTGAATCAGGATGGGCACCAGGAACATTAATCACTTCTGAAAATTAATCTTCGCCTCTGTGCTCCCATTTGTAAAATGGGAGCAGAGACAGTGACCTTTGCCAAGGGCTTGGGTGAACAATGAACCATCGGATCAATATGTGTACGAGTGTAACATGTCAATGGCCGCGCACAGATGCCCTGCTCTCTCCCAGTAGAGAGGAGACGCCTGGGCAGGGCGGCCGTCCGCTGTTAAGGACATTAACTGCTGCCTCCCAAAAGGCTTTTCCTGAGAAGGTGTGCCACATCCCTTCCCTCTGTGTTGAAGGCACTTTGCCATTTCAGTGCACCAAAGCACCGATTTGGACTTGGGTGACTCCAGCCCTACCTGCTGCCACTACGGCACCAACAGACAGAAAAGCCAAGGTTGGCTTCTGGGCTTGGGGGGACCGAGCAGGGCTGCTGCAACACCCGATGCCAGGGAGTTTTCAGGACAGTGCGCTGGCCAGTGTGGACCCCTCCTTGCACCGCCCATCTCGTGCCGGTGTGGTGACGGCCCTGCAGGTTGTGACGAACCAAGCCCCTGGTGCCGCGGGGTGGCAGGGCGAAGGTGCTGCCTGTGCCCACCGAGGTGCCCGCCCTGTGATCACTCCAATCTGGTGCACACCCGACCCCTCTCCTGGTTCTCCCAGCCCCTGGAGCTGCTGGTTGGGTGGGATCACGCCAGGCTGGAACGGTCCCTCTCCTCCTCCAGGCTTGCAGCGGGCCAGGTGACAACACCCAACCCAGCAGGAAGAGCTCCTGCCCTGTAACAGCCGAGGGCCAAACCCTCAGCAACAGGATCAGCGCCTGCCCATTGCAAGGGCTCAGGCATCACGGCAGGGGACTGGGGAGCTGCCGGCCCTTGTTTTGCTGAATCACAGAACGAACAGCTGCACGAGTGACATACCTTGCTGCTGGCAGGCTCAGTTCTGCACTGTCCTTGCCAAAACTGACAAGTTTAGGATTGAATGTGTGCATTTTTGGCTGTGGAATGATGTGTAATTGGTTCCTTTCACTGAACCCAGTATCTCTTTTCAGGTATACAGCCCTAGAAAGAGGCTGGACTTTGCAGGAGAGATGGGTTTCATAGATCATGGAGCGTATTTCATTAGGAGAATAATGGTCTCCTTTTTTTTTCCTGAGGAATCCTTTGCAAACACTGCATACTTTGTAATGAATATAACCCTTTCAGATGATTCAGTGACATGCTGTAAAATATCATACTTGGTTAAGCATCTTCTGTTTGTTTTTTTTTTTTTCCCTGACCTAGACTTGCATTCATGTCAAGTCTCCATGATACAGTGCCATAATATTCAAATTTTTGGTAGCCAATTGCTTTTGATATTTATATCCATTTTTAAGGGAATCACAATGAATAAATGTGCCCAGCTCTAACTTTATGCAAAATAAGCTGTGTGTAAATCAGTAAATCATTAATAGAAATGAATAATTGCCAAAGGCTGAGGACTGGATCACATTTCAAACTTTTATCTGTTTATGTATTTCAGAAGTCACCGAAGGAGAAAACACAGTGTATGTGATAACTTAGGTCCCCATCACACACCATTTATGCCGTAGTATTGGTTTATACTTGATCAAATGATCTTTTCAAACCAAGGCATTGTGCACAGATTGTGCTCTGGGCTTGTTTTGCTTAATAAAACTTTATTTTAAAGACTGGAAACAGCAAAGAATAGAGGAAGATCAGAAGTTCCCGTTTAACACCCTCCTCAGCAACTCCAACTCCAGAAGTGAGAGCCAGGTGGCAAAGTATCTCTTTTGTAAAACAACATGAAGGAAGTAAAAGCAAAGGACAGTGCTGACCCTAAGTAAGGTGGACAGGAAGGGTTAGGATATGTCCCTATAAGCATTAACTTCAAGAGTCGGACGTGCATATTTGTGTTGCTGGTGTCCCTGTCTCCATTGAGGTGTGCTACTGAGGAAGTGTGCTGTTTGAAAGACACTGTCAATATTTTAGTATGTTGAAAATTACTTTTCTTTTTTTTAAATTATTTTTATTATATGTATTATTATTATTACATAGCTTTTCCAGAGCCATATCATTCAGCAAATCCCTGTAGGAGGGCATCCAGTTTTCCTAGCAAAAGCTAGTTCCTTCATTATGCCTTACCAGGAATATTGGCATGCAGTCCACTCCATCTTCAAGGAATAAACAACCCCATGGGCAATGTTCGATATGATTCATTCTCTGTGTGGCTGTGACAGCATCAAAACCTGCCTAATGCAGCTGGATCTGAGACTGATGGGAGGACTGAAATAACGAGGCAAGCTCAGCACGTAGGAAAGCGGAGCCTGAACCGCTGTGCACGGCGAGGGGGATGCTGGCTATGCAGCGCATGCTGTGCTCCCCTGACCGGGTCCAGGTAACAGGGATGCTCAGGCTTGCTGTTGCTTGGCAATGATCCGTGACAAGGGGCCATGTCATGTCAGGACATCACGGCTGGAAGCCTGTCTCAAAGGAGCTGGAGGAATCCTCCCCATCAGTTTTGTGCTGGACGTACAGGCATGCCACTTCTCCCTCCCCTTCCCTCCCAGTTTAGGTTCAGCTCCTATGTGTAATGCCAAAAGGATCTGCAACGCTTGACATTGCCGTGCCATCAGGTGTAGCAGGAGAATCCACGCACTGGAGCAGGAGGGGCTCGGAGGCAGGGAATCCCTCCAATCTCCAGTTTTATGGGGGTTGAGCCGCACCAGCTTTCTCTTCCACACTGGTACAGACTGGAAGGCTGTTCTGGAGTTAACACTGCAGAATGACATATCTACTAACACCCCGTGAAGCGAGCACACAATGTCATGTCCTCACTTTCCGGACAAATCCTGTCTGACCCAGTGAATTCAAATGTGTTACAGGAGCTTTAACCTGGCCGAGAGTTAGGACTGCTTTCTTTTCTAAGGCAAAACAACAAAGACATTGCTGCTTCTACCTCCAGGTCAACAAGACTCCCACACAGAAGACAAAAATCAATTTGAGAAAACAAAATGAGCCGGATTCCGTGAGCTTTGGGTCCGGGAGATACGGCAAGTGCCAAACAGCAGAATTATGGGAGAGTCTCTCCCCCTGCAACTGCATGTCCTGGAAGTCACCCATTTGGGAAAACATGGTCATGGTTGCCCCAACAATCTTCAATCAAGAGAGAAAGTCCTTTTGGGTTGTAGTCTCACTTTGAACAGGATTAGGCTCACTTCTTCAGGAGTCACTCAGTTCCAAGCACACTGTGGGTACTCTTGGGAAGGGAAGCTGCTATTTCCTCTGCAGCGTTTACACCGTAAGCTACATTAACACCCGGGGGTCACCGGCGGGGGAACAGCCACGGCATACTGCAGCTCCTCTGCTCATGGTGGAAGTGTGCCTTGGATCCGGGTCTCCCGCAGCTCAGCACGGAGTGAAGCCAGCTGCTGTTAGTGTCCGGGCCTCATCTCAGACAGCAGTTGAAAGAACTTGATCGACCATTGGATCAGTGGGTTTGCACCATTTCTGCAGCAAGGAAAGATACCAGCATTATCTGTCAGCTGAGAGAGAGGAGTCCAAAAGTCAAGTCTTCTCAGAGTAAACTCTGTAAGCGTGAAACTCCCTTGAGGGAAGGCAGCATTTGCCAAAATTTTTAGCATTTTTGTCTAAATGTCCTTCATCTAGGACTAGAGCACAGATAATAAATTTTTACAACATTTTGGATGGCTACATCTTTTGGCAAAATATTCTTTTTGCTTTGCTCATCTAAACTTGCAGAACTCTTAATTTAATGAGTGACAAGTAACAAGTTAGTGGCTGTGACAACATTGATTTTAATCATAAAACTAGAGAGGAAGAGAAATAGAGTGAATCGCAGAGAACAGTTAATACAGATGTGTGAGGTATGCTCACTATGATTAGCTTTAGTTGTATACGGTCCTGTAATTATTTGAAAATTGTCCAGAAATATGTTCTCACAAGGCCAAAATGAATGCAAAAAATGCTGTTGTGATCTTTTATTGAATCAATGAAATTTTTAGATTAGGCAGTCACTAAATTCCTATTTACACAACAGACCTTAATGGCTCCAAAGGAAGCAGTCAAATGTATTCGACAAATAATCCCTATTTATGAAAGCCCCATAATATGCATTTACATAATCCCCACTTTAAAAAGCTATATCAGCTCTAAAGTTCTTCAGCTCAGAGATATGCCCCAGGGGATTAAAAGTACCAAACAAAACAAAGAGAAGTAAAATGTACACATGCACACACATCCACAGACACGAATCACAATCTTTAAGATTAGCACACACAGAAGGAAGTAGGAATGACATACTAGCTTTCCTCACCCCCACCTTCCACCTCCGACAGTGTTTGTGCATGTGCACAAGCATGAACACATGCAGAACTCTACAAGTGGCTCAGCGTGACTTTGAGCACGTGCATGATACTGCAGTGTCCCTGTGCATCAAGTCCCTCTCAGCCTTCCTACCCTTTTTTCACAAATGTAATATTGGTTAATCATGTATACCCATTTCCATAATGAAACAAATAGTCTGTACTAATGTTTTGGGATGTATGTAGCAGCTTTAGAAAGCAGCTGACTTGGCATGAAGCCAGTGGGTCATGCGTTTTATTCATACTCAAGATGACTGGACACTTGCTAATATTCCCATGTGATGGATGTGGCATTTTGCTGTCGGAGGTGCTGTCCTTGAGATAAGAAGTATGACAGGGTATAGATCTGCACCAAGCATGTTAATGTTGCTGAAGGGTTTGAATTAAAAAAAGCTGTTCCTTACTGTGGAAAACAAGCTGTCCCTGAAAAGCTGATTCTCCAGAAGAAATGCAAATTTTGGATACTGATTTGTTACCTTCTTTAATTTTACCCTGTTTAGCAACTGTCCATTGTTTAGGAACAAAATGCTGTGACTCCTGTCTTCTGAAGCACCAGTTTCGCAATTTTGATGGCTGGGTAAACTATATATTGGCTTCAGCGAAACCAGGAAAGGGAAAATACTGCAGAATTAATTTCCAGCTTCAGAGAAATGCCTTCACTGCCTGTACATTCTTAACCATGTGTGTGTGTGTTTTGTTTCAAACTCTTTCATTAGCATTTATAATATAAATGAGAACATGGAAGCACAGAAATGTTGTTATTTACCCTCAGTGCATGCCAGCATTCAAGTGATGTGGAGTTTTGCCTGCAAAATCTCATCCTCTCCCAAAGCTCCCGGGTTGTCAGCCAGCTCCGAAGGTCCTGCAGGCACCACGTGCTGAGCAACAATGGGAGGAATAGCTGGTGCGCAGCTGCACGCCCAAGCCATCTTCCCAGCTGGCCCAGTCCTTCTCCAGAAGCCAAAGGGGATTTTTCTGGTTTGCTGGCGTAGGGCAGGGTCCAGTGTCCCCTCAGCTTCTCTTTCAACAGGGGCTGAGGCAGCCGCCTGCAGTGCTGCCAGGCGTCTCTGAAGAGGTCTGCTCTCCTCAGTCCTAAGGAACTCTTTCCTGCGTAATGGCCAGTAAAACTCTTCACCTTAAAGCCAGACTTGTTCCCTGAGTGAGGTTAGGGGTAACAGAAGGGCTCAGCACCGGCCTGTGTCAGGTGCCTGAGGCACTAAGCATTTCTTCCCAAAATAACACAAAAGATTGGTAATTTCACCCTGTGCGTTCTGAGCTCTGTTCCACCTTAATAATGAAGCTTTTGAGTTAAGGTTTCCATTTAATGAGGCTCTTTGCAGTTTACATAAAACAACCACATGAATAAATACTCAGTTTAGAAAAGATAAGACCTAGGGATGAGTTTGGCGGGGGTTCAGCAAGAAAGATTATGCATACAGCAGATAAAGGTGTCTACAGTTGTGCCGTCACTTGATCTTGTCAATCTAATATCAACTCGAACATGGAGGAGAAGCAGCCGTTATTTTACTGGAGTGGAGTGAGTAACGGGGTCTCAGGAATCACCACACCTGGAGCTGGTCAAGCTCAGGAGCTCTCGCGTGCTTGTCCCTCAAAGTCAGCCAGTATTGATTACAGTCAGCGTAGCAACCTGCAATGTCTGATTGCTGAGGAAGGGGAATTGCACAGAGAATGGTTCATTTTTTCATATTCCAAACAGATGTGGTGTAGGACATGTGTGTTCCTTTATTCTCCCCACTCCACATTGATTACCCTAATGCTGCACAGTTCCAGAGCTGGTCTTTCAGTATTGACAGGCCACACTTCCCAGGCTGGCTACCCAAAATGGGGTGTTTTGAAAAATGTACAGATGTAGAAGAATGGGGAGGCAGAAATTTTCTCTGTGGGAAGGTTGAGGTGCGAGGCTCGGGAGATGAAGGGCTGAATCCCTGTAATTTTGTTGTTACTACAAATTATGCCTTGTTTAAACTCTCCACCTCAGGTTTTGATCTGTTATACTGGTGCTAATCCACATATTTATGCTTTGCTAGTCTGGATTCAAAGTGGTGTAATTTAGCTCATCGTGAAGGCCAAGAGTCCTCCCTATCTTCTGCCTGCGCTGTCACTCTATCATAATTTTTGCACTTTTTGTGACTTGTTATCGTCCCTATTGTGGTAACTGAGGCAGAGGACAAGAGTTCAGAAGGAAAACATCCGTTTTTTTAATGAAATTCACTTCTCGGGTGATCATGTGCTTCTGGAGAACAGCAATCAGGCACCAGCCTTCAGACTACCCATCTCTGCTTCTCCCTGCCTGCACCCCAAGCCCCCTGCTCACTGTGCTCTTCTCACGTCGGGAACAGGGGCCTGGCAGTACAGGCTGAAACTCAGCAGCAGGGAGAGGTGACGCTGCTGCTGGCTTTTTGCTGGTCTCATTCTCTCCAGAGAGAGGGAAGTGGTGAGCAATTGGGGTAGAGGATCATGCCTGGGACGGCATGTCACTAGGTGTGGGCTGTTTTGTAAGGATGATGCCACCAACAAACTTCATTTCTCTACTCCTCTTTTTGAGCCAAGCTCAATGATGAAAATACCAAACTTGGTCAGTTCCAAGATTCATCTTTGACCATTTCACCTAGTAACTTCTCCTCGTGTCTTGCTTCCCAGCAGTCTACCTGCTTCTGTCCTCCCTTTGGCCATTTCCTTACACATTTAAATTATTCTGTTAACCTCTGCTTCCTTTAGGCCTGTAGAGAGCCCTTACAAGATTACCGGAGGGGGTCTGCACCATAGAAACAACATAATACAGGTAGATGCGTAAGGACTTACCTGGCAGACAATGATTTCTTGTGCAAACAAATAGTATTGAACTGAGTGGGAAGAGCAGGTGCTGTAAGGGACAAACCTTTCCAGCCACGACACAGGACCAATTCGCACTATTACTGTTGGGACAGGAGGAGCTGAGGATGAGGAGCCTGCTTGGTGCTTTGGCAGGATGTTCCATCTGTGAGTCACAGCTCTACTGGAGCCGTACCAGCCCCTTGGCCAGACAAGCTTTGCCTTCATTAACTCTTTCCTGCAGGAGAAGCAGAAGCCAATTAATTACAACTTAGATTTTATTCCATTAAACTCCTCTAAGCTCCAGGGGAAGAGCCTTAAGACTCTACTCTGATCCTGTTGCCACTGACGCCAGTAAAAAGCTCTCCACAGACTTGGATGGGAGGAGGCATTAATTCCACGTCTGCTTTCAGCCCGGAGCATGGCCACACTCAGGGCCACTGCCAGGAGGGCTGTCCCTCTGAACGCAGTCCCTCTTGCCCATCAGCACCTGCCTTAGGGAGATGCATTGTCTGCGGAGAATGATTTCTGCTGGTCCCAGTGACAATGGACCAAGCGGCCATACTCCCAGTGGCCATACATTGTAGTTACCATCAAAACCTTGCTCCCATATCTTATCTTAAATATTCATTCTGCTGTTCCCTACAAAGAAAAAACCTGAGCCTTTCACCTTCCAAGCTGAACGGACTTTAATTAATTGGATTTTCAAAGAGTGATCATCACATCTGAAATGACAGACTTCAGATCATTCCCAACACTTACAGCTTTGCTGCCAGAAGAGAAATCTTCACAAGCAGGGACTAAGTCATAGCTCCACAAGGTTGGTTTTAAGTGGGCAAATCTTAGAAAAGAACTGTTCCTCAATCTCCTTTTCATAAACTATTACTGTTTCAAAGAAGTCAGAGGACTGAATGCAGGCTGTGTCATACTGGACTGCACAGGTGACAAGGCAGGAGTGGATCCTGCTTTGTTACAAGAACAAGTTAAATACCGTCACCTGGTGCAACACTACAGACATGTCTTTGCATGGGGTCTGATGCCATAATGCCACATACTCTACAATGCATAAGCAGCTGTTTTTTTTTATTCACAGGCAAATTGCTTAGGTATTTGGTGTGGAATAGGTACAAGGTGATAAAAGAAAGGTATTATTTATACAGCATACAAAAATGCAACTGGTCTTCTGGTTATAGGACAGCATAGTTCAAAGTCAAATTTCTCTTTGTTCCTTGTGTGTTGCAAGTAGCTCACTGGCAAGGGCCCAGTACTTCTCAGACTGGTTACAGGACTGTCTCACCTGAGCTCTGATCTGTACCATAGCTTGTATTTCTTGTATTTTTGTTTAGCTGCACTGTGGGCCAACAAACTCCCACTGCAGTCAACAGGCCCTCGGCATCTGGGCTTTCTCCTGAGTCATGGTGCAATGATGTGTCACCTCTTCACTCTTACTACTGTTCTGAACACTTTTCTTCCCAGTCCTACTTATGTGGGTCAACGCTTCCTAGAACCTCATCAACAAAATTCTCAGCAGCAGCGCAGGAGACTTGCTTTCCTTTTGCTCCAGTCTGCAGAGGTGGTAACGCTCTGGTGGTCTGCAGAGGTGGTCACGTCACGGACATGGTCAGATGCAGGTCTGTCTGCTGATGCACACATCTGTCCTTCCCAGGGAAAGGGCAGTGGACTGGGGAAGGGGAGAGCCTGCAAGCCTCTGGCAGACAGTGTTTCAGTCATTCACGGTGGATATAAAAATAGAGAAGAGTTCTCAATAAGAGAGTGGTTAAAGGAGTCGGAATACATAACAAAGTATGGAAGTAAGAAAAATAGGTTAAACGATCACATTTCATCTTGATTTCTTTTACTGTCAATCCCTTTTCTATTGTCTAGTAAATTCTCTTTCGGGGCACTGTGGTTTGGCAATTCAGAATTGTTTAAATCCCCTAGATGAAGACTACCTCACAGGAGGGTTGTTTAATATCCAGGGTCAGATTTTCAATGGCTGCAGTGCCTCACCTCAGCTTCAGTTGTTTCTGCACAGCTATAAGCTCACAGAAAAAAATTTAACACACACCGCCCTCTGCCCCCAATCTGTGCTCAATTTGTAGTTTTGCCATTTGTAGGTGCTAGTAGAAAAGCAGACCATTTTTGCACAGAAGTTTTTGTGTGCAGATTTCTGTATGAACAAAGAGAAACCACACTTTGCAAACATGTCTCTGCGGAGCAGATTCTTAAAGAATGGAATTGATACCTGCGTAAACTCGAGTGGCCTATGTGCATTATTTCCTCCCTCTTTCATTCAGTCTCACAGCATATCACAACCCATTTGTCTACAACTACATGTTCAGAAGTGCCATATTTCTTCAGTTCGGCTGTTACAAACAGGTGCTCTATGCTTCAGAACAAAGAATGTCCGTGAAGGTTGCCTGTTTTTTCTAGATGCGCGTGTCACTTCATACGTATACACAGCAGAGAAAACACATCATCTCATTTAAACTGGACAAAATATAAGGTTAAGATTCATTGAAACTAACAAGAAAAATACATGTAAGTTTAAATAACTGAAGGAAATCTACAGCTGAACAGCATTTTCCCTCTGTCCTCGTTTAATTAATGTGATCATAAGCTATTATTTTAAACTCTTAATGCACGAGAAGGGCAGAAGGAGAACTTTTTAGGTGGCAGCATAAAAACAATAGCAACCTGACGAGCTTACGGATGGCCAGCAAACGTAAAGCCTTTAGGATCTTTCTGGACTCTCACTTAATTGAAAGTAAAATACGTGGCTGTCATGTTGCTCTTTTCTCCCTTTCTCTCTGGGAGAGGGCAACATGTGCCGTGAGCCCCCAGCCTGGTGCTGCTGCACAGGCTCCGTTGCTTTCGCTCAGGAGGACCCATGCCCACACAACTCAGTGGCAGCGAGGCTGGGGTATGTCGTGCGTGCAAACATGCATAGGCATTGCTGGGCACCTACATCGCCCTGCAGCCCTACAAAGGCTGAGAGTCTCTGGCTGAGCGTGGTGCCAGGGGGACCGCAGCGAGGAAGAGGAGCTGGGCTCTTGCCTGTCAGAGAGGAGCCCACAAGCGCTCACCACTGGAATGTGGAGCAGGAGCCTCCTCATGCCCATCCATATGTTAGTGGGACCAATTCTGCTGAAACTGACTGGTAGAAATGAGGGGGGGAGAGAGTCCCGGCAATAAAAAAAGGGCAGAATCCTAATTTTGGGGGTGCTGCCTGCACTCCCTCAGTTACAAAGCTTCCAAGGCAGTGACTGGTTGGCCACACAGGTGTGCACTTTCACTCCCTGCACATCAGTGATCGCTTGGGAAGACTCAGCCCTATCCGCAATGCATGTGTGCACACACGCAAGAAGCCAATTAAAGCAGTCAAGGCCGACGTTCCCTCCTGACTCCCCCATGGGTGCACGCGGCTTGAACAGCTTAATGAGGTGGGACAGCCAGAAACGCATCGCTAGGCAACGTGGCACTGCTGGCCAGTCTGGCCCCGAAACAGAGGGGGCTGGCAAGCCAGTAAGAGGAGCAGCACCCGTGGCTGGCATCAGGCACCGGGCTGCAGTGGTGGAGATGCAGACAAAGCTATCAGAAAAAAATCAAGACAGAAGACTGTCATGGAATGTGCTAAACCGAAATGGGCAGGAACCTGGAGTGAGCACTGCCAGCACAGAGAGGAGTGGTCCTGCCCGGAGCCTCGTGTCCCTCCTTGGGGACTGCACGGCTCCACCTGGGAGCAACTACCTCCAAGCATGCGGGAAAGGTCTCTGCATGCAGATAAGTTCCTGACAACTGTTAGGAGTACCTGGGTTCCAATAATAATAAAATTATTCAGCTCCTCTGTCTTCTCAGGACTGGAGCATGCATGTGTCCCATCCTGTGACTGTTCAGTAAGCCCACGCGCTGGCTCCTGGTGATAGCAACATGGCCTTCCCGGTGGGAGTGATTCTCCACTTGCTTTTCAGACACCTGTATATCACAAGAATCATAGGTTCAGGGGCTCTGCCTGTCCCCAAGAACACAGTAAGCTCCCTTCCCACAAGCGCGCAGCGTGCGCGCTTTCCAGTTGTTAAGAGCTGCACATTCACTGTTAGCTACATGCACACAGAACAACTGGCAGGTTTTAGGCATCTGTTACAGTTTTTACCTAGCTGAAGCAAGGCTAACAAAATGGTAACACTTAAGAGCCATCAACTGCCTCAGACAAAACGCAGCTGTTTGTTCCTATGTTAGTACCGTGGGTGCGTGAAGCACTGATGACATTTCTAGGAGAATTTTCTTTTCACACCAGGCAGTGAAGCAAACTTTTGCTAGAATGTGTTCTTTTCACAAGTGATTCCCCCCCCCTCCCAATTCCTATCCTAAGATCTTACTTAAAGTCATGTATAGAAATAAGGCAGAAGAGCATTAGAAACTGCACCGGATTGGAAGCTTGTATCCACCCTCTGCTTGCACTGCTTCAGAGCTACAACCTCTCTCCCCCACATTAGGTAGTATTTTCATTAGATACCCGACCTCTGGTTCTGATTAAATAACTTGTATAATTAGATTGAGACATCTGCTTATCCCTGGGGGAAGAAATCCTTTTCAGCACCGGACTAAGTCTGATTTGGTTAATTACCTTAGCAGCACTGTATTAATACATAGTTTCTTGATGGCAAGAAGCTGTGGTATTAGGTTTATTCCTCCTGGCTTTCACAATACTATAGTAAGACAGTTTAGGGATTAGGAATCAGGCATTGAGCCCAGTATTTCCCTCCTCCCTTCACTCATCTCAACACTCTCCCCTCGTTTTGCTGATTAAAATATTCCCTGTTTCACTTGCCTGTTGAATACAGTTTCCAGGTTCTTTGTTTCACAAGTAAGGATAATATATTCCCAGTGACTGCTACAAAGCAATGCATTCTGGGATACTTCGGAGTAATTAAAGTTCTCAGGGTTCTTTGGAGATGCGAATTTGTGTCAACAAACAAATGCATTACTATTGGCACTGCTAGTTTCTCAGTTCATCCTCCAGAAGTAGAGCAGTCCACATACAGACTGGTGAAGTGGAATGGACACAAAAGGAGAGCAACACGAAGTGCACTCAGGTTTGCACACGCGGTCCTTTTCATCTGGTGGCTCCAAGTCTGAACATCTGCAGGCAACTGGACTGCAAAGTTCCCCTGCAACTGCAATAAAGACAGATTCTGTCCTTTGGACAAGCTTGACCAAAAGTGAACAAATTTACATAACGCTGAAAAAGAAGAGACTTGAGATTTGCATCCAAGCTTGGAAAAATACATTCTCAGAAGTGGGTGGCAGTAAGCCCAGTGGGCACCGAGCCCCGAGGTAGGTGCTCCGGAGGTGCATCAGCAGGCAGCGGGCAGAGCCGTAGGCAGAAGCTGGCCTTAGGGCATGCAGCCGGGTGCCTGCTGGCAGCGGCCCACAGGCAGGCGGCTCTGCCAAGGCCCTCGCCGCTGGCCCTCCCTGCTCGCCCACCAGGCTGAGCACCCCAAAGTGCCACTGGCTCCGAGCTGATTATTTAAACAGGCTGGTCTGGGGGCCCAAAAGCACTTCTGGCAATGGTGAGAACTGAATTGGGAGCAAAAGGACTATTATGCAATAGAGCATTTTTCTATCAACAGATGGAAATACCTAATAAGATGTAAATCACCTGTTTGATAACCAAGCCGTTACAGAACTAGAGATTCAGGCTTCCCAGGGAAACTTCAATTCTCAGAACCACGTATTTACTATTTATATGACTTGCCAGCTTATCTAAAGGCTCGTCCTTTTCAGAATGCTATACAGGCAGCCAGAAGGCGCTTTCACAAAGAATTGTTTGGACGCTTCTCAAAGCAAAAATATATTCAGTGCAGAACTTAATTGTAACACTAAATCTGTGAGTTTTAGAAAAAAGGTGATGGGGGTGGAAATCACGGGGGAGGAGAGGCATAGGAACATAACATCAAATGCCTATAGGAGGTCAGAGCAAAGATACCCTGTCCAGTAACAGAGGCATAGGGAAGACTGTCAGAACAGCACAAAGCTTGCAGCAATGCCTCTCCAGAATACTGTCCCAGAGTCTGACAGCTTGCAGAGATTTCCCATGACAGAAGTGAGGTTTGTTATTCAATAGCTGTTAGGTTTTTTTTTTCCTTCCACGACTTCATCCAATTTATTTTTCTAAATTTATGTAAACCTTCAGCATCCACAACATTCTGCACCAAAGATTTCTGCAGATTAATGACACACTGTGCAAAGAACCACCTTCTTCTGTTTGAAGAACCAGAGCCAGTGAGCAAATCACCTCTGGGTGACTTCTTCATGCTACTCACGATTTCAGAGACTGCTATCATTTTGTCCCACAGTCACCTCTTTCCAGGCTGAGGAATCACAGTCTATGGAGCTGTGCCTCCTATGGATGCTATTCTATACCCTTGATCAGCCTTGTTGCACATTTCTGAATATTTTCCAGGTATATAAATGCTTCGACAACTGGGATAGAAAGAGAACTAAATGATTTCACCTGATTTCTGTGGCCTGTGTTCCCAAGAATACTGGGCCACTGAAAGCAGCAATCAGGAGAGAAGTGCCTCCCAAGAGCCAAGACTGCTGTGAGGCGAATACATTCAGTTTAGAAAGATTTAAAGGTAGTACAACTTAGTAACAGTTTGGTTTTTGTTAACATCTAAAGTAGCCCTTTGCTGGGCAAATGGTGTAAATAAGCTTTCAACCACTGCAAAGGAGGCAGAAGCAGCAGCAGTGTTTCTTCCAGCAGCCCTGAGCACAGAGCAAAGTCCAGGGGGGTGGCTTCCTCACAGACCAGTTCCACTTCCAGCCAAGAAACATTTCCCCTCCTCTCTTTTTTAGGTCAGAAGGTGAGTAAAGGTTGGATTTTGTCCTGGGTACTTTTCTTTCCTTGTAACTTTCACACAGAAGCATGAAATATAACCGGATACATTTCAAGCAAGACAATGGATTACCTTGTACCGACGTGCAGGCCCAAGGTGTCTATTATTTATAGACCTCATTTTCTTGTAGCAAATTTGCATAGATGAACTCCTGGTGGCTGACAGGCCTAAAGCTGTGAGGCTCACAAGTCAGCGCAGATACTGGAGAGTAGGATAATTCAGCAGCCAGGTATCACTTCGTGTTATGTTGCATCACGACCTCTGCATCGCTGGACCGAACCAACCTGGCCCCAGACTGCGAAAGCGAGTCTGGAAAAAAGGGGCAGAGGAGAATTTTGCCAGAAAACTGAGACTGCTCGGTCCTGGAGGGCATATTTCATTATTCCTCACATCACTTTGGCACTATGACTGCTTAGCAGGTACAGTGGAAGCATCCAGATCTGCCCATGCTGTGCAGCCACAGCGTGTTTCAGGGGATTCAGACTCCCATCAGGGACCTGACAGAGCTCCCATGCACACGTTGTCCCTAGGAGTAACTTTCAGCCTGAGAGAAAGCAAACTGCTTTGGCAAAAAGCTAAACAAACACTCCTACACCTGGTTTGAAACAGAGATGCTGCCTGGTGTCAGCTGGGCAGATTGCTCCTGTTGTCATCAAATGAATTCAAGTATTGATCTGCCAGGAGCCAGAGTGTGCTTTTAAGGGAGACTCACCATTTGCCTCACTGGTGGCATCTCAAAAGCGGTCCTCTGAGGATGAGGCTTACCAGTGCATGTGGCAGGAGAAGGGTACATCTGCTCCCAGGCTTCTGCTCAGCCCTGAACACCCACACCCAGGAGCCACTACGGTAAGAGAAAAGGGGAAGTGCAACATATACCTGTTCCTTGGAAGGTGTCACAGAAGCCACAGGAAGCTGGTAGATAGTGAGAAGGGGTCAGTGGCTTACCTTCGGAGAGCTTCTGCAAGGAGAAATGCTGAATTAAGAGAAGATGCCAGTGGGAGGGAAGGGACTGGCTTGCATGAGCAGTGCCACGCTGCGGCTCTGGCATCCCTCCCAAGCAGCTTACGCCTGTGGTGATGGGACCCCCCCTCCTCCAGGGCTTCTCCCGCTCCTCCTCAGGCTGCTGCCATTCCTCCACAAGGCTCCGAGGCTGCAGGAGGCACACCAGCCAGCCCAGTCGCAGAGGAGGGCCTAAGCAAAGTTAGATCCAATTGCACAAAGCTGGATCATGTATCATAAAACCAGCTTTGCTTAGTTAATCCTCTGATTGATTTTAAGGCCTTGCAGAGACTGAAAGGCTATTAAGAGATTTGTGCTGGCAGCGCTTCCCACCGCAGGCACTATCTCCTCTGCCACTCACCTGATGTTTAGGCAGTTGTGGCCTGAGCCCCCTCCCGGTACAGGGCGGCCCTTAAACCCTTCATTTAAGTTGTATCAACCTTCTCTTTGCTGAAACTCCTGGAGGATTAACACTCACACACAAGCAAAGGCCTGGCAGGGTGCTAACCGTGGTGCCAGCTCTCCAGGCACCAGCTGCAGCTGGGCATCCCACAGGGACACCCCGTCTGGTGTGGGGTGCTCCCCCCTTGGCATGCCTGCCCACGTTGGCTGGATCCCCTGCTGCCTTCCCTGCTGGCACGCTCCTGTGACGCTTAGCACTCAGGTTTGGTTTTTTTCTCTCCCGGGCAGGGTGGCATGGCAGCGGGTCTGCTCTGCGGCTGGGCTGGCACCAGCCCCGGGGGGCAGCAGGCAGCTGTGAGCCCACGGAGGACGTGGGGGCCCGTGAGGAGCATTTTCCAGCAGCCGCTGACCCACAGAAGGGGTGGGCATCTCTCCCTGTGGCCGCCGTGGGTCCTGCTAAACTGCACCAAAGGAGGGGAGCCAAGGCAGCTCTTGGTATCAGCATGCCCGGCACTGCCGGCCTCCAGCTCTGTGCTTTGCCCTACACATTCCCGTAAAGCGGATGAGTTAGAGCAACAACAATCACAAAAGCAACCCTCGTGAGGGACTGCCCTGAATGCCCTGCCCTGCCTAACCTCCCCGGCAGCGCCTCCCGCAGACACCCGCTCCAGGCGTGACCATCCTCTCTCATGCCTGTCCATTGAGACTCGTGAGTCTCCAGCAATGGTGCGAACATGTGGAGGGGCCAGAGGGTCTCTCATCACAGCCCTCAGAAACTGCAGCCCAGTATGCTTTGGTTTTTTCCACTATAATTTTCCTCTCGATCCTTGAATCTCACCTTAAGAAGCAGTTCCCTTCCCCTGTCTCACAGAGCACTGATGTTGCCTTACTCCCAGCGCTCAGTCTGGCAAAAGCCCTGCAACACATCCCTGGTTGTTCCCTGTCTCACTTCTTCAACATCCCCAGCTCTGCTTGGATGGGATGCAATGTGCTGACTGTGCAGACCTGAAACGCTTGCTCTTGCCTTTGACTGCTCATGTGCCTGCCTGTTTTCTCCAGCACCTGCCTCCTCATGTCCAGATTCAAACTCCAGATAATGTAACCCTGCTAGCCTCCTGGGCAGGGTTGTGTATGCTGGGAGAAATGCTGGCCTTGAAAATTGGGTGTGAGTCTGTGGGATTCTTCAGATACTTTCTGCTACTGGGATTGTCTGGAAGAGGCTGAAGCCTGACCCTCAGCTCCAGCCATCTCAAGTTCATGCCAGAAATTACGCCCAGGTAATTGTCTGGCAGGCCACTGTCCTACACTATGGCAAACCAAGACACAAGCAATGATGTTTTCTCCTGTTGGTTAGGCACCTTCTTTGTTGCAGCAGGTACAAGCTTTCCAAGGAGACGTTTTTAAGCAGCAGCTCAAATCGTTGCTTCACTCTTCACGGCACCCTGCTCAGCTGAACGCCCCAGGCACCCTCAAGCAGGAAGAGCCACTCAGCAGAGACCATCATCAGCACAGACTGGTGCAGACCACAGATGCCACTGAGTAGGGATCTGGACGTGCTCAGCTGTGGTGGACTAATCCCAGGGCACACAGAAAAAGCAGATACCAGCCTCCTCCCTGGTGCTGGCAGACTGCTGCTCTGTGGCTCCAGCCCCAGACTGGCATCTGAGACCAGGCTGTAAGTGGTGCTGTTGTTCAGGGAGATGCTGTCTCCTGGACTTCCTCCCTTGGTTATGCTACAGCTAGAGATGTGGAAGTCTTGGACTGCACCCAGTCTATGATGCGCACGATGTAAAATGCACTCCTGAGCCTTACTGCAGAGCCTGCTTTACTGGAGACAAATGCTAGGTGCTGCATAGACCCGTAACTCCAGCAGAGCAGGGTGCATAGCAGGTTGCATATGTGACACGAAGCTTTCAGTCATTCAGCTGCTGCTGCCAGATCCACTCAACTCCCCAGCGCGCTGTGGGCCAGCAGCTTCTCTGCAGTGTGTGCATGAGACGAGTCTGGTGATGCTCAGTCCAGGTCTCAGGGCACGCATGTGCACAACACAAGAGACCCACCACAGACTACTAGCTGAGCCAACTGAAAAAAGGTTTGTTACAGCAGCTTGAAAGACGATGAAAAACTCAGGGGAGGGCTCTTAATGTGCCAGAGGCCTTCAAATGGAAAGATCCCAAATCAACAAGACCTGGTTCTAAAGCACCCAACTTTTCATCTGGCTCCGATACTGCTACCTGTCCCCGCTACAGGGCTGAGAAGCATCACAGATCTGGTGTCTTTTGTCAATGTGACTTAAAAGAGCAGTCTATGTACCAAAAAGGAGAGCATAGGATGAGGATGAAGCTCTGGCAGGATTCCCAGCACTGAGAACAGTCCAGCATGAGTTTTGGAGGGTTTGCAGTGAGCACATGAAGCAACTTTGCTGCTTGTCAGGATGACCAGGAAAGGGAGAAGCAAGAAATTGTGAACCATCCAGCCTGGTATCAGCTCCACACAACACAGTGAACAGCGTGAAACACCTGGGAATAAGGTCTAACAACTAGCGTGTAACAGGGGCTTATTAAAAATAGATTGTGCCAAGCAAGTCCAAAAGACTTCTTCACTCCAGACACTGATTTTGCAGAGGATAGAATTCATTTCTATTCCAATAAAACAGTTGATATACTGCTGCATAATGAACTTAAAGCAGGTAACACTAAACAAAAAAGTCTCCATAGGGCAGAGCAGGGGTGGAGGATGGCAGGCTGGCTGGCAAGCAGGCAGGGAGGGGTCTGGTCACACAGCAAAGATTCCCTGATGGGCATGGGTGTCAATGGGGTGCCTGCCCCTTGGAGTCGGCTTTGCCAAGCCAGTAGCGGGGTGCAAGCTGACCCCACAGAGGATCTAGTTCCCAGAGGACCTGTTCCTCTTGGGGAACAGAGATGTGCAGCAGGATTTTGTGAGCCTCTAACTTCAAAAGATCAGCAGCCATGCCAGGATGAGGATCTGGTGGGACCATGTAAGCTGCCTTGTTCCTGCTTTTTTAAATAGTATGAGAATTTTGAAGCTGCAAGACAGGAATGTGGGCAGAGACCTGATGGTTCCATGTTGCTCAGCTGAGCAAAGCTCTGTTAATAACCCACAACCCCCAGAGGGAGGGAGGGAGGGAGGGCCGGTTCTGGTTTTGCTTAACCAGGGTCTCCTGCCATTACAACATTATAATATCAAAGAACTTTGTGCTGAGAACTAGATACAACAGCAAGAGCAGCCCCAAGCCCCAAAAGGACCAAACCTGAGGATCTCAGTGGGGTTTGCTGCAGGAGGGTAGGATTTAAGCTATAGTCTGGAGAAACAAAGACTCGGGGGACAGGATCAGTCTCTAATTATCTTGCAGTTAATGTGAATGAGCAGCAGGATGAGGAGAGGGAGGGGCAGGAGACACCAGCATGAGAAGCACTGACCCGGAGCTAGGGAAGGAAAAGTTTCGGCTAGATGCAAAAAAACCCCCCAAAACCCCCCAACAAAAACCAAACCAAAAGAACCCCGACTGGCATAAACCAGACTCCTACAGGAAGAGGCTAAAATCTTAGTCACAGGAAATACTTACAAGGAAATCAGATGCAAGTTGCAATGAATGACTGCGGCAAAGGGCCTGGTTCGGACCCTTTGGCAGGACTGAGTGGTCTTTCCCAGCCTTCCCTGCTGGTTAGTCATCTGCTAGTGGTTTCCAAATGGCGCTGGGTACCTAGTACCTCTACCTGGAAAATGAGTGGGCACTGGTAATTTAACAGAGGCATCACTTTCAGCAAGAACTTGGATATTTAACATACTAATATTTCAAAAAGAACAGAGGTGTGTTATTTAGAAAACACTCTAAAGGGGTAATGAGGGCTCTTTCTAACTATCTCTTTTTCCAGGAAACTTGTATTTGCAGCAAGCACCAGGTGCTGTTGTATTTTAATCTAAGTTAAGTGACTCCTGTTCCTACTCCAGTACTGAATACTCAGTTACTCTCAATAAATCATGCTCAGTCCCACATCTCCTCAATCATATTAAGGCACCCCTCTGTGAACACATCCAGTTAGACTTCCACTTAATTGATCATGTTCACTCAGACGATCTCAAGCAGCAAGGCTTTAGCTGCATTATTCCTCACTGTTCACAATATTTTCCAATTCCTGTTCCCCATAACCTCAAATTGCAAGCAGAAGGCGGTTCCTGGATAGGAAGGATTTGTCCAAAAGGGTTTTTCAGAGCAGTGCTTCTCTGTCTCTAACATTTCCTTTTTCATCCATTTCTTTAATTTACTATGTGCCATTTCTCCCCAGAGTGCAAGACCCTGCTCAGGTGGAAGCCATGCAGGAGTCAGTGGTAAGACGGCGCATGGAGCAGCACACCCGTACGCAGACCAACAGTGAGAATGGGCCCATTTATCAGGTTTTCTCTGAAGCTCATGCTTGGCCCTGTGGCTCTACCCGAGCCCATTCCAGGGGGATCCCCCCTTGCTGCGGAACCCCCACCCAACCCCGACACCTTTGGGCTGTGCAGCCCCTGGCACATGCATGCCCCCACTGCTGGAGTGGGGCTGCTGCATGGCTTTCAGCACCCACGCTGTGTTCAGCACCCCCAGGATGGTCCTGAGCATCTCAGCTGTCTTCAAGTGCTGCCATGGCCCACAGTCTAAGTACTAGCTAGAGCTGGATGGGAACACTGGAAATGGGCATTTTCAGACAAATCCTTCTGAGGGAAAAGAATGGTTTCAATATTTTTTTTCAGATTGTCATTCTGAGGGCTCAGAATTTTTCCAAAAATATTCTGACACAACCAAAGGAATATCAGTTCTTTGGCATAGCAACTGATTGTATAGTAGTTTTAATAGTTCATATTTATTCTGACAACAGAAATCCAATCATGTAGAAAAACAATTCATATGACCTAAAACCCAAGTAACAAAAAATGTGTTGAAACAGAAATGTTAATATAGATCCTTCTGTGCAATTAGAATTAACCTCACTAATACTTTGAATATTGTCCAATGAATTGTCTGGCATATCTCTCATGAGACTGAATAACTTCAAACAGTTGAGAATTAGAGCTTGGCTGCACTTGTTATGGATGGAGCCAGGCAGCAAAAACAAGTAAACCAAATGGTAACATAAACTTCAATGAAAATCTATTTCTATTCTGTTAGTTGGCTGAAAATGTACATTTACCAAACTGCCCCTTTGTATTGTAATAAGTCAAATCCAGTTTCCTATCATCAAACTTGTAGATGGCAGCCAAGAAAATTATGTTTAATTGAGTTGAAATATAACACTGAATTTGTATCTTTGCCAAGTGTGGCTTGTCTCACTGTCCAGGTTTCTCACTCAGTTTGAGGTTTTACTTCTGCATTTCAGGAATTAAGAGGCACATCTAGCAAACAGGTTCTTTCAAAGGAGACTAAACAGAAATAATTAAAAGAACTTTGACCTGGCCTAAAATTTCTATGAGACTAGAGCCTCCTGCTCCTGATGTGATCCAGGAAGCAGTACTTCCACATTTATTTAACAGTGAGAATGTATCAGTTTGTTAAAAAATATGGAAGCCCTCATAATTCCTAGGTTACACTTACAGTTGTGGTAGACCTTACTATGAAGCACTGTCTCCCATGGGAGATGAACTGGTGGTTCCAGCCACAGCAGCCTAACAAAAATTCCCACTAGCATAAACATCTTATCTTCCCACCTGACCTTGTACTTGGCTATTTCCTAAAAGAACTATCTAAGGTCAGGAGAAGAATTCCTGCTTTGGACTTGCAACTCAACCTTTTGAGTTTCAGGAGTGGGCCTGTCCACAGCTGAGGAGAGTCTTCTGGTTTCTTTGCACCAAGAACTTGTTTATTGTAGCCTCAGATGAATCTTTCCTATAACTGTGGTTAACCTCTTCCTATGGTTAGGCTCCTTATGATTCACCTACGCTAAGTATTTTGCAATTAAAACTCCCCCATAGAGCAAAACAAGCCTTTATTATAGCTGCAGAAGGCCTCTTTGTCTGGCTGAACCGGGTCTTCTACTTTTGTTCCCATGACTTTTTCAT
Organism: Buteo buteo; assembly: GCF_964188355.1. NCBI lineage: Eukaryota > Metazoa > Chordata > Aves > Accipitriformes > Accipitridae > Buteo > Buteo buteo. Next base: position 445,561 of record NC_134186.1, on the reverse strand, counting down.
AACAGGTTTGTGAGTTCTCATCCTTGGGTTGCATACTGCTGTGACCATAAGCTTTTTATGAGATGGTTTTAAAATACAGACAGAAAAAGTGGTGGTGTTGGCGGGGGGTGTGTGTGTGTGTGTGTGTGTCTTTCAGTCTACTTCATATAGACCTCTATTCTTTGAGGCTAATCCTTTGTTCCTTGATGGAAAGCAACATTTTTATGAGACAGGTGAATCATACATTCCCCTCCAGCAAAATGAATCCCCGAAAGAGAGCAATGTACGTTATCTTGGGACATTCCTAAAATCACAAACATAAGCAACTGGCAAAAAAGGGCATCTATCACAGTGAAAAAAATCTGCACCATGTAAACAGCTCTAAAAGCAAATGCACAAAAACAAGGTCTAAAAATTTACATCACAGTGAAAGACACTTTTGAGTAAAGAACAGTATTGGCAATATCTAATTATTGGTGAAATCTGTTAGGAAAATCTTTCATGTTCTGAAAGACTACTCACAGTTCAGTAACAATCCTTCAGGATTTCTGTATGAGGGTTTGAAAGCTTTTCAATTAATTCAGGGGAAGAAAAGAAAGGTTTAGTTCCAAGTCTGAGATGAAGTTTGCTGTGTAGTTAAAAAGAGTAAATGAACTTGTGGATTTGACTCCTCTGTTTCTTTTTCACACAGTGTCTTCTACACTTGAACGACAGAGCACAGAGCCTGAACACGAAGGCTTCATGTTTTATTAATGGTGTCCAATTCATTTCCTGTTTTCATGCTGATAACCTACCAAGGGAGAGGAAGGGAATTCAGGTGGCAAGACCTCAGATCCATTTTTCTTATATCCATGAACAGTTCACAAGTGGGTATTTCACTAGCAAAATCTCTTTATTGCATGTATTACTGCATTCTCTGGGAAGCTTAGCTGGGACAGCTAGCTTCACTGCTGCTGGCATACACCTCTGAAAGCCTCAATGTTTTCAAGGCAAGTTCTTTTCAAGGTGATAGCTTTTAGTTTTTGATTCAGTCAATGCTCAGTAGCTATTTTCACTATTGTCCTTTCTACAGGACTAACCTCATAATACACCAAATTACTATCTAGTCAAGCAAAATTTGCATTAGCAATACCATTCACTGTTTGTAGAAATGCCTATTTACTCCCTGTTAAAGACAAACCAATGTAGTGTTCAGCCGAGTAAATATTCCCAGACATTTTATTTTTTGACTGAAATAATGTTACCAGTCCTGCAAAATGGAGCATTTTTTAAAAAGCCTCATGCTTTCTGCGAATTTCCCCCCCCCTTTTTTAAAAAGCATAATTTCCTCTGTGTGTGTAATATTTACCATGAGTGAGCACATCCTTTATAAAAGACCTTTTTCAATACAGTGTTGAGAGTGAGTTCCTAGAAAAGACTGGATTTTAAGTATCTGTATTTATGAGCTGGAGAAGAACAAGAACATCACCTTACTACTTCAGACCAAAATCCTTTGCAGAAATTATTTCAGCAGTTGATGGAAACATTCACAATGCATCCCTGTATTCAAGACCTACTTACAATAAAGGGATCCTTCCAGGCTCTTCCTTCACCATCTGGGAGGCTGATCAGATGGGAACTTGCTGAAGAAAGATCAGTCTTGTCCAGTACTAAGCACCCAGTGTAGAAAATCATTCCTCACTGCTGCTGTGCAGAAGAAGAAAGCATCCCCTTCTAGACAGTAACCTCTTGTCCCATTCCAGGTCAATCTATCTATACTTAGAGTATTCTACAAGACAGAGGTACAGCAAGGTGGCTCTTACTGGGGGGGTACTGCCCATGTGGAAGGTGAAATGTATTGGCAAATAAAGGTAAACTGTACCCTGGCACCTGGCGAAGCTTTAGCTTGTTAAGTACCTGCCAAAGCTTGTCAGTCATATGTGTTACAGCTGTTTGAAACACAGACCTTGCTGGGCCAGTTGTTGGAAAAGTGGACTGAACTTCTGGTTTGACTCAGTAGCAGTTCTGAACACCTTATTAGCTACTTTCTTCTAGAGACATCAAACAGAAAAGATGGATAAGCTAAAAACTGACATCCCGCTCAGAGCAGCAAGCTCTCACAGAAAGAACAGAAGGGCTAGAGCACCTGGGTGGACATCTGGCTATCAGCACATACCATAAGGTGATGCTGGGTTTGTCCTGTGCTTGGTCACATCAGTGTTCAAGAAAGAATCCCCATGTTCCTATTCTTCAAGCTGGTAATACAACAAAGGCCTGCGTCTTATAAAACACTCCTGCAAATAACATAAAATAACTTTTGAGAGAAAAGTAAGAAAAATGAAATTCCCCCTGTGATTCTTGTAACTGGCCAGAGATGCCCCAGTTTGTTTCAATGCTTCACATTCCCTTAAAGCAGCAAACACTTTTAACAACAATGACTTGCCTCTAGCTGCTTCTTCCTCTAAAACCCCTTGGCCGCTTTCCCAACACAAAGAAAAGCACTTCTTTCCACAGCCTATGTGCAGCTCAGTGCGGCCATGCTCCGTGGCAGGGGGTGGGGTTGCACCACCGAGCTCTTGGGGTTTCTTTTAGGACATTTTTCTTTGAAAGATAACCAGAACTGTGATGAGATCGGTAACCTCCTCTGTGTTGGCAGGCAGACATGCATGCCTGGAGGTGTAAGTGCAAGTGTGTGGTCTTGGGTGTGGGGAAGAAAGGAGAAGGGTGGTGACCTGAATGTTGGAACGGAGTTCAGAGTAGACTTTTTTGTTTTGCCTTTCCTTGCATTGGGAACCCCAAGCATGAAAATGCAGGAGTTCCCTGCCCCACCACTGATATAATGAAAGCGTATCATAGTGTGCTGCCTTCTGCTTTCTGAGCCTCCTGGCTGTAGACAGCCACACTTTTAGCCCTTCCTCTGAAACCATAAGGACTAGAAATAGTATTATTTTTATCAATGAGAGTGGGGATTCTCAGGTAAGTAAGGACCTGTGGAGCCAGGACATACAGGAATATGCAAATTTTGTGATAGTAGTTATAAAATATGAAAACTGGCAACCTCACTCCCCCTAATGTTTCACACAAACATTGAGCTTGGACCCGATATACACAGACCCATATGTCCTGCTTGAGACTCAGTGCTCAGGTTCTTTGTGTCTCAATTATTTAGCCCCGGACTACCAGGGCTGGAAGAGAGACAGGACTGAGGTACTCTTAAAATTCATCCCCTATAGACAATATTTGTTTGACATATTGTTAGTCTCCAGTGACAGAGATTCCACAGCCCCTCCCCCAGCAATCTGCTCTAACAGTGACCTATCTCTACCATCAGAAACGTCCCCCCCTGAGCCCAGTTTAAGCCATTATAAGAAACATATGGGAGAGCAGAGTACTCCCTCCTCTTTGCTGCAACTTTTTACATATATGATGGCTGCTCTACTGTTTCCCATTTGTCTTCTTTGGACTGGACAAAACATACTTTTGTCAGTCCCTCTTTGCAAATCATGTTTTCTATTTAGTCATTCTTACTGTTCACTTCCAGATGCACATCAGCTGGAAAAAGTCTCATTGATTCCACTTAGAGCCTTACTGCTGTTCAATAGAGTGTAAGAATTACTGCATGTCTTCAAATGACACTCATGCTTGTCCACCTTAGTACAGTATTTGATTTTTTTTGTAAAATCCAAATGAGAGCTTGGATTGCATTTTCAAGCAATGAAAGTAAAGTGTGATGCAGTGCTAGGTGTTAAAGTAGCTGCCATTACTGAAGGTCTGACTGGGGACAAAGACCATGTTCCCATCCCTAGCACTGATTAAAATATGTATTTGCAAGTAACACTTTAGGAATCATTTGATCATGTGGCCCAGCTGGCATTGCTGATAGATCCTAGCATCTGCTTTGTTTTTCTTCTCCTTTGAAAAGTTTTATCTAATGATTACTGCCCCATAGGGGTGTATGGCACCTTATTTAAATACATTGCAGCCCTGAAGCTGACGACTCCCCACATATATTGCCAGTGTATTTTCTTATCCTTTGCTTTAACACCAGAAATCTGTGAAGTCCTGTGTGGAGGCAGCAATTTTTTTTTTACTGTCAATGCAATGATCAGTGCAAGAAGTTTTCTGACTGCAGGGGAAAATGAATCAATTTGAAATCACTGACCTTTCTTTATGGTCATCTGCCACTTTGAACGCTGGTTATTCTGATGTTGGGCTATAAGAGGAGGGATATTTACCATGGAAAAGTGAATAGCTGCCAACTATCAAGGCATCACCAAGCTCTGCAGACATGTATTGTCATAGGGTGGCATGTTATGTAAGCACTCCTTAAATGCAAGTTACTTTACATTCTTGGCAGCAGACCACATGAAATTTCCCTTCAGATGTTGACGGGATTAAAAAAAAAAATTATATATATGAAAATCACCTTATCATTTACAATGCAAATCTTGGAAGGAAAGTTAGTAAATTAAGTTAGAGATTCGCCTAAATTAAGCTGGCATTCTATTCTGGTGCTTCAAACTCTGAAAACATTGCTGGCTGACAAAACAAGCCCTGGAATGATTAGCAAAAACCCTCCTTCAGAGGCAGCAGACGAGCAATCCCTTTGAACCTTCACAGCACATCATAAACGCTCAGCAGACTTACAGTGTGGCAGTCCCAGTGCTATCAATTATTTACCCTTTTTCTGTTTACCTTCAGGCAGCAAGTAATTATTTTTAAATATTAATTTAGTTGTGTCATGTACAGTTTGTGGTTTAGCCCCGAGATCTGAGATATAGAAAAGCAAACTGCATCTCAAATCACATTTAGCTAGTGACGCATTGATAGTCGGATCCCCACTCCAGCTACTCAGCAGCTACACTCAACTTCTTCCATCATTAGAAACAGAACTCTGTTCATTGTAGGAAAGTGAAAGCAATTTTCTTTATAGGAAAAGGCACTTCTTTTTAGCCTAGAAGTCCCAGAAATTGAAAAATCTAAATAGGACAATATTATTTTATTCTAAAACCTTTCATGTTTTTTCAGATGAAAATTTTTTCTTCCCCCCTTTTTGTTTCCCTCAGAATTTTTCCCAGAGTGATTAATTTTCATTATCCTCAGCTAATTTAGGCTAAAAAGAAGATGGCTGTTGTTTCTGCAGCCCCAAGAGAAAGAGATCCTAGGAGACAAGAATCGCCCTCCTGCACTGAAAACACCACTTCTTAGAACCTGAAAAGAGAGGATGGCTCTTGTCAGCTCACATGTCCTTCCACAAGGGACGGGTTCTTTCTTTTTAGCAGTTTATACTAGAAAAACAAATACTCATTTTGATATATCTGCACGAAGATTTAGATGTGTGCCCACAGAGAGGTCAATGAAGTATCAAGTTCAGGGCAAACTGTTGGTTCCACCAATGGCAGCAAGATCGGTATCTTCCTGAGGAAAAACATCTTTGAATTTTGCAGTCTTTTGGTGTTCGTTGTTTTGCACTGTTGCACTTCAGCTTTTTCTTAGCATAAGCTCTTGAAAGAAGCCTTGATTTTAGCTGTTTCTGAGACAGAATCAAGGAGAAACGGAACTCTGACAATGAAACTTGGGTAATGTCACTGGTATTCTGGTGGCACTTGTAGGCCCCAGGCATTCGGTTCCTACCCTGCTAGTCTCTGCACAGTTCTATAAACACCAGAAGCATCTCCTGACAAAGAACATGTAGCCACAGTTTGAACTGCGATGCTGCACTGGAAAAGAAATATGAGAAAAAACAAAGGAAGTATCATATGGTCACAGGATCAAGCTAAGGTGCAACACCATTCAGTGAAGGAATGTTTGTAAAATGACCGAGTGAACATCAGTGTTTCATGAAGAGAAAATCCAAGAACTCCATTTGGTCAATTCATATTCTTCCCCTGCCTTTGCCTCATGGGTCATGTCTACTCCCTCCCCATCAATCCTGTCCCATTATTGTGCTACAACCTTGATAATGTGCATTCATGTTTTCAGAGAGAGAGGGGCCACGTTACGCATCTTGTTTCAACCTAAGGAGGAAATAGCAACCTCTGATTCACCTCCAGTCCACCTCATCTCACCCCCCTGCCACTGTAAAGGCAGACTGCAAAGCTGAGTACCAGTAGCCTAGTTATGTGTATTGTGTGACTGGAGACCCAGTACAACACATGAACTTGACTTTATGCAGCCTGAATGAAATCTGCTATCCAACAGGATAGGTCCTTGGGAAGAGCCAGAAACTTTGCTTTAGCTCTAATCCCTAATATCATGCAGCCTAGTTTAGTTTAGACCTTTAGTGTTATCTGTATGTACTTTACAAAAATTCTATTACAAAGGATTTTTCTTGAACCAAAGCAATCGGAAGCTTCTCTCTCTCCTAATTCCCGTTCTGAACTCCTATTCAACTCTACGGTCAGACACTGGGATGTGAATTTACATATTATGCATTATGAAGCCATAATTCCCCCTTGTTCTGGAATTCCCATGGTACCTGGTTACCTCTGACTCTAACATGGGAAGAAAGGACGACGACATCTAAGAGGGGGTCAAGCAAAATGTCCAAAAGCAAAGGAAAAGCAGCACGGAACAGCAGCACAAAAGCAAAGCTTTATTATGGCAACAATACTCTATCTTACTGCAACAGGAACGAAAGCATCTATTCTCTTAAAAAAAAGAAAAGGAAGCAGACAAAACTAGTTCTGTGATGAAGGACCTTCTGAGTAGCAGGTACCTGAACTGGTCTCTTCCTCTGCATCACTGTTATTGGGGGCTCCGTTGAAACAGAAGCGTCATAAAACGACCATCAAACCTGCAGCAAAATGTGGAAAACAGAATCAGAAATTCAATGCTAGCCATTTAGGCAAATACGTTTGAAACTGTTAGAAGATCAACTGTAGAATTCAGCTTTTCAGACACGAGTGGTATAGCAGTGTGGGCTTGTTTTGACCTGTACTTTATTTTGCCTCTCTGTAGATGCTTCCCCAACAACATGACACAAACTGGAGCAACAGAGTGGGCTTCCTGCCCATCATCAAAATTAACGAACTTCTAAAACTTCTATCTGATCCATGGGCATTGTGTCAGTGTTAACAAACATCTCTGAGCTGGGGAAATAACCTCAATTTTGTTGGCTTTGCTCCAATTTACCTCAGTAGCAACACTGACCAAACGCTGCCTGGACAGATGCCAAGTTTCTCTTAATCTTGGTGAGCAGATTTAGATCACATCGTTTCACTAAGTCATTTTTTCCAAGGTGAATGAGGATAACGGCTGAAGAACCAATTTGTGTGTTAAGGGTAACGACGGTGACTCCACACTTCTCACCAGGTGCTGGTCTGGTACATGCTGTTCCTGAAGCAGGTAGGCAGAAAGCCACAGGCCCAAAAGTGAATCAGTTCTTTCAGAAGTGTAAATATAATACACACTGAGAGTATGTACATTCTACCCTACAGGGCCCATAATTTATTTTTTCAGGTTAAGTCTCTCTCACCTTCTGATACAGATTTTTACAGCCAAGTTATTTCTGAACTGAGCTATGAGTAGGTCAATCCTATCTTTGGTCTGCTTTTGCTAGGTTGCCTAGTAGATGTTTGATGACAACAGTTTCAAACTGAAAGCAGGGCAGGGGAACAGAATGAATCATAAAATGATGGGGAAGACAGACATCTCAGCTGTGAAAATAAAGGTTTCTCTTTCTTATAAATCCACATTAATTCACTGTATTAATGAGCAGCATGCTAGTATGACATAGCTTATTCTTCACCGCCAACTATTGGTTCCTGTGGAAAAAACATTGAGAGCGCCACAAAAATAATGACAAAGGCAAGAGTAACTGGAACTAAACATTCGTTGTTTTGGGTCACTGTGAGTTAGAAACAAATCTAAAGTCTAAAACATGATCTAAAATACCACTGAAAATCAGGCCTCTATCTGAACATAAATCAGAGGTCATTTCAAGGGTAGTAATTCCATAGCCCTCAAAAATTTAAGCATCTATAACAATGTTGCTAGAACTTATTTTTCAAATACATCACACAAGTAAAGCTGATAACGATGGTATTGTCCATGAGCTTATCTTTTGAGGGGAGAAAAAGTGGGGCAAAACATCTGAGTTGAAAGGTTACTTTCAAAAAACACCAACATCCCCTCCCTCCCTCAAAAAAAAACCCAAACCCCAACCAACAAAAACCCAACCCCAGCCAAACCCCCCCAAACAGGTAAGAGACACATACAGATCCAGTTCTGGTAATCCACCTATACCTCCTTTTAGAATGAACTGATGCGCAGTTTTCTAGGCATATCCTACACATCCGCATATCCACAAACACCCTGTCTAACCATTAGTCATGACAGAGCGAATGAATGAAGGAATAAAAGAGTTGTAGCAACTAGACATGTGGGTGACTCATACAGATACAAACTGTTTTTGTCAATTACATTTTTTAATCAAGAGATCAGGCAGTACTACTGAATATCATACTGGTGGTGTCAAAACAGCAGTTTTTTCAGACAGAATTTAAATGAGCAAAACCATAATGCAATGCTCCAGAAAGAATTCCACCACACAGACTAAAGGCAGGAGATGCAATGGTGCAGACAGCTCCAACTCAAATGCTATCTGTTTGTACTGCCTGGAAAGCAACATCCAAAAGTGTGAGCCAAACCTTAAAAAATTCTGTGAAGACAGTGGCTCTGTCTTGTGACACATGGTTTCATTTGGCATAAAGAGCAGACAAGAGAGGTCCTCACCCCAGAGTTGCAGATTAGGCAGAATACTTTGAAAGGTAGGACTGAGGGCTTGGCTGTGGCACAAGGTTATTTAATAGCATAGAAAGCAAGCAGAAAGGAGACAAGACAATGTTGAAGCATTTGCAGTAGTCCAGGCTGCAGTATTATTTTAAGCTTCCAGAAGGTTGGCTGCTTTATGCCAGATACGTAACACTGTTACTGTACAGCGGAAAGATGAAAATGGCATGGATTTCTAAGCTCAAAACAATGTTTTCTTTGATGCAGCAATCTCCACATCAGTCACAGAAGATGAAAAACATTATTGTCGATCTATTGTCTACACTGCTGTAAGACAGGAGTGAAGCTGAAGCACCACAGACCAGGTCTGGAATCAGCAGGAAGTATGAAATACCATTCCTGTGTCATTCCTGAGTGTAATATGCCATACTACATTGCTTGTAGTATGAGTGCAGCAGTCAGATACTCTGATTTCAGGTAGAAAGCAGCCTGTTATCAGTTCAAGTTCTGCAACAGCTAGACAAGACCCAAGCACTGCTAGCATCTGACTCCAGGCTTCAACCTAGCTCTTGTTCTTGATACGTTTCACAGAACCGCATCTCACAGTTAGTGAAGTCATTGTGAAGCAAACGGGAACGTCTTATGGATTTTACATGGTGACCTGTTATTTTTGGACACAATTTTATACGGGCAACTCAAGCACACGTAGGCAGAAAAACTTTTGCGCCTGAGCGCCCCTCAGTTTCTTCACGCTTTAAGAGATACTCACACCCGCAAAGCTATTTCTGTGCGTGCTGAAATCGGCTGCTTGGCTGGTGCCTGAGGAAGAGGAGGCCCGACGTGCAAGCAGCACAAAGCCCGACGTGCCAGGGCGCAGGGCGAGGCGCGATGCTCGCCAGCCACGGCGGCGACCGGCGGCTCCAGCCCCGCAAGCGGCGCGGCCCGGGCGCTGTCCGCGGTGCTGAAGGGCCGCCAGCGCCGCGGGCGGGCAGGCCGCTGTCCGCGGTGCTGAAGGGCTGCCGGCGCGGGCGGCGGGCCGGGCCGCACCGCACCGCACCGCACCGCAGGCTGCGCTTGCGTGGCTGGCGGAGCCGACAGCTTCCCGCGGGCCTTTCCACGGGAGAGAGGTTCACTGAGCCGCTTAGCAAGTTCAGGTGGACACCAGCACTCGTCATTACCTAGATGAAAGGGAACCCGACCATGAGTTAGGTAAGAGTAAGTGCAGTCTGTTCAGCTTTCTGCTCAAGATGAATTCTGATTCCCACAGACGGTTTTCAGGGACAATCAGGGCAGCCAAGAAAACAGTGACATGCAGAAACGGCTGATAAAATTGCAATGAAACGTCTGTTGACATTGATTTTGAGCCTGCGGGCAGAGATGAATGATTGAAACACTAGGCTTGTTAAAGCTAGAATGCTTTTGATTTCTCTTCTCTGTGCTGAACAAGATTTAGCTGGAGGGAAGTTAACAATCAGCTAATTGACATTGAATTAACCATGAAATGCAGTATAACTACTTTTCTTCTGAAGTACTCTTCAGCAATGCTTTAACAAGGCTTTTAATTATTGATTATTGCTTATAACACACAGTAGAACTCCTTTTATTTGTTTTAAAATCCGGTGTCCTTCAAAGGTGTCAGCTCAAGTACTCTCTGTAGTTCACCTATGTGCTAATGGAAACCAAACAAACAATCAAAGAAAAACTGTATCTTCTTCCTCTGGCAAAGCGTCATAGCATATCAGTTTTTCCACTATCCGGGTCAGGTTAAAAACCAGATATCCTATAAGAATAAGGTTAGGAAGTCCACTGTATCCTTCAGCAAAGGTGGGGAAATTGAAGAACTATGGTGAATTTTCAGATAATCCACTGAATTGACTACTGCCTTTGGGACATGTCGTGGTTTAACCTCAGCAGGCAGCTCAGCCCCACGCACCTGCTCACTCACTCCCCCCCAGTGGGATGGGGGAGAGAATCAGAAGGTGAAAAGTGTGAAAACTCATGGGTTGAGATAATGACAGTTTAAGAGGTAAAGCAAAAGCTGCGTGTGCAAGTAAAGCAAAACAAGGAGTGCATTCACTACTTCCCATCGGCAGGTAGGTGTTTAGCCATTTCCAGGAAAGCAGTGCTCCATCACGCATAATGGTTACTTGAGAAGACAAACACTGTAACTCTGAACATCCCCCAACTTCCTCCTTCTTCCCCACAGCTTTTATTGCTGAGCATGACACCATACAGTGTGGAATATCTCTTTGGCCAGTTGGGGTCAGCTGCCTCAGCTGTGTACCCTCCCAGCTTCTTGCCCACTCCTACCCTACTCGCTGGTGGGGAGCACTGTGAGGCAGAAAAGGCCTTGACGCTGTGTAAGCACTGTTTGGCACTAACTAAAACATCAGTGTGTTATCAACACTATTTTCACCACAAATGCAAAAGGCAGCGCTGTATGAGCTACTATGAAGAAAATTAACTCTATCCCCACCAAAACCAGTACAGAACAACAATAGCATTTGAAGAACTGTCATATGCACAAACAAAAAAGAAAATGCTCGTTTGCTGCACAGCTGAGAACCCGGAACAGTACTGACAGCAGTGGGCACAATTACCATCAGTGCAGCTGCATATGCTGCATGTCAGCTACAATAGGGTTACTGCTCAGCACACACTGGGGAGATGGCAAAATCTATGTTGCTAATGGCTGTGGAGAGTGTGAGAGTAGAAGATTGCTCAGAGAATTATGCTGAATGCATCAGAACAATACCAGGAAAATTTTTGTAAAAATCAAATACAAGAGAAGACAGATTTTTGTGTGTTTAGAAGAGATTACTATCGCAGCAGTGGACGTTGCTCCTTAAGGTAACTGCTCTCTCACCTGTGAGATGTTCTCGTTTCCTTACCATAGCACAGGGACTTAGGGAAACCAGCATCTTCTGGGAGACCTCTAGCCTGTAAGCAACTTTAAGACAGTGGTCCTTCTATCTCTGATCCTCTTGGTCTTGTTTGTCCAAAAATCCTTCCTTGGCCCTGTCAAATCATCCTATTCAATTGTTTGTCACTGTAGTAGCATGCTCATCACCACTATCAACACCAAAACTTTTTGTAAAATAAAAATCCCAAGAGCTTTCAAGATCACAGCAAGGCAGGCACATGCTGTCTGTAAAGAGGGGATTGCATGCAGCAGGGCTGAGCCACATGGGGCATTGTGAGATAAATCTGTTACACTAAGCACATGAAGGTGTAGTGTGCACAGAACAGTAGGTAAAAAGCTTATGGGAATTTCTTTCCCAATTCACTATAAATGGGCCAAAGAAAATTGTTCCAGTGGCTCACAACACATCTAGCAGATTACACTGCCTACAGACTTTAACCGTCCAAGGGGCAGTCTATGACACTGTGTTCCCTTTCTGTTCTCCAGTGCTGCAGTGTTTTCCTTCTACCCTCACCAATAGCCAGGAAACAAGAAAAGTTTTAGTGTTTTTTTTTTTTTTTTAAAAAAAAGCCAAACCTAAGTTGTAGAGCACAATTTATCAAGCAAGCAACACTGCCTAGAGGGAGTGGAGTGCTGAAAAAGGGAGAGAGACAGTATCACTTAAAGCTTTGAGTTCACACAAAGCATTCCCATTCAGCAGGTGTAGACATCAAAATAAATAGCCCTCTGGCAATCTTCCAGATGGCCTAAATCTCCAGGCATATTCAGCCTGATTACCTTAGAATTTTTTCAGGCTTGCTGTCTCTGCATTTACTTGTTCTACGTCCCTTGCCAGCTACAGAGAAACAGCTGTGTCTGGCCTAGGGTGTGAACATCTGGTTCTGACTGTCATATCCAGCTGTGAGTCTTCTGCAACACAACTCCATTAGCTACTAGTATAGACAAGTGCAAAATAATGAACATCGGAAGAAACAATTTTAAACTACTCATTCACAGGAAAGGGGGTCTAAGTAAGTTGTGGCTTTTCAGAAACATGTCCAAGTATAAATGAACAGAACAGTGATAATATCGGGCACATACTCTAAACTGCAGAGTCCAGAAACAGTTCTTTACTGAAAGGATAGGGTCACTATTATTCTTTTGTCAAATGACTGTTTTAATCTTTAATCTGCTTCAGCCTATATTGCTGGATGTCCTCTGGGTGTATATCCTAATTTGCAGTAATTGCTATCAGTAATAATCAGTGGCATGCTACCTTCCCGAATCCTGAGACCACATTCAGGTACTTTAATACAAAAGCAAGTCTCTAGGAAGAATGGCAAGGAAAGCTGGAGGATCAAGCTCATGTCCCATGGTCACTAGCAAGCCTGGAAAAGTCAGGCAGGCTGGGCAGGTGAGAAGTACTACTGTACTGCGCTAAGTGGCTGCTGCTGCTGCTGCTGCTGCCTGAACCATAAGGGACAGCCCCAGGCCCTGTTCTGGAAGAGTGTTCTGCAGAAAGAGTGAGAGGGGGATTTCACACATGTAGGTGCTAGTGGCATTACATGTGCTCACTGGAATCGTCGGTCTGGGCCAGACTGTGCTCAGGTTTTCCCTAGTGAGGACAGATAGGAATTTGGAAGGAAGAAGAGGAAAGAAGAGATCAAGAATATTAACACTTCCCTGCATGCCTTTAGCTTCATGAAGGATCAGCCAGTTTTCTAATACTCTCCATCAGCTCATGGGTATACTTTGTGGCACAGAGAGCCCATATTCTGCAACAGAAGAACTTACAAAATCTCCCCATGACAATGTAAAACTGGAGCATTCGGGACTACCTCAGGATTAGACTGCAAGCTCTCAGAAATAAAAGGGGACAAACAAATGTTTACCAAAGCAGCACTCTAAGGAAGATAGAACGGGACTCTCTTGTGCCTCACGTATCAATACAGTTGCTAACCACACAGTAGGATAAAGCCTCCATCAACCTGTGCAACTTCATTAGAAGAGCTTAATTTTATCCTACACCTCCATTTTAGCTACTGATCCTGGTACAACAACCACAGTCTGTCTCTGCCCAGGGCATATCCATGGTATCGGTATAACTTGTGTCGCATATTCTCTGAAAGCCAAACCACTGAGAGCCACACTATTACCTCCTCCTCTCTCTCTTCAGATGAACACACACTACCATGTACATTATGGTGAAGTTCAGGCTCAGTGTTCCCATGGAAGTTGTAGATTTGCAGTATGCTCGGACAGAGCTGGAGGCAGTGCTGCTCTTACCCTGTCCTTCCAGCTGTAGCACTGTTTCTCTCCTGGGGGAAAATTACAGGTTATTCTCAAAGAGGATTAGTTCTTATCTCCCATACATTTCTTGGCTAGTCATCCAGGCTGCTGGTCTCATGGGGAAAGCGTTCCTCATACACCACTCCTCAATGTTAGGTTTGGCTGGTGGAGCTATGGGTTCCACAGATTCCTCCATCCCCCATTCTCTGATTCTGGATGCATTTACTTGTCAAGACCAGGGAGTGTAATTAGAGGGAACAGGTCCCAGGATGCCTCTCCCACTTCTGGCAGCTGACAGAAGGTGTGAGCTCAGCACTGCTGAATTCCATACTTCAGTCACACCCTTTGGAAACTCTGTAGTACATCCATCATACCAACAGATCACAGTGCCAACCGTGATGACCACCTACAATACCTGGTCATGGAGCTGAAAAAACAGCAATTCTATTTTATTATCCTTGAAGAAGTTTCTCTCTCACTGCAAGCACTGGCACTTCCATTATTCCCTGCCTATTACTCCACTTATGCTTTGTGCATTAGTGTTCCCCCTCTTATTCTCCCATGTATTTTTTTTTGGATGAGTGCGTATTAAAACAGGCTTGGACAGCAGAAGGCTTTCCAAGACTTGATTTGTTGGCTGTCTCTTTTTGTTTCTGAGAGGAGCTCTCAGACCATACTGAAATGGTCTCCTTCACAAACCATTCTTGATGGCCCAACAGGTTCCCATTATACTAGTTAATCTCACTATTAATACTAGAAGAGTTATATACAATATCGAAAAAAAGATTACAGATGGATCTGAGAGCAATATATGTTTCAGTAGGCTACAATGTCATGAGTTGCTTTTGCTTTCATAGATTTTCTGCCAATTGGGAATTTTCCCGCAAGAAAGTTCCAAAAATCTTCTCAGCCTCTAGGAAACTATTTGTTTGGCGCACTTAACTTAGGAGCTCTTAAAATTTTGTCAAACACATCAAACCAAATGGCCCCCAGGCAAAGATCTTGCATAGCAAGTTTCAACCCACACAAACTTCTAGTGCTAGCTTGTGAACCCCTGGAAGCACAGGCTTACAAAGGACACTGAGTATAGAGGGGGACCTTCTAAGGCTTTGATCCTCCATAAAGAAATGAACATGAGAAGTTTCCTTAATTTCACCAGATCTGGTGCACTGGTTGTACAGTACCTGTTTATTCATTTGTTTTGTATTTAACTGCAAGTCTTTGGGGCTAAGACTGCCAGTCCAGGTTATAAAGCCCCTTATGAAATAGGGATCCAGTCCTGGCTGGAAGCTGCTTTAGTACGGTTAATCATCATAACTAGCCTCAAGGACTAGCTCTCTGTCTTTTTCTCCCCCCATACTTTACAAAGTGGTAAGCAATCTTTCTGGATGCACCTTCTCAGAACTCTACCTCATGGCATGACAACCATATACGCTGTTCTCAGCAGCCTCTTACAAGAAGCTCTGCATAGAGAATGTCCAATGCCAATTGAAAGAAGGCTGGCCTCCAAAGGATGCTGCTGCAGAATGATTTCGTGCACACCTGGCCTCTGTACCAGGCCACATCAACACAAATTAGAATACTGTGATCAAACCTGATAAAATGAATTTCTATAGATGCTACATACAATGCAAGATGAATGTTCACTTTTTTATTTATGCAAAAAAATGAAGTAAATGATGAATTATTCAAGACACAAGTGTATCTTCCTGTAGAATGGTGCCCTGCACACTTGCAGCTCTGTTTGTCGTATTTATAATACAGTGTGAGCTCAGGTAATCTGAAGGACAAGGATCATGCAGAGATGCAGAGCACCACGTCACAGCCTCTCCAATGTTCACATTTGTCTTTTCTTACTATACCTAATAAAGCTCAAATGACAAAAGGTGACATACTGTATGTGTTTTATCTCATTATTAATTAAGCGTATTTATCTCTTAAATCAGATGTGACTTGCACCACAACATCAGTAATTAAATTAAATATTGATGTGTGATGGTTGTGTGCCGAGGCTGCATGGGTAAGTGGAATTGCCATATCTAATTAACATCTTGCAGGAGTAGCCCCATTAGGTTTGTTAGTTAAATCTCCAAGTGGTAACACTAACAAAAGTGTAACTACCACTTAACAACCCTAATTAATAGGAGCCTTATCAGATTTGATGAATATCTTCATCTCTGTTTTGGGGGCTGTTGACTAGACTTTTGTTGTATTATTGTGAGGTTGTGAACTATTTAGAACTGGTAACTCTGCTGTGCTTTACCTTCAAGTCTGTGTGGCAAGGCTGCTTATTTGCTCTTTTGAAGAAAAATATAGCAGCATCATGCGGTTAAAGATCAGAAAAGCACTCAAGATGACCCTCCTTGCCAAAATTTCAGCAAGGGCTTAGACCTCCTTCTTCTCGGGAGTAGTACATTGCATGTGCATGAAAGAGACTGCATCTATCTAGAGAGCCCACTTAACCTCTCTCAAACAGGTAAGGTTGGCTGGTGCCCTAGGTTCTGAAATGTTACCTTCTGCCTTACTACATACAGACCTTGGAGAAAGCTATAAGGATTTTTTTTTTAAAATGCTCATTAAATTCCATTGTCTTAAAAGCAGTTCAGCAATGCCATCACAATTCTGATTACTGTTCTACTGTATGCTGAACTGAGAATACAAAATTACTTCACTTGGGATTAGATACAGATTCCAGCCAGGATTTCAGGGCGAACTGCAACTATATTGCTCCTTGCAAAATATAATTCAAATAGTAGTTGTTACATAGTCTGGGTATGTTACATCATTTGAAGTGGTTAATGCTCATGTTCATTTAACTACTACAGATGCTATTCTCGGCTGTGACTGAGCAAAAAAAAATCAAGTGCATTACAAAACTGCTCCCCAATTTGTGCTTTAGAAACCGTTTAAAAGCTAGCCATCCTTCCCAAGAGTCAGAGAAAATTCTTCACTGACAAGACTCCTGCCACTCTTAAAAGTAAATGACAATACAGGGCATTGTGTCTGACCAACTGTCTCAGGGCTGCTGCAATTCCATCTTGAGGTTCTGGCAATAATAACAGTGTCAAACGCCAATTTTCTTCCCTTCTTTCTGATTACAGCTGATCTTGGCTGGGTTAATGATGTTTATTGTTCTCTGTAATGAAATTGTACAGGTGATATTTCTTATTCCATTATCACCATGTCTTTCTGCCCTTCTCTGTTTCTCCTACAAGTATCTACCTCCCCTATTTTATTTACTTTCCCACTTGTGTACAAGAGTAAGTTACAATTTGGATTTTAAAATGCTGTAACACTTTGATTAGGAAAAAAACCTGGGTATTTTGACTTAAGCATACTGGTCCAACAGCACAGAACTGAGCTGAATCACAGTCAAAACCAATGGTTTGCTAAGTGGAGAAGCAATAATGGAGAAACATACACCTGAATGCAGACAAACTGATCATTTAAAAATCAGCAAGTATTACTGGTAATAAAATCAGTGAGCATTTGTCTTGAGCTTTGTATCTTCAAATAATTTCTAGGATCAGCTGGTTAAGCAACACTAGAGATGACTATCTGGCTACATAAGTAACTGGTTAAAACACCTGTATCTTCTGGGAGCCTAGGTTCAGTTGAGCCATAGGTGAGCATGGATAGAGTTTTACAGTGGATGGCTTTTCCAAATACAGACCTTCAAAACGAGCACCACCATAGGACACTTCAATGTTAATCATCAGTCAGTAGCAACAAGCATTTGTCCAGCAACCTAGACCTTTACTTTCATCATCCTAGCTGTGCTGTATACGTGCTGTTTCCCTCTGGTCACCCTGCCTGACAGATAGTGTGATCTCAGAACACACTGCTCTTGTGACACAGCTGACATCAAGAAATACTGATATCTCAAGAGCAGGGGCAGTTAGCTGTGTTACTTTAAAGTCATCTCCCTCCTTCGCACTCAGTTGGAGCAACAAGCCCCAACAACATGACCACGTATTTTACCAGCTCTTCAGGCCTTCACAGCGTGGAGCAATGTCTGAGATTTTATTTTGGTAACTACTCTGCAACAACATACAGCTTATTTTTGAGCAGGAGTTCTCCCAGGCCCTACAGAGCAGTGACCCTCTTAGGGATACAAGGCATAGTAATAAGAGACAAGCTAAGCACCTTCGATGCTTAGTGGCTGTTCCCAGAGAGTGCATTACTCAGTTATTCCTGCCATGGCAGCTGCTAATAACTGTATTTCTTGTTTACTATACCAAAACAGAAACCTAGCCCAGCATAACACACAAATCTGCATCAGTACCTTGCCCTGCACAGAAGCTACCTGCACTACTAAATAAAACTTAGTAAAGAATCAGGGCTAAAGTCCCAGTCACCCTAAACCTACTGCTGGATCCACACAAACCCTTGTTACCATTCCACTCTTCCACCTCCCCCACCAACCCTTACACATTAGAAGAAAGGTGCTGTCACTTTTATAAGCTGTTTTTCCTCTCACAGGTACCACCTACCATCATGACTCGGCAGTAATTAGTCGGTTAATCAAAGCCAGGCTGCTTCAACCCTTAAAAATAGCATGAGTACATAGAAAAGGCTTTCTGGTTCTTTCTAGAGTCTAGGTAGCAAGAAGAGTCTGAAGGGAAATAGAAAATGCTAGACCTTGTTTCACCAGATACTGCTCCACATGTAGTACAGCATCTAGCCAGGGGGGAGAGACTTCTTTTGGTCAGACACAAACGCTACCTGTGCCTGTTTAGCAGGTATAAGCAAGCTGAGAACTTCTCACCATGCAGATACTAAATGCAAATGTTAACTGTGCAAACATATTGCTCATGTTTTAGTGAAGTAGCAGACCAAGCTCTCTTATTTTTTCTACAGAGCAGAATCATACCTTCTTATGGGATGAATCTCCCTAAGTGTTTTGGGATGCAATGTTGGCAGCTCTTTTCCCAACACACTAAGGGGCAAATGAATTACGCTTTGTGCTAACCAGCTAGGCTGCCTGTCAGATTCACTGATATTCCAAGCAATGTCTCAAATGAATTTTAAGATGCATGTGCAATAGCTAAGTATTTAGCAAACTTTACTATCCTTTTAAGTGTCTACCTATATTGCTTGAGGAACCTGACTCTATCATTTTGTATTTAGGATTTTTTTCTTCTTTTCTACTGAGTGGTCATATTCTTGATTGAATGGTCAGTATTAATATATTACAACATTTGCAATCTACCAACAGTTTTGTGGCTACTTTTCCTTGAAGGATGTATTTCCTTTATTAAGACACAGACAAATTACAAAACAGATAGGTAAAGGTGCATCCATTTGAAATAATCTGCTACAAGCCAAATGCTAAAACACATAAAATGAAACAACCTTCACTACGCATGTATGAAATCATAGTTTTTCACAGTTTCTCTCTCATCTTTCACCCTTCATATTTTTATTATGAAGAACATTTTATTACGACCTTAATATTTTTTATTATTATGTTAGATATTTAATAATATTTTAAAGACATATTCTTTTAATGTGTTATGTGTTGATGCTGTTAGACTACTCATCCAAATCCAAGTCACAATCTTAACTCAAGCCAAGTAAGTCTTCTCCCTGTGTGCAACATAGAGACATTTCGCACTGAGAAAAGCTTCCTGCAAAGGACTCTCATTTTATGATTGATTTTGGCCAGGTGAGGCAGAATTGCCCTTTCCTGCAGGCTGCCAGTGGACACCCATCTCTTTGGGCCTGCTAGAGGACTGCGCTGTCCTTTCTCATGCTTGGTTTCTCAGGCCCATGGCCAGATGCTCGCGCTAACAGCATCGCACACTGAGAGAAAGGTCACGGGCATGCACTTATATGACTATTCTACCCATTGTAGGGATATCTGATGTGGAATATGGACTTTTTGTAATGCCACTGGTCACAGTTGAGGGTATTATTCTTAGAGAGGTCACAAAAACAACCTAAAAAGCAGAAGACGTGCTGAAGAACAAGCCTTGTCCATAAAGGAGGGGAGTTCATGGCAGACAAGCAGAGGAACAGCAGAGACAAGAGAAATGACTCTTTTAGTAAAATGACTCACATTTCAGACTAGTTTGGGACCCTGAGTTATTGCTAGTCAGACAGCCTGCTCCCTAAAGACATCAGCACCAGCATCTGCCAGTACTTGCCAGGTGCTCCTTCGGCTCACCCTGTTCCCATGCCCACTCGCTCATTCCAGTAATGCTGGGCTCCCGTTTCCCTCTCCAAGCCATACGAACTTTGATGGCAGTGGAACCATCCAGATTTCATGCTTTTAAATAGCACATGCTGTATTCAATGAATTTCAAAGACACGCTAAACTCAAATTACTGCTATCCATGGATCTTGAGAAGCTTTTATAAATGGCTGCATTACAGTGTAGTACAAAGCAGTGATTTCCATAATGCTTGTCTAATGTATAGAGCATTTTACATAGAACAGGCCCTGTTTCATCTTGAAATGCTTTTTAATTAATTCAATTCATTAATACTGCTTGTCATGGCTAAACTCTTGAGACTTAACAAAAACTTTACTTCAGCACTTGTCAACACATTTCATTAAAACATATGTTTTTGAATGCTTTCTGATAACATCACTATTCTTCATATGCAGAGTGCAGTACTTAAATGTATTAAACAGAGAAGAGGGCTAGCAAAAACCTTTACTCTATATTGACAATGCTGCGTTTAGAGATGAGAAATGGGTGGGCCAGCCTGGGTGTCATTCTTTTCATGACCCCTAAATTAACCAAAGTGAAACCTCTCCCACAGTTTATGTGGGGACATCCTGTTCTCCCAGCACCTTTCTAAGAGGTCCTCACTTCTGTCACATTTCATGTAAAGAAGGCAGAGACAGAGTTTAGGTAGAGTTTGTAGTTGGACAGACCTTTTAGGTTTGACAGATGACTATATATTGGACAAAGGTGGGGATGAATTCCATATCTTCTTCTGACGAGGCAAAAACCTGAAGATTCCTCATTGTTGAGGTCGGATCACTAAGGAACCTCAAACTAGCAGCAAAATCTGAAAATCTGTGCAAGACGAGCACGGCGCGGGGAGTATGGGCGGCCTACAGATGTAGGCTGCACTCCTTGACCAGTTACCGACTGTTCGGTCTGGCAGCAAGCAACGCCTGCGAGACCTGAGGGGACTGTACCTGGGCTGCAAGCGCACATTGACAGCTCATGTCCAATCTTTCATCTACCAGTATCCCCCAGTGCTCCTCTGCAGAGCTGCTCTCAATCCATTCATGCCCCTGTCCGTATTGATACTGGGGGTTGCCCCAATGCAGGTTACCTGGTTGCCCCAGCCCAGGTACAGTCCCAGGACCTGTACCCACTGGCTTGCTCTGGAAATGGCAGGGCAGAAATCTTGCTTTGCTCCAAAGAGTCCAGAGGCACACAAGTCTCTCCCATCTACAAAACTATGAACAACTCTTGCTGTCTGCAAGATGGCACACCAATTTGTAAGGTTTCTTTATGTTCAGTGATCATGGAGGCCTGACCTTGAAGCCCCAATTTATCAGTTGTCTGCTTTTTTTTTGCAGGATGAGTATAACCAACACTACGAAAGCATCACTCAGGAACTTGTCCCCTGTCCCACTGTTGCTCCAGCTCAGAAAATACCATGGCCCTGTTGACAGGGTGCACTGCTGCAGCTTTTTGTCTCACCTTCCCACTACACAGATTTGTGTTTCCACTGACTATTGATGTAGTGGCAGTTGTAGCTCTAAAGCTCTGCTCCTTGCTTTCAGGGTGAAACATTCTCTGTGAGCTTTACACCGAACTCCTCTGAACTCTCATTTTCTAGCTGATGACATACCAGCCTCTTAGAGGCCAAGTGCAAGGTCCTGCACCTGCATTGGGGCAACCCCCAGTATCAATACAGACAGGGGCATGAATGGATGGAGAGCAGCTCTGCAGAGGAGCACTGGGGGATACTGGTAGATGAAAGATTGGACATGAGCTGTCGATGTGCGCTTGCAGCCCAGAAAGCCATTCATGTCCTGGGCTGCATCAAAGGAAGTGTGGCCAGCAGCTTGAGAGGTGATTCTTCCCCTCTACTCCGCTCTGGTGAGACCCCCTGGAGCACTGCATACAGCTCTCAGGTCCCCAGTACAAGACAGACATGGACCTGTTAAGAGTGGGTCCAGAGAAGGGACATGAAAATGGTCAGAAGTCTGAGAGAGCCGGGGTCGTTCAGCCT
Organism: Buteo buteo; assembly: GCF_964188355.1. NCBI lineage: Eukaryota > Metazoa > Chordata > Aves > Accipitriformes > Accipitridae > Buteo > Buteo buteo. Next base: position 423,475 of record NC_134186.1, on the reverse strand, counting down.
GGAGAAGAGAAGTCTCTGGGGAGACCTTATTACAGCCTTTCAATATATAAAGGGGGCTTATAAGAAAGATGGACAGAGACTTTTTACCAGAGCCTGTAGTGACAGGACAAGGGGCAATGGTTTTAAACTGAAAGAGGGTAGGTTTAGATTGAACATGAGGAGGAAATTTTGTACAATGAGGCTGGAGAGACACTGGAATGGTTTGCCCAGAGACTTGTAGATGTCCCATGATTGGAAGTGTTCAAGGTAAAGTTGGATGGGGTTTTGAGCAACCTGATCTAGTGAAAGATTTTCCTGCCCATGGCAGCAGAGTTTGACTAGATGATCTTCACAGGTCCTTTCCAACCCAAACCATTCTATGAACATCCAATGAAGAACATTACTATTCTGGAGCAAATTATTAAGAAAGGCTCTTTAATTTCCATAGATGAGTCCATCCTATCTGGACTTCTCTGATCTGTAGTAATCTATAATTGTGGATTGTATTTGAATTGACCTAGGGATGTGTTCATCACTAAGAAGAGAAGTGTTCCCTTCACAATCCTACAAGGCAGCCCATCTGCTTTCAAGCCCTCCTTCCACCTCAAAATAGATCTTCTTTTCCTTTTATCACCTCTGAGATACACACTGTCACACAGCTGGTACAGTGGCACTGGGAAGAAAGTGCTGTTTTCCCCAGTGCAGCCGAAGTCTTCTAATGCTTGCAACGAATCACATAAAAGCAAATTGTCCAAGACGGGGTGACAGCCATATATTAATATTCAAGAGTTCAGAACGTTTGACCTTTAAATTACATACCTGGACAGAATGATGCCTTATGCTCTGCATATCGTTAACCAGAGTGCAGTGTGGACCCATGGATCCAGGAATACTCTGCTCTACCTAAGGAACAGAGGAACAGGATCCTGTTGAACATTTATACATCCTGGATTATAGACAGTACCTCCTTCAAACAGATCAGACTGGTGCGGGAGAAAAACTTGCCCTATATCTCCTCCCAGTGCTTCATGTCTGTGTCTGCTCCACATGGAAACACACTGGACAAGGAAAAAGACTGGAAAACTGGCCTTTTCTGGATGTCTGAATTACAGAAAACACATTTATTTTAAACAATAGGAAAAAAACATTTGTCTGGATGCTAGTGATTTTTTTTTTTAAAGGCAAAATGCTGTCCCAGGAGAGATTTGTTAAACGGCTGAGTAATGTAAATATTGAAAACACTTTCTGTAACATTTCCACTGATTATTTAGTGTGTCCTGCCTATATCCCAGGCCACGCTGTCAATCTGTATTTTAAGCCACCTTTCTGTCTTGCTGGCTATGGACTCTAATGTTTTTTAATATCTCCTGTGTGTGTTTTGTGTAGTGGAATACTTTACAAATCAAAATGTTATTGGGGAATAAGCCCATGATCTCCTGTGTAACATTTCCTGGCTCTACTGCACACACATCTATTGTTCAAGATTGAATTGGTCCCAAGAAGCATCAGAGCATGTGAAAGCCGCTATGAATTTTGCAAAGTGGCTTCAGGGCAGTAAAGCACGTCACAAGAATAAGGTGCAAAATCTGAAAGTCCAAATTTAGGAATCTCAGTCAATATTAAAGACTGAAAAAATAAGTCAATGCCCTTGGTTATAGCTTATGCACTTTTATCTTGTGACATTCCTAATATAGTTGAAAGGAGCATGCATAGCCAGGACACGAAATAAATCCAATTATTAAATAGGTTTATGTGCAATTAAACTGTTAGCCTTTGCTTAATACTACATGTGATTCACAAGACTGATTTCATTAGCCTTTTTTTTTTTCCCTCATAGTTGTTGCATTCCTCTTTTATTCAGTGTTTTTTACCTCTCTTACAGTGTGCCTTCTATTTAGTCCTCAAGAAATTGGGGTCTTTTGGAAAGTGTAATGCATTTCTACGTGAGCTAGCTCAGTTGAAATCACTCATATTCAACTTTGTGCAGCATTTTTTCATAGAGAGATCAAAACAAAACTGCCAAGAAATAGCACATTCCACTCAAAGAAGGACATTGAGAGAACACGCCTTTATCAGAACCAATCTACAAGATTTCCCTTGGAAATTCCACTAGAGCTTTCAATAAACTCCCACATAGGTGCTTACTAGGGTCCCCTGGCCAACTGGTGTTTGGCAAACACGCAAAGGGACGAACACGCCATTGTTCCCGATGTTAACTACCTTTGTTAAAAATGGGATTCAATTCACACTGTCAGAAGCGTATGACTGCTTTTTTCTTGTTTTCTTATTGCAAAGCTGCAATGTACTATGAGATTGAATTGAAGGTTTGATTAAGGTCAATTAATTGTATACTTATTATAATAATTATGTATTCAAAAACCTATAGAGAAAACATTAAACTTCAGTATATCTGTTTTGCTGAAAGCATTTTGTGTGAGAAAAATCACCTGTGTCATCCCAATTTACTTAAGGTCTGTGCAAAACAGTAACATATGAACCCCCAAAATAACTAAAAATTCTTTATTTAAAATTCCCTGAAATGAACTGAAGTTTCCCTGTTTACTGAGAGACAGAATTCCTCAAGGACATGGTTCAGAGAATTACCCTGATAAAATAGATATGAATTATAGAGAGAAGCATATGTGTGGGGAAAAAAAGAATATTTTATGTGTAACTAAGCACAAGAAATGGTAAAAAATAAAAACCAGTAACAAGAAACTATTTCCAAATTTGTTATGTATGCATACAACATATAGCCTAATGCAAAGTTATATGTTGCAGTTATTTAATATCTTTCTTCAAAGGTTTTGCTAATACATCAACAACTGAACATCTAAAGGGGAAAAAATATTTCTCTTTATAGTTTTAGATAATTGTCCCTGAAAAAAACCCAAACCTTTAATTACAACTCAGATGAAGAAAGCTTGATTTGTGTGCTGTGCCCAAATGCTGAGGAGTCGGATGTAAAATATTTGTAATATTTAGGGAACCCTGAGTTTTACATAAAAGTAAACAGCATTGCCTGAAGGCACAATTTCCAGCAACACAATAAAATGTGCAGTGAATTTATGGCGGCCATCCATTAGCTCTTACCAAGGCAACGTCGCCCATATCTGTCGTCCATCATTATAATAGAGGGTTAATGCACCGAATTTACATAAAAAAGTCATATTGTCTGCATGAATTATTTACACTCTCAGCTGTTTTTACAGCTTGGTTTCAAGCTGGATTCTGGGAGAGATTCTGCCAGTAAATTACTCTGTGGAGACCTGACTGTATAACTACAAACAGAGCTTGCAATGAAAAGAAAAGAAAATGGGAATGCACAAGTCAGTAGTTGGAATGGGAGAACAAGCTGTGGGCTTTTCTTTCAGAAGGAAGAGGTAGGGCAGGCAAGTGTCAAGAAAGCTCACGCGCGAAGTTCTGTACGTGCAACTATGTGTTAGTGTCTGTCTTTTTCACAGCTGCACACATCAATGCAATTCTGTTGTAGATATGCTTAATTCCCAGTCACATATTCACAGATCAGAATACTTAGTCTTTGTAAATTGATACACTGTTTAAAAAAAACACCCTCCCCCCCCCAATCTATTTATTGTGCAGCAAAACCAAGCAATCCACATGCAATTTTTGCCTACTTTTCCTTTATACTAACATGTACAATTTCAAAACATCAGGAACATCAGTCCATCTCTGGCATGGACTAAGCACATTCCGTGTCCTCCTTCACACCAGAAAGCCAAAGTTCCTGTCGAAACATACAGTAGAAAATCTTCAAATACTTCGGTGAAATTTTATACTTTCACAGGCAGTTGGGCCTAACAATTTCAAACCTCTTAGTTTTTCCAGGTATGCTGAAAAGTGGCGTCCAAGACACAAGTCCTAGATCTATGCCTAGAGTGATGATATCTAAGTGAAAACTTTAGTATATGAAAAGAGGTTCTTCTCAGTTTGATCAGATTTTAGCACATATGCACAACCTGAGGGAAAGGCAAAAGAAAAAACAAAAACAAACCCTAAATCCCCCCAAAACTCTTTGAAAGCTTGGGAAACAAGTCCCTTGCAAAAGAGTCTGCTCACGGACATGCAGCAGTCCTCCACAGATGTTTCAGCAAGGTTCATAAAGATAATTCCACAGAGCTACAGGCCTGACTACAGAGCAGGAGGCTCCCTCCTGCTGAAGCTTATGGCAAGGACAATATATTCTTCCACAACAGTGAAAAGATAACTAAAGATCCCTAAAGAAGCGTGACCATTTGCTATTAATTTCCTCAAGATTTTACCACTGAAACCTTTGTCCCCTACTACACTGCGAATAGCCTGTTTCTCATAAAAAACAACACCTTGCTAAGCACACATATTTTGAAGCACCATAAAGATTCTGTTGTTTTTAAATTATGCTGGTTTCCTTTTTAAAAAAAAATACATACAGCACTCCCCTTTCTCTCTCCTGGCAGGTCCGTGCCTTTTCCCCACTGTGGTCAGAGGTGCAGGCTCCCGTCCGCTGCTCCAACTCTTCCCCCAGGCTAAGGGATGGCCATGGTTTCGTTATTCTGCCAACTGCTCCTCAAGGGCAGGCACCGCTCACGCCCAGAGGATTTGAGAGCAGTCCGCCCTGGGAAGGCAGAGGAGGACAATTCTCTGGAGAAGTGTGAGCTGAGAAGCCTGAGAAAGGTATGGGGTCTGCTTAAGGATCCATTTTCTTTGTGCAAAACCCAAGAATGTTAGAGAACTGTAACAGAGAAAGGTTTCCATGACCATGCAGTGTTTCTGACTAAGGGCCCTATGCCTGGAGAACGTCCCTATCCCTGGGGCCTTCTGCTGCTTGCTCACGCTTGAACAATTTTTTACAGCAAAGACTTTTTTTTCTTCCCATTCTAGTCACCTCATTTTAGCTTTGGGCTGCAGCTTCCTGTCAGGTAACTCTGGACCTTGGACCCAACAGCCTTGGATGCTCTTCTCTTTCCCCTATCTTGCTCCAGCAGCACGTGGACAGAACTACTGCCACCTCTGCCTGTGTGACTGTTCCATACACGGAAGGCAGAATTTACTGAACTTTGCATCAAAGCCAACAAAGCTACAAGGACTGCACAGGATTTACTCTGCTGAGCCAAAAGGGGAAGAGCAGAAGAACTTTCTGCATTCCCTGGGGAGATGCATCTCTCCAGGGTGCACGATGTCTGGTACAGCCAACAGCTTCACAGTTCTTAGCAGACTTTTGCTGTTCACAATCTCCAAAGAGCAACAAGATGGTCTTTGCCCATCCTCATTTTGTTGATGCTTGCCTTTCCTTTCTCATTTGCTCCTAGATATTTGTCCCTTCTGCATTTTTATCACATAATTAACTTGACAACAGCTCTCCGATAACAGTGTACCTGAGACTCAGGTGTGCCTCTCTGATCACAGCAGGCCACCTGCTTGGAAAACAAAGGGAACTCATGTTGACAGGTTTTTTTTTTCTCTTTTACAAAAGGGAGTGGACATAGAAGGATAAAAAATAAGGAACAGCTGTGCTGCTTCAGGGTATGTTTTTGCTAAGCCAAGAGACCTCAGACTTCTGCTTGTGATGAAATGTAGCCACAGAAAGCAGAGGGGCTGCCCCAGGACATGGGAATACTCAGCACTGTCTCACTACAAGAACGACATAAGAGACCTGCCTGCTGTATTTATAGAATGACACGTGGAAATTGTCTTGGATAAGCAATGACATCCAGCAAGCTCTGGACCATGGTTATTTGATAGCAGTCAGTGAATGTCACCTGAAACTATTAAAGCTACAGGGTCAGGGAAGGTCTATTATTATGAAATCCACTTTCTCCTTGAAAAATGGAATTTCATATGTTATTTTGGGATTTATTTGAGCTAGCTTGTTTCCAGCTCATTCTGTAGTTGATCAAAACTGGGACTACCCAATCCACATTTACTAAGAATTTCCACAAGCTTTACCTGGCTTCTTGCTCTGCTATTCCATAATAATCAAGTACCATAGTTACCATGGCAACTGACATTAACTGATGCAACTGATATTAACTACAATTCTGTTTCCTCTACAGTGTATCACACATTTGGTATGAGTCTGACTTTAGATCCTGCTGTTCCAGGTCAGGAATCACCCTCCAAACTCATGCAAGGCAGAGTCCATGACCCTGCTAAGTGAAACCACTGCACGCTCTCAAGTCCCTGCCATGGCCCCAGAGGAGCATCCCTGCTATACTGTCACACCAATCCCATAGCTCCAACAGCCATTTTTTCCCTGAAGGACATTCAGAGGCAGGTTCTGTGGCCCAGCCATGCTGTGAGAAAGCTCTGTACAATAGCATGTGGCACCACCAAATTACAAATAGACTGGACCACTATTGGTAATTCTTCCTCCTGATTGTTTACACCCTTTAAATATTTGCAGACTTATGCACCATCCTCAGCTGCAGGTGAGCCAAGCTATACATATTTATCTCACTTAATCTTCCCTCATAAATCAATCTCTCCAGTCAATCTCTCCACTCCCTAATTATTTTTGTTGCTCTTCTCTGAACTCCCTCCAATGTGTCAATCAATATCTTCCTGGTAATGAAGTGCTTTGTAAGGAGCACAGTATTCTACAGGCAGCTGTTCGGAAGCTGTATACAGTGCAATGATGCAACCAACGTGGATTTTTCAGTCTTCATTGGAAGGATGATCTAATGGTAAGGACACCAGCCTAGGGTTTTGGAGACCTGGGCTCCTGTTCCTGCTCTGAGAGACTCTTTGTGTGACCTTGGTCAAGTCACTTAGTCTGTTCCTTAGTTAAAGCATCTATAAACACTGTGTTGTTTGGTACACACAAACAGTGAAATATGATGGTATGGGGGGCAGGATAAGGATCTGGCTATGTAGACAGGAAACACTAATACCCAACCAAATAGCAGTTTTCTAGTGTAGTTCATTCACTATTGATATGGGTGTACGTCTAGCTGTTCCTTGGTACAGTGCTGTTAAACACCATCAGACAGCAGTGTACTGGCCGTATGGCTTGCCAGTTATTGTACCTGTGGCTTTTAGCATTTGCTATATTGTGACTACATCCTTTAGTTTCACTTTTAGCTAGTCTCATTTATTACGTGTTCATTCAAACATGAGGACAGGCTTCAGTTGCATCTTCCAAAAAAGCATCATTTCAAATCCTAGAACTTCTGTTTTCTAACAATTGAGTTGTAGATTTCCTTCATAAGGTACAGTGCGATGCGAAACACTACATCTTAATATGGCTATCAGTACACTGCTGTATCCCAATATCAGGTCCAGAGTGGGCTCTGGGGGTTAATCTGCTGCCTCAAGGCACCATGTGAGCAATATCATTCAAGAGTGTGCAACTACTATCTGCAGAAGGCCCTCATTTCTCCCATCTTACACCTTGCACAGGTTGACTTCCACGGAACAAGCACAGAAGTCTACCTGGTTTGATCACTCAGGTACTTACACTGGTATAAAAGCAGCACTAGATTCTTTGAAATTGTTCACCCTGTTACTTTTTCATGAACTGAATAAACATTGTGTACCATGAAATATATATAAAGACATGCAATTAATGCATGATTAAAACTTTTCTAACTAAATGACTAAGTTTTTATTTTAAGATTCTCATGTTCTTTTCCTTTCTCTTTTAGAGGAGAAGGTTAGGAGTATCAAAATAACTGAAGAAAGCAAAGAAGTCTGAGGATTGCAGTTATGATTCATCAGGCTCCCAGAAATGCATTATAATGTACTATAGGCTGTAAGACTAAAAATTATTCCCCACTGAAATGGTATTCACACAGCTTCTGCTGTACTGAGGCGTACATCGTAATATAATCATAATAACGAAAGTAAGTTTCCCTTGGGGATTATACCTCTGTGTGATTTAATCCTTAAATTTGTTTTGCTTTCATCCCCAGGAGAAGAGAGATTTCAGTTATAAAGTATTCTTCCTAGAAATATCAGACACTGCACATGCATTCATAATCTGCACTTGCATTTACAAAGCCCAGGCCAGGGGGTAAGCAGAATTGGAAGCATAAGTGTTACCATTTTGTTTGAAGAAACATGGTTTATTTTTCAAAAGAAGAAGGGCATAGCAGAAGGAGGAGTCCTGCTCATCCAGGAAAGTTCCCCATATAACTCTCCCCTCATGTAACAGAGGACATGATTTGCTTTCAAAAGAGGGCTGTCACTCAGAAAGTCTGAAAAGTAAAGATCAGAGAGAAAGGGTTTTGCGTGATAACAAATAAAGTGTGGAATGAAATGGAAACTTAGCATCAACACTTCAAGAGTTTCTGTGTAATTCTGGGTCTTAATCTGTATTTTAGAAGACAGTGTAGGCATTTCAGAGGGTAGGTCACAGTGACTTTCAATATGACATGGATATTTGAGGTCCAGGTGTTCCATAACATTTTGCAGTCAAATTTTGAGGCTGGCTTCTAGAAGAACTATGTATCTAAAGCCTGAAGTAATTCACAAGAATGAAGCACAAGTTCCTAAATCACTTTGCCTTTGCAATACTGATTGGTATAACAGCTAAATGTCTAAAAAAGAAAGTCTTGAACTAGACTTCTTAATGATTTAGATACTTTGAAAATTTGTCTTTAGTGATCTTATTTCAACTAATTGACTTCTGTATACCTGGATCACAAAACAAACATCAGAACATGCCAGCTACATGTACTATGTCTATATGACTATATAGACAGAAAGCAAACAGACACTTCCATGTTCTTGCTTGTCGTTCTAATGCATACAAGAGACAAGGAAAGAAAAAGCATTTATCAGATCTGAGGAAGGCCATTTTACACCATTTGTGATGGTGAATGCTGACACAAGCTGCAGGCCTTGAGTTTTTGATATGCTAGCCATCCACTTCCTGATCTTTTCTTTCATCTGCAGAATAAATCTGGACTTTTGTCTTTAAAATTAAACATGAAGTCTTTGTTCAAGGCAGTCCCTACGACATGGGATACCCTCATAAGAGGGGATGGCATTTCCAGCTCATACCTACACATGTCCAGTATTTTCTGGTGTAACTACACCTGGGTTTCTGGGCTTCACAATGATCTATTAACAACAAAGAGCCAAAAGTGACTTCAGCAGGTCTTGACTTAAACGCCTCAGTCATAAAACCCAAAGGCTGAACACCTAAAAGCTCTATTGCTGCAGAAGCTGTCTAGCAAAATCCATACTACAGAAACAGTTTGGAAATAGCAGCTTAAGATGCACAGTGGTCTAATAACAGTTACATCTGGTGAATTATATTCTAGCCTCATCTGTAGTAATTGTTACCACAAAGTGTGAAAAGAAAAGCAGCCAGCAGCATATTGATAATACAAGTCCAACTATTATCTGTTTATTCCATTGTTAAAACTGTTGTTAAACACAGTAGTCCTTTACTGAGTGATGTTACCCAATAACAGTGATTTTGTCAATACATTAATCATTATGCAGTCACCAGCATACCATGCTTTTCTTCTGTACACAAGTTTGTTCACAACACATGTTTATAACATTGAAATGGAATATATATTCTTCAGCTGGGATAGAGTGTGCTCACCTTTAAAAAAAAAAATTACTTCACTCACAAGCCAGTTGCACTTGGGATACACAAACCAAAAGGGAAGTATAGCCAAGTGCAGAAAACTTCATTTGCATCACACTAATCTTTATATATATAGTCATTTTCAAAAAGGTGCTCCTGAACTACAAATTAGATCACAAATCAAGGCTTATCTGTCAACAGCTTTCACCTATAGGAAACTATAGGAAAAGTTTACATTCTGTTACAGCTTTATCACCTTCTGGAAAAATCATTAAAATAATTTTCTTCCTATGACAGTCTTCAGGGAAACTGCTTCAAATACTAATCTGAGAAATACAATTCCTAATTAGCTACTTTCAGTAGACAGTAAACCACTACACTCCTTTTTCAAACATCTACTGGGGAACAAAAAAATGTAGTCATCTAGTGGAAATAATGAATGCCCTGCCATTTGAGCAATTTAAAAATAGCCTGGGAAAAAAAAAAAAGACAGAAAGACCCAGTTTGAATCATAAATATAGTATTAAAGATGAGTTACACATGCAGCTGGTATGCATAGCTACATACACTCATCAGTTGCAGCTGATACGTAACACATCCAATGTAGCATGCAGACCTAACATTTAACACACATGAACAGCTTGTCTCAGATGCTGCTTGTGGAAGGAGTAGCAGTGCTCAGAAGATAAATGTCCCCTTGATCTTTAAATGGTCAATTGTTCATACCACACCTTCAAAATCAATTGTTGGTTGCCAAGATATTCCCAGTTCCACTGGAAACAATGTGGAAGCAAAACCATTCTCATAATCTCCGAAGTCAGGACATAAAGGGACTCCTCCCCGCCTTTTTTTTTTTTTAATTTGCCTGCATAGCATCAGGAGCAAAGGCAAGCTCAAGAGCTCTGCAGTTGATTTTGTCACTTTCAGAAGCACCCCTGACTTTTCAGGCTGGATGTCAAAGTTGTGCCAAAAGCTTGTGAAGCCCTGGAAGAAAGAGGTCACAGCAGGAAAATACATCCTAGCCGGTTTCTTCAAGGCAGTTAATCAGATTGTACTTGTAGGAACATCAAACCAAGCATGTGTTTCTACTTCCTCATTGTGATGAGTTTAGAGTTAAGTAAGATGGAATGGGAGGAGACCTTTCAACATGAAAATCGCCTGGCAGGAAGTCAGAGTTGTGCACAAAGACCCACTGACTTCCCAGACCCCACCTTCAGGGTGCAGTGCATTACAGGGGAACAGGTATCGGTCTAGCAATCACAAACTCCCACAGGGCCTCCGGCAGAGCTTAAATGCTCAGAAGTACGTTGCTAAAGCTTTATGGGACTGACTTCTCCAGGGATTCAAAGCAAAGGACAAATGCCTTCTCTTTAGAGTGTTTTAAACAAGCTTCTTACAGAGATAGCTCACTAGCACCTACTGGCTTTATAGCAATGCACTTGTGTAATTGCATGCACCGTCATCTCCTGGTTTTAAGTGCGACAGTCTGGGTGCACATTGCCCAAGGTCTGAGGTCTAGCATCACTGTAAAAAGCTCTACAGCAGCGTGTTTTCCACTTATTTGGCTGGGCTGTCTTAGGATTCACTGCTCAGAGGATGTCATTTTGTGATACTGTCTCGGGGTACATATGTTTAACAACATAGATATAATGTCACACCAAGACAGCCTTTGGCAGTCTGCAAAAAATAACCTGAGATGAGATGGTATCGTGTCACGGCTGCATAGTACCAGTCAATATGACAAGTAGCCTGAAACCATAGATCCACTATGGTAATGCTTTTAGTGGCCAAATGATAAGTACTCTCCCCAACTCATAGCTGCTGCTTCTTGTGGCCAAGTGACAGCAAAAACCTCCCAGCTCATGGTCACGGGCTGCCCCTCTGCCCTGACTACTAGCATGACCACTTGGCAGGAGTCCTGCTGTAGCCTGCAGTATTCATAGGGCACATGCATGGCTAGGGCAGGATTCACATTAATATACACCAAGGAAGAATGTCACACTGCCAGCCACATGCAATCTTATGTTCTAAAGCACTGGAGTAAGACTGTTAATATAAACAGTCACTACACAATTTATTTCTAACCATTTTCCTTCAGTCAGCACCTATGTAGGAATTTTCAAAAAAACGCAAGTGAAACATTTGAGCAAACATTGCTAATCATTTTTAATCTGAAAGACACCACAGAAATGTTAAACATGAGCCACAACTTCAAAGCAGAGAATAAGAAAGCTTTTAAATAAATCGTGATGCAGTCTTACTGTGATTTGAGGAGAAAGTATCCTTAGTGCTTCTAGCATTTCTGGAATTCTTAAAGATCACATCCATTTTGCCAGCACTATGCCCAGCCTGGTCTGTCTTTGCCACTAGGATTCTGAGGCACAACAATACTTCAATGGAGAACTAAAACCCAGGTCTGGTTACAGCCAAAGCTTTGAGGAAATTACTCTTTCTATAATAGGTTATGGGGCTATTCTAAGGTGATGTACAGTATGAAGTTACTACACTGTAGCTGTGTTATTTATTTATAGCACAGCTGTATTGATCCCATAAAGCCTTCTTTAAGTATAGGGTGATTTGAATTAATAGCTTTTACCTTGTGCTAGGGGCCATGCAGACACGCTATAAATCAGACAGTCCCTGCCCCAAAGTGCTCACAAACCAGATTAGAACAAGATGCAGCAGGTGGAGGAGACAAACTTGAGGGGAGGGAGGAGGAGGAAGTGGAAAAGCAAGCAGCATTATGCACATTAAGCAGAACTCTCTGCTCAGCAACAGCTAGGCATTGCCAGCTGGCAGGGATCTGCAGGCATCAAAGATGAGTCTTCAGAGGGCCTTAAAGAAGGTTAAGGAAGTGACTGTTTTAAGGGAGTTTCCCTTATGTATGTATAAGAAATAGCCTGTGGGAAAAGCACATGGTGCTTGTGGGTGAAGCAGACTAGTAGACAGCTCTATCTTCCAAAAGGCTGGGTGCTACCGCTGGTGTAATGGGTCAAGAAAATTGGCCTGTGAAGTGTGCCTGATTTTCTTCCACTCACTCAGATATACCTCTCCATCTCTGAATTTCTACCCAGAACATTTAGAAGATAGTGAAATAGACTTTAAAGGTGCTAATGATCTAATTATAAAAACACACAAAAGACATCTCAGCATTTCAAGATAAATTCAAGCCAAGTGCACTGCCAACATGCCACACTCCATGCTTCCCCTTTGAAATAAATGGCTTTATGCACTTCAAAGAGGGCTTTGTTTCACTTGTTTAGCACAAGATGCAAATACATTGTTAGACAGAGCAGAAGAGAAAATGCATTTTGCACCATGGGGAGCAAAAATACCTGGCCAGCCACTCAAATAAGAATGACCTCAGGTTTGGGAGGCAGAGCAGGCAGGGGAGGCACTAGATTTCTTCTATCTATCTAGTTTATTCCATTTTAAATTAAAATTATTTTAAAAATCAAATCTCCCTGCAACAAGAGCAGTAGAGAGATTTTCTTAACAGAGCTTCCCTTGTACATACAAAGCCAGGGTAGGAGAACCGAACACAGAAATGGGAGTGTGGCCACGACACAGTCAGTGGGATTGAGTGCACCCTCAGCAAGTTTGCCGATGACACCAAGCTGTGGTGGTGCAGTCGACACACTGGAGGGAAAGGATGCCGTCCAGAGGGACCCTGACAGGCTTGAGAGGTGGGCCTGTGCAAACCTCATGAAGTTCAACAAGGCCAAGTGCAAGGTCCTGCACATGGGTCGGGGCAATCCCAAGCACAAATACAGGCTGGGCAGTGAGTGAATTGAGAGCAGCCCTGAGGAGAAGGACTTGGGGGTGTTGGTTGATGAGAAGCTCAACATGACACGGCAATGTGTGTTTGCAGCCCGGAAAGCCAACCGTGTCCTGGGCAGCATCGAAAGAAGCGTGGCCAGCAGGTCGAGGGAGGAGATTCTGCCCCGCTCCTCCACTCTGGTGAGGCCCCAGCTGGAGTACGGCATTCAGCTCCCCCAACATAAGAAGGACATGGACCTGTTGGAGCAAGTCCAGAGGAGGGCCACGAAGGTGCTAAGAGGGCTGGAGCACCTCTCCTGTGAAGACACGCTGTGAGAGAGTTGGGGTTGTTCAGCCTGGAGAAGAGAAGGCTCTGGGGAGACCTTATGGCAGCCTTCTACTACCTAAAAGGGTCCTACAAGAAAGCTGGAGAGGGACTTTTTATGAGGGTGTGTAGAGATAGGACAAGGGGTAACGGCTTTAAACTGAAAGAGGGTAGAAGATTTAGATTAGGTGTAAGGAAGAAGTTCCTCACCGTGAGGGTGGTGAGACGCTGGAACAGGTTGCCCAGAGAGGTTGTGGATGCCCCATCCCTGGAAGCGTTCAAGGCCAGGTTGGATGGGGCTTTTAGCAACCTGGTCTCACAGAAGGTGTCCCTACCCATGGCAGGGGGGTTGGAACTAGACGATCTTCCCTTCCAACCCAAACCATTCTATGATTCTATTTCACTGCATAAGAGCTCAGATATTTTTGGTTTTCCAGAAAAAAAAAAAACAACCACTTTTTTTAACAGCTCACACAACTGACATATGGGACAGAATCTTCTAATGCTCCCTGGCAAAAGATCACCAGATGCTTTCTTCCCCTCTGAGTGTGTTCCTGGAGAGGTAACTTTTGGAGGGCAGCATCTACCCTGACCCTGGGATAAGCAGGTGTGATAAAGAACTTGTTTCCATACTGCTGAGGATGCTAGCACTGTTCAGGCCCCTTACACCAAGTCTCAAGTAGAAATACATCTCCCATCTCCTGGCCCTCCCGTCTCAATGTAGGATACAACTGAGGTTGATCACCTCAGATCCATATCAGAGAGGAGATTATTTTATCTGGCAGAAATTAACCATAACCTCAGAGCTCTACAATTAGCTTAAGAAGTGTTTCTAAAAAGTAGACCAATCGGCTTGCTCATTAGCAAACTTGCTTGCCCCTCATCAGCTACTACCTACTGAGCAGAGACCTCAGCCTTGACTACACTAGAACTGCAAATACGCATTCACTCTGATGCTGATCAAACAGGGAGAAATGATGTGATAGACCCTGTAAAGGATGTGATACATTTGAAGCTGCTCTGCCCTGTGCTCTCCTTCATGGTGAGCTGCTGCAAGAGGCCAATGCAAAGGGGCTGGGAGGAAAACAAAACAAAATTCACCTTCTTACTTCTTGCAGCTACTAGGAAATTGTGTTCCTTGAAAAAAAAAAATCTTTCTGTTCTGATTGTGGTCCTGTTTCAGTAGAGCTCATCTGAGATGGGAATTACAGCAGAATCATGCAGTACTGCGATAATATGGGAATTTCTAGGGAAGCCACACAGTGGAGGCTCTCGAGAAGGAGACGTGGCTTTTGAATAGCAGCTGATGAACTTAATGCAGGAAAGAAAGAAAAATCTGTGCACATTTGAGCAGGATATCCACTGACACACAGAAAAAAAGTCAGAGGTTGGGTTTTCCCTTTACTTGCCAGTTCTGCAGGGCATGCGAGAGAGATCCTGAAAGACACTTCACACTTGGAAGAAGTTATGCCGTCCTGAAATTGGTTCACTCCCGATCTGGCATCCGTTTCCAACCACCTACTTCTATCAGGGTCCCTTCACCATAAGGCAGGTACTTGAAAACGTTATTAACTTTCCTGAGCAAAGCAAAGTAGCTTGCAGGATTCTGAAAATTTTAATCTGGCACTGTGTAAAGAGAGACTGGAAGGGGGTTGAGGCCTTTCATCTTAAATTTAATAAGGTAGTGGCTAGGGTTGGCACTGCCTATCCTCTGTGCTCTCCAGGCATTTCACTCCACACCTACAATTTACTGGAGTCTTTCCACAGGCTTTGCCTTTCCCAGGCACACAGGTGGTATAACTGAGAGGACAAAGGGAAAGAACTCCGTATTGTTTTGGAAACACTCCCAGTCCAAACACCAGTTTCATTCCCCAGCTGCCCTCCACATGATGTAATGGCCATTGCGTATGCATGACAATTGTGTCCAGAACATCTCAGGATCACCACGCCTGGGCTGCACTCTCCTCACATGCACCCAGTCTCAGGAATGTTTTAACAGCAGTAACTTTCCTCCACCTGCTCAAACTTGGCACCCCCCTCTCCTCTATCCCAAATCAGGACAGGGAAGCTCTCACGTATTTCTTCCCAGACATTATCTGGCTCAGCACAGTGATGACAGAACTGACTAAAGCTTCATTATGAAATATGGAAACATTTCAAACCTCCTGCTCCAACTTTAATTTGTGCATTATAGCTGCTGCAAGTACTCCGTTTATCATAATAGAGTCCTTTATTTATTGGTTCATCCAAAAAAATTATGAAAATGAATTTAAAGAGAAAAATATGTTTAATGAGTAGAACTGTCTCTGCAGTCCTCTTCTCTGTGCCGGAAGGAATGGCTGAGATTCTGGCACAAGGTGGGAAGCTCAATAGCTGCACTTCAGTGCAGCTGCCAGAAAGAATATACTCAAGAACAGAACAGAACCTTAACATTACACTGTATTTCTTCCAGCCAAAAGCTTCCTGTGCATAATCCTGTGTGGCAGGTAAATGCTGCAAGTCAAGTTCCTGAATCCATATCTGGTGACTTAAAGACCCCACAGAAACTTCCATTTCCTATTCACAACATGTTCCTAACCTTGAAGGATAACCCAAAGCCAAATGGGAGCTAAACCCCACCAGGACAAAGTATCACTCGGCAGATGATCTGGATGAAACACAGCTTTTCCTCTTTGCTTCTTTTTTAAATCACTGTAATGGATGCTGAAAGGTGCCTCAGGTGCCAGCCTGACAACTCTGGATCTAAAATTGCCTCTTTGCCCATGGGGAAACAGGTAGCACAGACACACTGTGTGGTCGTGTCCCTCTGTCCCAGGGGACAGGAAGGAGCAAGGTCTCGCTGGCCCTTGTCCCTGGGAGGCTCCATGGAGGCTGCCAGAGGCCAGCCATGGTAGTGAGCGGCGATGTCAGTCATGCGCTCTCCTGAAAAGGAGCAGCTTGAGCAATGCTATTTTGATAGCCTCTGAAACAACACCTTAACTGAAAATAAAACACACCTTGATTGAACAAGTAAAAAATTCTCTGGCCAGAAATGGGTGTCTGGATGATTTGCCGGTCTGTGTTGCTCTGCCACTCAACAGAGTTTTCATACCCATTTCATATTGGCTTACAAGCTAAAGGCCCTAATCTTTGCGTGCATTCCTTTCAGGACGTGTTAAAAATTGCTTTCTTGAGAGGAAAACCGAGAATGGAAAATCTAACTTTTCTTTCTTCATTTAGAAAGTGACATATCTTATATGATCTTACGTTCTGTTGTATTCTAATATTCTCAACCTTAGCTTCTATGAACTATTTGTCACAGTTCATACCCTTACTTGCAATTCTAGACACATTCAATCAGCTTAAAGGGGTATGGCTGAGACCTCGAAGTTTATAAATAAGTAACAGCAGATGTAAGATTGGCATCAGAACAGTGGAAGGTTAACACTACTGCTCACTTCCCCAAAGCCATGTCAAAGGGGTTTATACAGATGACTAAAGCCTTCCTCATTCTCTACTTCCTTTTACCTGTAAGCTGAGTCCTAGCCCAGAAAGTCAGTGGTTTCTGCAAAAAGGAGAGAACACAGATAGGATGACTGCAGTAGACTCAAGTTCCCAACTAGAGCCTCCATTGCAGGAGACTGAGGCCAGCTACAAATTTGTCAAGTGGTTACTTACTTTAGCAATAGGTAATTTATGAATATTTTTGGCTCCCTGATCTGTGTTTCTTGAATAAATAAGGTTGTGGCCTGTGTCACTGGGAATAAAAGGGAAAGTTCCTACTGTATATTCTGAAAAGATAGCATGACCTTGAGGACAATTTATTTCAAGGGGAAAAGCACAGGAAGACTTCTTACAGAGTGCTCAGAAAAGCAGACCCTGCTCATTCCCCAAATGTATTCAGAACAGAGGCAAACACTTCTCACTGCAATTCAAGGCTGCCTGAGTTTTCACCTGTAGATACGCAGATAAACTTATATCATCGGCTTCCAGGTTTCTGTGGGCTGGTATGTCAGCAACAGCTACAGTGATTTAGTGCAACAGCTCCAAATGGATTAAATCACAGAGTCATTTGAATTTTACCCAGGCTTGTCACACAAATCTCAGAAACCACTGTCTTGCATAAAACCTTCCTCTTGATACTCCTGAGGAGTCATGACATAAACCAAAAATTAGGTTGAAAATGAGAAACAAAGATTTCTAGCATGGAAAACAGAGGCAGCACAAACAGCACATTTAACTGAAAAATCTTAATTGCATTATGGTAGCAAATTCCTGTATTTTATTAAGCATATTTTTCCTATTTTTGATACATTATCATGCATCTTATAGTATATTTTTTTAAAAATCAAGTCAGTTTTCATTTGATTTCCACTCTAATGGAATATTCTTCAAATATTCCATTCTTCAAAAGGAATGTTACTGTATATTAAGTTCTGGAATATTTTAGTAAGTATAATACCATTAGAATGTTCCCTGTGTGCACAGCCAAATATCTTTTCTATTTAAGAGCCTCCTCAAAGAGTGGCATTGCAAAAAGAAATTTGCTACTGACTTCACTGAAGCTAGATTTCACTTTCTATCTTGAGTGATAAAAATGATTTGTGATTTTATGGTCCCCAAAGTTTAACTATATCTTGCATTTATTTCAGCATTGCCGGTGTAAGGATATCTGAATCAGCTCAGTAAAAGGACAGTTGTCATTTCTTTAAAAACCTATTAAAATGACTCATTACAGTAACGTATCTGATGCATGCACTTTTCTTCATCTCTGTTTGTAGGACTTAGAGACTCATCTACCTACAAACTGTTTAGTATTTCTAGTGATGTTATGAGACTCTGTGGATTATATTTACTCTCTGGTCCACAAGTAAAGTTGCCATTTGGATCACATGAGCCATGTGACATCATTCCTGATCCCCAGTTCTCTGTAAGTTACTATGCATCAAAGGATTTCAGGTTCACATGCTTCCTAAAAAGGTATCTTAGCTTCACTTTTGCAAGTATTGAACATGGAATAAAGACTTTTTTTCATGTAAAAATTCCTACTCAAAAAAGGATTGCAAAAATTATGTAAATTAAGTTGAACACACCTAAGAAAACCTTTTTTTCACAGGCACCTATGATTTTTTCCCCCCATTTACTCAGCTTTTCATTTTTTTCTGATAAATAAAAAAAATTTTTTTTTTGATTAGCTAATTCTGCAATTCCCTCACTTTTGTATTCATACCAGGCCACTGCCATAGTACCTACCTTTGAGAAGCACATGTGAGCATTCTAGGATTCATTCCTTTGACTCTCCTAGCAGGAACAACCAGATGAGAAGGCTGCTTGCAGCAACCCCACGCTTCCATCCTTCACAAGGAACTAAGCAGCATATTTCTGATGCCAAGATTCTCACAAGTGCAGTGGAGGTAATGACCATCTCTCCCTGACCTTCTGTAGTGACTTGGAGAGAAAGCGGGAAGTGGCAGATTCTAAAACAACAACAAATTTAGCCACAGTATAAATCCATTCCTCATGCAAGTGCTGTCCATATGCAGAACCTCTTTAGCTTGGATGCAACAGTGCACAGTTTAGCTTATTTGCCTTAGTAGGAGAGAGGGGATAAAGCTTGACTAAGTACAATTTGTCAGAGGCTATTATAATCACTCTACCACATGCATGCAGCCTAGGTCCACTCACATACCATTGTATTCCAGGCTTTTCTTCTGAGTCCTATCATGCCTCCCAAAAGGGACTAAGAAGAGTTAATAAAAACTCACAAAATGACTTAGTCTCAGAGCAAAGAATTAAAGCTGCTAAATGCAGTTGCTTTTATTCCAGTGAGGCCAACTGGGGAGAAGAAACTCAGGTGTAGACAACTTGACTTAATTTCACAGTGAAGGCAAGTCCTCAATGACATGATGCACAGGTGCAGGTGTTTCCCTAATGTCACACCTTTCAGGAGGCTATTCAAAGGCTCTTTGCACTTAGACTGACTTTAGAAGATTAGCAGCACACAAAGCACACAAGATCAGATATTTGCCTATAGTGCACATACACTGGAATAATCATGTAATCTCTTTTCTTTGGTTTTTGAGGCAGATATGACTGTACCTGAAGGAGATACTGATCTGTCTACCTAACAATCACAAATAACTTATAAAATATGTCTGAAATTAATCCATTGTGAAGGTAAGAAGGGAAAACATAAATATCCTCATTAACTCATACATACATACACAAAACTTTACATAACATACGGAGTAGTTGGAGAGATGCCTGCAGACGTAATTGCATTTCTGTGTGAAAAGCATTTACACTCTCTCATCTCTGCTTTCCCCATTCATTTTAGTAATTACATGGAGAGAAGCAGCTAACACGCTTGTAATTAAAACCAGCAGTGAAGGATTTTTAGGTGTTTTGGTACAAGAGAATTGACATGGAAAGCAAGCAGAGCTAGCAGGAGATTACTACGGCCATATAAAACAACTCAGCCCCAGGAAAAGTCTGTGCTAAAGCGCCCACATGGTGCTCATGAGTACCGTGTATGGGTGCAAGCAATGGCAATAAAAATCCAGATCATGCACACTCTTCACATTCAGTGTTTGCTAAAAGATATTTGATCACAAGACCTAGAGCTGCTTTTTGCTGCTGGAGACCTCATTTCTGTCCACTAAACTCACAGAGTGGAAAACAGCCACTTTGCACAATCTACATCGCTGCATTTTCTATCAATTTCATTTGGCATTTTATTGGCAAAGGCAGTAACAGTTTTTTCAGTTTGGTGGGTGGAGTTGCTATGAAAACTCCAGGTCTTCTCATTTTCATGATGAATATTCATGACTCAAGCAATCTGTACCAGGCAGACTTTGTTGCCCTTTCTTTCCCTTCCCTACTACCGAAGCAGTGGCTGTGCAGAATGTTATATTTGATGTGCAAATAATATTCTCTTTCATTTTAAAATGAAAACTGGACAATGTCTGTGCTTAGGCTGGAAGGTCCTTGCATTGAACTAAAGTATGGCATGCTTGCAGCCCAAGTATCACGAACTCACACAAAGAACTAGATGGATAGCAGAAAGCGGGAACAGTAATTGAGGAGTCAGATTTTTCCCAGGGAGCTTCTGCCTCAACATAGTCCAGAAACTAGCTTTTGAAAATATGTTCTCTGGGGCAATTTACAAAAAAAAAATCCCAAGATTTTTCCTCTAGGCTTTTTCTATGGTCATCTGAGCATCTTTGCAGCTTCCTGCCAACTAAACAGATAGGGGAAGACCTAAATCACATTAATACTTGGTGTTCTTTTAGCAAGAACAGAAGCATTCATTCCAGAAGAGACACACTTGACCAATACAAGCTGTCAGTGATATTATGCAGATGATAACAGAAATATTATCCTGTGGTAAGTCACAACTGCAGGATGAACCCCATGACAGGTGAGTGATTCTTGAGTATTTTTTGTCAAGTCTGTAAAATAATCTGCAAAATACCCAGCTGTATACAAAACACCAAATAGACAGAATTCCCCATTTTGTATTCAGACTTGCTATTATGAAGGGCAAGGGACCAGCATCACTTTCTCTAGCATACCACACCATTTTGCAGGCTGGATTTTAGAGTTCAAATATATTCTACTTGTAAAGGAAGAAGCATTCCATGGTACAACATCTCAAAGAAATGTGGTGGGGCAGCTTGCACCCCATGAAATGACACAATGCACTATATATAACATACTTGCATGTTGGTCCTGCAAAGTTATACCTCTAATATTCTCATAGAGGAGCTCCACTTGCCTACTGATAGCTGTACAAAACTCTGAGATGTGGACCAGAGGGTGCATGCCAGGACAGAGACAATTGAACGTTTATCAAAATTGTTATATTAAGATAGATCTATAGTAAGCCTGAACTGTAACTAACCTTTTAATGTTGCCTTGATGATCTGTTTAGCTAAACTGACCTTCATGGCTTTGGGAACTTCAGCTTGGTCAGACACTGTAGTGAGAGAACATTTGTCAGGAGGGACATGTTGAAGAGCATGATCAAGGCCTTACCTCAGATAAATACACTGAGACAAACTGAAGCTTATAAATACATCCAGTTTACCTCGTCAGCACAGCCCAGAGCAGTGGTCTTGGCTAGTATTCTTCCTATACAACTTTATCAGAGTCACTCTCCTTGCCTGAACTCTCAAATACAACACATTTTGTACTTCGGACAGACCGCAGAGCAGTCACATCTCCCATGCAGTGCTGGAAGGTTTTGGAGTGTGTATGGGTGTCGGGTGGGTTTTCTACAGATACTTCTTAACTAAGAAAAGCTTACCTGGCTGCCAACATCTACAGAGACTGGCTCTCATGATCCATATATGGCACCAAGGCCATAGTAAGTGCACATATAGACCACATCAATGCAGGATCGAAACCCATGGCTCTCTTTTCACCTGCTACAAATACCTGGTTGACCTGGGTGCCCTTCGTCTTGGGGACTGGGAACAAGAACCCTTTAAAAAGACTTTTTAGTTGCCATTCATAGCCTGGCCATCTTTTCCGTCTTCTCAGTATGGCTTGTCGCACCCAGAAAGTTTGAGCCTGTTCTCTGACTGTGGAATGATGCAGGCTGACCTGTCTCTTCCATTGAGCTCTGGGCTAGCTGAGGCTTGAGCAAAGCACCAGTGTCTCTAAGGAAAGAGTAAAGAACAAACTTTTTTCTTTCTATTAAAAGTGATCTTTGATAACTGGTTTTATGGTTCTATTGTTGCCTTGCAAAAAGTTTGAGTAACAGCAGACTTAACATAATTAAAACAGGTAATGATCTATTTGCCTATGTTTTTAAACGTGAGCTCTCAGAAACAGGATTTCTATGGATACAGGGCTGCATCATCCTGATGAAGTACAAGATTTCACTTCGCATAGTGAACTAGTTCACCTCCAAATCATAGCACAAAGGAGAGAGAATTCCCCATGGCTTCAGCATGCCAATACTGCTGAGAACGTTAACAAGTGAGTGTGTACCATACTGCATCAGTGAACATGTTGGACTGGAGCTTGTAGGACTGGAGCTCCTACCTCAGCAGGATTTCATTCAACATATGTTCTATGCAGCTACACAGGTGGGTAACATTTAACCATAGCAAATATCTTTTAGCTGGCGAAGCAGCTCTTTACATGGCCTCCGGTGGATTCAGTATAAGATCAGCTGGACCAAAAATGTTCCATATTCTTTAAGTCATTCTGCCACTTTAGATTTTTTTGATAGCAGATGGCCAACAATCACTGAGCTGTATTTGGCATAGGCTTCCTCACAATGGTTCAGAGTTGCCAAAAGGGTCACAAATGAACATCTTGCAACATGAACAAGGACCCAGCCCTTCTCTGAGTTCCTCGCCCAACTCCCTGATTCATTTCTCCTAGGCTTCTCACCTCCTTTACTCTCCCCTGTCTGCTTTCTTAGCTCTTCTTGCAAAACTAATACTGATGAGAACTGAGGAAACCATTTGGTGGCCAGGACCACAGCAAGCATGAGGAGGAGAACAAGATCTGAGGATATAGTGAGAGCCATGTGAGACTTGCTTTTGTAGGCTACACTGTATGAAGCCCAGTGCCCACTCCCAGCTTTTTTCTTGCCAGTTCCACAAGGTCAGAATAAATATTCTAACCAGCACTTGCTATCTGGAGGCACAGTAGGGCACTGCTGAGATGCGGCCAAAGCGGAGGCAGTCAACAAGTGCCTTAGAGACCAGCTAAAGAGGTGTATTTGAAGACCTGGCCAGATGAGAGGAACAAACTGAAAGCAGGATAAGAGTATGGGAATTCCCACAGCTGCAGTAGGAATAGAAAACCCATAGAAAGGGTTATAAACATGAGAGAGAGATAACAAAAGGTGAGAGAGTATGTGCTTTAGCAAATGTGGCTTCAGTGACTATTTTCCTTCACTAGACTTGTGGCTTGTTTACCTCTATTCTTTCACTAAAATACGTAATTGACAGTTCAATTAAAAAGACAAGAAAAGTGTACGCTATGGCAAAGCCTCAGGGTACTTTGGCCTGTGCACTAACAAGGTCAGGGAGCATATTTATTGTACTATTCAACAGAGAAAAATAGAGGGAAAACTACCCTACACCACATACAGCACATCACACAAGGCACAGTGCCTCCTGACACACACTTCCTCAGATGCACACACCCCAGCAGCAGCAGGTCACTGCAGACCTGCTTGTTTACCTACCTGCAAATTCACGTTTTGGAAAGAAGGGTGTACTGAGACACTTAAGAGCAGTTCCAGCTTTCTAATTTACACTTTACTGAAAGAATCTTGAAAATATTCACCAAATAAAGGATTTTTATCCTTGGTTGCCCTGTTTAGTGCTCTGCCCAGAACAGGGCAGCTGTCTCCGATGACGGGATTGGGAGAACAAACAGCCCCTAGTAAGCACGGCTTTCCAGCCCCAGTCCTGCAGAAAATGGAGAGGCCGGCAGCTGCCTTGTTGTCCTGCTTCAGGAGCTTCACCCACCCTGTGCCCTACCCACACACAAAGCCATTGCTGCAGAGCTGCAAGAAAGAGGCAGGAAAGCTCAGCAACCATGCTCTGTCCTTGCAGACCCCCAGCTTCCACCCACAGATGCTGCCAAGCGCTGGCAAAGCCAGGGGAGACGACCCACGCCATGCTGCACTCAGAAACAGCACCCGGTGTGTACAGCCGAGCTGCCCAGCCCTGGAGCGGGACCTGACCAGGTATCGCCCGAACAGAGTTGTCCCTGTCTCCCTTTGCTGCTTCTGCCCTGCTTCCCTTTAGACAAAACTGCTGACGGTGACAAACTCGCCTGCAGTTCTCTGACTGGAGTTGCTGGAGGAGTCTGAATCCAGGCCTCCAAGGAAGAAAGGGCAGATCACAACTCACTACCACCTTGCCACTGAGACAAAAGAGTGCATTTTTTTTTCCGCAGAATCCTGCTGCAAAGAAGTACTGTGCTAATTTACTTGGCCAACACAGAAGTCAGGCTGCTACAAGCTTATTTTGGCCTCTTGCCACTGCAGAGTGTGAAAGAGTGACTGAAACAAGCAGCATACAAGTCAAGTGTGGGAAACATGGGCCAGAGACAAATCCTTGTTTGCATCACAGGTCGGTAGATGGACACTAGGAAAACACACAAATCTTGAAATGAAATGTTGTATCTGAAAGAAGAATGTGCCTTGGGGCTGTAAGAGTAGCTCACCTTCCCAGGCACATGGGCCCTACAGTCAAGGCAAAAGAGTGGTGCAGTTGTTATGTATGTGAAATGATGCTCTTAGTGCTGAGAAAGCTGAAGACATTGCGGGGAGGAGGGCTGTGGTTTTATAATTCAGGTGATGAATACCCACTAGGGAACTCATGAGTTGGTCTGGAAGAGACCACTGTGGTGATGGGAGGGTGCTCCCTGGGCTTTCTTTGCCAAACAAATTTTGAATCAGAAATTCAGATTGTTGTTTATTTTTCTCCAACAATGGAGGAAGAAAGCGTTTTTTCCATTCAGTCTCTCTCCAACCATGCTGTAGTGTAATCTACCTGTCTACACTGCTGAATTTTCCATTCTTAAGGATTCTCCACTCAAGACTAGCGCTGACCAGATAAGACAAAATTATTTGTCCACTATTTATTTGAATTTAAAGATCAGTTTCGCAATAAGATCAAGTCTATAGTTTTGGGGCGTATATGTTTTCTGTGGATATCTGTGCCAAGATCTGCAAAAGAGGTTTTCATATGTTTTAAGTGGGAATGCATGAGTAAGAGAATTAATTCATGTACTGTCACCAAGTTCTGAGCTGAGTATTTGGCAAAGAATTGGCATTTGCACTTCATATTGTGCGATTGACTTGCATTCCTCTGTCCAGTCATGGAACAGGCATACTCTACAAAAGTGAAATAATTAATTAATACAAAGTAAACTTCAAAAGTTCACATAAAAAATTTACTATGAAGTATTCACAAACTATTTTTACAATACAGAAATATCAAGTGGGAATCTCATGAATAAATCTAAATAATGAGGGCATTTGAAACCTAACATTGTATTGGGTTTGCATGGCAAGGTTTTGGTAGTGGAGGAGCTCCAGGGGTGGCTTCTGTGAGAAGCTGCTGGAAGCTTCCCCTATGTCCAACAGAGCGAATGCCAGCCGGCTCCAAGACGGACTCACCGCTGGCCAAGGCCAAGCCCATCAGCGATGGTGGTAGTGCCTCTGGGATAACATGTTTAAGAAGGGGGGGAAAAAACCCAGCACAACAGCAGCCGGCAAGAGGAATGAGACCATGTAAGAGAAACAACCCTGCAGACACCAAGGTCAGTGCAGAAGGAGGGCAGGAGGTGCTCCAGGCGCCGGAGCAGAGATTCCCCTGCAGCCTGTGGGGAAGACCATGGTGAGGCAGGCTGTCCCCCTGCAGCCCAGGGAGGTCCACGGTGGAGCAGATCTCCACCTGCAGCCCGGGGAGGACCCCATGCCAGAGCAGGGAGATGCCCGAAGGAGGCTGTGACCCTGTGGGAAGCCCGCGCTGGAGCAGGCTCCTGGCAGGACCTGTGGCCCCGTGGAAAGAGGAGCCCACGCTGGAGCAGGTTTGCTGGCAGGACTTGTGACCCCACGGGGGACCCACGCTGGAGCAGTCTGTGCCTGAAGGACTGCACCCTGTGGAAGGGACCCACGCTGGAGCAGTTCGTGAAGACCTGCAGCCCGTGGGAAGGACCCACGTTGGAGAAGTTTGTGGAGGACTGTCTCCCGTGGGAGGGACCCCATGCTGGAGCAGGGGAAGAGGGTGAGGAGGAAGGAGCAGCAGAGACAAGGTGTGATGAACAGACTGCAACCCCCATTCCCTGTCCCCCTGCACCACTGTTTGGGGGAGGAGGTAGAGAACTCGGCAGTGAAGTTAAGCCCAGGCAGAAGAGAGGGGTGGGGGGAAGGTGTTTGAGATTTAGTTTTTCTGATTATCTTATTCTGATTTGATTGGTAATGAATTAAACTAATTTCCCCAAGTCGAGTCTGTTTCACCTGTGAGAGTAATTGCTGAGTGATCTCTCCCTGTCCTCATCTTGACCCATGAGCCTTTTGTTGTATTTTCTCTCCCCTGTCCAGTTGAGGAGGGGGGGTGACAGAGCGGCTTTGGTGTCCAGCCAGGGTCAACCCACCACAAACATTTGCTTGGCAATATTTAAAAAACAAACCCAAGAGTGAGACAGAGAGAAAATACGGCAAAAAGTGAAGAGCTGTCATTCCTCGTTTTGGCGCAGTGAAAACAAGCGCCCCTCGGCTCCGACTCGAGCCTTACGCACACTATTGCAGACTGGTGTCCGCTCTGCGCACACGCACTCACACACGTAGAGGCAGGCATCAACGTTTCTCAAAGCTCACTAGTTCCCCGGTGCCAGCAGCCAGCTCTCAGCAGATTCCCCGATAGCACCACGAAAAGCGCCAGCTCCGAGGCAGCGGACCTCGCAGGTCGCCAGCCGTGAGCACCCTCCCTCCTCCCCGCGGGCCTGCGCTCTCCCCGGCCGATGTGCCTCCTCTCCTCCAGCCTCTCCGTCCCACCGCTGTCAGCTCTTGCCCTGCGCGGGGGGAAGCGGCTGCTGCCCTGCCCCTGCCCGCCGTCGGCCCGCCGGCTCCCCGCTTGCCAGGCCTGGGAGGGAGCGCCGCCCTGGCTGCGGCGGCGGGGCAGGGCTCGGCCCAAGGGCAGCACCGCGGCTGTCGGCTGCTGCGTGGAGCCGGAGGTCGACGGCGGAGAGAGGGACGCTTCCCTCGGCGGGTTCGAGCCTCCTCGGGGCGGGCAGAGAGGCGCGCCAGCCTCAGCCGGAGCAGCGAGCGGTCCGGCACCAGCCCTTGCCCGTGGACTCGGAGCTGCGAACTCCCCAGGGACGCGGGTGCTGAGGCCCAGCCCTTCAGGCTTCAGGCCGGTGCTCTGCCTGCACTGACTCCTGCTGCAGAGACAGGGCAAATGGGCCCCGGGCTTCCCACAGCTCAGAGGACGTGGAAACGTCTGCTGTATTATGACGGCGTAGTTGCTGTTGAAAGAGAAATAATGTAAGAGTAGAGGACGGAGAAGAGCTCTGCCCAAGGCAGCATGAAAATAAGCAATAGCAGGTCTCTCTGATGAGTTTCTCCAGTGTGCCCTGCCCCTCTCAGGAGACACATCAAAGGGAGACGGGGAAATCAGTCCACGGCAGTGAGCCTGCTGGAGCCCGCTTGCTCAGCACAGGCAAAATTAATTAAGAGGGAGGGAGAAAAAGAGCCAATACGAGTCTGATTCTGTCAGGCAGCGCAGCACTGACAAACAGCAAATGCTAATTCAGGAGTTTTCCATCTCTCTCGCACCTGCCAAAGAGGAAAAGAGGAGCACGATTCAGATTTGAAATAGACTGGATTTGGATACCTCTGACGCATTCCACGATGCCACATCTACCACTGCTTCCTGGAAGCCTACAAAAACTAAAGGTAGCTCAAGAGAAACTCAGCCCCTGTAACACAAGACTTCAGGAAAACACATCAATGTGTTGGTTGCTGCTGTTACAGAAAACAAGCAGAAGTGAGGCCTCACACACAACAGGAGAAGCTACAAACAGAGACCTCTTACCCTGCTATCAGTGAGCATCTCATCAGAACAAGACAAACATAACCAACAAACAATTCAGGAGGAATTAACTCAATTTTATTTGACATAATGAGCACTAAGACTTATTAATACTGCTTTTCTATGTACTTAACACTACAGGGTTGGAAACATGAGACCCACGCTCGCAGGAGGAAACAAAATCTCAAATGGAAAACTCCTAAAATACAGGATTCCCAGGCATTCAGGTGCTGTAGTAGGGAGTCCCTGGAAATGCTCATAAATTAATTAGATTAAAGATGTAAAGCCATCACTCCAGGGGTATTGTTGCTCTACTGTTTTTTCTTGCTCATAATTCAAAAAGGAGATGAAGCATCTGAGCCCAGTTTGGGACTAATAATTTCTAAATAAAAGATAAATATGTCAAGGTTTCATAAATAGAAAGGAGAGCACGGCGCTATAAATAAGCTTTAATATTTGTTTTAGTGTAAAGTTTATCTGGTCGAGCTCCTGCCTTTTACAGAATGCTCCTATTACTATTATACATCCGGGTGCATTAAAAAATTCCACTGGAAAAGGGACTTGCTTTATGTCCTGAAGAACTCCTGAACCACTGTTTATGGAGTACTCTCTGCAGCCCTGAGGCACAGCTCCACTGAGCCAATTGCCCGTGAACATTTAGCAAACAGCCATTGTGCTGCATCTGTTCTGAGCAGTTTTTTTGGACTACACGACAGGTGCGTTAATCTGTGTGTGTTGCCGCCTTTTCTTTTTTTTCCTGCTCATGGATATTATGACCATTGTCTTCAAATCTATACAATACAGTTAGTCTGAAGAGCTCCCACGATACCTTCTAAAGTCATGGCCAAAGATGTGTGAGAACGATATCCCAGCAACTGGCAGTCCTTGACTACTAGGCACAAAAAGGCATTGCCCAAGAAACCGGTCCACTAGTGCTATGCTTTCCAGGGGCAGACAAATGACTATCAGGCTACCATCTGCCCAATAGTTAAGCAAAATAATGCTTGTTTCATGTAGAGTGTAAAAGGTGCTTTGTTCAAGTCAAATGGAATCATATATCAGCAACATACATTAATAACTGATAACACATAAATATCCAGTGCATTTAATACTATCAAACTAATTAGGTGTTGGTTTGCCAGGAATAAAGGCGAGGTTTAAAAATCCAAGATGACATGATTACCACTGAGTAAGACATTCTTGCTCATCCTGAACACAGCCTAAAAGCATAGGTGACTGAGACAAGTCACCAGGCTGGAAGCCAAATTTATTTCATGCACTAAATTTGCAATGAAAATTCTAATGAAGCCATCCTGACAAGCTAAAACAGTGCTCCTCTGGCCAGGTCTCCAGCTCACTCTGAGGTAGATCTGGAAGCATTAACTTACTGAAGGGTCATTCAGTGCATGGAGCACATGTTATAGCATTGCAAAAATGTCGAGACTGCCATGAAAATTTGGCAGTCCAGATGCAAAAAAACCCCCAAACCACCCCCCCCCCCACTTGCCACCCTTTACTATAATTGTACTGAAGAAAGTGCTTATTAAACATATGTACCTGCTCCATTCAGGCAGAGAAGATCTATGAGCCTGAAACACTGCATGTACTAACCTTTCATTCTGTGTGAGAGAGCTGGTGTTAAATAGGGTCAGAACTACACTTGCTCTGGGGAGAAGAAAGGCTCACTTTGAAGACAGGCTGGTTACCCTGTTTTTCTTCCTACACCACAGCTTTCAGATTGCAGCTAGAACTTGAAGGGAGTTGTTCCCACAAGCTCTTCAGCCCAATGTCTCCACCCGAGAGGCTTGAGTAAATAGCAGAAGCTCTGGATATGAATCAGATGGAAAAGATTCAGCCCTCTCTGCTAGGTCTGAGTTCAAAGGCATCCATGGCTGAACAGCTAAATCAAGATCACTATCTGCATGTGAGGGCAGAATGGAGCATTCAGTAATAATGAACTGCTCACCCTTACATGCTCATTTCTGGATGTAGTGTAGCAGGTTGTAAGTGCCATCTAATTGAAGAAGTCCATGCACCATTGCACATACCACTGAGAGAGGTGGGGAAGTCTGACTGTTTTAGGAGACCTTCTTTCCTCTGTCTCCTTTCTGTTCTTCAGCTGCCTCCAGCTGAAGTCTTGGACCTGACCTCTCAGTATCAGTGCTCAGCCTCACTGCTGGAGGAAGACCACAGATGCCACAGAGCAGAGAGCTCAGCCTACAGCACTCAGGTCCATGACAGACCGCCTCCTCCTTGTACGTGCCAAGACCCAGAGCAGCCTGTCATCGTGAACAGTGTGCATGATCCATTCTGCATATGCATACATCAGACCTGAGTTTTGTTTACATGACATTGTGCTCCAACACACAGGTTACATCTACGCAGCTGTTGGCACCTGAGCAGGTACACTCAAGCAAATTCAAGTAAATATACCCATGCTGCAGCCACATCTTGCTGCATTACACCTACAGAAACAAGTCATGCCGTCATGAGCTTATGCATAAATGGGCAGAAATCAGGGACAAAGAGGATGCACAAAGGGAAGTAACTGTCCGTAGACAACAAAGCGGCTCCGTGTCAGTGCTTGGCTGAGAACACAGGTACCTCTGAAGACCTACTGCTCAGTGACCAATCTGTTCACGTGTGCCATTTCTGCAGTTCATAGCATCTATGTCTGTGTTCCCTTGTATATGCAGGCACAGCCCTAACTCCTCATCAGCAAGGGTACCCCACTTGTTAGCTGATGCTGGAATACAGCTGGAGCCCACAGCTAGGGTGTGCCTGTACCTCCCTCTGTGAAGTTGCCTGCTTTATTATCTGTAGAACAGCACACCTAGGAAGATGAGCCAAATAAGTACTAGATATAATCAGATGCTTTCTGTCTTCAGGTGCCACCCATGAGCACACCTTCCCTACAAGCTGTGGAGTGAACCTGCTAACAATTCTATTAATAACGAGCAGTATAAGTAGGTGAACTGGATGAACTTGTGTGAAAGCAAAACCCCAGAGGTAGATCAGTTGCTCTGTTCAAAGCAAACAGATAACTATCCCAGGCTGCAGGCAACTCTCCCCCTCCCCCTTTCCCACCTCCTCCTTTGGGACATCTCCAGGCATGTCCAGGGTGGTGCAGCCTGGCAAACAGACATTTAATCACTGATTTATACATTTAAAAAAAGAATCACAAAGCCATCAGTGACCCTGGGAAACGCCGAGTGCCAGAATGTCCTCTGAGGACTCTCGTTTGTATTCGTCTTCACTGTACATGACACTGTTAATGCACAAAAGTAAAACTGTTCGTTCCTCAGGGGGTTGTGTCCCCCTGCTTCTCACGTGCTATCTGAACTCCCAATCTACCTTCAGTACCACAGCCAGCTGACTGTGATATCACACAGAGGGGACTGGCTTCAACTGAGAAGAGAGCACCAGGGGTGGTGAGCAATGCCTAAGACACACGTAGCCTGCTTGCAGGGAAAGCTAGTCATTGACCGCAAGAGAAGAATACCAGATCACACTGCAGAGTGTCCACCATGCCCCAGGGCCCTTTCCCTTCTGATGTAAAGCCTGAGTTTTGTGCCCAGTGAGGAGCAAGGGACAGACTCTGGAGTGTAGGCTTGTTAGTCGGCAACTGTGCCATTCACAGGCAACTCCTGTTGAGATCCAACTATGCACAACCACATGCAAGCTGGCAGTCAGAATAATGGCAGATGGGAAGCTCTCAGACATTTTTGTACCCTTGACAAGAATTAAAATCTGCTGCCTTGAGGGTTATGATTGTTAAGGGGCCACAGGCTTAGCATTAGTGTGATGAGTAGGGCACTGCCAGAGAGGCAGAGAGAGATGGCCTCAGGACCACAAGGACCAAGGAAGGACAGTCTCCTCAGCAAGATTTCAGGTAGCTTGAGCTACTGGTATGTTTCTGAAATGCATACACTTTGCCTGCCTCTCCTCTCTTCTTCAGATCTAAGGACAGGACTCAAAGGCACAGGCAGGGCTGCCTGAAGAAAATGTGGCATAATGTCTAGTACTGCAAGGAACACTTATGATGAGGTGCCTGATCTGAAATTCACTTGCACAAAGACCCTGCAAACAGCCTCTTATGCAGGAACAAATTCAAGTGTTTGAAAACTAGTAGAAACAACAGGGTTTTTTTTGTCCTCTGGTATTTAGAAGGCCTTTTTATGCAGCTTTTTGCTTGGCCGCACAAATCCAACACAAAGTGCAAAGTTCTGTAATATCCTAGAATTTTACTGAAAGAACTAGTTAATTGACAGGAACTGGTCAAACATAATACTGGGAACATGCCATAACATGAGAAAAGCTTTCAGAGCCAGCTCACATATTTAGTCCTCACTGAACAGAAAAAAGGATTGCCATTCCTCTTCCCTCTCATCTAGAACAGATTAAGGTCTCCTTAGTTTTTTTCTGAAGTCCTCTTGAAATGCAGATGCTACACCAGGGTCTCTCACTGAGATTCCTATGTCAAGCACGTTAAAAAAGGACAAATATTATACGTGGTGTATATAAAGTAATTTAATAACATAGCTCTATTAATAATGTCAGTGACAGTAACCCCTTCAAAATTATAAGAATATTTTTCTTTCCAAGCAGGAGAAGAAAAAACCTGCAATACTGGATGCTGAGGCTGGGGCATTGAAATGGAAAGGATAAATGATGCATCATGAGAGATACTGTTCTATTGAAAGGTGTTTTAATTCTCCAAATGGAGCTTTGTATTAAAACTCCAGATTCACCTGGTAATAAATTATATTATTTAAAGACAAATACTACACCTTTTGCAAACTCTGAAGGGAAAGGAAGTAAGGCTGGACAGGCAGCCCCCTACTGAGTGCTGCTCTGGCTCTATGCCATTCGCTGACTGACAGCTGATAATTATCTTTGATTTAATGTCACTTAATGTTCTTCCTCCCCAAACACCTTGGTTATTCTCCTCCTGCACTGACATATACTAGGAAAAGGAGGGTCTTGGAAGCAAAGTCAAAAAGGAATACACTGCTCCAGTAAGCTATAGAGAAAATGCCAATTTTATTTATTCCTTAAAAATGTTAAGGAATCTGCCAGCTAAGAAAACTATAATTAAAGCTTTAAACTTCAGAGAGGAGTGTAAAACATGGGTAAAATGACTACCCCTAGATATAAATGAATTTAGGCAGTTTTTTCATCTGCAGAGCAGTGGCACTGAGCATCCCTAAAGATACGGTCCAGAATCAAGAAAATCAAGGCTTTTCTTGATTTTCGGTGTAAGGAACATCATACATTTCACTGCCTTGAAAAAGTACCGAAGAGGCCTAAGCTTCCAGACAAAAAAAAGGCAATGAGGAAGGGAAAGGGTTTTGCTATTATTTTCTCAGAGTGTGGAGTACAAGGAAGGACTCTCACTCCCCCTTCAGCTTTTGCCCCTTCTTCTCTGGAGTTCAGGTCTCTCCTTTCTGCCTTCTCCTGTGTTTCCCCTAATAAGTAGTGCGTTTATAAGTTAATTTGCCTTATGCTGAAAATCAAGAAAAGCCTCAAGTCTATCTGCTTCCTGTCTGACTCACAGAACAAACTGAAGGTAGCCACTAGGTTACTGACCGTTCTAACTTGGCATCTGACAGTGTCTCCCAGACCCCAAACTCGCCAGTCTCTTTACGAATGCAATAGCCTGCTTAGCAGACTAACTTTTGTCCTGATTTTATTTGTTTTACTTTTTGGCTTGTATTTCAGAAAATGCTTGTGTCTCATAACAAACAGTCCAATTAGCTATTTTGGGTTTTGTAAAAAAATTTTGAGGGGTTAGGTACTCGTACTTGCAGTAGCTTCTCTGGAGGGAACCTCCCCCATCATTCTAATTCACTGGATTTTTAGTATGCAGATGGATTCTGGCCAAAAAGGATCCCACAGCAAATCCGTTTGGGGTCTCAGAGGGAGTTTTTTATTTTGTATAGTTCTCTATGTGAAATAAGACAGTGTTCATTTCAGATTAACGTATGGCAGAGTCTTTTGGATTCTGGAGTTTTCTGCCTGTCACTATGGGTAAAAATGTCAACAGCTTTTAAAACAATTAGCAGCTAAAGCCTGTTTCAAGAGGGATTTTGCAGTCAACAGCAAGGATTTTTGAAAGCATCTGTGCAAGGTAAAGGTCCAGTTCCCATTGCTGTTCAGTGGGGCTTTGGGTGCTCTGCCACTTAGCTGGCTTCCCAGGTACTATTCCAAAGTCACAGATAAGAAGTAATGAAAAATCCTAAAACAATGCAATAATTATTATTATTATTAGTTAAGTACCTACATATTAGGGTAACCAGAGAGAAGAGAGCAAAATTCATAGAAATGTAGCTTAAAAGTAAGTTCCTTTGCTTTGGGGACTCTTGGAGAACACAAAGAAAATTAATATAAAAGCAGAGCTGTATTTCCTCTGTGAAAAAGGGACAGATTAAGGTAGCATTCAGAGTATTTATATACTATTGAGTGCATTAGGAAAGGAAGGCAGGAAAGACCAGCATAAAGCCATGTACAGGGATTCCTTAATACTGCAGTAAAGCAAACTGTAATTTGATTTCTCCCTTGGTATGCAAACCTCCTCCTCCTTCCTTTCCCAGTCGCCTACCCTTAACTAACAGCACTTTCACCTGGGGGAATGTCTGTGTTAGTGCAATGAAGATGCTGAGCTCTTGCACTCTGAGGTGACACTCAGTAAGGTTGACCAACCTCAGTCCTCACGTACTGCTTTTATGGTACAGTTGGCAACAGCACTCACAGTGCTTTCTCCACCTATACCAAGCTCTTCCAAATAGTGTCTCTTCTCAGTACAGGGTTTAGCATTCCCCTCTTATGTTAGGAAGTTATAGCTTCTGGCTCCATTGTCAGTGTTTTCCTGATCTCACCATTACACCACAACTCTGTCTTCTTATGCCAAAGCCCATGTGGTGCCATGGTGCTGTCCTGTGGCCCATTTATCTCTCATGCTATTCCAAAAAGCGTCCAGAAAAAATATTTTTTTTGTGTCTGTGCACCTAAAGAAGTGGAAGGCACACCTGCTTCTTCCTTTGCATGAGCATATGTATTCACTGATGGCACTTTTATAAACACATCATGTATTCCACCTAAAGGTGCTATGTGCTCTGAAAGAGCCAAATATATTAACATTCTTCAACCATAACTTTTGAAGTCGGCATTTGACTATTTTTGCATTTCTGCTAGGTTGTAGTTAGACAACTCCTAATTCTATGGGGAAAGCAAAGACTATAAAATGCCAGAACTCCACTCTGCTGAAATAACATTAGCGAAATATCAAGTCCTTTATGATGTCATGAGGGATTCCTTAATGTGACTATAGCCTCCTAATGACATCATAAAAAACAACTGCAACATCAGAAAACAGCCAAGGGTCATCAATCAGCCCATCCTCTCTCCTACTCACCAGGGGCAGCAGCCCAGCTTGCTCCTATCCGCTTTTTATGAGCAGTGCTGTCCGTTGAATAGCACACAGAGAAGAGACTAATAATCATACAAATATCAGGGAGAGCGGTCAATCATCACCTGAAATATTCAGTACACCTGAGGGAAATTCGGGTGCTGTAGCCTGAAGAGTCTGCAAGTTTAGCATGTAGAGGAGACAACATTACTCCCTTAGAGGTGACCTGGCGTTCTCCGGGCAACAGGCAACACCAGTTAGCAATTCAGTAATTTTTAAAATGTGGGGAGAATGGGACTAAAAATTGAATTCTTTGGTTGCTCTCTTCGTCCTCTAGCTGTAAACAAAAGCTTTTTCCATGTTGCCCAGATACCCATCTGCATGTCTCATATTATAAAGACCACACCGAAAAAAGGCTTTGCATCCTCAAATTGAAATGGGTGATAGTCCCAACGAGATGCAGTGACTGCCAAATCCTCTGGCAAGAATGGAAACAGCCTCCTCCACATTTGAAAATGCAATGCCTCAGAGTTAAAGCCTCATTATATTCTTTTAGCAATACCTGGAAGTTTTCCAGGGTTGGGACACCTCAAGGAGTTACCTAGACTCTCAGGAAAAAAAAAAAAAAGTGACAGATACTGTGGTCTCTAAATGTTTCACAATCACTTTTGGAAGGTGTTTAAATGGAGCTTCTGCCAGCATAGTGCTGACCAAAGAAAAGGGTGGGTTTTTTCCAGATAAGAAAGGATCTGGTTCCTTACCTTGTTCCTCACAATTTTACCAATGTTTATGCAGTGTGCTCCCGAGTGGGCAGGCTGTAGTCAGGGTACTCTACAGTGAGCTGTATAAAATCCTCCTTAGGCATCCTCGAGCACGACTACTGTTAAGAAATTGTAACTTTTACAGGCACGGATCCTAAGAGGTAACCAAGAATAAGGCCACGCTGTGCTACGCACTGAACAAACAGAGCAACAGAGAGCACTGCCTGATTAGATACAAGAACTTCTATAGTTGAGAAAAGGGGTAAAATAGCCCAGCAGAACAGACAAGCCGATGGAAACAAACAGCATAACATTGTCATAATTCAAGTAAAGGAGAAAATTCAATGCAACATAAATAAATAGGAAGGGCAGGAAAGGATAACCAAGAAAAAGGGCAAGAGGTGCACAAGTGGAACAGAACTGAGGTGAAGAGACATGCAAGGGACGGAGGAAGAGGAATGACAGAAAACTAACCAGCACAAGGTAGTAACAGTCCAACATGTGGAAAATCTTTGAGATGACTATAAGTTCTGCCTTGGCTTATGGTCTGGAGCCCCTCACCTAGCTCTGCTCTCAAGTTTTCCAACAGGACCAAGGAGGCAGGAGCGGAACTAGCCCTCCATTTGTGCATGTGCAACCTGGCTAGATGACATCTTCCCTGCTTCATCTATCAGGGATCAATGGTACGGGCTCCTTCACACACAAGAGTTTCCCCCTCCTATACAGACTCCTGAGTCTTGTTCTCCAATACCAAGCAGAATTGCAACTCCCCAGAACAGTCCAATTCCCCCATATTTTACTCATGAGGGGAAAGTATGACTTTCAGCTGGATTACTGCCCTGTGTTCCTAGTTGGGTTAAGAAAAAATGGTCAGGAAGTTTCTCATACTCTAAAAATCTTATAATCTACTCGGATGATTACACCTTATGGGAGTGTTCCTAACTATTAATAAGGATTACCCATTATGGTAGCACACACTGTATTGCAGACTTCTGTCCTGTAATCTCCTAGGCAGTCTATAAGAGAGAAACAGATTCTAAGCCACCAGAACACGGCTGATTTACTTCCCTTTCCGGTACTGCCAAAGAGTCAAATGTTTCAAAGAGAGTTTGGTATCACAATCCCCAAATTAGGTAACAACTACTGTGTTAAATTTTCAATTCAGTTAGTTAGCTCAGCAGCTCCTTGGGCAACATTTTAGAGTATTATTTCCTGCCTTGTTTAGGACCACACTGATGATTTTCAACACCTCTCTCTGAAGCAACTCTGGATGAATTCTTTTCATGACATCTGTAAATTAGCAATACTTTAATATTAGGATTATCTTCAAGTGAGAGAGAAAGCAGTAAACTAGTAAAAGCAGAGAAGTGCCTTCCTGTATCATATGGGGCACAAAAGACATTATACAAACTCCCTTGGTTAAAAGCAGTATGCCACTTCACATTCAATGCAATCATGACTATATCAAATAGTACTTTATCACTTCCATTCCCAAATCATCAGAATAATATAAAAAATTTTCTGCATACTTATTCTAGCCAAAACTATATAGTACAAAGTGACATCAGCTCAGAGGGCAGTCTGCTGTTCAGAGCAGATTTGAGCTACTCTGTGTCTGCTGTAAGGGCATTCTGCAGTTCTGTAAAACTTGTTGCAAGGTGAAAGATTCTGTCATGGGCTGATGCAGGCTAATGCATGCACAGAAAGAGACTGTTTCAGAATGTGCACTGATCTGCCTGATCCTGTACCACCGTGATGCAAGCTGGACTGACCTTCATAATTCTACAGCATAAGCTAGTGAAAAATCAACTGCTTTTCATATAGTTGTCTAACCCCTTTAGTCTCCAGATTCTTTGCCCACTTGGCCTTACTTTTTATTTTCTAATAATCAGCAGTTGCTCATACCGATACCTAGAATGAACTTTTTTTCTTTTCTGAAATAGGTAGCTGCTATTTCAAGAAAAAGCCATGGAGCAGAATAGGTTTCAGAATGGAAAACCAAAATGATACACAACTATGTGAAACGGTTAACCACCTTGGCAGTACTAGTAACAGAGAACACCAGAGTCAGAGGTCACAAAAACTTTTCTTCATCAATCCCCACACTTGGAGGTATTGGGAAGAGGCATTTGTTACAGCTCTAAAATGAACTGAAATTGGAGATTGTCTCTTAGCTTAACAGTGAGAGTGCACTTGAGCTCTCTATGACTCTGAACCCTTCTAAGGGCACGCAAGGTAGAACCATCATCAGCTTTGTGTTTCACCTGCTCCTCCTGCAGGGAGAAGTCTATTTTCATAGATGATTTCTGATTTGAAGGTTGTGTTTTGACTTTACTTCAGGGTTCCAGTGTCTCAAACCAGCCAACGGAAAAGCACACAGCACTCTTCTCCCCTCCTTTCTACATCCTTCAGTAGCTTCAAAAATGATCTGAGGGACAAACAGGTCAAGAGATCAAAGACTGGCCACTCTGGAGGCCAAGTCAATTAAATCAGTAGAAATGAAAGTAATCCAATTACCAGGTGAGAGAGCAGCAACCCCACTACCTTTTCCTGGCGCCTGGAAGTCTCAGTTGGGCTGAGAGGCTTCTATCACCTTCCTTGCTCCTTGTAGTTCTCTGCTGGGTACTATCAGATTAGTCCCTGTCCATGCCAGTTCCTCACCCTTGATGCATGCTGGGCCAGTCATTTCTGTTTACCCATTAGCTAATAGATATTAGACCACCCTCCCCTTTTATTTGGTTATTTCACAACATGAGGTAAAAACAATTTGTCTATTTTTTAAACACTGTTGAGGAGGCTGGATGGAGCAAGCCTCTGACAGAGGTGTTGCAGAATGGCACAGTGACAATGGCAGGGGCTTGGCTGATGCATGTTCACACACTCACCAGCACAGTGATTCCTGAAAACAGCAGCTGAAGTCCAAATCACGCTCACAGTATCCATCTGAGGGCAGCTGCTGTGACTTGCAGCCATACCCTGCTCAGGATGTCCCATGTGGCATTTTCTGCAGCAGGCAGTAGACCACGCTGTCTGTGTCCCTTTTTTCAGCCCAAGCCAATTCTCTGGCTAAAAGGTCCCCAGCATGTGTCTCAGGAGAAAGTGGTCTCAATGGAGCCAATTGAACATGGGCTAACCACTGATTAGCCAAGCCCAAGGGACTGGCTGATGCCTGACTATAAATCTTGTGACCATTTTTTTATGCCTTGCCATTAGCATCCTCTTAGTTTCAGTCTTGTAGGACCAATGCAACTGCCAACCCACAAAGCCTGATGAGGTCAAATACTTTCAGTACTACTGCTGCACAAATTCTCTTCCTCAGGGTTTCTTTCAGTTTCCCTTTCTTTTGTTCCAAACAGCAGTCCTATGCTGAATGGTAGTCTCAGACAGTTCATTAATTTAAGGACACCAGAGCCCAAGCAGATCATTTGCAAGTCACCGTGAAATACAGAGAAAAGGGGGAGGCAGTGCTGCTGGCATTTTGGATAAACAAGACATTCAATAATTTTAATCTCAGTGTAACTCTGCTGTTTCCAGATTATATAATCCCACTCTTGAAAGAGGGTTATTTGAGCAGACTGTCACATTAAATAAATGCATTTGCCGCATATGTTAATTGCAGTAGAAAGCTGTTAAGCAAATAAGCTCGTTGCACCAAAATGTTATTCTTTTAGCAGGTCTGTTCCTTTCACGGATCTCCAATTCACGAGCCATGCTCTTTCAGAATGCACATTTCAGTTTAAGGCAAAGAAATGTGTTCACTGAACTGATCAATTTTTTTATCACGTTGACTTTTGGTTAAATTTTAAGGCACGCTGTGCCACCGAAGTAAATTCTTTTAAACAGGTTTATTTCTAGAGCAAGATTTCAATGGAAAGATTTGAAACTATATGTGGAGAAGGACTAACAAAAAATCTATTTTCTTAACAGATATTAGCCTTAATAAATCCTGCAGCGTACTGCCTGACACACCCCATTCTGATACTACCCATTTACTAAGTTCTTTTTATCTTCAGGGTCTATATTCTGTGGAAAAGCACCTCTGTTACTATCTAAGTACTGATCATATTTATTGTTACTATTTGTTATGTAATAAAATCCCCTTAGCTGCATGCTATTCTTAAAAATATATCTGGGTTTTTGATCATGTATTTCTGATTCAGTGAAAAGAGGAGTATATATTATATACAGGGAGGGAATACTGGTATCATGGTGCTTCTAAATTCACACATTTTAGTTTCCTTAGGCAAGTGAAGGAGGCTGAAATGAAGGAGAAGCCTATGCAAATCAGAATACACACAATCTTCTGACAGTCACTAAATCTGCATCTTTCTTTTGTGAAATCTAGTAACAGCTTTCACATGCAAGGTAGGAGCATCAGTGGTGGAAATAGAGAGCAGACTGGAAATGGACTGGTTTGTAAATGGTCATCGGCTTCTCTTCCTTCAGAGAGGTAGAGAATATCAGCTTTTCACGTACAAACCTAAACACTAATTAACAATTCAAGTCATACATTTCCAAGCCAAGAGCCATTCTGGGGTAGCTGATGGCAGTTTTCAAAGCGAAAAGGAAGTTCCTCTAATAACCTCTGATTTTTGAAAAGACAAATCTGATCTTTATAAGCCTGAATTTGCACATTCAAACTCATGCCCAAATTTTAAAAATAAATAAGAAACATGCCCAAATGCATGTCCCTAGGATTCTTCATGGGATCAGAAGAAAATTCAGAGGTGTATGCATGTGCAGTATGTATCCAGACACATATGAAATTACATGGCATTCTTACCTGTAATAGGTGCCAAAGCACTCTCAATCCATATTCACCAAAGTTTTGTTCCATCTGTCACCCCAGCAAAATTCTCTTAGTTCTGTTTTTGGTAAACTTATGCATCCATGTCATTTCACTTGCTTATCAGGATCTCAGTCACACTTGTGCAGTGCTGTCAACCATATCCTGAAGGCACAGGAGTGCTTGAGGTTTTCCTGCAATTAGAATTTACAGGGGAAAAAAATAATCTACTGATGATGCATAAAATCTCAAATTTAATTCAGTCTCTCAGAGAGCAGCCAGGAACACCATTCTGACAACAGTAACCACTCCACTAATGTCAGCAGACCTGACTCTCAGGGAGAAGATGAGCTAAGTGAGGCCAGGTCAAATTCACATAATTACTTTTCAGAGCAGAAACACATTTCAAAAAGCATATGCAAGCAGTTTTAATTTCTCCTTTTGACCATTTCCATGTATTATCAATATATGTTTGCACTTTGTGTAAAAGTCAAGATAAACTGCATTTAAAGAATCTACCCAAAGCAATCTCCTTTCACAAGCAACCTGTAGGAAAATGTTTCCTTAAAGTGCCTCTAAATGAGCTACATTGAGAAAATAAAGAACATTATGATCACAAAAGTGGTGTGCTTTCTATCCATATACTGCTTAAGCACAGCATTCATAAAAGGGAAGCATGAAAAAAACCCAAACAACTTTAGGGAGTGCCGGAACCAAGATAGAGGGAATAAAAATGGACTAAACATGCTGGTGAAGTAAACAGACAGGAAGGTATACGAGTTTCAGAAACCCAGCAAGGCCTCTTAGC
The DNA here is from genome assembly GCF_964188355.1 of Buteo buteo. Lineage (NCBI taxonomy): Eukaryota > Metazoa > Chordata > Aves > Accipitriformes > Accipitridae > Buteo > Buteo buteo. Next base: position 381,556 of record NC_134186.1, on the reverse strand, counting down.
AGGACAGCACTGTGTAGGCGACCTATATGGTATCAGCCAAAGCATGAAATGAACTAAGACTCAGTTCTGCCAGGTGAGTCTTTCTGTAGCTCATCTTATCTTAGTTAGAAGTCTTCCTCTTACATAAAACTTGGCAAACTAGATGGCTAATCCCACTAACATACCATGAGAAAGACTGGAAGATTGTTATTCATGATGAGCAGTGTCTACCTCAGGCTACAGAGCCTTCATCTAAGTTCATCTTCTCACAATTCTAAGTCTGGCCTTTGTATCAAAATCATCGGTCAGTTATGCTCCCCTGGCATCTTGCAGTATAAACTTAAGCAACCTGGTCAAACTTCGGAGTTGGTCCTGCTTTGAGTGGAGGTTAAACCAAATGCATCTAGAGGTTCCTTCCAAGCTGAATTAACTTGTTTTTCCATGATTCCAAGGTGGTTGAACACAGATGTTCCAGAAAAACAGATGGACCAATTTGTGACGCTAGGTTGCTCCTTGCTCAAGGGGCAGTTTCCTCAAGAACACACTAGTTATCAACTTATATCCAAAGAAGATTTGCTCACTAATATAATTTAATAATTAAACTGATGCAATTACATGTGCAACTAACATCTGACCTCTTTAGAATCTCTACTGTTCCAATAAGTGCACTGTCTTCTCCATACAGTCCCACAGCCACAGTCACATTCACCATCAAGCGACTGCCTTGTCCTGCACTGCCAACCATAGCACTGGCAAGGTACCATCTTCACAGGTAACACCACTGTCTGCTTCTCAGCCAGAGAGACATAATCTCTTATGTGCCACTAACTATGCATCCAGGAAGCTGAGGGAGACAAGTGAAGCCAGTTTCCTTGTAAACTGACTGGCAGACTCCCATTTCAGAACAAATGCTATCTGCATTTTACCTTGGAACATCAAACTAGATTGTGGGGCACTCTAGTTCATTATTTATCAGGTTTGGTAAGATTTGCAGGGATGTCTCTCTGGCTACCCCTCTCTTAGTCTTTCTTCAGCTGTGTTGAACGTTGTTTCAAATGCATAATTTAAAAATGAAAAATGCCATGTAAGCTCCATGAAATAGTTTTCAGAAAGTTTTCCAACCCTTCCCACCTCCACCTTATCCCGTATTTTTAACTCCACATTGAACTCACTGTCAAATGTCTGGTGGGACTCTTCTCAATACTGTGTAGAGAGCCTGCCTAGTTACATTTTTATGTAAAACCTCTCATTTCACTCAAGAGTTCCCAGGAATTTTTTTTTTTTTAGGTCATTCTTACACTACTTTCATTCCATATGTAAAACTCAAGTTAATGATGCCTGGGTCTGTGGCTTTTCTCTTAACACCACCCAGTGACTCAGATCTTAGCTGGATGGTGCTTGAATTTTTGCTCGTGCTCCAGACCCCAGATAAATATGTGTAGTTAGCGCAGCAGACTATGCCAAGTGCTGAGTTGAGCTCATGCCTCAGGTACTACTTACATTAGAGCATTGTAGCAGCACATCTACTAGCAATAGGAGCAGATGTATAGAACAAAGCTGATGCTGAGGACCTGACAGCAACGTTACACACATTTGAGGGTTTTTTTTGTCTGTTTGTTTTAAACTTTGGACTGGCTCTAGTGTGATCCCCCATGGGCCATTTGCAGCTGTAGCTCATCACAAGCATTCCTGGAGTGCATCTTGCATTCTAGTGTTAGCTGAAAGGAATCCAGGTCATGCACACCAAGACCACCTCAAGATGAATACCAAGACACAGCAACTGTAAACAGCTAGGACATCTCAGCTAAAAGCCTGCTGCTGATCCCAGCTAAAACGCTAATGTTGATGTAGCATCAGAGACCCACAACTTTTGTACCTAAATAAATTGCAAACGTGGTTTTGTACGCTTCTAGGGCCTGTCTTCCGACAACACTTTAAAATCTGGGTCATCCAAAAAGACTTCCACAGCTACAAACTACTGTAATGCCAAGGGTACTGCACAATGTGTAATTGTGGATGTTAAGGTGAGCAGCTTGCTATCTGAAGCTTTGTCATTGTAATATTTCCATCTTCCTGCTCAGAAAATGTATTAATTACAGGTTAGAAAGCACTCATTACTACTTCATAAGTGGAAGGAAACTAGGAAGAATCTTCACACAAATCGATAAACTAAAATCCTACTGACAACACTCCTGGTTACCAGAGTTCATAAGACAAAGAGATATCTGAAAAAGCTAAAAGGACATGAACTAGGGGTAACGCATATCCAGAAGAGAAAACAACCCACAATATTAAAATGTGGAAGAGCATCTGAATATGAATTCCTGGTGAGAAACACATTTTTATTTATAGGAATAATATGTTGCAAAATCTTCTGTATTCTTCAGAGCTTGTTTCCAGAGCAGCATGTGTGGCTGAGGATCATTAAAACTTTCTGCTGGCAGTGGGGCATCTCCTGTTGAGGCACAAAATATAAATTGGCCTGTGACAGTAGGAGAGGCAGCAGGAAGTGAAACACACACTGCTGGGTGTTTGAAATTCACCAGTCCTGCAGTCCTCGTCTGTTCTTCACTTGTACGTCTTTTTAGGTTTTTTTCCTCTGACTTCTCATTATGTTAAGCTGTTATTTGTGTTCAGAATCAAAGAAGGAAAACTGGACGATAAGAACACAAAATATTTTATGTTCTTGTGCATATGTAAGACTGCAGAGGGTGCCAAGTCCTTGCATGCACCAGGTGAGCAGAACTAAGGCTGGACTGCGAATTTCCTTTGAGATTCTACTTGCACAAGCCCTGCCAGCTGCTTCTGCTCTACCTACAAGTAAAAAGCACAATTCTCCACTACACCAGAGATCAGGGAAACACAGCTGTATATGGTTAGACAGGATTTAAGGTCTACAAGTATATGTTAGACAAATACGTATTTCGGGGATTTTTTTCTCTCTGCTGCCACAAAAGGTTATTGCTGACAGCTATATATGAGAAATTATAGTGTGTATAGCAATCTTAAGGACACCACATGAAACTGCATTGCAGTTGTGATGGCAAAAAAAAAGCAACTATTTTTTTTTTGATGGAGCCTATTACACAGGACTTCAAGTCACATAAAAAAATACTGGCAGAGTTAGATTTTTCTGTTGCTTGAACTGGTTAAAATCTAGCCAAACTAAAGGAACCAAGATTACAACTGCAGTGACTAAAGGAACCAAGACGACAACTGCAGTGATCCTGAAAGTCCGTTCTACGAGGGAAAGTTGCGTGCTCTTGTAATGCCTATTCACATGCCCTGCCCTAAACCCTTCGTTCAGCTTCTATGGTAGGTGAAAAAATGGGACATGTTCTGGTTTCCTTGCTTTTTATTAAGTCAGATCCTCATGTGACTTGTTGACATAACTGAATGATACGATTAAGAGGTAACACTCCCTACAGCTCAACTGGGAATGTCTTCATCCTGGGAAAACTCCTTCTGTTAGAAAGAGAAGTGTGTGTTGTGGGTCAAGAGAGATTCTACTCAGATGAGCTGTGTTTTGTTTCCAGCTCACGTAAAGATTCTCCGTATGCTCTTGAGAAAGTCACTTGATCTCCAGGTGTCTCAGTTGACCATTCCTTGCTCACTTTGTCAAGCTCTCACTTTGGGCAAACATGGCACCCACTTGACTTCGCCTCAAGGCACTATTGTAATAGAAAATAAATATCAATAACAATTAAGAGTGCATGGATGTGCAAGGCTAACTGTGACCTGCCTCTGGCTGTCATGAATACGAACTTTGCAAATTTGTCCCCAGAAACTATGGTTGTGTAAAACTGTCACCACACACATTTATTTCTCTTCATGCACTTTGTTCTGTATGTTAAAAAAAAATGGTAAACACTATCATATAAAAGCTAATGGGAATGTCTCTGTGAATGTATCAGTTTATGTCAAACAAAAACCTCTGAATTCATGCCAAATATGAAGTCAAATGTTTTAATGGAGATATTAATAATCTGTGAATACAAGTAAAAGCTAATGACATTTGCCTTTTATTGGTGTCAGTAATCAGTATTATCTATATGCAGATGGCAAAACCCTGATAAGCCTTCATTTGATTATTAGTGAATCTAGATTGGATATGGGCATCTTATTCAAAGGAGTATACAAAATTGTTGATACTGTCTGCCCTTTTCTCCCTATAAACGTTTGTCAATTCACTCGCCATCTGCTGTTCTGTGTATACACATGCCCAGGCTAATGTTAGCTGAGGTTGCAAAATAGCTATGTTAAATAATTTTATCTGATTTGTTGGATGATGGTATTTCTAATGGAAAACAACATGGTAATTTCAGAATGTTACTGATTAGATGAAAATGATATTGCATCAAAGTTACTTCCTTAATTTATTCTGAAAAAAACAAGAAGGATTTCTCTATTAAGATGCTTAATTAAAATCTATCTCTCTCCATACAAAATCTATACTTCAGGTCCTGCATGTCATGTCTGAAAAGAACAAAGGCTGATTAGCATCTTTTACACTCTGCTTTTCTTTTTGTCACTTATATATTCATTACAGCAATTCCAGCCAGGTTTAGAAGGTCTGAGAGAAAGGGTGCTATTATACGGACTGGCTGAGCACTGGCAGAAGAACAAAAGAATGCAGCTGAGCTTCTTAGGTTTATAGAGAAAATGGGGGGAGTGGTCAGAGTCCAGATGGGACTGGGGGTGGGGTGTGATGGGAAACAGTTCCTACTTTGAGGGAATCTGTGAGAAACACATCACATAAATAACGTCACAAGAACTGATGCTAAAGTCAAACTGCTCCATTACTCTCTCAGAGTTTCAGGGTTCCCTCCCAAACTTAGAAATAAAATAGGAAAAAAGGCAACCTGAGCATCAGCAATATGGCGCAGAGACACACACACAAACTTACACACTCTCACAAACAGGCTGGTAAGAACCACAAGGGAAAAAAAAATTAAATTCCATGTCTTTCCCAGTGAAGCAGTGAATTACATGTTGCCGAGTTGTAAAAAAAAGCCTTCCTAGCCTTTAGCTCCTCTTTCTTTAACATATTGCCTACAGAGAACTCTGAGCTCTCTGAATAGGAGAACTTTCCACCTGTCCTGTTCCTGAAAAATGAAGTTTGCATCAGCCCAAATATCTACATCATTGGATGTGGTGCATCATTTCACTGCAAACCAAGATGACGTTGGTTCAAAATAAGAAAGGCATATACTATAAAATTCTTAAAACATTCTTTTGTATCATACCCTCAACAAGAGAAGGAAGTCCTAGCAATAGTACAAACTGTTATTTGCATGAGTGGAAAGGAAAATAATAAGGTAATTAGCTGCAAGTTGGGCAGAACATCTGGTGAAAACCTGACATTCACTCTTAAAGGTCTAAGTCTGTCCTTGCTTATGTATGTTTGCAGTGGGAAAAGCCTTCTTGTAACCCACAGCATTCGCACTGCTGCACAGTAAGACTCATGATCAGTTCCTCTCTACTGCTACACCTCAGCAAATTCTAAGATATAACTGGTAGTTGGGTTTGGGAGCAGTGCACATGAAACCCACTGCCTCATAGTAATCCCTAGCAAATCTTCTGACATGATGCCTCTTACGAGCCCCAGGGCATCCTAAACATATTCAAGTCTCCCTGAGAAGCATGTCTGCCAACTCTCCAGCAGGTAATGTTAGATGAATTTGGGGAATATTTTGGTATGTGGAGCAGAACCAGAAAAGTGTGTATTTTGCTTGCCTGCCTGGGGTCAGTTGGCCTTCTCTCAAGCCTGCTTCCAGCATTGCTGGCATGTCACACAGGAGCTGGGAGCACAGAAGATTTTTCTCTTGAGTGTTGCAGGTGAACACTAAGAAATTACTTTCCTCTGCTCTCCCCATCAAAAACAGATTGCGGGGGGAGAAAACAGCAACAAAGCAGTGTCCCCTTGCAGTGCCCATTTTCTTCAGATTTACTAGTGTAAATGTGCTCCAGAGTCAGTTGCCCTTAGAGGCAGGGCTCACCTCAGGCACAGTGCTGGATGCTGTTCTGACAGGTGCTTAGACAGGCAGAGAAGATCCAAAGACAAGAGAAGCAAGGAGTGGGATTAGCTTTTGCTAATTTGTGTCAGCATCACTTTGACCTAGAACTGTGATCAGCAGTCAAGCTATTCATAAATCCAGCCAAGCTCCTTTCAGTAACTTTCCAAAGGAGCTGAAAATATCCTTGGTATCCAGCTCTGGGTGCAACACAGATTGTCCCAAGTATCTATCAACTCACTTTATTAAGCAACAGCATCAGTCAACAGACTTCAACTCTATTTTTAGATCAAACTAAAATATACACGAGACAGTTCATTTAAGGTGTTACCTCTTGTTCTTCCCACTTAGCACTTGGGAGATGTGTGAAGAACAGCTGAGCAGGCTACAGAGCTTCTCCCAGGTCCTAGGCTGTGCAGGGTACAGAAAGCTTCCTGCTCTGCTCACCACCACAGAGGACACAAGTGCAGGGTGCTGCCTGAGAACAGACAGGTGAGAAGGATCAGCACACAGCAAATAAGCTGCAAAGCAGGGGGGACACAGGGTTAAGGTACAAACAATTGGAGGGATGAGAACAAAACAGATGTTCAAAGCAATGGCAGAAGACAGACATAAGGAGATGGTTTTCTGAGAACCACTCCCTATGGACTGCCTGTTTTGAGACAAAAATAATAATCAGGAAAGTCCCATGTACACCTGCCCATATACACCTGAATGTGTAGGACCACCCAGTGTCAGCCCCAGAAATTGTGTTCTCCAAAGTCCTCTATCCTCAAAATAGCCACAAATAAATTATTAAAAACCACATGGAAAAGTTGAACAGTCTGCAGTATGGTGTGCATTTGCTCATGTCTCCTATATTTCTTTCTGTTATACATAGAATAAAATTTTCCCACACTACAAAGAACTATCATCAAGTGCTGACATCTAAACCACAACAGGCATGTTGAATAGAGCTCCCTGTTTCAGAGGCTACAGATTAAGTAGGATATATACTTGTAGGGTTCGGCGTTCGGAAGATCTCGCGATGTCATGGAAAGTTAGAAGGTTAGTCGCAGTCTTGTGATGTGTCTGTAATCCCGCCTCCCCTTGTTAGTATAAAAGGAATTAACTGCGCAATAAAAGGCGAAGTTGGCGCTCACACTGTGTGTGTTATCTCTCTCTTTCCCTGGTCTGGGGGTTGATCAGTGATCTAATCGTGGCAACTTGATATGCAGCGAACGCTACATATACTAATGAGACAGGAAACCAATAAGAAACCATTATGCCAAACTATTCAACCTGCTCCTGATGGCTTATTGTCCCATGCAATATAGAGTGGTTTATATCATACTGTTCTATGATTTTTCACTGTGGTGTGCATTCTGCAACAGTCTGTACACTTCTTGGGAAGAGGAATTTTGCCAGCGATATCTTTGTTCAGAAGCACCTAAAAAACCAAATTACCATTCTGGAGTTTTTCTAAACTGTTTGTTTTTTTGGGTTAGAGGGGTTTTTTTCAGTTTTGGTCCTAGCCTTTATTAACCCTCACAGCTCTGACAGGCTCAGCCTTCTCAGGAGAGATTGGCAACCAGCTGTAAATTATGTTAGGCAAGGTAATTTTCTGAAACAAGCTAGAAATCATTGGTTATTTGGACACAGGTGACAATGCTAGCTTTGCCAAATCATCAGAGAGGTGTGCATTTCTCTCAAGGCTCCTTCTGAATGTGTAAAGTGATTTTTAATGGCTATCTATCTTTGGCAGATGTCATTTTATCTGTCTTTTCCTCTAATCTGATCATCAGCTCCTCCATCTTGCCACTGCTCACCAGTTTTAATTTCACATAATTGCATGGTTCATCCAGCAGTTTACTATTGATAGCCCAGTTAAAGTTACCAACATTACTTCCAGAAAGGTGCCTGTCTTCATTTCATCCTAATTCCCAAAGTCATTCCATTCCATGTTAAAAAATTAGGTGCCAAAACTTGCTGACTTTTTATCATTTTGCCCAAAATAAGACAACGTACAAAAAAATGGGGAATTGCTCACTTATGTAAGCGTAACAACATTACAACACATTCTCATGTTTTCTGCACTTACAAAAAAGCATTATAGTCTTGGTAAATTCACTTCCATTTCCCTTCTGTTGGGGAGACTGGTCAGCGACCTTTCTTGAGCACAGGCTAGTATGCATTCAAACACTGTACTTATTCTTGTGCTATCACCTAGATGTCACATCTACATCTGCTGTTGGGGCAATCCCTGTCATGCAAGTAGATTCTCTCCTGCTCTCCTGCATTAAAAAAATTTTCTACACCATGAAGCACCCATTGGGTTTCCAGGCCACACAGTAAAGGTACGGAACAAAGTATCTACAGGACTGTTCGGTTGGCTGTGAAGAGGTATTAAGTGAATCAGAATTTAAACTAAGCATCTAGAGTTCTCCATCATCCAGCTGTTCTGCTGTATTTAGTTTATGTGAACACACTGCTCTTTTCAAAGAAAAAAGTTCCATTACTACCAAAACATGGCAACACCTACTCGTCGTTGAATGTTGAGGTTGATGCTTGCTGTGTATGTTCTAATGCAGGTGACTATTCCTAGAAAACTAGTGGCTCAAAATCAAGTGCAGCTGCCCATTTCTGACCTTTGTAATTAAGAGTGTTGTGGACATTTGTACTACTCATGGAGCTAAAGAAAGAAGGTAAGAAACAGGAATCAGCAACCCAGCTCTTCTGTGGGTGAATATACAGCTAAGTTTTGGTGTTTTTTTTTAACAGCAACCATAATTTCATGTATTAAATAACTGCATTTAAAACTGGAGTAACATGTATGTAACTTGTCATTGCATTCATACTGTAATTACTACACATGATAAAATAACTTCACAACACATTCAGCCATACACTACTTTAGTAAGAATAATCCATTTAATTTCTATCGCAGGCACACAGGCCCTATAAATGTAATAACAATAATAACAATAATATACTATAATCCCCAATAACTGTCCTGTGGTCATTCACAAAAAAAACAAAGAGGTCCCAACATTTCCGCAGACACCTTCCACTGTCTGGAATTAACCACTTCTAAGAGGCTGCATTACAGACCTCACTTCTAACTCTGACATAAACTGACTTTGGTGGGGATTATAGCAATGTTAGCATAGTTACTGTAGTCTACTGATCTACAAACTGCCTTCTTTAAAGCCATGATGGATACAGCACGTGATATATCACTCCTGTTCTCTGAAAGATACCCTGACAAGACTAAAACTATGACAGTAACACAGTGTCAGCACAAAGACAGGCTAGACCTTGCATAGTGTTCGTGACCTTATTAGTAGAGTAACACCAGTACCAATTCACACAGGACACAAAGCAAGGCGAAGGAAAGAAGCTGTCAGAGAAAGCAAGGCTCTAGTCACAGTACTGTTGGTACTACTTTTCGTTTTTTACTCCTCTAAGACTCTGGCAGCTTTATAAGGAGCCTGACTCCCAGAACTTGCGCACATCTAATATGAAATCAGGAAAGTGTGTTCAACAGACACAGTGGAGACACACGCTGTTGAATTATTTTTCTTTCATCACTGAAGGATTCCCTGCTGGTTGTAATCAAGATCCATAAACTTGCAACTTTAGTCAGTCTGAATGCTGTGATCCCAGTCCCATTTATTGCTGCTAAATTCAACCATATGTACGCATCCACTTGTGTTCTGATCTACTGTGCAAGAGCAAGAATTATATGAGATTCACTTGGTTAACTTTTCAATGTCATGATGTGATGATACAAGGCAGAAGCTCTAACGCAAGAGACAGAGAAAAATGAAACTGGACAAAGCTCTACACAGAACCATACTGTGAAGAATGACCCTGAACTGGTCCCCGGGGAACAAGCTGAACTACTTAATAGATCTTTTTTGTCTCTTAACTTACATGATGAAAAGTCCAGTTAGTATTTGAGCAAAGTATGACAACAGTCAAAATCTTCCTCTGACAAACACATACTCTAAAATTCAAGAAATTTACAGTTATGTAACATTTTTGTTTCTTAAAAAAGTGAAGTGAAAACAAAAACATAAATGTCTTTAAACGGAAATAAATGAAACATCAAGTTTATCGGACTGTACAGTCCCTTATAGACAATAACTTATTTTAGCAATGTGACAGCTAGTATTGCTGCACTACATTTTTTACACATACGCATGTAAAGATCAGAACATCTCCTATTGTCTGATAACTCATTGCTCAATTAATTGGTTTGTGTTTAGCAAAGTGGCTATTTCTCAGTGGGGACTAACAACACGCCAGCTATGAACTTTAAAGTAAAACCAATTAGTTAACAGTAAAGAAATGATCTGTAAGGCATCTTAAAGAATGCAAATCTTCATTATAAACTGCTGAATGGAAATGCACAAATCGAAAGATGGCAGCAGGCAAAGTTTTTTTGCACAGAGAAGAAAAATATGTACAAACCTAGCTTTCCCTCCAGCTTCACAGCAGTAACAGTATATTGGAAGAGACAGACTTCAGATTTTTTTTTCTCTCATCACTGAGAAGGATACCCTGCTGGGTACAATCAAGACCCATAAACTCAGGGCTTCAGTCAGTGTGAATGCCGAGATCCCAGGACTGGCCTTGCTTAGAGATACTAGTTTCAGACCCACGCCTGGCATCCCATTAACTTCACACCAGTATAAAGTAGTGAAGCAATCAGCTAAATTTAAGCCATTTACATTACATTTCAGTAAGTATGGAGTGGATGGCTTAAAGCTGTAAGGCCAAGGTGTTGCACAGACAAGCAGTGAGAAAAGTACTCTCATACTTCACAGCTTTCATTTCTCTATACCCTTGTCTCACAGGCACTGTCAGAAATCAAGCCTGTCTGATAGAACTCCCTAGCACCTGTAAAACTTTCCTTTATTATAAGCAATCAAGCTGAAATTCTCATATTATTTGACAATATTTTACCCGCATAGTTGCATTCTCTGAGAATTCCCGTTCCCTTCTTTATTTTGCCACATACACATCACTGTGATAATTCCTCTGCTATATATTGATGATTTTCTTTTACACATTTGTTGTTCATATGTTATGTACATCAAAATGTCATTAAATGCCAGGGCAGGAGCAACAAGATAGCTATATGTACTTACTCTGTGTGATTAATACTGAATGCAATCTTGCTCATAATATACCTGTGTACAATTTTACCTGTAAGTTATTACAAATGGTCTGAATATTTTCACTTCAAATTACCCTGAAGACATCATAGTGTTTGCTTACTACTAATATAAGTCTTTCTATTTGTCACCATTTGTCAATGGTGTCTAGGCCAGAAAACATCCATCTGTACAAAGAGAATCCCCCTTAAAACAGTAAATGATTTTAAAGTCGAAAGGGTATATTCACGATGCTAACCTGAAGACCTCCAAGCATGGGACTCTCTCTGAAATCACTGCCAATTTCTTGGTGTAGAGACATCAGACATGACTACAGAACAAGAAGAATAATGCTTACAGTAAGAGTGCTGCATGCGAGCAAGTCCCAATGTGGCCAATTGCACATGCTTTCATGACAAAGTGCCCACCATCCTTAGCACAAGGAGCTCTGCAGCCTTTCCACCACGCTCTGGCTGCAGAGAGCTCTTCATAGAATCATAGAATGGTTTGGGTTGGAAGGGACCTTAAAGATCATCTAGTTCCAACCCCCCTGCCATGGACAGGGACACTTCCAGACGACATGCTGGTTCATACCCAGCACATCTTCATACCAATTTAGTTGCTGTCTTGACTGTTCATTTTTAAATGCACAGAGTAAGCTTGTTGAGGAAGCCACCATGTTTTCTTTGTTTATAGACAAAATTTGGCATAATCTGGCTTCTGAAGGAATTAAAAGAAATAAGAATTTGCCTGATTTAGTTTTCAAGTTATGGTGCTTTCCATAATACAATGCTCTACATCAGTGCTTTTGGGAAATACTCGTAAGTTTTCATTTTTCTGCTTTTGTATTTCTGGATGTATTTCTGCAATACATCCCCTCTTCAGATGTATTAAGGCTAGTGACTTTTGCCGGCTTTGTGCAGATTTATGTTTGAGTGCTCTGTGGTTTATTTGCTCCCTTGGAAAACACTGAACAGCCAAAAAAAATTAAGAATACTTAAAAGAATATTAATTTTCAAAAGTGTACATTGTAGAAATTAACTCTGTCTTGTTATTTGGCTGTAAATGGAACCAAGAATTATAGTTATGACATGGAGTTTCCATGCCCACATAAGTCTTTCTCAATGTTCACATCATTTATGTGAATTTGTAGTTTGTGAAGTTGTGCTTAAAACCAAAAAAAATCCCCAAAACCCAGAAGATCCACCAGCAGGACTTCTTCAGCTAGGATAGCCTGATCCTTCTCTTATTCTCTAAGACCATAACTCTTAGGCTTTTGATTCCCTTAGTCTTGAAACCATAAAAATCTTGTTTCTATAAGCTCTTTTATTGTTACCCACATAGTCAATAGTGTCATTTTCATTCATATCATTCTGTAGGGAAGTAAGAGGAAATGAACCAGACGGAACAGAGCTATAAATAAAATTCAGCTACCCTGTTCCAAGTGCCGATTCAACAGTATTCTTTTAAAACTACAAAAATACAGCTTGGGAATTATGGGAAATTTTCTTCTTACTGGAGTTCTAAGCTTAGCTTTCATGTGGTGGCCACCCTTTATTATTGACTTGCCTGGATAAAAGATGCATTTGCTTAAAACTAGCTCTATGAGTACAAACAACAGAGCAGACTCACATTGCATGTACACCTTAGCTCATGCTTATGAGACAAAGAACTCAAGAATCATAGAATTCTTAAATACAAAGGATTCCACTTAGAATTACTTCATAATATAAAGAGTCTTTAGGCTAAAGAGGAAAATCTCAAAGCAAATGGATTACCATTGGTTTCTTACAGGCTTGCTGTGCAATACGAGGGATTGTTTGCTTTACAGCAAGATAATGTTGTATAATACTGGTTACTTTTTTGTGTGGAATTCTGAAAAAAACCCAAACAAACCCCAAAACCCAAACAAACTGCACGAAGTCCGTGGGCAATTTTACTGGGCTGACAAAACACTGCAAATACCAGCTTTATGTAAATCCTTAGGAACAAAATAGGCCTACTGGTGCTCTGCCAGAGACACGTGGGCAGCAGCATTTATCCTTCTCTCCAGCAGTCTGACACGGGGGAGCCAGTTTCACGCGAACTCGGCTGTCTGCGGCAGTGGAGGCGAGGTCCTTATGCCCCAGCATGACTAAGCCACTGGAGAAAGCACAGCAGCAGCAGTTGTTGGGAGACGAAGCAAGAGAACCAGCGGGGGAAATTGCAATGCATGCAAGGAAACACTGTGAGAGCTGCACATCCAAGGAGGGAGACAGGGAGCAGCTTCAGCAGTTTCATGACTGGGCACATGTTCTTTGGGAAGATGCATAGATAAAAACTCACTTGACAAATGCTGGCAGCTGGTAAGCTCGGTAAATTGCCTGTCGCTACACAAGGGCATGGATCGCAGTTAGTTTTCCACAGGTTACTCTGAAACCTAGCAGCTGACCTTCATTTGCTAACGGTTATGGATCTCTCTTAATTTTATATTCCCCTTGCTATATAAAGGAGCAAGATAGCAATTAACACAAAACTACAGATAAACAAAACTAGAGAGGTGATACAGACAAATGCTGGCAAGAGTCAGCTTAAAATCTTCTCCAAAATAGAAAATTTATCTTAAAGAATCCTTTTGTTTCTGCCTACATACATACAGCTCCGGAATGAACAGAGGAAAGACTCTTAAATGTAAGAAAACAAGAATGGCAGTCTTGTGTCAGGCTGCAGGCCCACCTAGCCTGTGTCCTATCTTGGACAGCTGCTCCCCACAGATACCTGGTGCAGAATCAAAGACAAGGCATTCATGGCACAATCGTCCCTGTGGCATCTTGTCTTAACTTTTGGCCATTGATATTTCAAAGGGACTTTCAGAGTCAAAGGTAGCATATGGAACATGCCAATACTTGCGAAAGGACTTCTATTTCATGAGTCTGTTTCAATCCCTTTTTGATCCTATTCAGACTTCTGCTATCTCCGATATCCAGTTAATTCACAATTAATTAAAAAAAAACCCAAACCACTTATGGATGAAAATGTGACTAGGTGCCTTCAGTTCTAATATCCCAAGAAACAGTGAAAAACATTTCACTAGTCACAACACCATGCATGAGTTTTGAGAGTCTCTAGCATTGCCTCTCTCCTCTTTTGCAAGCAAGTAATTCTTATTCTATCTACCATCATCCTGTATGGAGGCAGTCTGTATCTCTGATCATCCAGGCCAGATCTCTCTGAAACTTTTCTGGTTTTCTTCATATTCTTTTTGAAACTAAATACAGCATTCAGGATGGGGGTACCACATGTTGACTCTTCTAGTGGCATAATTATTTTTTCTGTTTTCTTCTCTATTTTCTCCCTAATATCTAATGTTTTATATCCCTTTAAAATGTTACCACCATGTATGTGTAGTGAAGGTGCATATATAACCTCCAGCTATAGATACTCTGAGGAAAATATAGAGCTAAACATTTTGTATATCGACTGCACCAGCTGAGTCCAAAACCATAGCCTTACAGGTAGCCATGGCCACCAGAGGAAGGCAGGTAAGTTATGTGCATCGCTGTTCTGAACAGCAAACAAATGGGTTCCTGCATTCTGAAAATCCCGTTGGAGAACTGTGCTCTTCAGAGCAGTACTGGACTTCTTGGCCACAAGCATATACACTATAGCTGAAAGACCACTGAGACACAGACTATTCAGATTCACCCTGTCACTGATACTACAGGAAAGCCTTAAAAAACAGACATGGGTTTATTTCAGACAGTGTCTTCTTTCTTGGGGAGTCCAGTTACGCCTTCAATGCCGCCTGACTTCCACATAGAAAGTAAGTTTCACAAGCAGATTATTTAATTTTTGCAGAAACTGTCAGTGCCAGTGAGCATCACTTGAGTGTCCCTTAGCAAAGCAAACCATTTTTAATACTAAGACAGGCAATCACCAGCCAAATCCTCAATATGTACTTTTGTAAGGAAATCCTAAATGCGAAATTCAGTTTCTTAATTTTTGATGAAATGTTCGTCTCCCTTCAATCTATTTCACAGTGACTAGATGATACTGAATGGAAAGCAGAAGCAACCACAGAAAATAAAAGCTTGTGCAAAAATGCTATAAAAATGTTCAGAAAGCTGCACAGAAAAGTACATTTTGATTGCTGTAGGTCTCAAAGCTTTTAAGCATGCGTATGTCTGTATAGCTTGTGAGTGAATATTCCCTTAGAAATTTCTAAGTTTCATTGTATTTCCAGCAGTGTGGTTCATTCTTTTTCTGTATCTCGTTGCCCAACTTGATATTTTCAGCTGATGCCTCTGTAAAACAGAATTTATGAAGTATATGCAACGAGCCTGTCCAGACAGTCCTATTCACATTTGTGAAGTGATGAGTTGGAGCCAAGTGCCATGAAGACTCTGTGATTTGATAATTAATGCAACCCATGGATTTGCTAAAGTATAACTGATGCTGTATTTTACTACCCTCTCCTAGCCATTCGTCCTTTGAATTAGGGTAACTGGATAGATCTCTAAGTTATAAGGAGTAGGTTGTGCTGAAATAAAGCATTAATGAAAATGAGAATTTAATGATCTGGAGAGAAACCTGACACTACAGTGAAAACCACAGGGGAGCAACAACACTAACCCTGAGTATCTCACCTGTAATTAAAGTGCTGATAAGTCCAGGTATCACTGCTCATTAATATTCAACTGTAAAAACAGAAGACGAAGAGGCAAACATGGAATAACAATATTGGGTCTGTCCTCTCTCCATACACACTCGCTTCTCACTTCCCACGTGGGACAGTAGCCTCTCAGACCTAGGCCCAGCCAAGCACTATGCTCCTAACTGTCGCAGACAGGCCAAAGTAGCCATGCTTTGTGGTAGTTTAAGGGAGGGGAATTTTCTGCTCCTGCTAGTTTATTCTGTGCGAAGAAGTTGGTATCTAAGGATGAGCCTTTTGTGATATCATGTATCACTGACAGACACTCCAGAGATGAATGATATTTAAAAAACCAAGAACTACTTGTTGCCCAAGGCATGTGCTAGTTTGTTGCCACTTTGTTTCACATATAATGGCTCTCTTAGCTCCAACAACCCAAAAATAAAGCAATGAAACACACTCTGCAGATACCTTTGGGGCCCCCATAACACTCCAGGAATGGGGAACCTTTTTGAGCCCCATCACTGGTAATACTCTCTGACCTGTTAAGGCACACATTCCACCACTGCCGCGAGTGGTGCCGAGCCTTGGGGATGGCTGGAGGGTAGTTCCTACAGTGGAAAGTTAGATTACACTAAGTAACCTTTCTTACTGCAGTAACCTTTGTAAGAACCGTAAGCTTCCAGGGGGGACACCTGTGTATCTGTCTAACTGTGGATGCAAAAGCCAAGCTTCGGACATCAGCCCCTCAGAACAACATTGTTGGCAGTTTGTCCCAATGTCGTGGCACTGCCAGCCTACTCTGGTTCCACACTGCAACAGCTCCTATTCTGTACAGGCTTGGACATATATTTGCTTCACTGAATGAACCTCCTCCCCTCCCCTGACTGCATGGCCCTGGCTAAAAGGAACAGAGAGCATGGTCTGAGCTGTGCTGTGCTTGCCATGAAAGGCCAGTGTGGCAGGTCTTCTCATCAACAGGGGAGGAGACCTTGCAACCATTCACAAAGTATGTAAGCCAACCACATGGATCAACACATCAAGAAAGCTCACACAGTTACACCCCTTTTCTGAAAAACATGCTTAGTCTTGAAAGAGAAACACAACTCGACTCCAACTCAGACAGGTGAGCCAAAGCTTACACCCTCCTTAGACGCCTGCCTCTGTCCACATCTTCAAACTCAACCAGTCTTTCGGCATTTATGAATCCAGCTATCACCTGACCCTTCTCTTTACAACACTGGTAGAGGAGTTGATTGGTTAATGGTACTGGTAGGTCCAACTATCTCATAATGGCTCATAGCATCTCATGCTGTTACTTGAACCCTAGGTCTATATAGTTTTTCTATGCAACAATCAAGTATTAATTCAAGAAACTAGCATGACTAGTTGCCTGGGGCAATGAGCAATAATGTTGCTATTACCATGTTTCAGTGCAAAAAAGAATAGGAGAAAGGAATTTGAAGAATATGACTCTGCATATTCATCCATTTCTGACCACTGAATGCATGCTTATTTAGCTTTAAAACTTCCCCGATTTTGGCAGAACATAGAAGCAGTATGCAAACATTTGTGAAAGAGGAAGCCAATCAGACTGAATAACCAGAGAGAACAAAATGGGGAAGAGCCAAGAGCCTTTGTCACACTTGGTACAATACACCTGGTAGCAGCCTACTTGGCAATGCCCCTTGCATGCATACCCTCAGACTGTGATGCAGAGCAACACCAAAACCACCTTTCCAGCAAGCCACGGTGAGCATCCTGCAGTGAGGACAGGGAGATGCCCCACACTGCTGCAGGCTCATACCTGCCTTTGTTGAAATGAAGTCCACTGCTTCACACAAAAACCTGGAGAGCACTCCACTGAGGAATGCTAGGGTTATTTAGCAAAAGCTTTGTCATCTTGTGTTGGTATAAATAACTTTCTGCTTGTTTTATTTTTGACAGTAAAACCACTAGAGATGATGCTATGACTGGAAATCTAGACAGCATCTAAATGTTCAAGGATTCTGAATTTGAGTATTTCTCCTATTGCTTCTTTTATGGGAACTGTTAACTGTAATTTAAGCCCCAAATGTTAAAAGTGGTATACAGATTTAAGGGTTCTTTCATACCAATTAGGAATAATTTCTAGCTGCACTTCAATGAATAGGCTTTTACCTTTTGTTACAGTGGAAAAATCACTTATCCACTGTAGCATAGGACATCTGCATAGATTTGTTTCTTATTATCTTTAATGGTATTGGCAAATACAGAGTTAACACATTTCTGCTAAATATATCTGCAGTTGCTGGAATACCATCTTCTAAGAAAATTACAAGTTTAAGTATTCAGTTAAACCAAAGTTACAATTTAATTAACATACTAGTAAAATATTCAAAGATGATGTCACCTCATCATTCACACTGCACTTGAAGGCATAAAGGAAGATCCTCTGACTTGACTCACAAGCAACCTAGAAATATCATGACTGTAATCTCTAACATGCTGGAAAATACTAAGATATGAAAGGCCAATCTGTGCTTTCTTAAAGGAGTTTTGTTTCTACTGTTCCTAAGATCTATTTTCATTCCCTTCCTCAATGTGTAACTGATTGTGCATACATAGAAAAAATAACTCGGCACTGATAAAAAAGGCTTAATTATTTAATTTCAAAATTTTAACTGTCTATAGAGGAATAACGGAGAACAATGTCAAATATTCACTATCACACATGTTTCATTGGTGGTCTTTGTCAAACACTAAGGTTAACCTAAAATGGAGAGTTAAAAGATATCCCCCACCCCATGATTTCTCTACAATGTCTCCCTGAATTGTCTAGGCAAGTCAGTTTGTGTGGGCTGTGACCTCTTAGTTCTCTGCAGGCCACAAGATCATGACCTTATGAAAATTGTTTCTCCTTTTTCTGCCACCTTGAAGCATATTCTTAGGTTAGTGGAGAAGAAACTTTTGAGAGTTATCACCATTTTTGGAAAAACAAATTCAACTATCGGATCAGAACAGAGAAGGCAATTTGCCTATCATTAGTTTGTATGTATATATTGTAAAGATCTTTTTCTGCTCTAAATGGCAAACTGAAAAGAAAGGCTAAATGTTGGCTTGCTTTTACCAATTCTGTACATTATCTCACATGGCAAGTGGCCACCGATGAAAGACAGCAGTAGCTTTGGATGTCAGCATCTAGAAGACATCTGCTAACACAGAGGAATGAATTGTTGAGAAAATCATAGAATCATAGAACAGCTCAAGTTGGAAGAGACCTTGAAAGACCATCTGGTCCAACCTTTCACGGGAAAGGAAGGCTAGATGAGATTATCTAGCACCCTGTCCAATCACACCTTGAAAACCTCTAATGACGGGAACTCAACCACATCCCTGGGGAGGTTGTTCTGGTGATTAATTGTTCTCGCTGTCAAAAATTTCCTTCTTATATCAAGATGAAACCTCTCCCAGTGCAACTTGTAAACGTGTTGCCCCTTGTCCTCTCCATGTGGCTCCTTGCGAAGAGAGAGCCTCCATCCTCTTTCTAGCTGCCATTTAAGTACTGGAATACTGTGATGAGGTCCTCCTAAGCCTTCTCCTCTGTAGGTTGAAAAGGCCTAACTCTTTCAGTCTTTCCTCACAGGACACATTCTCCAGCCCTTTCATCATCTTTGTGAACTCTCCGTGGACCCTGTCCAGTCTGTCTGTGTCTTTTTTGAATTGTGGGCACCAGAACTGGACACAGTATTCCAGGTGCAGCCTGATAAGTGCTGAGTAGAGTGGGATGATCACACCTCTGTTTCTGCTAGTAAAGCCCCTGAGGATGCAGCCCAGGATCTGATTTGCCTTCGTTGCTGCAGCGGTGCACTGCTGATGTGTGTTCAACTTGATGTCCACCAGGACGCCCAGGTCCCTCTCAGCAAGGCTGCTCACCAGCCACACAGACCTTAGCCTGTACTGGGCTCTTTGGTTACTTTATCCCAGGTGCAACACTTTGCACTTGTCTTTGTTAAACTTCATACTGTTCCTGCCAGTCCACTCATCCAGCCTGTCTGGGTCTCTCCGTGAGATGGCTGGCTCTCCCTTCTGACATGTCCACCTCACCGCCCAGTTTAGTATCATCATTTACTACACTAAAATGAACAAGGCAGAGCAAGAGCCCCATGGTGTTCTTATACTGCTGTCTCCACACAGAGCAAAAAATGAGCTCAGGCCTTAGAGAAGTTGAACTAAACATAAACACCACACCTGGAACCCAATCTCCCATGCTATGGCATTCCCAGGACTTTCCACATCCCTGGCAATTGTCTTTGCTGCCGATCCCTCCACACACAGAGCCCAGCTGCCAGCTGCATTCCAGACTCCCACTGGTTCATGCAATACAACAGTTAATGAAACGTCTACAAGCATGGCTGTGCTGCAGGATGAATCTCACCCATCAGTGACATGACGCAGGTCCTCTTCTGTGTAGTTGTGTCACATGCTTCAATTTTCCTGCCACCTTTGTTACTAACAGACAATTGGAAAATTATTGCTGGGGAACCATCTGCCATCTCTCATAATCATAGCTTTGAAGAGTACTATGTAGCCTTTATCACGTGAGGCTTCATCAGATGATCTCTTAGCTGATGCCGGGAGAGCCTCAACCCCTTGCCTCAGCTCAATAAACTTCCTAACTAGGTTCTAAAGGTTAC
Organism: Buteo buteo; assembly: GCF_964188355.1. Classification (NCBI taxonomy): domain Eukaryota; kingdom Metazoa; phylum Chordata; class Aves; order Accipitriformes; family Accipitridae; genus Buteo; species Buteo buteo. Next base: position 361,116 of record NC_134186.1, on the reverse strand, counting down.
AAAATGTAAGAAATGTAGGCAGATTCACAACATCCATAAATGAAAGTTATCTCATGTCCTCTGTTCCTGTCCTATCATAGTACTGTCCTGGAAGGGTAACCAAAAGGTAAAAAACTGTATTTCAAAAAAATCCATAGACAACTGTGATGCCTCCATGACTATGGAGAGATTAGAAGAAACATTTAGACCAAAGTTCACATGACCAAAACCATGTATTTTTTGGATCCTGGTGTCCTTTCTCCTCCTTCTCTCTTCTTTCTAAATACCAATAGCAATCTGAAAAAAAACAATCACAAAAGCTACTCAAGTTCTCAAGTTGTCTGGCATTTTAAGCAATAAAATGATGTTTTACATCCAACAACTCTCTAGCAAGAAACACCCAAGACTCTCTAATGTTAATGCAGCTATACTAAGAGGATTCGCCCCCAAACCTTTGACTATATTCTGAAGGGAAAACTGTTATTATTGAGCACTGTTTTTATCTTTATTAGCTTTTTCTTTACTAGCTCTATCCTCTTTTTTTTTCAGCTCCACTTCAGTGACCGTATATAATCATGGAAATTTATTTTACATTCAGCCTTTATATTGTTCCCTGGTCCCTTTGGGCAGCTTCTAGTACCTCCCTACTCGCTGTTCCAGAATATATTATAAAAGCAATTTTGGCCAACTGCTCCCACAAGAGTGGGTTCTTGTCAATGCATTGCATTGATCTAGCTAAATGAAGGAAGGGGACTCTATTCATGTTTCCCTCATGCCTGATGCACAACGCCACCTCAAAGAAATTGCTTTCAAGTGCTTTATTTTGACTGTGGTAACATAACTTTTATTTTCATTGGGTTTTTCTGCCTTACAAAGTTATAAAGATTTCCTTTGGAAGATTAAAAAACAAAGTCTGAAAGAATTAAATTGATTAGAACTGGCTCTCAAATGATCTAGTAAGGGTTCTTCTAACTCAACTCTTATTTGCTGTGGCATCATCAGTTAATATGCAGAGTGCAGTTTCAGCTCATCCTCTCATACACACTGTACATGCACACAGTTGCACCAGGAATTAGAATGTATGCATCTACAAATAACACAAAGCTTGCGCAAAACTTCAAGTCAATTAGGCTCATCCATGCTACTTAAATGCATAAAGAAGGTACCAACTGAATTTAGTTTGCTCTCTATTGCACACAGATTAACAGGCTGGTGACCACTTCAGTACTAGTGCAGCTATTTTGTAAATGCTTTAATACTGTAGCATCCCACATTTAAGTGCATGTACTGCGATTCTGCAGTATAAATCAAGAAATCAGCCTAAAACAAGCATCTGGCATGACTGGAAAAAAGGCTGAAATATGCAGAAATGCACTGATGTCAAGTTAAGAGACTTAAGAACTGTGACACCAGTTAATTAAAAGTTAAGCTCAGTAGTAGTCATTTGGGTTTTTTTTCCCTCTTTTTGTTTCCCAGAGCATCATTACTCTATTGCAGAAATGGTTTCCTTTTAGCCACAACCATTGTGTGCAGTAGGTTAGTCTCAGCCTGGATGACAAAATATTTCATAATTTATAAGGGGTTTTTGTGGTTTTTTTCCCCCCACACGTTTATGGGGCTTTAATGCCACTACTTCCACCTGCAAGAAGCCAGGTACCTTCCTCATATTCCTCAGAGTGCAGTAAAAACAAACTGTACAGAAGGCAGGCTCCTATCAAAAGCTGGATTGTAAAATATAATGCAGACAGGTTGGAAACATGCAGCTTGTAGTTACACCTATAACAATAACTTACAATACGTATTGCAGAATACACAGAAACCAGTGATAATAATTGAGAGATTATCCTTATATGGGAAATTATGTTACATAGATCCTTCTTTGTCCCCCAAACTATTTTGAGCTGAAAATGCACTTAATAAGAAACATGGGATGCAGGATTAGAGTGTGCTACAACATGATGATCAGATGTAGAATCCTCACATTTTGTTTCTCACTTTCATTTGAAAATATTTTGTGTTTGTTTTCATTCTGGCCTTACTTTCTCTAGTCGTGCTTGCCAACTGATGTAAATCTCACCATTTCTGGGCCAAACGGATAATACAGCTGCACAGGAGTCATGAGAGTACTTTCAAATGTATACTGTGCTGTCACACCTCCACGCTGTCTCATCCTTGGTAACAGTAGAGGCGAGCTTGCAGCACAGAACTCAGTGAGAATATTGCCTCTGGCATTTTCAACAGGAGTTGGTAATGTCAAGGAAAGATTATTCTAGCAGGACAGGCAAGCCTGGCTCTCTTCTCCAATGTTACAAATAAATGGTGAAACTGCATTATGAGTTTTGCATTGCTTTTATAAAACTGTCTTAGAGAGGACCACTGAAATTGAGAAGTGCTATTGTCAAGATTTTACACAAGGTTCTGAAGTGCAGGGGGATTATTGTTTGGTTAACACATGAAATAAGACAACAGGGATTTCCTATTAACAAGGAACAGAACTGCAGTATTCGGAATGGTATGGTAGTACTTCCAACATCGTCTCAGACTTCCCATGTGCTTTCATTTCCTCTCCTTTGGCATTTGGAAGCAAGAGAGAAGAAAGGCTAGCAAAACGGCCTTCAGGTACCAGCAAAAGAGTTCTAGGGCTGACACATAAATACTTGTTCTGCGACAACTCCTCAGAGCTCCATGTTTCTTTTGATAACAACAAGGGAATTCTTTCTTACTGATTGCTTTTTGCAATCAAGCTTACCAAACAGAACTTCCCTCAGATGATTCTTCCAACTACTCTGATAGAAAACTAACCTTGTTATATTTATTGACAGAACATTGAAATAAATATTATAGGTCTAGAGGGAAAGTTTCAGTTCATTGATTATTTTTTTAAGGAAATAACAAATGCTCTTTACTCCCCTTGGCATATTATGCTGGGAATAATCTGAAAAAATGCTTACTTTGTTCAAAATGCGTCTCAAAATCAACTTCTTCCAGTCCCCAAAGAGCAGGCACCCTTTTGAATGAATCTGATCTTGAGCAAACAAGCAATTTGCAATTTTAATTGTTTGCAGAATTCTCCTTCTGTGCTTGTTCAGGAAATTAAAAGAAACCAGTTCATGCTTTTATCTGCAGCAGTGAGAAGACATGAAGTTTGGGGGAATGTAATTTGTTTCTTAGGGAATGAGTAGGGCCTAAAATCAGCTATTGGTAGTTTAATATATTTCACTGAATCTTTCAGTATCCTTCAGTACTTGCTCCTAGTAGACAGCTTCTTCCAAGGCTTGTAGTCAAAACGCTAGTTTAGCCAGCATCCTTACTGCTCATAACTCTGCTCTGGAACCTTACAGCAGTATCATTCATTTGGCAGAGAGTGGGATGAACGATAGATAAACTAAAAGAGTTTTGGGGCCGAGGAGGAGAAGGGTACAATGAAAAAGTACTGAGGGCCCTTGAGTGTACGGGAAGAGACTATTTGAAAAATTATGCATAGGTCTGAGAAAAATGTATGCAGATGAGCAGAATTTTGCTCTGTTTTGCTAAATATGGTATGAAAAAGCTTTTCACAAATACGGCAACACTGAGATGCTTAAAGGAGACTGTTTCTCTTCAACAGCAAAAACTGAAGAGCCACCACACACAATTAGCCAAATGGCCTCTTTTGCAAGATATATAGGCAACACACCAGTATTCAGTCAAATATCCTCCTAAGGCAGGTTCTCTGACCTCCTAAAGACAATAATTTGAAATAATATGAGATGATAAATGCAAATGTATTACAGTGCAATGCCATAAAGCTCCCCAAAACACTGTCACTTTCATTATCCAAACAGCCTGACGTTACCTATTTCACTATGAGGACCTAAAAAGACACTAATTTTTTTAGAGGTTTTAAAACCTGAAACTAGACCTTGGAACAGAAACAAACAGAAAAATCCCAACCCAAACAACCAAAGGATACTACAGTTAAAGTCTATACCACATGTGAAAGCACACTGCAGAAACGCTACAAGCTGCATCTCAATTTTATTTACCTTGAGGGTCCCTCACTAAGTCAAAAGCATTGCTAAAATTGTGAGGAAGCTTTCTGTGATTAGAAGACCAATGCCTAGTTTGACCAGAGACAGAATATGATTATACTCCTCCCACAGGACCAAGCATGAACCTCATCTGTATATCGCTTCTAGCTAAAGAACATTGCTACTGAAAGTAACTTATTCTTTGCCAGAGGTTATATCCAGTGTCTCTTCTGTGGACATTATGTATAGAGACTTTGTACGCTACTGAAAAAAGAGACACGTGAAGCCTTCTGGATAGTATCTGTTCATGAAGAACTACAGGATTCTTTTCAGCTCTGTTCACTGTTAGAGCTGTACTTACCTATTGAGCATGCAGACTCAGAATTCTTGCCATAAAGAATTGTTCTGTACAAGTTTTGCAGCAATAATGATTTCTTCCCAGCATGCTGTGTTTTGACTAACCTTGGAGAATATTTATGAATTCATAGTCTATGACTGTGTTATATGTAGATTAAGCCACTGCTTTTGATGCAATTTTTCCTACTGTCATTGTAGAACTATTAAAAAGAATAAACATTTATTAAGAATGGAAAACAAAAGTACCTCTTACTGGCAAAGCTGGTTGTCATTTGGTGTTCATGGTTCCTGGCTCCCCACTAACTGTCCCTCACTGAAGGTGCATACGGTTTTCCCTAATATTGGTGAAGGCTCTTTTAATGGTCCCAGTGAAAATGTTTTGGAAACAAACACCAGTGTAGTTTCTTTTTGCTGGCTGTCTTGTGTCTGTTTGCTCAGTATCTGCATACACACACATGGACAGGGGAATGCCCTACATTTCTCAAACACTTCCATTTAAGACAGCACAGTCTCTTTGCACTGTGCTATTTGTACTTCAGAACGTGGAGGGTTAGTATAGGAAGAAGTGGAGAACAGTATGGTCACTGTTTCTAAAACCCTTTTCTGATCCTTAAGTAAAGGATCGCAGTCCTTCTCACAAGCAGTATACAAACTTGCTTCATGTACTGACTTGAGCATATATTGACTATCAGTGCATAACAGTATAAAGTATTCTTTGTAAAAACAGAAATCCTTCAGGATCTATGCATGACCTTTTAACATCTATATTTACTGGAAAATATAGAACAGAATAGTTCCAGTTGGAACTGTTATCTGGTCTGGTAACAAACTTAAAGGAAAGTGGTATTATCAACATACGCTTTGGGCCTTGCACACTGCCACCTCGTGGTAAATCAGACCCGCACTCTAGAACTACATGAGCCCCAAACACTAAACATCCTCTTAAAACTTCAACGTGAAAAGGCAACAATAGTTCCTGGCATCATCTCCTAGAAACATCAATGAGCCAAAATAAGCATGCAAGTTATACAAACTCTGGTGTTACTTTCTACTTCAAAGGAACTGCTCTTCTTGCATCATGTAGCGGCTGCCTCAAAAGACCAACTCACTAATTTCAGGCTTTTCTGTACACAGACAGCATCTGTTACATTGAGGGTCTATAAATTCCTACTGCACCATTCATGACAGAGTCATTAAGAGGGCTGTATACTGAAAGGTAGATCATCATTTAAAATGCCATTTTAGATAAAGCCAAATTGAAGCAAGGCAGTCAAATGACTTTTCCAAATTCCCAGATGGGTAGAAATGGAAATCGGAACCACTGGAGCTGACTATGGTAACACTAACACTAGACCGAACTTGCATTATATACAGTGAATTTGAAATCTTCACACTGGAATAAGGGCAAGACACTTGCTTGTAAGGAAAAAAGAGAAGGAATATCTTCAGGAAATTGAAAACCGAGCATTACTACATCTCCCTGCACATGTTGAAGTCCTTCCAAGGTGGTGCCAACACCCTTTTGCTTGCTGGCATGCTTGCTACAGCAGAGGGTTGGATTAATCCGGTGGCTAGCCCATTCTCCTGCACTGCAGTAGCAGCTTTGGAGCAATACTGTACATAGATGCAGTATAGTGGCATCTTCAGCATTTATGTTGCCCCTGTAAGTTTGGGACAGAGGAAATAAGCATGTTTTACCTGCACGATGCTGTGCTTTGTATCATACCAAGTCAGATAAATCAGGATGTGGATTTCACTCCGCTTAGCTCCTCAGACCATACTCTACACCACTGTATCACATCTACTGATAAATGCAGTCCCTTTGTACATACGTAAATAACAGCTGTTGACGATGACATCTTAGTGATATCTTGGAGAGAAGCTCTTACAATCTGTGAAAATATGAAATACAGAGACTAAAACTAATGAGGTAGACTGGAGAATTGTTCAAAAGGGGTCTGTCCTAATGCCAGTGCCAGTAGCCATAACAGCAAAATCAGGAAATATGTAAGTGAATATACCAAGCCAAACTACATCTGCATACAACTTATGACTACGTGTCTAACAGAGACTAATAGCACACACACAAGAAAGACTGCAATAACCACAGAAACACTGATTCCCCTAGATAATTCCTGACCTCGAGCAACCTGGTGCAATTCCTTTCCTTCAGGAATTGGTCCATTCATTTTTGAAAACACATGGGCTTTGAACTGAGGTAAAAGAGAACAGAGGGATAGGTCACCATTTGGTGTGAATTGGCGTAATTCCACGGACTCCACTGGAGATACACAGGTCTGCAGCAGGCAGCGAACTTGATCAGTGTGTTCAACAAAGAGAATCTGCACTTTGTGCATTTAAGAAGGACCAACACCTGGGCAACAATATCAATTTAGGTATGTATTTACCCAAGTTTTTCCATAGTGTCTTGCTCCTCTATATCTCAAAGGTAGTTCACAAGAGTTGTTCAAATGATAAAAAAGGACAGCTATTGCCACTTTTTTATATTTTGAAAATGTAGCATTGAGGACAAGTCAAGTATTTTTTGCAATACTTTTTCTAATAGTAGTTTTGGGGTTATGTGAATTTCTACTTGCACACGGACTTAATCACACTGCTGCACATTTTGCTTTCTAGAACCTCGGGTAACTGGCAGCACAAGGCAACCCTTTACAATGTAATATCTTATGCTGGGCCACCATACTGTAAGACCACAGAGTTGATAACTCACCTACCAGGAGTTGACAGACTACACTGAAAATTGGAGGGGGAAAAAAAAAATAAAGAAAGAGGGGAGGGAGACAGAGAAATACATTTTTAAAGATAACCTGGAGGCAAATATAATATTTATACTTATTTATCCTCACAGCACAATCATAAGCCCCAAAACATGTCTAATGAGGTGGAATTGCAAAATGGCCATGAGTCCTACTTACTTGGCTTCTCGGTGGTCTCTTAGCAGTCACATGGATCTGTATTTTTCAACTATGTGACTGCTGCAGGCAAAACTCCTATAAGAGTGAGAGTCACAGCAAGTCCCTAACTCCCAGTGGTATTCATCCACAAAAATGCCAACCTAGGAAAAATGAGAAGACAGACAAAAAAAGTTCCCGGGGCAATTAAGCACTGCAGACAACTGTACTTAATGCTTCAGTCACATCTGCAGGTCATCCTCTGCTCAAATGAACTTTCATTCACAGCTTTCCTCAACTCTTCAAGCCTTCATAAAAAATCAGAAATATGAAAGAAATCAAAATATGTCAGAGAGTTCTTCAATGTCATCACAGACAAACAAGCCCCAGCCTGGTCAATATTGTGTCTTCCACCTGTCATTTAGCAGATTCCAGCTTTATTTCAAGCCCTTTTAGAAAGTATCTGATACTTCGTAAGAACTCTGGACTTTTCTACTGATGTAATCTAATCTGTACATTAAACCAGTTGCTGAGTTAGAACTGTTAGAGGTCCTAAGGTGACCAGGTTAACCATCATGGTTTCCAAAAGATTGTCCTAGATTCATAAAGTGCTGAAAACATTTGCTTTTGTCTAAATGTCCTGATTCATAGAATCATAGAATGGTTTGGATTGGAAGGGACCTTTAAAGGTCATCTAGTCCAAACCCCCTTCAGTGAGCAGGGACATCTTCAACTAGATCAGATTGCTCAGAGCCCCGTCCAACTTGACTTTTGAGTGTTTCCAGGGTTGAGGCATCTACCACCTCTCTGGGCAACCTGTTCCAGTGTTTCACCATCCTCATTGTAAAAAAAAATTTCTTCCCTATATCTAGTCTATATCTGCCCTCTTTAGTTTAAAATCATTATCCCTTGTCCTATTGCAACACACCCTGCTAAAAAGTTTGTCGCCACCTTTCTTGTAGGCCCCCTTTAAGTACTGGAAGGCTGCTATAAGGTGTCCCCGGAGCCTTCTCTTCTCCAGGCTCAACAATCCCAACTCTCTCAGCCTTTCTTCATACGAGAGGCGTTCCATCCCTCTGATCATTTTTGTTCTTTCTTAAATGTCCATTTTTTAGATGTCAGATTTGCAGCACTTTAGAACCAAAAAAGTTCCCACCAAAAAAAAAATCAAGCCACCTATAAGGCATCTTTGGCATTACAGAAGTATGAGGGTCCGAGCTGAGCCAGCTAAGCACCACTTATTTACTTGGACACCAAAACATTTTGCTGTGGTTCTGAGGTGCTGTGGCTTCCAGCAAGAGCAGAGAAAACTGCAGTTGCTTCAGAGCATTCGGAGGTAGTGAGGGACATGTCCAACTACCTCAACACAGGCACTGGAATTGGGGACGTTTGGCTTAAAGATTAGTTCTGTAGATTAAATTAGCTCTGTAGTGATTACTTCTTCCCTCTCCAAGTATCTATGAAATTCTAAAAATTCTCACCTATTGTTAAATGAGTTTCCAGACATGTTTTAGCTTGGCAATTCAGATACTCCATGCACAGGTACCACCCAACTGATCAGGTGATGGGTACATACGTGGATTCCCAAAATGAACTTTCAAATGGGGAAGCAGAGTCAGAAAAAAGGGGGAGCAACTTTCAGGATACTCTAATATGGCCATAGTAATAAATCACTTATAGCCCCCCAAAACTGCACTCTGCAGGCTGAAATTAGAAGCATAAAGAAAAATTTATACCCAGAGCTAGGGAAGTTACTGACAGTTTTAGTTGTTACTGTTTGAGTATCTTCAGAAGTGACTATCAAGTCTGATCCTACCATGACATCTGAGAAGTCCCAAGAGGCAACAGTTCTGACAAACTGTCAGAGCCATGAACACCCTCAATTCCAGCTGAAGTACCACAGGTGCTAAGCACCAGTGCACGCAAAAGGGGCACTTCTCTCAGTCTCTGCACTAAAGGGTTTATGTGACTTATTTTCCTCATTGCATCGCAACCTTTGTTGCAGGTTCAGATATATAAAAAATAGAAATTAATACCTACTAAAGGCTGTAGAAGACAGTGTGAAGCTACTTTTTAAACTATTATATGACTGACTCATTCACATTTACTTGGAATAGACAGCCTGAGATGATAGAAATAGATCCCCAAGAGGTATCATGTCATAATGCTGTGCACTGAAAAGATGCATTCTAATCTCCATTCACACTTGGTGTCACAATTAGATTTTGTAGTCAGTAAGCTTAATATCTTTTAAACTTTCTCTGACATTGCAGATTTCTCTCTGTTTCCCATCCAATTTATCCGCCTTTTTAAAAAGACAGTAAGAATAAACTTTATCCTTTCTCTTTGGAAAGCAACAAAAATGTTCTCCTCCTCTTTGAACATTATTTTTTAGATATTTATGTAATTAAACAACAAAAATAACAGAGAACTTGCATTATTCTGATACAGAGCTGATTTGGTGTTGGCTTGAATTCCTGTGAGGTACAAGATGACCTGTCCTGTAATATAACAGCCTGAAACTGGGTGCTGTTTTATAATGTTTATAATTACAGAAATACTTAACTATTTCATGTGATATGACAAATCAGCCTTTTACATTTATTTGAGATCTCCTGCAGAAAACAGAGTACTACGAGTCTGTAGCAAATAATTTAGTTTAATCTGCTTGATTCATTCAGTGTGTCTTTCACTTCTAAGACATAATTTCAAATCTAGCCCAGACCAAACTGACAGAAAATCTTTGTGATCTGAGTCACGGGAAAGGTCACAGTTAAACAGTTTTGTAAGCTGTAGTCTGACTTGAACCACAGCAGCCCAAAATGTGGAATAAGTAACATAGTCACAACACCTACAGCCATGAAATCTAGCATCCTTGATCTTCCTATGCAACATAACATTACCGACTGGAATCCTTACAATCTTCTAATGAAGATAAAATGTGCAGCTCCACTATAGACACAAGCCTGCTTGTTCTCAGATGCCTTTTTTGCTCGCCCCGTGACAACTGGATGGTTCAGTGGGGTTAGATGTTGCTCATCTGCTGTTTCCAATGCACTCCGGAGGCCCTCGTGTACTTAACTTGTGACATTACCACCTGTGTCTGGGGAGCTGACCTTTTCAAGCCGGAATGGCTGGCAGCTGTGACACAGGTTACATCTCTTCAGTGCGAAGTCTGTGACAGTCACTTGACCCTCCTTAGCACTAAGCGAACGCATTGTCTGTGGACAGAAAGGAGAAAATGAAGCCTCTCTGCTTTATGGATTCCTCACCTTACGTACACTGAGCCATTTATCTTTGCCTGTGTGCCCCATGTACGGTCATATTTATGCACCTGTGGGGGCTGTAAGGAGCTTATTTATTATTTGTTTTCATTTAATGATCTCTGTCATTCTCCCCTAGGAATACCCATATGCACTATGCAAATCATATGAAGCCCCTGGCAATAGTGAGAATGCCTTAAGCAGTAATATCGGGTACATTAGCTCTTTGAATGTAGGCAACCTGGTTACTGAACTAAGTACTCCCCTGCACTTCCCCCTCAGCCACCTTCATTTGCTGATAGTGTCATTCCCTTCCCTTACTTACAAACTAGTTAGGGCTTGCTCCAGGCTCCGTTTCCCCCGAACTGTAGCACTGAGGCCAGTGGTATCCAACTGGTGGCCTGTGAACCCCCTCATCTCTACAGAAAACAGGCTGTTTTGCACAATGAAAGCTTACAATGTCATGCCAGGAGAAGAAAAGCAAATCAAACACTTTTCTAGCAAACATCTTTAATTTAGGCAATGACTTTGACTGGATGATAGGGGCATTGTATGATCAAATACCTGAGGAAAGATGGTGAAAGAAGAGGCCAACAAATCATAATTAATCCCTATGATAAAAGAGCATCGATAATATGGAGAGAAGGTGTGAGAATTGACAAGGATTCCTTCTCTCTAACCACAGCATTGCAGAAACTTAGGGACAGTGGATTGATCCTGAGACTTAGAAATGTGTGTTTCTTTGCAATGACTTCTTCTATAACCTTTACCAATTCACTTAGCCTTTCTAAATCACATTTTCGTATCTGTGATACAGGTGTAAAAATCATGTGTCACCACTGTAAAAATCAGTGAGGTTTGAACTGCAAACAAAAACACAATCACTGCTTTTGTTAAGGGAAAAATTTGATGTTTCTCATAACCCCTTGTCACGTGCTTTATAGTGCCCAGAGTGTGACAATCTTGCTAAAAGTCAGGTCTAACAAGTCAAACAGTACTTTCAAATGCATTATTTTGAAAATATATACTACATTTCAACTTATCCATCATTATCCCTATCCCTGCCTCCTTTTAGCTCTCTGCATTGCTGTTTTGCTATTCTAGTCCACATGATCTGCACTTTGATTAATTAATTTATTCTGATTATTTAACTCCTTTTTCATTTTTCCATATTCTTCTTCCTTGATTTTTCTTCCCTTATCTCCCTGTCAGTCTTTTCTTTGTATCACTTTCTATTTCTGCTCTCAAGTAATTGTTTTTCTTTTCATCTCTGCTTCTTCCATTTATTATCTTCATATATGGAAAAATATACACTAATACCTCCAGGGAAAATAATCCACAATGCAGACACTCAGTGAGAGAGAGAGGAGATCCAAAGAAGCTGCAATGCTGAAAGAGATCTAGCAGAGACAGCAAGCTGAAGATTAGATATGGTTTTGCAAGAAGATATGGCTACAGAAAAGGCTAATGAAATCTTGTCAACATATGCAGAGGCATCACCTTGTGTTACAGACCAGAGAGATTTAAATCCAGCCTTATAGGGATTTCTTGTTAGCACATATGGAATACTACATTAGGTTGTATGTAATATGTTGCCTTAGCAATACACCTGCCTATCCAGGTATTTATATAGATTGTATCACCAATATTCACTAAGGAACCAACAACAACCTAAAGGGAATTCAAAGAGGATCAACAGAAAAACAACAAGAAGCTGAAAGGACAACAGTAAAAAATGATGAAAAATGTTGAATAGCACTCTTAGCTTGGTCAAGGAGGGGTTAAAGAGCTTGCAAAAAAAATTTGCAAAAATAGAACATATTATCAAGGAGGTAGAAACGCATTTTCACACCATGCACAAAGAGATAAAAATGAAAGCAGGATAACCTAGGTTAAACTTAATGAAAAATTTGAGGCTGTGGAAGAGTCTCTCAGGTGAGAGGCTTGTAAGAGCCATCATTTGGGACTTCAATGGCAAGATAACAGATTTTATTGTTTTTTTAATTGTCTCCAACCACGTGCTGAGATGCTACACTTCAAGAGAGTTTCTATTAGAAACAGTAACTTATAGGTTAACTTGCACCCAGATATTAGAATCTCTCTCTAAAACATTTAAGTCAATGAGCACCTCATTTCAGTGACTTTCTTCCAGATTCACTCCCACAGAAATCAACACAGCATAAAAACATGGAAGTTATCTTCCATTCAGCAGCAGTAATGTTGTTCGAGGTGCATGTTCAACCTTGAAGCGTAATGAGCTTTATCTGCTACTTGACCATGCTGTAAGTCAGTGTTAATAAAAATATACTATAAATAATTAACAGTAATTCAAATATTCACATGTTGTTGGGGGCAAGGCCTTTTATCAGACAGCTGAAGATACATTAGTGAACCTGATATATTTCACCAAGGTTAACTTTATCCTAAAAATGCTACCCTAGTACATAGAGTAATAAGATATCAGAATGGCCATCAGACAGTTTGCTAATATATAACTACATTAGTCTTACTTGATAAACTACAATTTCAGAAATGGTTGATTCATATGAGCAAGCTTTAAAAAATATCAGAAGCATTCATTTCATTTGATTAATGCTGATATGATGCATTTATATATATTTTTTTTTTTTTAAAGGCATTCTTTCTTTTTTTATACAGGAAAGTGATTTTTCTTCCACAGCATTGGAAATGTCACCTCAAATTGTCACTTGAACATAGAATTGCTCCTGAGCCAAATGATACCGTGTATAACTGCAAACATCGTCTCCCCCAGGTGACTTTAGGAGCTAGGGTTTCCTTTTCTGTAAGTGTTCAGATATGTAGCTTTGCCTCTGGAGCTGAACAGAAAGCCAGCATTGAGTGTATGCTCTCCTACCCATATGCACACGTAACTTTATATTAACATGATCCATACCCACACGGTGATAAAACTAAACAAAAAAGTCTCCATCTAAATATAGAAGTGATGCTGGAAAAAGCTCTACGGATCTCCCTCTGCATGTAGTCTTACTAAGAGACTCCTCTCCCTGGGTGAGTATGCAATACTGACAATGAATTGGATTCAGTGGTGCTATTAACCCCCTACTATGAAAATGCAATATGAAAACGTTCCTAAGTGCTTTGAAAAAAACACGAACTAATAGTTGGGGTTTTTTTAAATCTGAAATACAGAAAGTAAAATTTTATAAATGTGAAAAGTCAATGTTCCAATAGCATTGTTAGTTCATTGGCATTTCTCATCTGTAATATTAACTACGCAAGCTTTTCTCATTAAATGAACAGTCTACTGCCTTCCAATTCGTGTTAAGTTTATTTACTAAAGTATACAAGACAGACTTAGTAGTTAGAGAAAGGAGGCATGGTTAGCCATGCCACCCTGCGATACCATTGAATACTTGGCTTTTGCAAAAAAACCCCAAATAAACAGAAAACCAAACTCAGTTACTGAAAGAAATCATTTCATGTACTGAAAAAAATAATTTCTTCACAATACAGTTGCAGAGGATGAGCAGTAATAAGTGCAATCAGGTTTCCAACAAGGAAATTAATCACAAATGCCATCTCTAATTGATTTGGCATGAGCGGTCCAGCGCAGTTCAGCAACACGATGGCAGTGTATTCATGTCCTAATCCTGCACGTGAGGACTTAGGGCCAAATTAAAAAGTTTGCAGTTCTCACTTCATTTCAGGAGGGACTTCACTCACCTCTTTCCAGTACATCCTATTTGCATTAATAAGAAGTTAAATACCTGCCGTTAATGCAGGTATGGCTGCCCAGTGTCCAAGAAGATGTAAAATGTGACTCGATGTAGTTTATCTGTTGGATGTTTTCAAAACAAAGGACTTCTAAGCTTTCCAGAACAGCTCACATCAGGAAGCTTTGGGTTTGCTTCTCCCTCACATTTTTTTCCATGGTAAGACACCAAGTACCACAACCTTCTGCACAGAACACAAAGCATTGTTCTTGCAGTTCATTTGCAAATGTGCAACACTGACAAACAACATTCAAAGCATCCTTCAGGAATTGGGTCTTTTTTTCCCATTATTCTGCAAGTAAACCAACAGAAGAGCTCATACAGAGCAAGCAGAAGGAAGAGCTCACTGTAGAACAGCTGGGTCCACTCATGCGTACCTGGGTTCATCCCAACAATTTGGCACCACTTCGTACAAACACTGACTAGGGACATCAGCTCCTATTCAGGAACGGAGGCAAATTTCCCCCCCCTTTCATTCTGGTTCATACATTTCCATCGATATTATTTGTTCTGAATTAATCCAGAGCTAATCAACAGCTTAAAAAAGGAACAACACACCAAATAGCAGGTTTTGCACTTACTTCCTAATCCTTATTCTGTTTCCCATTATGCGTAACAAGTATGTAAACATTCCATATTTGGAGCGAATAATTAGTCTATGGTTTGCACAAAGGAAAAGAGGTAGAAAGTCCAGATTTCATTCCCGAGCTTGCTACACTAGTGGGTAAAGTACTGTCTGTCTCAAACAGCCCACCCATATAACAAGAATAATTAAACTAGCAACTGACAAAGTTGAATCTGTAAAGTGTTTTGAGATCCCCGAATGACCAACACTAGGGAAAAAAGAGTGTACTACTGTACAGTGAAAAATCACAGCCATATGGATACAGGAATGTCATTTTTGTCTTAAAAACAAAAGCAAGAAAGGAGGATTATGTTACTTCTCTTGAATGGTTACAAGATATTTGTTCCCAGAGCTTATGCTGGAAGGTCATGGCTATCCCGACAGGCTTGCCTTTCACTGAACTAGTTTTTAAAAAGTAGGTGGGTTCAAGA
This sequence comes from Buteo buteo, assembly GCF_964188355.1. Classification (NCBI taxonomy): domain Eukaryota; kingdom Metazoa; phylum Chordata; class Aves; order Accipitriformes; family Accipitridae; genus Buteo; species Buteo buteo. The sequence goes on along the minus strand of NC_134186.1, from coordinate 345,784 downwards.
ATCATGTTTTAAAATCAGATAGGGAGTATTTCCAAGTTCATCTCCTGAACCTGTGACACAGCCTTTAAGTCACCTTCCTGGTATTCAAAACTTCTGTTAAGTCTGCCCTGTTTTAATTACTGGGCAGCCACTGCCTCAGGATAAATCTAATAGGCTTTTTGGCACTGTCAGATTAAAACTTACCTATCAGCTCACTGCAGTGCTTTAGCTGTCCCTAAATCTGTACTTGGGAGAGAATTTATGACCAGGAATCGCATTTTGCAAAATGATTAAAGTTACCAAACATCCATAAAAAGTTGCAGTTGTAGATATCATTTTTTTGAAAGTCTGCTTAATTTATGAGAGGTGGAAGGTTTATTGTCATTTAGAGTCCACAGTGATGCAGCAATTTAGCATTTTCCTGAAGCTATACACAGCTGCTGTCTCATTTATGATTTTTACATGTTTTTAAATTGCCATGTTTGTAACTGGGGGCGTCTGCACACTGGGAGGGGGGAGGGGGAGACAGACTCTCCTTATTTTTCCCCACCCTGTTGTTAAAATGCGAAGCAGGTCATGTTCTTTCTAACAAGATTGTGAACTATGCAGTGAGCTTCAGCACTTACTCCAAAGACATATTGTCCCTCTCTCCTCTCCACCCCTCTCCCTGAGTGCTGCAGTACAATAAAATTAAACACAGATGTAAACTCCTCTGCTGCCAGTCCAGCACTGGAGATCCTACATGCTGCAAGGACAATGTCCTGCCACATCAACACAAATGGAAAGTGTTTTAGTCGGCCCATTCCCAGCAATGGGAGGCTCTGTCTGACAGACACAAGCCAGTGACCTGCACATCCATAAAGCAGAATCCTTTAGCCTTGCAGAAACTTTAACTGTGTGTTCCTAACAGAAGACATCCTCTAATTCTGCCCTGCATTGGTGTTCTTACCCACATTACAGGCAGCAGAGGAAAGGAAGGTTTCCATCATCAGCTTACGGTCAATTGCCCATCATTTTGAAGTAACAGATGAAGTGTTTCTCTGGATGTTAAATCCACATTGTGATGTCAGGTTCTCTGTGCAAGCTTCCTAAGAGGACAACTGCTGTCTCTTCAAGAGCTACAATATAGCATCAGAAGCCTTATGCAACTCAAATTACACTTCTTTCAGTCATCCTGACAATCTTCCTCATGGCTTAAGATTCCTTCCCCTTAGATAACTTCCTGTTTTCTTCTAGATCTCACATCACTTACCTCTCAGTCCACTTCCACCCAGGTATGTACACTTTGAAGCCTGTCAGATGGAAACACTCCAACAGGCTTATCACAGGATCAGAGAATGGTTGAGGTTGGCAGGCACCTCGGGGGGTCATCCGGTCCAACCTCCCTACTCAGGCAGGGCCACCTAGAGCCAGCTGCCCAGGACCATATCCAGGTGGCTTTTGAATATCCCCGAGAACGGAGACTCCGCAACCTCCCTGGGCACTCTGTGCCAGTGCTCGGTCACCTGCACAGTAAAAAAGTCTTTCCTCATGTTCAAACAGAGACTCTTGTGGTTCAGTTTGAGGCCATTGCCTCTTGTACTGTCAATGGGCATCAGTGAAAAGAGCCTAGTCCTGTCTTCTTCACATCCTCCCTTGAGACACTTATATATCGATAAGATGGCCCCCAGCATCTGCAGCTTAACAAAGACTCTGCAATGTCATCAGGTAAAAAGTAATACTTGTACTGTTCATTTGCACCTACTGCTTGGTGTGAATAGGCAACTCAGTATAATATCAGGTAATGGAGTAGCATCTTTCTATGTTCAGAGAGTGTATGTATCAAAAGCTAAAAAGCTCTTAATTTGCTTACAGTTCAAGCTTTTGATTCTGCATGCAGGTCAGTTCCTTCCCCACTGTGAGGTAAATTCACTCTGACCCTTCAATAAACAGAGACCTGGACAGTTTTGATTAAACAGCAATTAAAGCTACCAACACTGTGTTAAAGAAAGACAATGACAATTGAAATTGAGTCAGTGTAAATGCTGGACATAGAAAATGTGCAAATGCCCATTTGGAAAATGTTTATTTATTATCTATTGCTTTAGAAGATTTACTCCCATTTGCCAGTTGTGGACATGAGATTGGACATAAGATGTCTTGATCACCATCCACGTCCTTTCAGCTGCTCTCCATACAGTTTGCAGCTTGTTAACAACTGAGGTTCTCACAAGCATCAGCACTGCCATGTGCTCATCAAAACCAAACCATTGATACTTCCAAGGTCAAACTAGTGTAATGCACAGACCTCCAAGCTGAGAGATGTGCAACGGAGTACAGGGATGCCTCACCTATCTACCTATCCTGCTATGATCAACAATTCCTTTATCTTATTTTGTGTTAGTTCATTTTTTCATTTTACCAAGCTAGACTTGTGTTTGTAACTGAAAACTAATTAAAGGTATTTTGATTTATCTCTGTAAGAAATCCAGTCTCTCCCCCTTGAGCATTAGAATTTTCCAGCTTAATTGAATTCTACATTGTGTTTATGATGTAATTTTAAGAATCCCTAAAAACAAACTCGAAAGGCTCTTTTCATTACTTCTGAATCTCTTTTGCAACAGGCGGCGTTTTATCTATGGAGAAGGCTGGAGTTCCTGTCAATTGTAATAAAATCCAAATGCTACTTAATAACTGGAGTGAAGTCAAAAGGAGCCACAACAATGAGGAATTAGAGATTAGCAGCAGTAATCATGGACTAATTGAAACAATAACCTATTAACTGGTGTCTTGGCGGTCCTTGCAGACACAGGAAGCTGTATGTAACTGAAGCTGGCATTACTAAGCATATAGACTTGTCCTTCTTAATGAAATCCTTGTATTGCCAGGAAGAGACTTCACACTTTTCCTTTCTGTGAGAATATAAAATGCTAATCACTGGCATTTAGTTAAGTTTCACAATCAGGAGCACATTTCTTGCTAAAGAACTACAAATTAGCTTTTTTTTTTAAAAAAAATACAGTTTAGCTCTGCAGCTTTACCGTTAACAGTCACAGAGATGTAAACTCTTGCTCTGTAAGCAAATTGTTTTGTTGTCTGAGTTTGTTTCCAGAGTAGGTAGATGTCATATCATTAAGATATGGCATGTTTAAGTAATTAAATCAATATTAATAGAGTGAACATTAACGTCAGCTTCAGCAAAGCAGCTACAGGGGGTGTTTGGGAAGGTCACCCCTTTCGAGGATGCCCAACAGTATCAGTCCTGTCCAGCTTATAGCATAGGGCAATTTACTGTATGTGGGAAGCTGTTGCCATTGTGGAGTGTCCACTGCAATGCAGGAAACATTTCTGTCACTTGACAGAAATTGAGCATCTGCCCTCCCTTCATTCCCCAAGAAAGGAGGCAGCAGATGTTTGATTAATAGATATGGCTAGTGCCCTTAGCCATGTCAGCAATCCATAGCCAAATAATTCACTGCAAAACCCTATCTACCTGTGCAAAATACGGTACCTGTTTGCTAATGCAGCTGATACTGGAGAAGAAAGACCTGGCAGAATTCAACCCTCCAAAAATAAACAACCCTTGGAAACAAAAAGTGGGGGAAATTGTTAACATTTACCTCAATAATTCTAGAAAGGGACCCTGCATCAGCACAAGCTGTCCTGTATAATATCTGTGCCAGAGTTGACAGGCTAGCAGCCTAAAAACCATAGACCAGAGCAGTATATGATGCAAATGTTGTCCATCATAAAAATCAATGGTTCTTTTGCTAAGTGGTCAATATTTATTTAGCTTTAGCATTGTTTAATTCAATGCATCAATTAAAGATAGTGTAATGTCTGATTTGGTCCCAAGCTGCTGTTTCTGTTTGTCGTTACCTCATCTGTTTGATATCACTCATGTCTTTAAGTCTCTGCTCTTTTGTCCCCTTGCATAACTCAAGGACAGGAGTAATTGACGTAAAACTTTTAAAAATTAATTTCACCGCATATGCCACTAACAGAGAGTGCAAGTCCTCAGAATCATTTATAACTTCATCGTGATTGGCCCTGACAAAACAATACCTTAAAAACTCACGAAAGTAAATTATGGTCCAGGCAAATGGCTGAATGCGAGTTGGGCCCAAGGCTTGGAGCGCAGCCAGGCAAAAACAAAGTAATGCGCTTTTGATATTAATAACAGAGATGATATTGATCCGTAAGCCACTGTCACTTCTATGCTCAGGCAAGGAGATTGCTTCAGGCATTTAGTCCACTGAAAGCCACTTTCCATATAGGCCATTTAATTCTGGGAGTCTTTAATTATATGAAATGGAACCCAGTTAAAGGGCCAGATACCTATTTACTCATCTTGAATATGGGCCGTGATTCAGGAAGCCGTCAAAAAGGTATATAACTCAATTCTTAGATTTCAAAATGTAGCCGTCTTTTTGTATGTTTATTTCATCTGTGTATTTCTTTGGCTCAGAGCCTGCTGGGAATTTGTAGGTACATGGACTCAAATGATAGGATGATATTTTTTCAAAAGACCTGAAGCTAATCTTCTTTTTTTTTTAAGTTTCTTTTTTTTTTCACAACAAAAGCAGCAGCTCAGATAAGAAAGTCAACATCTCTTACTAAAACACAGGATGTGTTAGAAAAGAGACAGTACATCAAAGACCTACAGTTTGAAAATATCCCATCACATGTGCATTTGCACACACCTGAAAATGTACTTGTTTTCCTCAAACAAAAGTGATCAGATTTGCATAAATAAATTACTTGCCTTAAATCTACTCAAAGAGGTTGTCCCTTGAAAATTTTTCCCCAGGGAAGGATACTGAGGAGTGCCAGGGATTGCTTATATTCTTGCTGTGTCCCTACCTGCTCAGAGGACAGAATTTTCTAGTGCTAAGGGAAGGGGGAGTGCTTATGGGACTGCAGAAAAGGGAAGCCAGGGTATCCAATGCTGATGAAGGTCTGCTGCAAAACTATACTTCTATTTGACTTTTACCTATACACATGACCCTAATCAAAGATCCCTCTTTCTAAGGCCGGAGTACGTTATTTTCTGTAACATGAATTTATTACCAACAGACTGAAGTAACCATTTTACTATATTGTTTTAGGTCTTACACATAAGCTACCTGAGGTGTTAAAATCTCTGTGCTTGTCATTAACTAAGCTCATTTTGGAAGATAATGTTGTTCTCTCTCTCCTGTCCAAGGGGCACGAGTACAACTTTCCATGGTCATTTCCACCCTCATTTTCCATTCCTCATGTCCCTCATCAGAGAATTCTCCTACAACACGTTCCCTTGCCAGCCTGGCAGGATATCATTCTGACAGCATGTACGTATCAGTAACTAAATGGGGCAATGCAGGAACTAGGTGCTGCTTCTACAACATGAAAGATATGTTTGCAAAGTAACATACAATTTGAAGGCACATCTCCACATAAAGCAGCAGGAGGAAGAAAAAACCCAGTAATGTCCCAGAGCCCCTGAGGAATGCACATGTACCACAAGCACAGCGGACACAGAAGCTCATTGTATTTCACTAGCCTTCAAAAAGGTTTGCTGTCTCAGAAGCAATTCTCAAAATGGACAGAAATGCCAGTTTTGCCATGTCCTGCCATAATGAGAGAATCCCCAGAACTTATAAGAGGTGGGTAAAGGGAAATGGTAATTTAGGAAAAGGGTTTTCCTTGATCACTCCCTCATGTCTGAATAAAAGGCACAGCACCAACACTAGAAGAGCCACGCCAGATCAGTCTAAGGATCCATGTAGATCAATATTTATTTTCCAACAGAGAGGCACCATATTCATAAAGATGCTTTTCCCAAAGTGAGGCACTTGCACTCCAGGTGCACTAACCCCTTCCCTGGATGCAACAAACTTGACTGTGTTGTTTGTCATAGCAGGGGACTAAATACATAGCAGGGGAAAAATACCTCCCTTCTTTACAAGATTAAATAGATTAGGATGCTTAGCTTGCAGAAATTAGCAACGGAGGACAATGATAGGGGCCTGTAAATCAGTTTGGGGAAAATGAATGATTACCATTAGCCCAACATAAAAGCTACGTCTCTTCCCCCCTACCCGTCCAAAATGGTCAGGGAGAGAGCTTTTTTAAGAAGGAAAGAAGCATTTTTTTTCCTGCAGCATATAATTACTTTGTGAATCTTATTGCTGCATGCTGTCATGGAGGCAGTAATTATAAAGAGCTACCAAGAAGGGATTAGACAAACTCACACTATTTTCCACATACAACTTGATGCTAGGGAATCCCTCAAACCAGAGTGTATAAGAGGGAAAAGACCATTTTATAATTAAAATCATACAATCATTTAGGTTGGAAAGGACATTTAGAGGTCACCTGGTCCTACTTGTGCTTGAAAAAGAGCTAATTTAAAACCTGGACTGTTTTGCTCAGGGCTTTGTACAGGCTGGATAGCCTTGCCCAACCTTGTCCTGCTTCTAATACATTTCCCTAGCATCTGCTTGCTACCAATGTCAACATGTAAGATACCGGCTTAGATGGTTGGGGCCACAGAACAGAGGCCCACTGAATCACAATGGTCTACTAACTAACAACAGGAATCTGTGGTAGCCTCTCATAATTTAATACTGCTCATAACATGTTTTGAGGACAAAAAGATGAAAATTTGTTTGGTAGTAATTCCAAGGCACTATCTGAACAGTATGCATGTCATCATTTCGAAGACTTTCACACTTCTCATTGACACTTTGTGGTCTCAAAGTGGCAAAGGATCACCAAAACTACTCACTTCAGACTGTAGAACTCATTAACCTTATGAGCTCAAATTATGTCCCAAATGAGAGGAGTTTAAGAAAAATCAATGTTATTGCTAGTCTTTGTATCACAACAATACATTTCTCTCTGTTGTAAGCAGCTGCTGCAGCTCATAGAGCTGACTGAGGAAGGCTGTGTTGCATGTAACTTTTCTCCTGTAACTTTGAACAGTTTGTCTGTTGGGGCGATTCTAAGTGGAAAGCTTTTAGCTCCTCAATCAGTGTGGAGGGTAAGTTCAGCTCTCGCAAATGGGGTAAAAAGGGTCCACCAGCTGACACATTGAAAGACTTAAAATTATAAATCTTGCCATGTTGTGGTGGAATATTATAGTCATTCTGTATATACTTGGGGTCAGAGAGAAGAAGACAGGAGCAATCAAGATCACCAAGAAATGATTAATTGTTTTTGTTGGTAAATTCAGAAATTAGAGAGGCTGCAAGAAAGGGAGTCTGTTGATTTGTCTGGAGAGCACCCCTGCTGCATTTCTCAAATGGATATATTGGTGCAAAATGAGCAAAACACCAAAAGACAAAATGTGTCTGAAAATAGTAAAGAACAAAAACAGTGTTGCAAATGCTACCAGCCAAGTGTCCACAAATATACTGTCTGCAGTCAACATTCATTCAATTTAATAAGAGTTAGCTGGGAAGGAGAAAGGTAAAAAGGATTTGGTGCATACATTTTTTCCTCTGTAATCTGTATGTTTCTCTCTTAATTTCTGTAAATAAACAAGACTGGCCATCTGCCTACTTTGGGTGAGGTGTTTGCATGCCCTCTTACATTCTCTCCTGGTTTTTGACTGGAAACCTCCCAAACGAAAGAGTTAATTCACTTTCTATATTAAATATTTACATAAAAATGTTCAGGAAGGTGTGTGTAAATTATAAATAATGTAAGGCAGGACTGGTCTCGGTTAGAGCTAAGAGACCCAAATTGTATCATCATAATACATTATTCACATATAATGCATCTATTCTCCTCCATTAGTGTTACTAGAAAAAGCCCCTGAGTGCTTAACTTGAATTTGGAAGAGTGTAATAAATGCGAGATAAACAAATAGCAGTGGGGATGCATCTGTAGTTAAACAAGTGTAAATTAGAGCTCAGCCTAATTCCTCCAAACTACACATAGGACAAACATGACGCTCTCCAGAAACAAGAGATCAGTTACAAACTGCAAGACGAAAGACACAATAAATCCAAATAATTTGATTTAGTTCCCCCCTATCCTCCCCCCTCAAAAAAAGGTTTCCATAGAGAACAGCATTCTGCTGAATTTTCTCCAGCAAAGTTACACTTAAATACTCTTTGTGTTGTGACAGAAAATGACAAATGTAGAAAATAGAAATTTAAAATCACACTTGCTCCTAATGCCCACTATGTGTGCCCCTTTTACTTACACAAGAACAGAAACATACTCTGAGTCCTTTTCTACTGCTGGCCTCTGCTATACAGCTCATACCATATAAATGCATTTTAAAATAAGTGACTTATAAAAATGTTATTGGTCTTCCTTTTTAATATAAACCACAAATATATGTATGAAAATGTGAAAGTACCATGAGTGGGCTACAGTGCATAGGTATTTACTCAGGACTGTGTCTGCTCATGCCTAGTTTATACCCATTTATCTTTGTACTTCTACTTCCTGTAAGCTTTAATAGGTGGGTTCTACCCCATTCCTCCTCCCACCCTCGAGATGGACAGAAATTCTACTCTCCCTCCCACCAGTGGGCTCAGTTCCTACCATTTTGAGGTCCTCAAAATTATCTGATAATTTTGAGATCCTCCAACTTTGTGTGGTGTCAGTGAGAGACATACACAGCTGAGTATGTGCCCTCTAAAAAGGTCTAAGGCACCAAGCTGAGTTTCCCAGAACAGAGGCACCCAGCATCTCTGGTCTTTGTACTGAGTTTTAGTTAACAGAAATATCACCTGCATCAACCAGGTGAACAGAAATGGTCTTATCTTTGAAATACCTCCTTTGTTATTGCAATTTAATCTGTGACTATTCTCAAACCATGCAGCTTTTAAAAACATTCTCTGATCAAAATCCAATCCTCTTATTTCGGTTTTTGTTTAGTTTTTTTTTTAATCTTTTGAACAGAACCAATGGGATGGAAATTTCCATCCTCTAAGTGGCACTCTAAACAGTGGAAATTGGTTTGGGAGTGAGACTGGAAGTGGGCAAACCCATGAGCTAAGACTGAGTGTTCCCAGAGCATAAAGAGTGGGGAGACGAGAGGCTGAAGCAGCTGATGATGAATTTTTGTGTTTCCCCATGCTTCTACTTACAGCTTCAATATACAGACCTGGAATCATGTCATTACAAATCACCCCAAATTCTTAACCTTGGTCTTGACAAACATAAAGCCAAAATGAAGAATAAAAAAACCTAAACTGCAATGTAAAATTATACATAAAAAAGTATGTGTGTTTAAAAGTTAATGGATGAAAAACTTACTACAGGAAAAACTCTCATTAAAAAGCACATACGTAAAAAAGCCACACTTTCAGCAGGCCTCATAAATGACTAAATCCCCCGCAGAACTGGCCAAGGGTGCCAGGTACAAACACAGCCCTCCATCCAGAAATCAAAGTCTTTAAATAGGCTCCCTGATATCAGACAATCAAATCCTGATGACAAGCGAACTGGGGCCTGAACCACTACAAATACTGGTCAAACACTGGATCCCTCTGGTCAACCTGTGAACCAAATGGCAGCAGTGAGAGGAACAGACCCAGGCACAAAAGAAAAGGCAGGAACGGAAGACAAGGCATTCATGTTGGCCTAAAGTGAAGAGGGAAAGCAGACACGGTAAATCCTTGACAGAGGGACACATTTCCGTGACAGGCGTTCTGCAGACACGATTCCAGTCTCCTGCAAGCCCAGGAAAGCCATCCCTGTTGCTGTCCCACATTTTCTTTTCAACTGGAGAGCTTCTTTTCCCCAGGCCCAGAAAAATATCATCAGTTGTTGACTACTGAGAGCTTGAGAAGTGATTTATTAATTTTCCACTTGCTTTCAGCTTTGGAACATGACTGTACTCAACAGCAGTCATCTGACTCCTTGGGCTAGTTTTGCCAGGTGTTTCCTGGTGCCTCGAGCCTCTCTTTTTCACACGGGTTTATATTGCTGCAATATACAGAATTGTTTCAGTAGTTCTTGGGGCAATTTTTTACTTTTTTTGTATTTTCCTAGAAGTGAAATAAATAAATGCCCCCTTTCAACAACACAAATATTTCTGCCTGTTTGGAGTTCTGACTCATTTCTCTAGGTAACACTGAAATAACTTATATGTAAAAGCGACTTTGTTTATGGAGCCAAGCAGGCACAGGGGAGTACCTGTTGATGAAAGGATAGCTTCTGTGGCCCATGACTCACGTTCTGCTGACTAACACAGCAGAGGCCTATTTCACACAGTGAGGGTGGCAAAGTCACTTAATTCAGGCGGTCACTTTCTCACTCCAAGTGATTTCAACAGAGACATCTTTCCATTTTTTATGTATTCTCCCACAATATCCATCTCTTTCATTGAACTGCCCACAAGAAGACCATTAAACCAATGCTGGACATTACATTTAAGAGGGACATCATTCAAAGTGTCCTCTGCTTCCACCCGTAGCTCCTTTTAACATGTCTTTTACAAATCATGTACGTACCTCTTTTCTTTGGAGTAGGCTGGGAGGAAGGAAGAGGATTCTGATAGACTAAATACTATTTTTCTCATGCTTTGCAAGCTGCTGCTGGTCTAATAGCAGGGAAGTTGCACACTTTTTTGTTGCAAATGGTGACGCAAACATCTAACCTGAAAAATCAGTATGCATATTACTAGTGAAAAACAAATGATATGTCACAAAGCCTGAACAGCCACGGGGGGGGGGGGGGGTGGGTGTAAGAATGTGTTGCTTGAGGCCAGCTTCTTGATTTGGCATAGGCCAAAGAGCTGGAAAAAACCCATTTTTTTGCAAGTGTGGCACAAAGAATGCAGTGACCAAACAGTACTACAGCAACATTATCCATTGACTACAATAGGGTATTTCGGTGTCAGAAACAGATATCTTGTTTCTGCCACTACCCCACTATGGAATCTCAGGTGTCCTCTGTACTACTGTCTCCTTAGCTGTCAAGAGAGAGAAAGAGTTCCCTAGGTCTGGAAAATGTTTAGAGATCTTCAAGTGAAACTGTTACTGTAAGCACACAGAATATTCTCATTATTAAGTATCAGTACACATTAGTGGAACTGCAATGCAGTATGTTCAGTGCAGCAGGTCCTAGAACACCACACTGTGGTGTATAGACATAAAGTTAATATTTAGGCTTAAGTGCTTCTCAGAAAGGCTTCCCAAACAGTAGTTGTTGAAATGAGAAAGTCAACCACTATGTGAATAGCATTACTGCTGTTCTACAGGTTTTATTCTTAACTATTTATTCCTGCTAACTATAGATGTTCAAGAAGCAAGCACCTTCTCCAAACTGCAACTCAGTTACAGTTTGAATTATTTTTGTTTGGCAAGGAATTTTGCTGTCAGGATGAGACTTATGGCAGCAGCACAGTCCTTTTGCTTCCTTCCTGCAGAGGTCAGAGACCTTTACTAAAATAATTAAATTTATTATTAGTGCAAGTAGAACAGGAGTAAAATAGTTGGCTGTTTAGTGGCATGTCTTGAACAAATAACATTTCTAGCACAAGGCAACTGTCACTGTCTGAAGAGTGAGTTGGGGAAACACATATTTAATAAAGAATCTTTAGTGGAAATTTTTAATAGCATTTTTAAGTTGCATTGTAAGCAATTAATAGGTCTTGTGCTGACAAACTGCAGAGTGAAGAACGTGTAGTTGACAAACAAGAATTTCCCAGGACATCGGAAGAGTAGAAAATTCAATAAATTCAGAAAATGCACACTAGGAACACTCTGAAGTCATACCCTGAATATAGGAGGCGTCTAGACATTAAAGTCTGCACCCATCCAATAGGGAAGGCTAGATAAACTGCTCTGGACATTTCAGGTAAGCTAAAGACAATTAAATCAATTTGCTAATGCTTGACAGGAAGCCCCCCAAAATTGCTTCAACCTGTGAGCTTATGCTAAGAAGTTCTGGCTCTGATACAGTTCCTGTACCTGAAATCTGTGAATGCATCTACTACAGATGTCCAGAGCACCAGAAAACGAGTTACAACTACACAACAGGAGATAATAAAAACACATATACAGATCTATGCCCCTAGGTGGGACAAGACAGGTCACAATCTGGAGTTATAGCCCAAGAAGGTAGTATGGTAGTATAGTCTGATTAACGTGACTGTCCAGAGAACTTGGAATCAAGTGCAACTTCAAGGTCATGGGTCTTGGGAACAGGACAAGTAAGACAATCACCATGGGATACAACCAAAGAGGACAGAAAGGACTTGCAGTGAAAGATGCGAATCATGAACAAGTCAGCCTTGGGAATACTGTTCTCCAGACTGGAAGCCAGAGAAGCTTCTAGTCACAAACTACACCAAAAGTTGACTATGCAGGTACCTGAGAAGCGATGATAACAAGTGCAGATCTCAGGACAAAGGTCACAAACTTGTAAGGGTGACAAGACAAACAAAGACTCCAACAGAACTTCAAGAGATTGCCAAGCAATTCTGACTGGCAGTAGAATACAAAAACATCAAAGAAAATGACTGACATCTGCATCCAGAAATAGGGATTAAGATTTAACTTTATATATACTCGAAACCTTCCCCACATCCCTCCATGCTTTCTGCTGTAACATACAAATATGGCAGCGGGTCAGAGTATCAACCAGGACTCCAGCAACAGAACTTGCAGCATTCCTTAGGAGTCAAAGATGAAGAACTAGTTGGGTGGCTCCCACCAAGAGGAACTAGCTTCCCAGAAGCTGCAGTATTGTTGCCACCCTCAAACAAGTAAAAAACCTAAGTCTTACGAAGTCCAAGTTCTCAGCTGGGAAAGTAAACCAGAGATCAAGAAAGAGTTGTGGCTGAATGCAGCTCTTATTTGCACCCTGACTCTATTCAGTGTCTAGTAGCATGAGTTCGGAGGACGAAAAACAGACAGTAGGTGAGGAATGCCTTGCGGGTATGACAGGAGAGGTAAGGGGGGGAGGGTCCCATGCTTAGGCATGCATCATCTTCTCCATGTCTTTCTCAAAAATCTGTTGGATGCCACATCAGAAGGCTTTATATGTCACAGAAAATCCTCAGAGCCAAGAAATGTCTCTAGAATTCCTCAACAAAGTTTAAAAACGTTGATGTCACCTGAACAAAAGAACAACGAAACTAAGAAACAAAATGCTAATAAAGCTTCCCAAAAATCTAGTGCAGAACTATATGAAGGACTCAGCCTCACCATTTTTTTTGGTGTTACAAATTGTTTTGCTAGATACTTCTAAGCTGTATGTTCCTCAGATGAAGGGATACCTTGGTATACGCATACACACACCTTGCTAAAATGTCCAGCACAATGGGACCCGAATTTCAAATGGGCAATGTGTATGTTAATTTAAATATTAGGTAACAACTTTATGATATCCTAGAATACACCACAGGCAAAACCTACAGAAAAACACCCCAGAATCACTAGAGAAAGTGGACTTCAAATAGCAAACAATTCCCCCCCCAGTAAGGTATTTATCCTCCTCCATTCATTAAAATCCAATTAGCTCCAGAGCCCTTTCCCCAGTGCTGAGGGTTTCTTTTCAACAAAACAAAACAGTATTACAAAACAAAACAACAAAGAACCCTAACCCCAAACAAAACCCTCAGTGTAATTAATTAATATAGAGACAGATTCATAGAAGATCTGAAAGCACAGTAAGAGCAACAGAGAAATCCCCATATAAGCTACTGAGATTTACATGAGCTGCTGTAAACTGAGAATTGCAGCCTTACAGCCCTGAACAGATTACTTTACATGATGATGATGATGATAATGACGACTACCACACAGATGTATTTGGCAGTACAAAGATCTGGCAGATCCACTGTCATAGCTTCTCCTACTATTCCAGAGGATTTCCCTGGCATTCATGTGCTGATCGAAACGTGTGCATGAAATTAATGCACGTATGTATGCCAACATGTGACAATGTGTGTGTATGTAGCTATAGAAACATTACCAAACTCTCATTTACTAATATAGTTTAAACAGTCAGTTAACAAATTAAGCAGTATTTTCTCTATCAGCATGTTTTCTAAATACGTAACTCTGTGTTGTTTTCTTCAATCTTTATCATAAGATCTCGGTTTCCCTCTTACTAAAAATTTCATAAACAAATAACTGGAATTACTTATAAACAATCTGATTTAATAAGACATGAGAATGACTATAAAAACCACTCTAGTTCTATTATCACACTAAAATCCGCTAAATTATTCACTAAAGATAATTACATTAAGTGAATTTATAAAGTTGCATAAAATAAAAAGGAGAGGAAGAACCAGACAGATCTGAGGACCTCATATTTTAACAGAATTTCTCCTGAAAAAGTATAGGTTAATCTCATTAAAATGTTTAGTTTTGTTTATAATCTTTAACTTACAACACCCATCATTAGCAAATATGCTTTATTGGCCTCTTTCCATAAACAATTCACTAGAAATAGAACTGTCTGTTTTAAGCTCAAATACTCCCTTACAATATTTGCATCCCAGTCTCCCACTGGGGCAGCACACAATATTCAGACCCTGAATGCTGACTAAAAATAAACGGTAAAATAACTGACTTGTTTTCCTAGCTTTTGAAAAGTGCTGTGTAAAGAACAGCCTGAAGCGTGAAAAATGATGTGATTTTCACAATTACTGCATCGCAAGCAGATGAGGGTGTTAACTAATGGTACCAACAAAAATCATTTTTTCCAAATTTTCAAGAGGAATAATATTACTTGTGGGTATATTTATATGCTTATTTAATGTGATAGCGTCCTTTTAAGTAAACTTGTCATGGAAGATTTATTTTTTTCCCCTATTGTCTAAGAGTATAGCATAAGGAGTACAAAAGGTCCACTGCCCAGGATACAAACCCTAGAGGCTTAGCCTAACAAAGCAGCTGACAAGGAGAGACTGGGTGACACAATGAATGAAGTGTTCACAAGATCCTTTTGTTACAGATAGCAGAAATATAAAAATAAACAATATTTGATTCAAAGAAATTAGGAATAATGTTAGTATAAAAAATACTAAAATTGCAGTGTTCAAGCACTGGAAAAGGTAGTGGATATCAACTACTTAATTATTTCCAATTACTTTATCATACATCTAGATGTAATAACTCAATTTTATGCCACTTTCATGGAAATCTATTTCATTATTTCCTTACTTTTCTTAGTTTTTCCATCATTCTGTTTCATTTAATGAATACATGGATTTTGAATATTAGGTGAATAGTCCTTGCAACTGAACACAAAAGGGAAATGATGCAGATAGCATTATGGTCCTGCTTCTTCTCCTTGCATTAGGTTGGAAATGATATGCAGTAGGGATTATGCTTTGTTTAAAGCTGAGCCTCTGCCTCTAAAAGAATACATTATACAAATCTTCTAATGTTGTTGAAATTCCCCAAAACTTGATTGTGTCAGACATAATGTGGCAATGAGGTTCTTATCCCTACCTTATGCCGAATAAATATCTAATATCAGAGAGTATAACCTTGGAAAAGTATACACTAGGGAACATCCCTCACGTCAATAATTCATAGTGCTGTTGGTGGGAAGGTACATTCAGCTAGCCCCTAACATTATACAGAATACATTAATGCCCACGCAGCCACAGCTCTGAGGAGAGGCGGTGGGGGAAGGGGAGAGTGCAAGAGGGGACTGACTTCCTTTCAGGCCCATTAAAAAAAACAAACCTCACAATTATTTAAAGTAGTACGCTACCTACAAAAAGCAAAACAAACAAGACTCCCTCCTCTACAAGTCCATAATTATTTGAGGAAGAGAGCATGTGTAATATACATCTTTACACATGCATGTGCTACAGAGATTTGTCTTACATTATCTGACTGTAAGAAACACAGGGTTAGCTTCCCTGATTCATGCAGCCGGAATTATACTGCTGAGAAACTGGAGTAATGTACTGATGAATGAGGCCCCCAGGAGTCCACATATTAATTCTACTAATGTTAATCCAAAAATCAATACATTCAGGTTCAGTGATGCTTCTATAGGCAAAAATACAGGTGCTATTCAAATGAGCTTAAAATAAATAAGATAATTTTCTGATGGTATGTATCTGTCGTAAAGATGATTCCAATTTTAACTAAAGACAAAATGAGTAGATTTTAATATGGTTTGGGGTCTTTTGCATTCCTGTTTGCTCTTTAAATGTTATAGTTTTAATGATTTAGGAACCAGAAGAATAACTAAGAAACCCAACAGTCATTATCTCAAATAATGAGACTTTTTAATGCAAAATCAATGTTTTTATAATGAAAATAGATTCCTCAGCTCCTGCAGGGTGATATGTACAATTCTTTTTCACTGTTAAATAGAATGTGATTGCTTATTTTCACCCACATGATGAACATTTTTATTCAGGAGTAAAAACAAAATGTCAGAATTTATTTACTGTTATTAAGCACACATATTTAACCAGAAGCTGCCACCATATGACTGAAGCTGAGGAAACTGGGAACAATTTCCTGTGAACTTTCAGAAGCTCGAGGAAGAAATGCAAAATTTCCAACAAGTAATGAAAAAGCTCACTCTGGGAAAAAATTCTCTGGTTGCATTCCAGCTTCTGTTCAGATGGTTGACCAAACACTTCATTTGTTATGTCAAATGAACCAAACTCAAAAGCTAATAAAAAGTATCTTAAGCAGGCTTAATGAAGTAAAAAAAACCACTTCTTCTACAACAACATATCAAAACTGTTACCAATGCTGAGCAAATTATTATTATGATTATGATTTTGATTACTATGATTTAGAGTCAATGCATGTATTTATGGTAATTTTTGATCTCTGAATATTAGGAAGAGCATTCATATTAATACTTCAGAGCCATATTCTACTAAGAGTCCAGATGATCTAAAAGAATTCATAGAAACTCATGGGTTTAAATGCTTAATTTGGAAGCAGTCTGTGTATTTCTCAATACTCATATTTGGCTTGTTTTTTCATGCAATGCCTAAAAGGTGTAAAATCAGAACATGAAAAAGACAAAAATGAGCAGCAAAGCTGCCAATATCCTTAAAATGCTTTCTTAGGTTCTTCTTCTAGTAACAGGTGAAGAACAAGTTCTCACTAGAACAGAACTACAACTGGCACTAGACCTGCATAGGAATCTTCAAGTACTTACCAGCAAGAGGTTTGAGGCCTGTGAAGTGTTTATGAGCTCAATTTGCATTGATTATTTTGGTACTGCTATCTTGAATAATATGCTTTTTTGGCAGCTGCAATCTCTAAAGGGTGCCTTTTGCAGAAATGACAGCGACAAAGCATATCATTCAGACATCCAAGCATAGGAGGAATTTCTTGTAGTGACACCAACGTTTAGGAAAAATGTAGTCTGTCTTGACTGGGTGCCCAGGCAGGTCTTGGGAGCCTTGAGAGCAGAAAGAGTAAATATAGACAAAGCAGGGCTAACTAGAACAGGTTGCTCCGGGCTGTGTCCAGTCAGCATTTGTTATTGGCTACTTTTATGCTATATATTATAATCTGTTCATGAGGCACACCACTGTTTGAAACAGTTGTACTCTTATCTTTGGAAGTTTTAACTGAAGAAACTTGTAAGGATAATGGGTGTGAACACACTGCAAATCCTACTTTTCAGTAACAATAAATGTGAAGAAAACATGCACATTTATTCCAAACTGTTAGCCGAGGCTACATCCACATGCAGAAAAGTGCTTCTGGACCTGTGTACACTTCTGAAGCAATAATAATAACCAGTTCCGCCTCGGTTCCAAGCCAGTCACTTATCAAGCCACAAGGACTTCTTTTTCCTCATGTGATTTAATAAAGCTGTGCTTTCCTTCTTACTAATGTTCATTTTTCATGAACATTGGAGAAGTGGAACTTAGAGTGGATCACTTATTAATGAAAACCAAATTGCAATCCACATAGAAGCATTTGTAGAAATCAACAGAACAGTTCCATGAGCAAGAAATTCTTACTGGAGACTATTTTGTGCTTATTCAGTAAAACACAGTAATAATTTTATGACAGATAATAATTTCAGTCACAGCTAAACTTTACAGGTCAAACTTGATGGTTCATTCTCAAGGTTGATAAAAAAAATTAGAAAAATATTTTCAAGGAAGAGTACTACTTAAGTATCATTTTGAGTAAATCATGATCTGCTCATAGGTATGATGCAGACAGAAGTAAAGCTTAAATTCTTTGAGTAAATTACTCACTGTGATGTATTTTTAATTTTCGAAGTGTTGTGGTTTAACCCCAGCCAGCAACTAAGCACCACACAGCCACTCACTCACTTCCCCCCCCCCCCCCCAGTGGGATGGGGGAGAGAATCGGGAAAAGAAACAAAATTTGTGGGTTGAGATAAGAACGGTTTAATGGAAGAGAAAAGAAAAAACTAATAATGATAATGATAACACTAATAAAATGACAATAGTAATAATAAAAGGATTGGAATATACAAGTGATGCACAATGCAATTGCTCACTACCTGCCAATCAATGCCCAGTTAGCTCCCCAGCGGCGATTCCCCCTACCCCCATTCCCGCAGTTTATATAGCGAGCATGATGTCATGGTACGGAATATCCCTTTGGCCAGTTGGGGTCAGCTGTCCTGGCTGTGTCCCCTCCCAGCTTCTTGTGCCCCTCCAGCCTTATTGCTGGCTGGGCATCAGAAGCTGAAAAATCCTTGACTTTAGACTAAACATTACTTAGCAACAACTGAAAACATCAGTGCGTTATCAACTTTCTTCGCATACCTAACTCAAAAACATAGCACTGTACCAGCTACTAGGAAAACAATTCAGCTCTACCCCAGCTGCAACCAGGACACAAAGTAGCCATGATTGACACTAAACAGAGAGCAGCCATTTTTGCCTACAATGGCAGAATTCAGATCATTAAAATAATATATAACTAACCAAGAAATGCAGTTTATGTAGGAGCTTTCCCTAATTTACACGTTCTTTGTAACAAAACGTACAGGGCCTCACATTATGGAATCTGTATGCGTTTGCATAAGCTGTTCCATTGTGGTACATGCTCATATGTGCCTTTTTGAAACAGTTTTCAGAATTGAAAAGTATTTTATTTACAGCATACCACCTACCTGTGTTGCACTACATCTGCCTTAATTATTACATAAAGTATATTAAATAGTTAAATGTCTCTGTGCCATGTAACAGATTTGTTAACAAATGACATATATGGAAGAATTAACCCCATTCAAGTGTTTATGAAAGCACAGAGTCCTCCAGAAAGTGTCACAGACTTAGGCAGTATTTCAGAACACTTGCAACAACTTTCCTCAACAGCCAGCTGCTTCCTGACTAAATATCTAAAATACCTTAAGAGAAAGTATTTCTTAGAAAGATGAACAATATTAAAGTTTCAGGATGGGGCTACTTTCAATGAAGGGGTTTTCCTAATGTGATTCATCTTTATTGTTGAAATCACACACTTCAGTAAGAAATGGGACAAGCCAAGAGTTATAACCAGGAGTCATATTTGCAATACAATTTCTGGTACATTAATATATTCACTTCAGAGGTAATACTGAGGCAGTTTTCAACAGAGGTTGGAACAAACATATATATGAAAAATTGAGACCTTTTTGAAACCTTTACTGTAGTATAAAGGTACTGTACTGTAGAGTTTTCATCTCTTCTTTCTTTCTCCTTTCTCTTTAGCATTTAGGAGTTTGAAAATCCGTAATGCATCTTTTTCAACATTCAGGTGTATTCACTATCAGCTAAACTAAAGGCCCAATCAGCATACATAAACTCTGCCCCTAAGCAGTCTGTACTGGTTTATACAGAGATTAGGATTGCTTTGAATTACACATGCAATCAGGACATTTCATGGAGCAAATTGTGGTCATTTTGACAACTATACAGCAATCTTAATTTCAGGCACAACTATATATGATATTCAGAGATACAATGAGGTAATTCAACATTTAAAAAGGGGAGTATGTAGTATAAATTAGTAGAAAAATCATGACACTTACAAACTTGTTCTAAAGATGTATTGTTCCTTTTTCTTCAGAAAAAAACCCACCAGTTTCTATTAAGAATAATTTAACTACTAAAGAATTCCATTGATGGCCAATTCATACCGGAAATCTATTTTAAACTTGAAAAAGAAAGGAAGGGAAAAGAGGGAAGGAAAGAGGGAGGAAGAATGCAAATACATGCAGAATGTGTGCAGAAATACTGTACTTCTAGCATGCAGTCTGCA
This sequence comes from Buteo buteo, assembly GCF_964188355.1. Lineage (NCBI taxonomy): Eukaryota > Metazoa > Chordata > Aves > Accipitriformes > Accipitridae > Buteo > Buteo buteo. The sequence continues at coordinate 325,640 of NC_134186.1, read as the reverse complement.
GAACAGCAGCCCACATGACAGCAAACTATCCCTCTCAGAGATTATCAGCTATTCTTGTAACAGCCAGTTTTTCAGAAAAAGCAGACAGTCCTCACTGTAAATATATATATATATATGTGTATATATACATACAAACATGCCTAATGATTTAAGAAACCTGTTCCATTTTTTAGAGGTATGGGAATCCTAAGCATGGAGGGGATCTCACATGAGGGCTTGCTCCTACCCTGTAAACCAGACTACGAAAGCTGCAGCGATGAACATAATATTGACCCAATGTCTCTAGAGATCTAGGTGTTGCTTATGCCTTTTATCCCAAAACATCCTGCTGTGTAATAAAAAAAAAAAAAATAAAAAAAATCTGACATGCGTTTGAACCCTGATCTCTTTGAAACAACTTTTTCCTCTCTGTAAACTTTGAAGGAGTGTCTACACTACTTTCTTTATATGCTTTCACTACTCTCTTTATATGCTTTACCAACTTCTTCAAGATAAAAATGTCTCCTCTTCAGTCAGGGACTCCATAAAGCACTTGAACTAAGTGTGTGTGTGTGCACGCACACACGCCCATGTATTGAATCAAGCATTCTGAAGGCAAATGGCTAAAAGCTGAATTTACGCCAACTGAATTCCTTAGCTGATACAGTAAAAATTCCACCTGTAATACCTTACACAGGCTTGGAAGATTTGTTTTCGTCATTCTTCCCCTCCAGCTGAGTGAAGATCTGTTATAGTTCAAACCTATACTAAACAAGGGAAATTCTTAGGCTTGTGTGTAAGAACTGGATTGAATTGTCACAGCAGTTCATCCTGTTCTTAACCTTTATGAACTTGCATAGCACCACAGAAGCTCTTTTTGGTCAAAAGATACTTTGGGCTGAAGTGAAGTTACATGCTATCAGCTGGTGCACTCTGTAGGTGTGATTTTTGCCTTCAAAAAGCTTGAAGTGCTCTGAATATTTGATTAGTACCATAAATACCGGTCCAGTAAGAGATCAAATGCCAAGAGAAGAATATGTAAGATAGGAAATATTGATTATTAGGACTTACCATGGCCTTTAGCAAAAATAAAGCTGCTCTCAACTACACAACTCTCATATTTGAAGCGTCAATGTTTTTTCATTAATTTCTGCTACAGTCTGTCATATAGTACAGTATGTCCTTTCAATTAAAGATTTGTGTTAAAAGGCATAAAAACTAAACTTGTTTTATAAAACTTGTTATTTGGAATTATGGAGGTTTTTTCACATTTTGACTGATAGCCACATCATCATCTTAGTCTGATTTATTACTCATCATTTTATACTCCTGCCAAAAAGGGTTAAAAACCCTCCCTTTCCAAGCATTTAGTACCTGACCTTTACATGGCTAATTTTACCACCCTGACAGAATTTTTAGATTTCTGTATCCCTTAAAATGCACCATGATAGTAGCTGGAATCTTCTAATTTCTTCAACCTGTGTCTTGCCAATTATTTATTTAAGAGCTGTGTAGATAAGCTCTCCATTCTCACCTAGATCAGTGATAAGCGAAGAAATGGCTTTTTTAGAGTGTCTCTGCTTTTTAAAGCAGATAGAAATAATAAGGTTGACAAAGGAAAAAGGAAAATTGAGCATTATGAGGGTAATAACTTAGAAAGTGTCAGATTCAGAATAATTGAATTCAATGACATTTAATGCTATGGAAAACAATAGCAGCAGCCCAGCCGCCCATCTGATTCATGTCTAGTTCATGTTTAACAAAACAAGGCTAAGGGTCATGCAGTCATGAGTCCCATAAATAACCTGTTAATGGGATTTCCAAACAAGCTGTCCTCAAAATGGTTTTTCGTCTCACAGAAAGAATATTAAAATGCAAATGGATTCGGGCTGTGTCCTCATAAACAACCATGTTCATTTAACCTCTGACCTGAACGTTTAACTGCCCATTCCAGCAATTTGTACGGTATTAGCCACAGCACGCCACTCCAAAGTGCTAACTTTGAGAAGAGAGGACTAAATGAATGGGTTACTATCTGTGATGTTCAGTTAATCATGTCAAAAGGACTTTATAGGCATAAAACTATTCTTTTAAAACTTCCCTTTAGTTAGTTGACATTTTTGCTAAGGGAAGAAAAAACAAACAAGCATGCAAAAAAATGATGAGCAAGTGTCAGGAAAGTTATTTTGAAAGATTATTGACTGCACAGTGCTGTGCGCCTGCTCAACCGAAGAGTAGCCAGAGCATTTCAGCAGAGGCTGCCATCCGGCATCGCCTGTCTCCACTCTCCCTCCCAGCCGGTGGGAAGCCCTGCCTTAACTTGCCTGCTCTCCTTGGCTAGCAGCCAGGACCACTTGCGGGAAGCACTTAGTAGCACTGTAGAACTTTGAGCAGTGATAAGTCCAGACTTTCTTCCCCTTTTCTGTATCAGGATATTCCAGGCATTCCCTGCAGCATTTTCAGTCGCATCGTCAAAACAATGTGGCTCTTTTTCTTGCAATTAAAAAAAGCCCACCTGCCTGACATGAATAATATATAAATCAGTCTTTGTCCAAATTCAACCACATCTCTCCTCCCTGCTACTCCTCACAGGTCTCAAGGAGAGCCCTTCAAAAGTCCTTTGGGAGCTTGTCTGACCATGGACAATGTCAAATTAAAACAGCAACAAGCAAAATACCTGTTAATTGTTCCCAGTTTTAAGTATCATTAAAATCATATTAAATACTCACTCAAACCAAATTAAAGTATGAAGGTTGCTCTTAACAATTTGGTTTTAAAGGAAGTAAATTAAATTAAGTTTTTTTGCAAGCACATGACTCCTGAGAAAGAGCCCCTTTGCAGTGAACGGTATGTTACAGAAGGGAAAGGAGTAGTTGGGACATCAGAGCGCTCTTACCTGACAGGGTGTCTGTATTTTTTCATCACAGAACTACTATTCAAAAATATTCGTAGCACTTCAGAGTTTATTAAATATTTGTAACTTCTAGAGAAATCTGCCACAGTTGAGACTGGATCTCAAAGTTGTTTCAAAGTTTGTTGCACAAGTCAGTGAGGAGGAGGAAACTATCTGAACTAACAGTGTTTAGAAAGTAATAGTTTTTTTCATGGTTTCTAACATTGGACCATACCTGTACTCTTAGTTGGTTATTCAAATGGGCTGATTTTGCATGTCAGTTTTGGATTTCAACTTTTTCTCAGTAAGTAAATTCCTTCCTGTAAACAGCTCTCTGGGGGCACAGTTTCAGGTATCGCTCATTGCAGGTAACTGATTTCTCTTCTTTTGCTCACACTGATTGGCAGTAAAGGCTCTAAATATTTAGTATCCAGTTTCACTTTCCTGAAATGTGTCCACTTCCTTGCCCAAGAAAACTCAAAGTGATGACTTGCCTCCTAGAAGAGATGGTAACAGGTCTTCTGTCTTTGCTGACAATGTGGAGTGTCAGGAAACAGTTTTATGGCTCATTCAAAAACTAACAAAGTTTTACCTTTTCCAGTAAAAGCACATGTGCAGTTACTATGCAAGAAATAGAGTAGTATTTACAGACTAAAAGAGAAAAATAATACTGCAAGTTGGAATAAATGTTTCATTTTGTACTCTGACAGAGTTCAACCCTTTTCTAATTTCCCTTCTTTGTTTACCCCAAAGGGTAAGCAATGGTTTCAGGAACCCCTTTCACCTCTATATATCTGATCAGCTGGGCAGCTATTCCCCAAATGCAAAAGAGAGAAGCCATGCCATTCAAAATTAACATTTTCTTTAGCCTATTCTGTTCTAGACCTTTTAACATAACGAGTGTTTTGCCACACTCAGTAATGCAGAAATCTGGCATTTGAGAATTGCATCGAAAAATACCAGACTTTATCTATTTTAAGTTGAATGAACATATTTTGACTTGAGATCACAAATTTTTTTCAGTACACACTAAACTCTTCACACAGTAACTCTACACACTAACTGAAAGATTCTCAAACTCTGTTAACAAACTCCAGATACAGAGTGGCGACTGTACTCTAGTTTAAAAAAAAAGAAAAGAAAAAAGAAAAAAATCAGATTATTTCTCATCTTATTTTCTGTGACACCTCACATTATGGATAACAGAGTCTGCACTGAGCAGGCTACAATTAAAATAATGTACATTATACTGCTCTGATACACAAGAATCAAAATAAATTATTGTTTGAATTTAGTATTTATCCTATAATACATTATTTTATGTTTTGTGAAACCTTACTGTGAGTTGTCGAAGTGAAACATCTTCAGAGACATTCAGAGCAGTTTAGCTTTCAGCTGACTCATATTTCAAAAGCTCTTTTTCCACTGAGTCTATGCAGCCACCATGAAGTTCTGGTACTTTATTCCAAAGTTAATTTCACAGATAGCTAGAAATTTATTTGGATGACACATTCAGGAAGGACACAATTGTCCAAATCTTAGCAGAATTAGGTAAGATAAAGAAGGACACACCAATCATCAGAGACACCAGACACATTTTCTATAAGGAGAGACTAAACTGACAAGCCTTTTCAGTTCGGAAAGAAGGAAAAATAGGAGAAATATGGTATTATCACAGATATATAAAATCATGAATGTCAGGTACAAAGTCACTAGATAAAGACTATTCATTTTTTCTTCCAAAACAAGACACAGGAGGCATAAGTAAACATTAAAAACCTCAAATGGTTAAAAGATATTTCTATTACTCAGGTTCTCTCATATCTGACAGGCACTAAAGCAAGTTCCTCGCATTTTTTTTTGGTCAGGCTACCTTACTCCTTTCTGAGTAAGGCGATTCTTTCTCTCCCACTTTTTCTCTACTCTAGATCTTTTGTCTCCTGCGTGCTCATTTTCCCTTCTCCCTCTCCTCTCTCTTTTGGTAAAATTTTATTAATGGGCCTACAGGCTTCTGCTGACTTGAGTGGGTTTGAACTTAACTGTTCACTTGCCTTTTTGCTTTATACCTCATCTCTTACTAACTTGCAATTTTCTTTTTCCATATTAAACTCCGAAGGAAAAAGGAGTTGAGAAAGGAGTGGGAGGAAGAAAAATTGTAAAAGCAATAAAGGAAGGTACCTCCTTATACATACCTCAAAGAAGCACCATAGTGCATTATATGTTCTATTCTCAGAGCACATTTAAAAAAGATTATTTTAAATTACCAGAGTTTTTACTATGAATGATCATTTTGTGCTACTAAGATGATTCATTTAATTGTACAGGAAAATAATACTGAATTCATTGTTCTGCCAATAAAGCTTTGGCTACATAATACAAATACACCCCACCCCCACCCCCAAACATTCTAAGGAAAATATCCTCAGAAAATGTTTTTATCTGTATTTAAGTTTTATTTGTACTTGAATTCCAGGTTTATTCAGTGTGTTCAATACATCTGAATTGGAGAAAAGCAACATGGTAAAAAATGCAGACAATAATAAATCACTGTCTTGGCAAAACAAGAGCAAATTTTTAAAGTATTAAGTCATGCCGTTATTAAGAGGAACATTTTATACCAAGGAGAATGGAAAAATGAGAAATATATTTAAATATCAAAACAGGATACATCCAAGTGTTTTCCTTTGTCTTTGTTACGGGTATCAATTAGATTCACCTCCACTTGCAGATATAAAGGGATAATTAGTGTTCGATTACTGACAATTTATAGTTTCAAGAACAGATTTTTTTTTACATTGCTCATTGACAGGAAAAGATCATAATACATTTTTGCAGGAAACCCAAAACACTATTTCTAATATTTCTAAAAATTCTCCGGCTTTACTGAGATGTCAAGCCACTCTGTCTCAAACAGAAAACCCCGCATTTTATACACTCCTTCTTCTTCAGGTTTTTTGCCTTCTATAGTATTTCCTGCCAAGTTTTTAAGTTAAAGAAATGAAATAATGTGTTTGCTGTAATTGTGCGTTGTGATTTCTAAATTGTGTGATCAATTTATTTTCTGTTGAGATGGGTGTAATAGGATTAGGCTGCAAGATATTTAAGCCATTATCATCAACATCTTAGAATCAAACTTGATGGCCCATGGACGAGGTAGAGCAGAATCCGTATCCCCAAAATGTGTATAAATCCCCAAAGCCTAAACCTAAACATAATTTTGTCTGGGTTTGTTTTAGAAAAAAAATTACAAGATTTAGGACAATGTCCCTCTGCTTCTAAGGCGTCTGAAGCACTTGATCTTTGACAGAACTGACAAATTCAAGTTTTCCATCAGGAAACCTGTTTCAGACACCTTCATTAGCTGATGTATTTACTTTCATAAATTCCCAGTCCTCCTTCTACCACCCCGAGAAGGTTACCTTGCAGGTGTGACTCAGTCAATGCATTCCCTTCTTCATCAACAAGACATCATTGTGCAGAGCTCAGGTGGAAGTTTGCACTAGAGTGTTAACTCTTGAAATACCACAGCTGCTACTGAAGCATCCATATATGATGCAGAAAGACTTATTCAGTACAGAAAAGAAATGCTGTCCCAATCCATTTCTCAGTAATGCCACAAAAAGATCTCAGCACGATTCCTGTCATCTCAATGTGCAGCTTTCATCATTCATAACTTTTACCAAATGCAGTACACACAAAAAAACAGAGATGACAGGAAAGGAGAGAGTAAGTGAGAAAACATTCTACAGCCTGCGCTTTTGCTTTTTGTTCCCAGATTCTTCAAATATAAAATCTGCATGCCAAGATCTGAACGTGATACACAGACTAAGATGGCAGCACTAGGAACTGGTTTATCAAATGCAGGAATGGCTAGGTGAACTGCACCAAGTCTTGTGTTTAAAAGGAGTTTTATCCTGCATATTACTGACAGTGTTTAAGCTGTACCTCACGGATTCACTTCTGATGCATTTTTTCTATGCTAAAAGCCTAAACGTATTTTTAAATCCAACACTGATTTCATGTATCTTAAAGGTAAAAACAAACTGCAGAACAGGCGGTACATGGGAAAGCCATGCAAATACTATCATGTCCAAGAAAAACATTACAATGCTCATAACCTAAACATGCTGGAAGGTAGATTTGCCCCACTATTTCACCGATATGCATTTGGAAAAAAAATGTTTGCAGAAAAATCTAACTTTGGCCATGAGAGTCTTTACAGAGGCCTTGGACTGCTCAGTGACTCTACTGACAGAGTGTGTATTAAAGATTTATGTTTAGTTAGCTGCACCATTGGCTTATAGAAGACCATTCCATAAAAGTTACATCTAAGCCCAGAAAAGTTACAGCTGGAAACTTTTTTTCTGCAATGGGCTGAAAGCAGAGTCATTAATGCTGCGATCGGTCTAATCCAGAGCATTTGTCGCTGCTAATTATTACGGACAAGCCTCTTTATTGAACCACATTCTCTTATCGACATTAGGATGCATGAGCCGAGGCTGTTGTTTTAAACGCACTCATTAACCACACAAATCAGCCCTGTTGACAGAGCGCTTTTGAATTAAGCTTCAGACTGTAGTCATTGGACAAGGAGCAATTTATAATGCCATTAGCAACACTTGCGAAGGTTACAGGCATCAAAAATTGTTCAGCCGTAATTATTCTTAATGGATACAAGGAATAAACTGACACAGGACAGCTTTTTCATTAGCTTTCAATCAAGGCTGATGGCTTTGAGAAATGTACAGTAAGTGCGTTTTGGGGAGAAATAATGATGTTGCAGCACCTTTCATTGGAAAATGCTCTCAGTTCAGAACTTAACTTTTAATAACCTTAATTTGATATAATTTAAAAATCTGATTTGCTTTGAAGATCTTGCAATGAATTGTTTTGGCTGCTGTTTAACCCTTTTTCAAGTATTCATCCCAAACATGCTAAAAAATAAAAATAAAAATAAAAATAAAAATCTTCAGATACTTTGCATTCTCATGGAAAGCATTAGACTTTTGATTTCCTACACCCCTAGTAACTAGCACAGATTTTTAAAGTGAACTTGGAGCTCTTGGAGAATGAAGAGAATTTTACAAAGTTGATCTGTCCCTGAAAAAGTACCAGCACATACATGACATTCTCCATAAAATTCAGTCGCAGATTCACAGACAGGTGGTCTAGCGGTTTTGTTCACCTACAAAGCAAATCGTGAAACCTTGTGCTCACTCCTAGAGACATGAGGACAGACACATACATATGTACACCCTGTTCTAACCTTCATCCACTAGCACCTACTCTTCATCCCTGTTAGCCAGTCTTCTGAGCTATGCGGACTATTGGCCTGACGCAGTATCTGTCCCTATGTTCTCTGACCAGTGTCCCCTTATTATATACTGTAAACTTGTATGTGAGATGTCATTTATAGAATTCAGAATCATTGCAAGTATGGGAAAGAGCACAGTAACAGTGCCACTTTTCCCTGAGCAAGAATTAGCAAGAATGACTAATTATTTCACTCCTTTTTCTGGTACAGCACAGTACCAGCTTTTGGTTCAAATATTTATAATTGTTGCATCTAATGAATCAGCTTGGTGCTTTATAGGTTAATAACAACACTGAAACCATAAGGGCTGTGAAACAAGCACAGGGGCTGCAATGGAGTGTGCTTTCTGTATTGGGACATCTTAATCTCATTGTTACAGTTGACTTCTTACCACTCAGCCCCTTTGGGCCTCTGGATACTAACAAGATGGAAGACTGAGAGTCAGGAAGGTAATAAGCTTTGTTTCAATCAAGAGATGCTACTGCACTGCACAGAGTGATGGAAAGAATCTTGAAAGAAGTCCCAGACAATAAATTGGAGAAAAAGTACAGCTGATGTCTACGCTGCCTTGTTGGCTTAGTAAGGTCTGTGAAAAGACAGCAAATAAAAGGAAGAGTATTCATCAAGATACAATTTTTACTCAGCTCTGCTACTTCTGAAGACAGAACATAAGGAAGAGTGAAGAAGTCCCATTTCTTGAATGCATATTCTACTTACTAGAGTCCAATGTGGCCAGTTAAATCACATGCCATATCCCACTGTTAGACAAACCATCTTGTTTAGCTGTATACCACTGTTGCACATTTCAAGTTGAAAAGAACCAGACATAGTAATCAGTAATGTTACAGAAGTTTACACTGATATTCTGCAAAGAAACCATTTCTGACATTTTATTAGTGAAAGTCTTAGTGAGATTTACTTGATTACATTTAGAAAGTTAACATGAATAATGTCTGACTTCATTTGAGTTACTAACTGCTGGTTATATCTAACATTCAGATGGCAAGACCACATATGCACAAGCATATACAAGAAAATACATAGAAATATTAAACCTTATTCCTTTAAAGCACAGGTAAAATGGTAAAACAAAACAGAAAAATAATTTAAGTTTTAAACTGAATTTGCTACAGTTAAAAATCACATTACCTTATTTCTGAAAAGCAAAAACCTTCATAAATTGGTCCTCATTTCATATCTCATCACAGCTGCTAATGGCAGGCCATGTCCCTAACAGAAATACCTTCTTTGTGAGACAGGGATCTTTCCAGACAGATTGAAGCTTCTGGCCCTATGGCCTATTAGCCACAACTGGCTCAAGCCCTAAAAACAATCAGAATTTCTTCTGTTCTTTAGCACTACAGGTGTTTTTAGCTACTATGTTTCCATATTTTTACAGTACAACAGATCACTATTCTTTCCTTATACTTATGCGGTTCAAAGAAAAGAGATAATGAAGAAAGTTAGTCTAAGACAAGGCAAGAATGTGGTTTACTGTCCTTAATTCCTCTGTGCTTGCCAGATTACAGGTCAGGATAGCAATACAGAAGCAGCTTTACTTCTTAAGCAGGCTAACTGTAACAGCAGCAGCACTTTGCAGGTGTGTAATTCAAACAGAACAACAGAAAAAAGATGCTTTTAAAATATGCTATGCAGAGAGCTGCTGAGAGTACAGAAAGTCTGACGCAAAGCTAATCAGAGCAAATAACCAACCACTGATACCAACCACTGTACTTCAGTTTCAGTCAGGAGATGCAAAGAGAGGCCTTGAAATCAAATTTGAAACTGGTGGATGCCAATGCAAGTAACAAAAAAAGGAGGGATGTCAGATTTGCTTTGCACCAAAGTGAGAAATCAACGGTGACTTCATATACAGGTGAATTTCAGCAGTAGTTGTACCAAATTTTATCACACATTTTGTGGTATTTTGTGCTTTGTTTAATCGTAAATACCGGGACTAGATTATTACACAGAGTAATACTCCTTAAAAGATAAAAGTTTCTAACATGCACACATGAAAACAATGAAAAACAATGGGTGTAAATATGGGCAGTTCAGTAATCAGAAAGCAAACAAGATATCTAAATTTGTTGCGTTTTTAAAAATACACCCATTTCCAAGAATCTTATGGTTTTGTTATCTAGTGCATAATGTTAAAGCCAATTTTGGTCCAAAAAAATGAGATTACCCTTGCAATGCTGTGCACCAGTAGTGATGGCTACCAAAACAGACAAAAATACAAAAACTGTATCTGTCTGTATCAGTTATAAACTACTACCTTACTAAAGGTTAATACGACAGGAAAATTATTCAGAGGAAGCGCTGCCTTCTACTTCAGTGCTTCTCACTGTTGTTTTACTCATATCATCATAAATTTGAGTCTCTTGCTCACTCATATTAGGAAACAACCAGGATCTTAACAGTATTGTAACAAACCAACTTTTTCTGACCAGAGGAAACACATAGAGATGAGACGTCAAATCTCAAATCACAAGCAAAATTCTGGCATGGTAGACTCTCTAGGACTGATCAGATGCTATTTAATGTGAATTCCTGCTAAAGCTTTTCATATTTATTGTTTACTGTCCCCTGGCAGTGTGATTAATTCTGACACAAATGTGCATGGGAGGGTAGAAGAGGTGACACTCATGTTCAGGGATCTAAGGAGTGAGGAAGAGGAAAAAAGCGGAATGTAGATCTATGTTGCAGAAGAATAAATTGCTCAGAATCTAACAAAACATGTTTCACTGGGTTTACAGAGGTCATATGTATGATGGCATGAACCCCTCAATCTTGGGTTCAGAGGATTCCAAGGGGACAAGTCCTTCCTTCCTCCTTTGATCCTCCCCTATCTCATGCTGGGCCACCCCTGCTGGTATTATCCCACACTTACCCTACTGACTCCCAAACCCCCATTTTCTTTCCCCTAGAATGCAAGATCTAATAAGGTTTATGCTTAACCCCGTGAATCTCTTTTCCGATGCCACATACATGCTCTCACTGATTACTTCCCAAACCATTCTTTCCGTAAAGACAGATGAATTTCTAAGAGCAACACTGAGATTAGATTCAAACTTTACTGCATATATCGTTAAAGACCAGCAATGATCTTACTTCCATTCTCTATTTTTAGAACTATCCATCTCACTTTTTAATGACTGACCTTGAAATTATTCCTCAAGGGCACTACGGGAGTTTGCTTCTGTCGCCTTAGTTCAGATATCGGACACCATGCAGAACAGTTCCAATCACAGTCACAAATACTATAATTCTGACACTCAGCAACATGATTTTGGCAGCCATCCCTCTACTAAGAAATCATTTAAGTAAAATGACATGCTTAATGGCATTAAATCAAGGTAGAGGGAGCTAAATTCTTCAATTTTTTAATATATACACATGTATACTGACGCACATATATTATCAAAAGGAAGTCTTGATAAACGAAGCATTGGCCCTGCCATCCTCACTTTGCATCTAGATTGCAGATTGATTACAGTTTGGAATGAACCAGAATATACCCAGACTCCAAAACAAACAAAAGAATAAACTACTTGCCCCACAAAGCTACAGCAAAGAGCATGACCTGATCTTTTTGCCTCTCACTGACACATCACTGTCATGTCCCCAAAAAACCAAACCCACACCATCAAGAGGGTATAAAATGTTGTCCCAATTGGTTCTACTTGACTGAATGTTGTCAGCTGGATAAAAATTGCAGTGGAGAAATCAGGCCCACAGCAAAGAATGTGTCTGGATCTAATTTGCCTCATCATTTCATCTTTGGTGTCAAGGAGTTAAAGCTGTTTACTCCAACAGCAATTTAATATTTCCTAATGATCTAGAAATACAGATCTGTAAGAAATTTAAGATTAACATTTTCAGTCAACGCTTTTGCAAACTGAAGTCTTGTGAAAACTGGCTTTTGACAACCTAATGGTAAATAACCAACTTATGCTGAGTGTGCTGTTATTCCTGTCCAGTTGCCTTTTCAAGGTGAAGAACAATGGGCCTTCAAAGTAATTGGAGCTTGGAACTTCATTCAAATTTCTCTATGGATTACTTGTTGCTCACTTTACTCGTGAATAATGTAGTCCCTCTCTCCTCAGATTCAATGATCTCACTCACCTTTGAATTCTCAATTTTTTCCAAGAATTGAAAGAAAAAGATAATAAATAATTTAATATGTAATCACTGCTACACATGCCCTGTACACACTACACCCTTATCGGGTAATAAAGAGGAATTCCCTACATGCATACACTACTTCTACATGAAATTTTCCACAAGCCGTAAATTTGCCTCTGCATCAATGCACACATGTGAGCTGGACCTTTTTACAATAAATCATTTACAGAATCCACAGCTTGAGTCATCGTGCAAGATGCCATGGAAACCACACTCCACAGTCCAGAACGGGACCCCCAAGGCAGTATATTCTAAGCTGTACTATCATATTGGTACATGCTTAATTACAGTCTATGTGATCACTCAACACCATCCACTGTTCTGTGCTAGATAAAAGCAAACTATCTATTGTATGAATCTGAACATTTAACTGGTTATTTAGAAAGAAATGTCATGGAAGAATTATGGCAATACTGTTTGTTCAGCACTACAGTCAGGTGCTAATAGCAAAAGAAGAAAGACAACTTTCCAAAAAGCAATAGTAGCTAACTGAATTTCTACCCAATTGCTGAAACTTGGGGGGGGTGGGGGGGTGGGGGGGGAATTAAAAAAACAAATCAGCGTTTCAATAGATTTGCACACCAAAGTGTTAACAAGTTATCATGAAAACTGATTTTCTGCAGAAAAATCTGTTTGCTAGTTAACTACCTTGCCTTCATAATGACTTCAACACTTCACAGCATTTCTGAAAATATTGGTTCAATTGTTCAGCAAATTGAAATTTAAGCTCAGGAGAACATGGTCTGCATTCTTCCATCACAGTAATATGAATCAGAAGGGGGCTGTTCTTTTGGTTTTGGATGGGGTTTTTTTGTCTGCTTTTTTCTTCTTTCTCTTTTTTCTTTTTTTTTTAAACTGCATTTCTACAAATGCAGTCATCAAAATTACTCAATCTCTAGCTCAAATCTCTAGTTACATTTTCAGAAGATTCAACTAAAATAAAACAACTTTTGATTAATAATAGAAAAACTCTCAATTATGACTCAGAAATTAACATTTACTTATATCTCCTGCACTGGATTTGTCCTGCTTCTTGGAAACATGTATCTGCTCTCATTTCAGAACTGTGAAAAGTTCTTTAGGAACTGGCATGCACACCTGCACTTTTAGGGGGCAGAGAGGGAGGAGTGGGTGTTTTGGTTTGGTTTGGTTTTTTTAAGCTGTTTTTGCATTTTGAGGTGGGGGTTACCCCAAAACTGGCGTGAAATTGATAGGTAAAGCCTGTAGGTCAGCTGCCAGCTGAAATCCTATCAGTATCAGTGATCAATCTCTGTTCTAAAATTCTTAACATCTCGAAGCATAAGTGACATTAAAGTATTTTAGAAAATAGGAAGGTCACTACAGAAGTGTTCAGAAAGGTTTATGAAACAGCTCTACCCAGTACTCTAGCAGTAACATTCAGCCTATCTGGGCTGCTCTGTAGGGATGAGTACAGTGAAGAGATGTCTCGGTTGGGAAGAACGTAAAAGTATCTTCTCAGGTCCTTTGGTGATTAAGGTGTCATAAGTCATGTTTCTCATATAAACACATGAACTCAGAGATGAGATATAAGCCATTAATAGCAAATTTGACCAACACTGCAGACACTTCAAGAGCACTCAGCACAAGATCAGCAAGCAATGTTGGAAGCAGAATGAGACAATACTGGTTACTTTAGCATTAGAACAAAGCGTATCTTTTGGCCTCCATGAAACAAGGGGCTTGGAGAACAGAGGTAGAAGATCTTAGAATTTTGAGTCAGAAAGGGTTCAGCAAAAGGACATACTTCAGGGAGGGGGTGGGTGGCAGAAATCCTTTGAGATCCTGGTTTTAGGATGTAGTAAGTCCAGGCACCTTTAAAAGAGCAAGGAATACGTGCTGGCGATATAGAGGAAGAACATGCTCATAAGCAGGCTAGAAGGCTATAGATAAAGGGCATAATCTATATAACATTAGAAAGAATTTAGATGACAAGGCAGAATTTTTAACATCAGCTGCGGTCTCACCTGCCAGTCTCTGTCAAACCACTAGTGAAGAGTGCAGTATCAGCCAGCAAGCTGATTTTGTCAGGCAGGTTATACGGTTACAACTTAAGAATAGCCCTCACCTCTCCACTCTATTCAACAAAAGTGCACTGCTTTCCAATATTAGCAAAATGACCAACCAGGTTGTATGGAAATTAGTTTGCTGTCTGGGATGGTAACGGCTAAGAGCCCTCTACATCTCTATAGCATCTGAACATTTCACTCTGGTTACCCAATATACGCCTGCCAGACTCCTTTCTGTTAAGGATATTTTACTGTCATTGATTTTCATAAAAGGGCCCGCAGTACATTCAGACTTTGTGACTCACCTGTGACGGCAGATGATGTCCAGCATCTTTACGCGTGTGGAATCTGGTGTTCCTGAATCCCAGTCCAGTGCCTACGCATTGAATATTGATCCTGGCAGACACAGCAGCACCATTTGGGCCTGCCTTTAAGACAAACAGAAAACAAAGGCCCTGAAGAAAGAGGTGGTATGAAAGAAGATGGGATCAGCTAATGATGAAGGAAATTAAAGGGGGGATCAAGCAAGCTGACATCCAGATTTGGGATGATTGTACCTGCATAGTTTGTAACTCATTTAAAACATGTACCTTCACATATGCATAATTCATTTCAGCCAGTCTGTCAAAAATTCCAAAGGCCACAAAGGACTTCTCTAAGCATTTTTGTGAAGAATTTCACAACAAAATCCCTTATTCATGAAGACACAACTTTTGTCCTGAGATTTCATGGAAAAATTGCAGTTACGTTTGGAAAAGTAAAAACCAAAAAAAAGCATAGACCATCTCACAACAGAAAAAGTTGCTAGATGCTGTGTCTTCCCTGAGACTGGAGTGAGAAAATGATTCTGCCCCCCTGCACAAAGCAAGCTATTGTTATTACAACATAACAACTACAGACTACATAAAGAACTCCTAACATCTGCTGTAATCTCACCTATCAGCCTCTGCCAAAAGAGTAGTGAAGGGAGTGATATCAGGAAGTAGGTTGCTCAGCTAGGAAAGCAAGGAAAGCTCTTGAACTGATCTTGGGAGAGAAGGGAAAGTAAAGGTTGAAATAAATGCCTAAACTTATAGAACATCATAGAGCTCACTCCTCTAATGTTAGTCTGTCTCACCTGGATCATCTCCCCCGCCAGAACAGAACACATGTTGCTTTTCCTCCCTTCTGGCCATTTCCACGAAGTATCTCCAAAATCTTTCATTCACCTAACATGTATTAACATACAGATACTTGAAGACTATGGTGCAGCAGCCTACGCTATAAAAAACTGAAGTCCATGGCACAGCATGTAATAAAATACTACACCTAAATGAGCCTATCTGAAGACACACAGTCTGGTGTTTACCTCTCCACTTAGAAGACTGTACAGGTTTTCAATGAGTGGAAGGAATATTTAATAACTAACCCTGTTCTCATAGACATTAAAAACTTACTATGCAGCCCAACAGTTCACATATTTGGCAACTGGTTTGCCTGAGTTAGATATACTCCTTGTATGAGGATGCAAACCCACAGTCAACAATTATTTCTTGACAAAGAGTACTCTCTGCTCCCCTCAGTCCAGCATAGAACTACTGAAAGCTTTCCTTTGCTTTCCCTATCAAGAACCATACACTTGTACCTAACTTCAACATTATTCCATGTGGCCTTTCTTCCAAGCTAGATGACATCACATCCCTCCATAAGGCATCAGCACAATACTCACAACAGGCTATCGCGTTCTTACTGTGGTCTCAAAAGACCAGTCTTTTCCTGTTAGGCTGTTCAAGTAACATTTGTGACAGCAGGAATTCTGTACTTGTGCTCTCCAGTGACCCTCATTTTCAATTACTCCCACAGACAGCACACCTGACATATCTATGTTTGCACTCTGCAGCATACCTAAAGTTCCACTGTGCAGAGAGCACGCGATTCTTTCCTGAGCTTATTGCCAAGAAGGCACTGCTGAACAGTCCCCTGTTACTGACAACAGATTTCATTGATTAAAATCATTATTGACGATTCTATTATTGGCTTGTATACTATTCAAAATTCCTTCTGTGTAAGCTTAGGAGATTATTAATACTAGTAACTGTTGTCTTGTTGTTGTGTCACCTTAGCCAAGGATACTACCCAACCAGAATGGTTTTGGCAGGCTTACTATGCTCAGGGTAACTTTCAGATATTGAGAAACAGAAGATTTACCTAGAACTGCTGCAAAAGTAATTGTAAGCCAGCAGCTCCCCTAATAATAGTAGGTGCACTGAAGAAGACAAGCCTGGCTGGCTAGCCTCCTGCAAACTTGAAGGCTGCAGGAGAGGAAAGAAACAACATCCACTTGCCCTTGGGGATATCAGTGGTTCTGGGTTGCAGTCATAAACACATCATCACCCCCTGAGCCTTCTGAAGACAACCACGAGTCACTGGCCAGGAGTATACTCTAGTCTGTAGTCGTTGCCAATTATCAGAACTCAGGAATGTATTTTTCTTCTAGAAACTCAGAGTGACTGTTCAATAAAATATAGAAAGAGTATTGAATAAAATCTATGGAATCAAGGACTACATCTATCAGCTTAAGTAGGTCCCTGCAAAGATGTACGCACATAAACCTGGCTCTCAGCTGTGTAATCAACAATGATATATATATTTTTTAAGTACTTTCCAAAGACTGATTCACAACTTTTAAAATCAATTTTTATACTGATTAAAATGGTCAAGTCTAAAGGATTCATTCTTTTAGCACCACATGTTCATGTTAGCTAGCCTGTTCTCTTATACCCACCCTCTTTTCCATCCTCACCATCCTACTCAGCTGCCTGAAAAAATGGCTACTGCTGCCCATCTCTCTTTTGCACATGAATTAAAAGATAAGCAATGAACATGTAGCAACAGGATTGCTATGAATCATTGCCCTGCTTGAGTTCATCTGGTAAAACTGAAGATGGCCCTCAGTGGAAAAGCCACATGGTGCATTTTTAATTTAGGGAGTTCTTTTCAGGTTTATGCTATGAGTTTTAAAATATTTCTTGTTTTAATAAAATAAATTCAGTGAAGTCCAGTTACAATAACAACATCATGACTGATTCTAATGCTACCCTCGGCTCCAAACAATGGGTGGGAGAGAGGTCCTGCTCCAGTCTATTAGAAGAATTTAATGACCATTAAAAGGCAAGCAGAGATTTGTATCACTCGGTTCAGTGTCATTGTTCCAGTCTTCACAGTGGAGAAGCAGCACATTTCTTTTAAGTAAAATATTGCTGGGAACTCACTGCTTCAGCAATTACCTCTGAAACACATTGTTTTCTCAAAGCCATTAACATGTCAGATCATGGCAGTGCTTGACATCCAAACACGCCTTGGAGGGCTGCAATTCAATTTAAGGATCACCTCCTCTGAACAGGCCAACCCGCAAATTTCACAAAATCGGAGAGAAATTCTCAGGGCACACTTTGATCATGCTGCTTCCTAAATTAAAAACAAAACTGTAAGTGTTAAACATCTTTAGCAAGACATTAAACCTCAGCCATAATCCAGGAAGGGTCCCTTAATGAGTAATGACATATGTTGTGAAGGCAGTTATCTCCTAATGTTCAACGCTGCAACAGTACGATGGAATGGCACAGTGTTCAAAAGGGATGTATCATCACTAATGAGAGGATAATTTGAAGCTGCTCTTCTGAGAACCCCAGAGGAGACTTCCCATTGCTGCAGGATGGCAAAGGATGCAATACTCCATCTTATCACACACTTCAAAGAGGAATGGGAAGTGACAATGTGATAGAACAAAAGCTGAAATAAAAGACAGAAAATGGGCTAGGTCATTTGGAAAGTCCCTAAAAGGGCTACCTTCCTTTGCTCCCCAAAGTAAGTCTTGGTGCAAATTAGTCATATCTCTTTACTCCCCTTCCCTTCACCCAGCTGACCACTAATGGTGTACTAGACACAGTAGAGCACTGCCCTAAAAGGGAGCGTGGCATTGTTGTAGGCCTGCTGTGGAACACACAAAATATTGCAAAAGAAGATGAGATAGGGGAGGAGTCCAAGAAGTGACAAGTGAGGGCCATGCTCAAAAGCAGGAAAAGAATCCAACTCCTCTATTGTTAAAAAAATAGAAAACTTGATTCAAAATTGGGTTTTGAAGTTCCTCCCCACATTTCTTAGTACTATCTTCTTCTAACATGTTATAGTTAGTCATTGTGTTGGGAATACTATAATCTCTGCAGGGAAACACATCGTGAAAGAGAAAGGTCTTGCAGATCACAAGCAGACCTTAATGGTAGGGACAGGAAGACAGGGACCACACAGCAGAACAGAAAAACAGAATCGGAGGGGGGGCAGGGGGAAGAAAAGAGTTTCCAATCACAGATAGCCCTGGGTTTGCTGGTAAGGACTTTTGTGGGGTCGGGGAAAGCAGGGAGTTTATGAAGTTTCAGCTGTTAAGTTTGCCTTCCCTTTCTTAGAGATGCACCCAGCCAGAGGGAAGCATCATAAGGTGTGACTCAGTCACAAGACGGCTCCAAGATGAACTGCTGCAAATTCAGGCAGGTTATTTACTCCATGCTTCTCTTCCCTTCTGTAAACTGTGACTGAACAGTAGCAATGACTTTTCCAGGTGATACAAATATTCAAGGCTAATGACTGTATGGTACCCTATAGATTATGTTTTTATTTATCTTTGCCACCCCTACCCCATCCCCCCCCTCGCCGAAGATGAAGGTGTCTATTTATTTATTCTTGACTATTTGACATAGTGGGAAATTCCACTTCCAAGGTTTGAGCATAAAACCTCTGTTTTCAAACACTGAAAAGAATCTGCTCAGATTTTTTGTTTGCTTTTTTGTTGTTGTTTTGGGGTTTTATTTTGTGTTAACAACAAAACCAAAAATACCTCACACAAAAAACTCCATGAAGCACAGAAAATTAGCTCACCAGAAATGCTCTAGCACCACTTGGGTCTGATCTAAAACGACAAAGCTGAAGAAATCAGTTAAGGCTATGCAACACTCTCAGTCCCACTGCCATGCACTATTCCAGGGGACCTTGCTAGTAGTCGCAATACCAAGCACGTGCACAGCACTGTAAGAGAATGGAAACTGTAGCTATTGCATAAAATTTCCTAACCTGTACTCATTTAAGATAAAACCTTCCTTAAATTATCTTCTAGCTCTTCCTATTGAGTTTGAACACCAATTTAAATATCAAGCCACAGGATTTATTTTAGAATAACAGCTTTCCTCATTTACATGTGCAGGTAACCTGATAACTGAAGGACTGTGTATCAGGAACTGGGACATGGTTTAAACAACTAAAGGCCATTTAAAAAAAGAAAAACACTCCAAAGCTCTGGGAGCATAAACAGAGCACTTTATGGAGGATAAAGGCGGAGAGCATGCAAAGATGGTGAGAATGCAGAAAGAGGCAGCTTGATTTTTTTTTTTCTTAAAGAATAATACAAAATATTCTGAGTTCTTCCTTTCAGTTCCAAGAATTGTCTTGGGAATAGGAAAAGAGAGTAGATGCCCTCGCACAAGCTCATTTCACCTCTGTTCCACATCATTACATTCAGCAGAAAGAAATTTAAATAATATTCAGGTTGTGATGAAGATGTGCTGCTCTAAAAATGAGAACAGTCCCAAAAACAAGGTGTAAAATGGCTAACTTCACACTTCCTGACTTGTCAGTTTGATACAACTTCAACATTGCAAGCGCAAAGGTAGAGCAAAAGGGAGTTTATTTCAGAGATTTATCTTGCAGAGAAAAAGGAGCAGCTTGTGAAGAAAGAAAATAAATACAAAATTAAAAAAATCTAAAAATTTCATAAGAAATGTAAATATTTACTGGGCTTACTGCACATGTCATAGGCTAGGTCCTGGTTCACACATGGCTTACCAATTTTATATGACAGGATTTGCCATGTGCAATTTAGAGAAAGACAGAGTCACTCTTTATGAGCAGAATTAACAGGGAAAAAGACAATGGACCTGATAATTTTGCACACCATTTCTTTATGTGAAAAGCTGTTAGTTAAAGTCCACAGAACCAATTAATCCCCACACATTCTATTACTAGATTTTTTACAGAATTCTAATGAGTTTATCTCCCGACCGAAGGGACTAGCGTTCACTAAAGCAGCACACTGCTGGCATCTCTTTAGTCACTAATTCCTTGCTCTGCAAGACAGTTTTGCATACAGAGGAGGGACATGTCAGAATGGGCTTTCTGCTCTCACTGTCTGATTTAAGGCAGAGGAGCCAGCTGTGCTCCTCTAACAGTGAAGGTACACATGGCTGGGAAGGGATGGGGGAATCAACAGAAGACAACAGACACTCAAGTCAAAGCCTGCCTACGATTTTATTGGTACTCGGGCAAAACTGTCATTCCCTGCCAGCACCCTTTTTACTTTGGTTTTTTTTTTTGTTTGTTTTGTTGGTTTTTTTAAGGCTTATCTTTAGAGCTTTAAAAGGAAAGCTGCCGGCGACCACTTGTAAATGCTTCTTGCATTACTGAAAAAAGCCCCGATTTGGTGACAGAGTAGTATTTAATAATCATCGATATGAAATGCGTAACTCAGCCCTCCTCCCTTGACCCTTCCCCTCATGTAAAGACATATGCAAATTAAGTGAATAACAATCAATTTGAGATGTTGCCATTTGCTGAAGCAGGCATTACTGGTTTCTACCTGATTGTTCCTATGTCTAAATCAAGGGACCTGCTTCCAGAGACAATGATGACTTGACACTACATTGCAAAAGTTATGACAGGCATCAGAGCTTGGGTGAACCTGTATTGTATTTACTAAATTACATTTGTTACTTTTGCAGCACCCCTGAGCTCTGTAGAGAAGGTCTTTTAGATGAAGACCCAGCTAGCCTAATAGCCTATCCCTGGCAGTGGTCAACAGCTTATGCCTAAGGAAGAGCCTAAGAACAGGCATAATATGTAGTGATTCTTTTCCCAAATTCTTTCCCACCTTCTAATATTTAGTAGCCTGGGGGCTTCTTGAGCCCAAGGTCGCATGTACTGATGTGAGAAGTTCTACAGCTCTCTCTTTCTGTTAATTTTATACATGGTAAATAATAGCTTCATCCAACACCCTCCAGATTGTTCACTGAGAGGAACACTGCACAATCAATCTCTTTTAGCCTCTGTCTGCCTCTCTGTCACGTTTCCTCCAATGCTCTTCCTAGCTCACTCTGTCATTTCTCATACAGAAACAGTGTAAGGCCCCTGCCTATTGTTGGTGTCATTCACTGGTTCACTTCTAGTTCTATTATGTCCTTTTTAGACAGGGCCTCTAGAACTGCATAATATTTACTGTGCAGGAGGCCACAGACTTACACACTGTTATAGCAACCCTTTTCCACTTTGCTATTTCTTTCCCAACAGTTTCAAGCACTCAGATTCCTTTTTTTGGTTACTGTCAAGTGCTGATTTGACATTTTCATAGATGCACCTACAATAGCTTCAACATCTCATTCCTTGGCAATAGCAAGCAGCTCAGAGTACAACATTTTTTATGTGGAGTTAAGGTTGTTTTTTTTCTCAAATGCATCACTTCGCATTTATTTACATTGAATTGCATTTGCTGTTTTAATGCCTACTCAGTCTCGTAAGGCCCATTTGCAATTCTACATGGTTATTTCACTTCTCTTTACCTGAATAACTTGGTAGATCAAAATAAATGTTTTTCAGGACTGGTTCAGAGGAATCTTGTTGCTAAAGGCAGAACCTCTGCCATCCTTTCAGTCACCTTTCCTGACTTTCTAGTCTCCCTTAACCTCCTATTCTCTTCAGAAAAATGCTCAAAAGGCCTAATCTAACATTAACGTTGAGATAGACACATAAATCTTCAGTGCCCTTCATGTAATACCCATTTCAGCAAGCTTTTTGCTAGAATGCCAGTCTGTGCTTTTTACTCAAAGAAAGGCAACAACCCCATGGTCAGCTGTAATGCAATGCTATGTCAGAAGATGCAGGACTTAACAACTTTCTACCAAACTCACTCTCATGTGCAGATTCCAAACCACCAGATAACAGCCAAGAATCACTACACTTCCATATTCAAACAACGGTGTTCTTGTACTATGAAAATAATTGCAATCACATAGAATGCCAGTAGCAACATTTGGAAGAGAATCCAGACCAACAAATTTCCAGCCCCACATCCTGCCTTCTTCAAAACTGCCAAGAAGGGTAAATCTGTGACTCTCTGTGTCCAAGTCTAGTACATCACCTCTACCATCCATCTCAAAACACACAAGCCACCTGAGCATACTGCAGACAACAGGGATTGTAGATTAACTTCAAGGATTAATTGATGAAGAAACTATCAAGAAAGCAAATACAAAGAACTCCCATTTCTATCGTGTGGAATTACAGAAAGCATGTCAGAATCTCCTTGTGTGACAGGTCAGAAAGGCTCGTTCATTAATTAAGACGGAGAGCCTAATTTATTTTCAGTCTTCTAAAACCTCTGCATACAAAAAGGGTGTTGGTTTTCTTCTTTAGTATCTTTTGACAGAGCTCTCTAAAATTGCACTGGAAGCAAATCTGTGACATGGGATCTCCAGTTAAATATTTCAAGTAAAACATGATTTTGACACAAACTTGTGAGAACACTAACTATCATGATGAAGAATCTACCACGTGTTCCAAAATTGCAGTAAAATGTCGAAGTGAACGAGCCTAGGACAGTTTAAATGTAAGGGATCTTGGCTCCCTTCTCCCATTCCAGAATAAACCCTCATCTCAGTTTTCTTACTGAAGTCTGGCATGGTGTAAAACCCAAACTCCATATTTATTGTGCATCATCAGTTATATCATTTATTGTGCACTCCTAATTAAAACTAGGACAGAGCAAAAACCAAACACTAAATTCTGCCAAAGTCAGAGGTCCCCATCTCTCTCCATAGGATTAATGTGCATTAAAGCTTCCCCGACTAACATTAATTTAGCTAGTATTTTTCTAAGACAACATGAGGAGGCCTGGACAAGAAATAAATATGACTGAGTTAAAAATTGCAATACCTAGGATTTGAGATGATTATGTGAAATCCAAACACCAAACTCAAATTATTGACCAAAAGGTCTCCACCTCTGTTTTTTTATTTTATTTCTTTATTGGTTGGTTTGTTGTTTTGTTTTGTTTTGTTTTTCTGGTCGTCTCATTCCCCAGTTTCCTAGATGACTGCCCTACTTTAAGCAGGGGAGAGTAACCTCTTTTTTCACTGTGTAGTGTACAGCATTCACCCCCCCTCCCAAGTAGAGAAACAACAGGGGGGCTTAAACACTCACAGGGGCAGAAAAAAGGACAAGAAAACCGTCTTTGTTCCAGGCAGACAGTACGAGGTCACGTTACTATGGCAGCATGAACCATTTCCCCTCATTCTAGCTAGTAGTTCAACTTTGCCCATAGTTTATTCCCTGGGAAGCCTAATCCAGAGTTCAGGTTTGTGTATGAGGGGTTAGAGGTCAACAGCAATATGACAATGGCCTAGTCAAAAGAAAAGAAAGCTATGATATAGCAGAATCAAAGAGTTGGTTCACCAATCACTGGGGGCTGGCTCGGACAGAGAGGTTAGAATTCATCCCCTCACTTTAGCCTAAAGTTCCTGATTTAGCTATTTTGTGCTCAGCATACAGAAAGCATGAATGGTGAACAATAAGGATGACACTGGAGCAAACCGTAAAAGATGAGAAGACAGTGCTGACAGAAAAACTGTGCCCAGTGCTGTGTTGTATTTACTCGCTAAATTACTGTTACATTTACAGGCATCTTAGATTAATGAAGTTATTTTTCCTGCATCATTCCTTACAATTGTGAACAACATACTAATGGGATATAACTTCTCCACACAGAGGCTGCAAGTAGAGAAGCAGGAGTTTCTGAATAAACACGTGTGTGTGTATGCATGCACCTGTGTGTATGTAAATTCTCCAATTAAAAGGGACAAATGTAGACTCTAAAGTATTTTTAAAAGAGCAAGAGGTAAAACCTGCATGTGAGTTAAAACACTCATTTCATAAACCTTAGAAGAAAATAAAGAATTATGATTCGTTTTCTTTCACTTAGTATGCCCAGGTACTGAGTTTTCATTTAGTTCACCAATTCTTTTCCCATACAACTTCTATTTTGCTTTAGAAGTTTTAAGTTGTCTCATGTCCTAAAGAAGAGGTTTCAGAAAAATGAGTCCATAAGTACCGTTTCCTTAGGCAAATAACAGAGAAAAGGAGAAAAGCTAAGATCAATAGACACACCCAACAAGCAGCTGTGTCATATTTCTTCCTGTTACCAAGGTCCTATGCTACTTGCTGGATTGGAATTGCTTTATTAATATGTCCTTTCATAAAACTCAGTATTTTAGGCTTTCTTTATGGATTATTTTCATTTAGATAAGAAAAATAACTGTTTTGTTCTGAAAAACAGAATCTTTCTCAGGAGAAAAGTGGCATACATTTAAGTGTCACTTACAACCAGTGTGCTGCTCCGCTTTAATTGAAAAAATGATCTTAGTAAAAGCTGCAGTATTTTTGTGTGGAATTTTCCTGA
This sequence comes from Buteo buteo, assembly GCF_964188355.1. Lineage (NCBI taxonomy): Eukaryota > Metazoa > Chordata > Aves > Accipitriformes > Accipitridae > Buteo > Buteo buteo. The sequence continues at coordinate 300,708 of NC_134186.1, read as the reverse complement.
GGATCTCCTATGAAAAACAAATGCCATTTTAACAGCTTTGATCAACACAAGGGCCAGGCAGCTGGATTCTAGCTCTCAAGTCTCCATGTCATTCTACACTTCACAGCATCTTCACTGCACATTCACATAGTACAAGGAGAATACAACACAAAAAAGGGGGACATGAGAATAAGCCCCAAAAGGCTATTGGTTCAGTCCCTGGGATGAATTATTCTTTAACCTGTCAGAGTTGTTCAGTTGTCAGAATGAAACCACAATCACAATCAAAAGCAGCTGTCTGCTACTGGGTTTTTTTGAGTTTGTCCTGCATCTCTACAAATGCCATAGCCACTGCATGTCCTGCAATCGCTCTTTTCCATTCCTGCTTCCCACCTACAGGTGGCAGGTGGGAAATGTGAAGGGAACATGAAAATGGTAGTTACCAGAAATATATTCTGTCCAGAGCTGATAAATAGGTAGGGACAGTTCACACAGTCTGATGGCCCCGTTTCTCCAGATCCACCAAAAGAGTTGTGCTTGTTTCCACCAGCAAGAAGTGAACGTGGCACACGACAGTAAGAGGCAGGGAGAGATAAGGTCGAAGTTCAAACTGCATTTGTTCCATCACTTAGTTGGAATCTGCACATTACGCTTGTGATAGCAATTCTGCCTCTCACAAAGTGAGCCCTTGGGATGAGGAAGAAAGGAAAGGACCTGGCAGTCCAGGGAAAAAGAAAAAAAGACACACAAGAAAGTAAAGAAATTCACTATTAAAACAGGCAAGAACAAACACCTCCGAGATTAAAGTTGCTCAAGTTTCACTGGTTTTTACACTACAATCCTGAGAAATATTTATGAGGAAGCTGGAATTCCAACAGCAGCACAGGAATCGCAAATGATTCAGGGAAAGCAACATATAAGACATCAAAATGGACAACTGCCTTCTAGATATTCACAGGCATTAGTCCAAACCAAAAGATTTACTTTTCTCTTACATGGGGTTACAAATATTTTCATCATCCAACTAAAAGGTCTGAAATATCTTTTAAATCCAGGAGCATGTCACTGAACACTTCAAATGATTAAGAGAATTCTACTAATGCCCCAAATATGAGAGAACACCATAATGGCATATCCTTAACTAACAGCCTATGGGCAGTAGTCTATTTCTGGACGAGGGGGAATTACTACTACATTACACTAAGAAACATTTCCAATTAAGGAGGAAAGTAATGTAAGACAAATTAAATACAGTAAACAGCTGCTGTTGAAAAGCACTAAATTTATTAAGATAAGACACTGTAGAACTGTCCACTTATGGTGAAACATTGATTTAAAAGACCACTCCAGTCTCACTGGAGCTCAGATATTTAAGTGATCTTCAGGCCTTTCAGAAGCTCACATTACAAGGACTTCTTCCACCCCTTCCCCAATATTCCTCCTTTAATATGTGACAATAAGGCTTGCATACACAAAGGTATTCATTGCATAGCTTGAATTAAGCCATTTAACCTCCACTGAAATCCCGTCAAGAAAAATCAATCCAGACTAGGCTTTATACTACAGCAACTAAAACATGATTGGTACCTGAGCTAGACAGCCTAAAGTTATATCAGGTACATCTACATTGTACTGTAATCATTTCTGTGACTGCAGGGTAGACATCTGTAGCCTCTGGAGATTCACTGTCAAGGTTCAGGAAAAACCTGTCCAATGCATTTCTGTAACAGATGAATGCAGATCGCAATGAGGGACTTTCCCAGAGAGAAAGGTGCAAGTGAGTAAACTGACATAGTTCCTGGAAAAACCTAACATGCACACCTTATTTCCTTATCTGTAATCTGAAAACTGATTTGTCTTCTCCTATTAGAAAGGGAGTTTGCAGCTAGCGAGATTTACAGACATAACTCCTCTTGCCCTGCACAAGGCAGGATGTTATGGGATGAAAGCATCTTGTAGCCTATCCCACAGGAAGCACCACAATTATAAAGGGAAATGGAAATGCATCTGTTTCAAGCTACAGGACTGATATTCTCATTTACAGCACAGTTGCATTCTTGGACAATGTAAGACAGTTCCCTGTCACAGTCATCCCTGCACCTCAGTTTACTGCGAGAGGGAGAGCCTGGGGGGAGAATGGGATATGCTGAACTTTAGTAACCAAAGTTAGTCATCGTGTTCACATGGCATCTTCTTTCATTCTCTTATTTGGAAAAGAACAGAATAGGTTCAGTTGGAAGGGACCTAAAACAATCATCTAGGCCAACTGATGTTAGTCATCAGAGATGACAAGAGTAAAGCCTCATTTCAGAAGACTAGTAAGGAGAGCAAACTAGTCTATGAAACTGAAGGAGAGAGGAATGGATGGGTGTTAACAGCAGAGAATTTTCAACTCTTAAGTGCATAATGAAACTAATTGGACCATTGAGTTTACTTAGAATGAAGCAAATTCAAACTTCTAAGAAATATTTCCATTCTAACAATAACAACAGCTATTGACAAGGCTAGTGTAACAAATAAAATAGGCTCTTTAGGACAGATGTATTTGTAAGACTAAAATGCCTCTTAAGGAGTCGATTGCCAGGAGATTCTAGGTTACACTTAGGTGCCCTGGTAGTTATATAAATATTTTGGCTATAGCCTTTAATTCAAACTTACGAATTGTAAACATTGGAAATCAACATAGGCAAGAGAGAAAAAAGCATGTTGTCCTGGTTTCAGCTGGATAGAGTTAACTGTCTTCCTAGTAGCTGGTACAGTGCTATGTTTTGAGTTCAGTATGTGAAGAATGTTGATAACACTGATGTTTTCAGTTGTTGCTCAGTAGTGTTTAGACTAATGTCAAGGATTTTTCAGCTTCTCATGCCCAGCCAGGGCACAAGAAGTTGGCACAGGACAGAGCCAGGGCACCTGACCCAAACTGGCCAACGGTGTATTCCATACCATGTGACGTCCCATCTAGTTTAGGAACTGGGAAGGGGGGGGCAGGGAATCGCCGCTCGGGGACTGGCTGGGTGTCGGTCGGCGGGTGGTGAGCAATTGCCCTGCGCATCATTTGTACATTTCAATCCTTTTATTACTACTGTTGTCATTTAATTAGTGTTATCTTTATCATTATTAGTTCCTTCTTTTCTGTTCTATTAAACTGTTCTTATCTCAACCCAGGAGTTTTACTTCTTTTTCCCGATTTTCTCCCCCATCCCACTGGATGGGGGGGAGTGAGCGAGCGGCTGCGTGGTGCTTAGTTGCTGGCTGGGGTTAAACCACGACACATGTAAATGCTTACCAACAAATGGAAGCATTCCACAAAGCAGTCTGTTTTTCCTCAGGCTGTGGGACAGACACCACTTCCCTCAAGACTGCAAAGATTCATACAAGACTGCAAAAGAAAGAAACTATTTTTCTTAATTTGCTATTGGAAGCTGCTAAATTTCTATTTTTCAAGTAGAAAAATATTGAAACTGAACTTCTTAAGGATGTTTTATCAATTTCTGTAGTTACTAAATGCATAACAGAAGGATTAACTGAAACAGTGTCTAACTAGTTTTAAATCTCTCTCTGGTCAAGCCATGAAACACAGGTAATTGATGTAGGTCTGGGGCCAAATTATCTTCAGAAGGATTGGATTTATTTACTGAACATGCCAGATACACAGAAGTCAGCAGGAAGCATTTATTGATTAGCCTTCGACAGCACTGTGTCACCCACGTGCGCCATATTATTGATTAGGTTTACTTGGTCAATGTGCATCTCTAAGCTCTTGCCTCCTACAAGTGAACAGCACAATGGCTTTTGGGAAGAAGCAGGACTGGAGAATACCAAAGACATAAAAAGTCTCCATGACAAAGGGCCCAGGGCAGCTGTGCTCAATTCCCAGACTAAGAGAAGTAGAGATAACCCACTAATCCTTAACAGAGTGGGATAGGGCATGCCTGCCACCCAAGCTGAGTTCCAGAACGCTTTCTGTACAAATAAAGAAGCACCTTTCCCTTTGACATCAGAGGTCATGGGTGTTATTTTGTCTGGCATTGGCTGTGAGTAGTACTTCTTTTCATCATGATCATTTTCCCCTGCAGGATGAGTCTCTGTTTTCATAGCACCGACTAAAAAGGATATACTTTCAATTTCTCTCTAACTTTGAGAAATACAGGATTTAGAGGAAATGAAGCAATTTGGTATTCTAAGAGCCTGCTTTCATCTTTTTGTTGCACTTGAAGTGGTTTTGCTACGTTGCATTTTTAAAAGTAAATTATGGCAAACTGATACATTCTTAAGGGTGGGCAAAGCATGCACTTTACCTAAAGGTGTGTTAAGCGATTGAGATGAGAGAAGAACATGCTTTAGCTGTTGCTACAAGTCCAACAAAATTGTCAAGTACTCTGCTACCTTTGGTATAATTAATGAAGAAATTCCCTCTGCTCTGGTGGGCAGGCACTTCCCAGTACCATTTTTGTGCTACAATCCCACACAGACAGACTTAGTTACATAGTAGTAGTAAGTGTTCCACTTTAAAATCTAAACTCTTATGTTCTAAGGCAATTGTCAGCATATCTCAGGGGGCCTAACTCATTAGCCACCTGTAAAGGCTGCATATCAGGTGTATTCTATTTAATGAATTAGGACTTAAGTACGACTGTGAGAAGGGAAGCTCAAAGACCTATAAATTTTATTAGCAGTAGCGTCATCCATGCTTTCACCACCTGCAGGCTGTCCTGGCAACTGACCAAGAGTCTGAGAGTTGTATTTAATTTGCTTAAATCAGAGCTGATTACAGTTACTTTCCTCATTAATATACTGAGTACTGATTAATAATCGGTAATATCCAGAATGTACTGATGCATTTGTATGGGCCTGAATGCATGCTTGATGCCAAAAATTTTTCTGAAAAAAACCCTCCCCTTCCAGAGCATGCATTCTCAAAACACAAAGGACAACCAATCTACATCATAATGCAGTCTTTGTTCTGAAAGGAAGAGAAAGACCTGATAGTTCCTTTAGTTCCTACAGGACATATCTTCATTTTAAATCCTGGAGGGAGGGTGGAGAGAGATGCGAGCTACTTTCGGGGTCCCTGTCTGGTTCCATACAGATGCTTCAGGCAAAACTCTTGACACTCCTTACTGGTCTAGTCACGGGTCCTGTGACCTGGATCTTCTGCACTAACAGCTGGGTTGCATGCAGCAAGAAAACACTGTCAAGTGTAAGAGGAGTAAACTGTTTTCTTCCTGCCTATATTGGACAGATGCAAGAAGCTTATTCAACACAGCACATCTCTCATTTCAATATGACAATATACATTATCTACCAGCATATTTGTTGCTTACATAGATGTGAGTTATTCACATGGAAAATTGATTTATCTATCAGATAATTAGTAAACTTCAATAAATACAAAAACCTCTTAGCAATCAGTTGACATTTAATTAACATACAATAACTGTCTTATTAAATCTCCATTAAATACCTGTTGGAGTTAATTAAAACCCATATGTAGGATTCCACGATTCCTGGGGAAACCACATTATAGTTCAACAATAAGAAGCCTGGAACTGAATTGCTTGCTTATTTCTATTGTACTGAGTTGCTCTAGTTTAAGGTAAGCACAGTACTATGTTTCAGATTCTAACACTTTATGATTATGTAAAAACATGACATGAAAAACATGAATGAAAAAACATGAAATGCTCTAAGATTGTCAGCTGGATTCAGCTGCAAGCCTTCTTTTTTTCTTACACACGTGTGTTAAGTTCATGTGGGCTTTACCTCAATTCCTTCAATTCGTATTGTGGTTAATGTCAGTTGCATCTTAAAAACACCGGGCCAAATTGTCGTTCTCGAATCAAGCAAAAATCTTCACTGGAAATTTTGTATTAGTAATTTCTGAGTATAAACTAAGTGGTAGTTTTAGGGAATTGACCTGATATCTGTGAAACATGAATTCGGCCTAAGCGTTTCTGATTAATTTGGGAATTCAGAAATGTAAGGATGAAAACACTGGAGTGGAAAAGCCAAAGGCAGCTCTGGCTCTGAAGGCCTATCTTCATAGGAAGCTACGCATATGGTCACAGAACAGATAAAACACTGTAAGAAAGGATGATGTTGAGTCCCATAGCACTTAACATAAAAAATTTGGGACCCATTTTCTCACCAGGTTTACAGAGAAGCACATTCAGTATTGCTCAAGGAAACCCAGTGCTCCCAATTTCTGAGCTGCCATGGGCCTGCTCTTTTCCTGATCTGAGTCACCATCTGTGAGGAGTCAAATGAAGCTCAGTGTTACACAATCTAATGCAACCTGATATGACACTGATACACAGTGCCCGATTTGCCTCAACCCCGTGTGACAAAGATGACGAACTCAAATCTCCCTCACTTCCTGCAGAATCCTCAATGAGAAATAATAAATAGAAAGGAAGAACTCCTTAGGCTATTATCCATCCATCCATCCAAGTCTCTCATGACAGCAGCTTTTAAAGAGAAAGCTTCAGAACACAGCATGGAATCTTGAACAAAGGAGCAGGGAAGCACACTTTACACACGCTTGCCTTTTCATTGAACTATGCACATGAAACCCTTCCTCAGGTCCATGTTAGATTACATGCACAACACTCCATTTTAGGTCACGTATACATGTGCAAAAACTAATGACTTCATACTCGACAAAGACAGTATTGTCTGGGTCTAAACATGTGCTTTGGCATATGGGTATCTGGTATTTTGGTTATAGATCAATAAAAAAAGATAATCAATTGTGTCTTCCATATACTTGGGTCCAAACATATTGAATGCATGGATAACTCTGGAAGCATCACATCATTCAGTAGTTAGAACTGATTGTTTATTGCTGCTGCTGTGTGAGGAGATACATAAGTATATTCTGTAAAATATATAAAATGACACAATCAATCCTCAAAGTTCACAGTCTAAAAAATAAAACTCCTTGCTGCACAGTAGAAAAGAGATACTACTTACAAGCAAGACACAAGCCTCTGGAGGCTAGAAGGCAGCATAATAATGCTGCCTATATCTAGACTAGACTAGATCATCTATGTCAAAGAGATCTGACAACTTGTAACTTGGGCAACAAGTCTATAATGGCTCTTGTGTTACAACAGATCTTTAAAAATGATGCTAAACTTCCATGTAGAGGGACAAATGATGAATAACCTAGCATGTTCTTTTGTGTGTCATTCTAATGAGATTATTTGGAACTAACAATGGTTTGGTCTAAATTTGTCCCCTTACTCACTGAGACTTACTTTGCTGGCTTCTGCTAAGGTAGAAGCATCTTCTTCAGTATGATCAGATAGACAAAAGATGGATGATACAGAGAACTTCCAAAACGCTAGGCAGAATAAATTATACTTGGGTTTTGTGTCTACTCAGCCCACTCAAAGATGCTCATAAAATTTAAAAACAACAAACAAACTAGACTTTTCCTCTTGCAAGAGACAAAAATGCAAACATTTAACACTACTGTTTCATCTGCAGCACATGAAAAACTCTGAGCAAGTATGGGATCCTTTAAAATGGAAATAAAAATGGTGTAATAGCACTCATATTTGTGTATGTTGCTGTTTACTCTAAAGTAAGTCAAAGTCAGAACAAAGTCAGATCACAGAAAACATCAACAGTAAGAATTTGGAAATCTACCTCCTTGTTGTTGACCTAGCCGTATAGTATTCAGGACTTCTCTTCTACATACAGTAATTTTCTGAACACCTAAGCATATGTATAAAAGTGAAATCAAATGACTGCCTCAGACTTGACAGAACTGCTGAACTAAGAACCATGCATCGTCCTCTATTAAAGGGCATCACCTTGAGAAGATAAAGCTTTGCAAATGTTGCTTTAAAACTTAGTATTCTCTGCTATTGGCTATTATATGTATTTATAGAGGTAGTAATAATGATCTTCAAAGAACGATGTTGCCTAACCACATTTTATGTGACCTTTACAAAACCCAGAAATCAGTACTCTGTTAGCAGAAATATAGATTTATCCCTATCAGGGTACTAATGTATATCTAAAAAGGGTCCCTGTTTTTGAAAATAGCAAAATAGATACTAAAAAGGAAAACAAACCTCTAATCAGACAGAAAATACTGGTCTAAGAGCGAGGGGCAATACTCACAGTAATCTAGGGACATTCAGGTTATAATGAGAGCACATGATGCATTATTTGTGACTTAACTTATTTTAGTCTGAGGTCCCTGAATAATTAACCTACTTTGTTTCAATTCATTTAAATGTCCATATCCTACTGCTTATGAAATTGGAATGTCTTCTACAAAATAAACAGTCACATTGCTTTCGAAGCTGTACAGACACTGATATGAAAAATGTTATTCATGATGATTCTTAGGATTCAAGTATTTTTCTCAAAACAAAAATTAACCTTGCTTTATTAAAAAAAATAATTTTGAGAGCAAGTATTTTATCCTAATTACAAAATAATACATTTTTATGTTTTCATACATTGTATCCAATTTATTTAAATCTCAAATAAAACAGATTAAGTTATTTTATAAAAAGATCTCTATTTAGAAATTGAGTAAGTAGCTTAAAATGAATAAATTATTGTACAATATCAAATAACAATTATAGAAAGATTTGAGTGCAGCTAATAATACGGTGATTCATGATCACTGGTAACATGTGACTGAAAAGGTACTATGCTTATGTGAACAGAAACTAAGGTAAAGGGTATATGTTTACACAATCAACTCTTCCAGTTGCACTGTGACGGATATTGAAAATTTCTAGCATTTCACTTGGTGTTACTATCCTATTATATTTTAAACCATGCCTTTCTAATTCTCCCATTTTTCTTCATGGCTGCATCTCTGCAACACAAACCCGTTTCCCTAACTATTAAGAAATATTGCTGTTGCTGGAAATTCATCTGTCATTTTACAAATCTTTTTCAAAGGAAGAAATAACAGGTTGTCTCAGTGAAAGAAAATAACACAGAAACAAAAATAGTATGCTCTTTGCTCCCACAGGGACAAACCAAGTAATATTTACCTCTGACATGATAAACAAAAGATCAGAAAGGATTAGAACTAATGGCTCTGTAAATAGTATATTCATAAGAGAGGAATCCTGCTAGAATCGCAAGAAAATTGTATCCACTTTCAGCTGCCAATTTTTGAGGAACATCCTGATTTTTTAACTCTGTATTTATGGAACAGTGTATGATGGCAGCAACTCTGCCATCACCATCATCATCTTTTTACATTATTGCCAGGATTTCTCCTGAAGAATTATTAACAGTCTCCTGCACAGAAGTAACTAAGGCAGATTCCACAGAGGTCATTTTCAATGACAGCTACATTTTTGAGAACAGAGTAAAAGCATATCCAGCAAAAAGAGCCTGCCTTCCAAAAAGAACACACGAGTACCCTAACGTAGCACTCAAGTCAAAGGGACCTTGGACAGAGTAGACTAAATGCCCATTTCTCAATATTCATTTCTCTCCAGCTGTGGGTCAAAGGCAGCATAGGCAAGTCAATACTCTATGGATGTAATGGAATGCTTGAGAATCAGAGACACATACCTGTTGGATATACCTTGTACATCTAAGCATGTTATCTTCTAGCAAGGGGTACACGAAGTGGGTTACACCAAACTACCTTCTGTTTACAAACAATGGCTCATCATTTGCAGATCAGTAACTGTCAATGCAATTTTACCCTGCTGATATCTATTGCTAATGTATTCATCAAAAACTTGGCTAGTTTATGGTGTTACAGTGATTGCAGGACCATTCTGGCTAATAACAGTGAGCTGCCCTAAACCCTAATTTCTGCCCCATCTACTTGTATCAGGAAGACTACTGACCCCTGATGCTGCCATAGCCTCTGGAACACACGCCCAGCAAATGGCCTACTTCTGTGCAAATCACTGTAAGCAGACTGAAAATAGCTATGGTTGCGCTAAAAGGACTATGACCTTAAAGATAAAATATGCTTGGAAGAAACAAGGACTGTACAACAATATTTGCATGCGGACTAGCTCTTTGTACAAATGGCTCTTAATTAGTAATACAATACTGATAACAATCATAGGAATAAATTGGCTAAATAAAGACATATCCAGAGTATGAAGTATACATAAAAATGTTACACGCTTGGGGACAGAAAGGAAGTAACTTGCAGGGAAGAAGCTTTAAAGAGCTTGGAGAAGTGAACAGGGATGAAACTTCTTATTTCTGTTCTGCTGGTTCAAAAATCAATGAGGCTGTGAAAACAAATGGCATTTGTGTAATCATCTCCATTAAAAACTTACCTGCCACTATCATTTTTTAGTTTCACGTTGCACAAAGCTGAAGAGTTAAAGTGAGATCTTCTACAGAGCATTTGCTTGGACTCCTCCTACAGCCCATGCCCGGCATTTGAGGCATAGAAATTTTTATCATGTTAGGCTTTCCTATTTTTTAGCTTCTTATTTAACATACGCACTGCAACAACATATTATAGCCCATTTCCTCAGCTGAAAAATTACCAAGTTCATTGCTTTGTAAGAAACCTGCTAAAATCTCACAAGGGAACTGATGAGCTAGCAGTACTAGCACTGCTAGTCAAAAAGGAGTCTAGAAATATCAAGAAATTCCTTCTGACTAACTGAGCCCTCACAGGAAGCTTCATAGAGTCTGGTGATATGCTCTGCCTGGCTGCAACACTATTTCTTGACCACTAGTCTCACGGCTGAGGTGAACTGGGACACATCTGCTAAGAGTGCTCATAACAGAGCTCTGGGGAAATCACACAGAATACTTTCTTGGTGTCACCGTACGGGCATGATCTCACTCTTCTAGTCTGGTGTCACAGAACTACAACACAAACTCCACTTGCTAAGGTCCTATGATGCACTGGAATGGAAGGGATGCTTCCTTAGCTGACTTTCATTAATTGCATGTGTTTTAAATTTAAATGGAAGAGACAACAACTGAACACAAAACCAGGCACATTCTCACTTCCAGTACATGTATGTCCCTTCAGAAATTTGATTGAAAACAAGAAGCTAGCAAAATTCAGGACAGAAAATGTTTGTTCTTGAATTACAATAACCCCAAATTAACCTTACGGCACAGCAAAAAAATAGCCTGAAGTCTATCTAACCAAGACTGGCTTGGCTAAAAAGGTGAGCATCAGGGAGGTCAAAGCGAGAATGTACTTTGAACACTTGTGGATACTGAATGAGAAGTGGAAAAATCTTCTGAAATTCTGTCTTATTTATTTGAAGATACATTTACAGCACCAAATTTCTGAATATTTTGTTCTCAGAAAATCTCTCAGGTGAGTATTCTCTATGAAATACACTTCTGCATTACAAACATGTATGATTTCTGACAACTGCACTGATGCTACATAGGCCATCCCCCACCCCCAAATCGAAAACTCACTGTGGTGTGAATATGCCCCTTTCTACATGATCAGTTCTAGTGGGTACAGTGTATTTCACTTTTCTCTAGTTAGTGTTATTTAAGAAATGTAAGTTGAGTAGAGGCTTAGTTTCTTTCTTTCCTGCAATTCCAGATGATTAATAAACAGACATACTCAAAACCAAATGAAAAAATATGCAGTTGTGTAAAACCTTACAACATGGCTTTGCATTCATCACAGATGGACACAAGGTCTTCTCACAGCACTTGCAATATAATTAGAATTCAACACTAAAGAAGAAAATTCCCCGAATAAAGGATGCAAAGATTACAATCTAAATACAATGTTGTTAGTTGAAAGAAATGAATGTAGAGTATTGAATGTTCAAAATTGTGTTGAATTAGATAAGCAAATCCCATGTAGACTTTGTTAATGATTCATAATCAGCTAATAAGCTCATCTCTAGTAGAATAATGATCCATGGACCTGTTAGCTCATTTATCACTATGTTTTACAACACCGGCAAAGAAACTAATTAAATCCCAGCATCATTACAGAGAATTCCTTTTAATAGAGATACAATGATGCACTAGAGGCTACAGATTACACTGCAAATTGTACCAAGAGATTCCGGACAGCAAGTTTTAATTAACATGTTAGCAAGAAGCTGCTCACTTAAATAATAACTAACTAGGAAACATCTGCACACTCAAAAACATTGGAGGAAGGAGAGAGTAAGGAAAGGACCATTTTGTGAGGTACTGAAATTGTAGACTTTTTCCATCCACAGCAAAAAGCTGTTGCTATTCACTGACTGCATTCGTTATCCAACACAAATCAGAAGGCAGAACTCTGGCTCCAGATTGGTGTTGAAGATGCTGGTAGGGGCATGTATATCAGATTACCGAGACAAAAAAAGTCTGTGCAGCACTACCACTACGCCAGTGCAGCTGGAGCATCTCCCAGCATATGGCAAAGGTTCATCAGGCGGAGTACAGTAAGTTGTTATCTCATTTTGCTCATTGTGGGAGAGAAGACAGATGGGTAACTGCCCAGAAGAACTGCTCCCTGTTATGCAAGCAAGAAAAAAAGAGTACTTTTCCAAAGAAGTAAAGGAAGAACTTAGAGAAAGCACAGAATGAAGAAAGAGTGAAATAGCTGAACAGTCCACCAATACTGGTATTCAAAGGAAAGATGACTCTATAGTGGGAAAAAACCAGAAAGCAATCACCAGTATTCCCTTTTCACCTGAACATCCCAACCTAGAGTAAGAAGCAGACACACATTCTGCAGTGAATCTGAGACAAGAAAGGATCTTTCAAATGCACATATAAATGAATATGCAGCCCCAAAATGGTGAGTAGATGCTATGACTATTGAGAAAGTAAGGAAAAAGGCAAAACTGTCTAGCAAAATACTCCAGGCTTTGTTGGTTTCACCTGTTTTATTTCTGAGAATAGTGATTAATCAGAGAAGCACAGAGACACATCTGAAACAGGTCAGGTAAGCCAGACAATATTGTGATACAGTTTGTTAATGTGGGACAATGAGTCACTGAAAATACAGCTCTCCAGAAGACATAATGATCAGAGAATAGGCAACCAAGATGGATTGGAGAGAACATTTTTCATATCTTACTGACTACATCTGTCACTTGATAGGATACAGGTAGTGTATGCTAGTGTGCCAGTACTGCAGGGAACCCATACTCTTTCTTTAAAAAAACTAAAAATAAACACTGTACCAGTTTAATACAGGGGTATGAGATCTATCACAGCCTGTGTTCCCACACATCTTAGGAGTGGGTTTGATAGTGTGAAATCACGAAGCTTACCTTGCCTTTGTTTCTTTAGGTCTAAAAGCCATATTCCTCTGTTTTGGGGCTACCTATCAGTCTGCTTTCTGTCTGCTCTGCTTTCTCATGCAGTGTTTGCCATGTAAATTGACTGCAGTTCCCTCAACAGCATCATCCCCTTTCAGCTCACACATTTATCCTCACCTTCAGATCAAGACTCATTAGATCAAGATGAACAGACCCTTCTTTCCTACATGTAAAGGAGAGGGATTCTGTCAAAGCTCAACTTGAAGTCTTCCACTGTAAGCACTGTTGTGGCTTTAACATCTCATACAGTCTGCTCACAACATACCTCCAAAGTTCTACCAGATCAGTCAATATAATTTTAAGTCACAGGCATAAATAATGTGTTTGTAGCTAACTGAGCACAAATTCAATTCTTTTGCTAAAAAAAATGGTTGTTCTGACTTCAAAATCAGAATAAATTCTTTTTAATTTAAACATAAAACATTCTTCATAGTTAGCAAAAGGAAAATGCTTGGGCAACTGCAAAATCCATGTGGATTTCACCTGCTGCACAGAACATCCTGAGCACTATTATTCAGAAAACCTTTGAAACAAATTTTGTGAAATCCCTAAAAGAATAATAATAAATTGTTATGAAATAATCCCAGATGGTTCCACAGAAAGTGATACACTGCTTGAATTGAGCAGAATCTACATAAACCTTTACTTTCTATGACCTAGAATTTGTCTAAGTAAAAATACTATGAAGATAATATACTAACAACAGAAGACATTATCAGTTTCTCCAGAATAAATCTAGAGATTTAGTGAAATTAAACCAAATGCTCCCTTTCACTGAAAATAGTAATTAACTAAAATTAAAAACATCGGTAAATGTAGACTTACACTTGGTCTTGTGCTGCATCACAAAAGCCACAATAATCAGGATCATGTTGCAAAGTTCTATGGTCACGGCAGACGACTTCTTCTCCCTTGTTTTGCACAGTCACTTCCACAATTTTTTTTTTACGGAAACCTTGGAATAATGCTAGGGTGCTATGGTGCAAAACTGGAATCTTTCTGGCTTTTTATAAATTTGAACCCAATGCAGCATGGAAGTCCATCCCAATGGTAGGCTGCAGCAATACTGACACAACTGCTAGAACGCCTGTAAGCTGCTGCATACCCATCTCTGGCACTGTGCAGAAGTGTTCATTTGCCTCATCCCTGCAAATACCAGCACCACAACAATAACTGTGCAAATGTGCCCCATAGGTGATGTAACTAATGGACACAAACATATGTGGTCAACAAAACTCATTTTTTGATTCCCTTACATGCTTATGCTAGTGATTTTTTCAAACCTGCTCCACCAGTTGATATTTTAAGGACTTTTTCAGTCACACTGCATTTTGCTGAGATTTCAAAAGTCCATAGCGTTCTTTAAATTATTTAAGTGCTAACACAGAATCTACTGTTTATCAACTTTGAGTCACCCAAGCTCAAATGAAGTTTGAAATGTTAAGCCTCTCTGGTTTCCTCCCTCTCAATGAAGTTCTCTCCTACCAGGCACTAGAGGAATAAAACATCTTGACATCACTTAAATCTAGAATGGATAAACCAGTAATTTTAAAAACCAGTTTCAGTATTTTAAAATAGATTCTTAAAAATCTATTTTTTCCTCTTAAAAATACAGTTATGTAAAATTAAATGAGACATTATAATAATTTACATACAGACCCCGAGTGTAACTAAACAACATGTCAATAAGTAAATAAGAATACATTGTATAAATGTGCATCCTCAAATTTTAATGAGTTAAAGGGTACTAGATCTTTTTTTAATTGTGTGAGGAAGCAGGCAAGAATCACCTTTACTCTAGAGGCCAACTCAAGTGTTATAAGTGTATCAGAATGTTATGTATCTTATATACTATTTTCATTGCCAATTCTTCAGGGGTTTTGCATCAATAAATGCTTTTGGTTTAATTACTTTTGGTTTCACTTAAGTGAAAAGAAGCAAAGAGATTTTCTATTTGAGGGAACTGCAGAAAGTTGGGGAACTTTCCACAAATTGAAAAAGCAAGAAGGCTGGTTTTCTGCTTTGTAGGTGTGTGTAACATGCAGTTGAGAGAGGATCAGATCTGCTAATTCTAAAGCTGTAAGCATGGGCCAGATTTTGAAGACTGTTTAAGTAACTACAGTTGCAGCTATCTACAGGGATTTTTCGAGAACTGCTAAAAGCGTACTGGCCTAGCAGTTCAAGTATGTTATGCCTAAACTGCTCTAACTACAGGTTGCCATTAAAACAGATTGTCCTGCTCTCCTTGGACTCAGAATCTGTGTTGTTTTGTTTTCCTCACCATACATCAAATTGCACGATGATATGATCAACTGGACTATCTCACTGATGTCATGGAAAAGCAATCCCAGGATCCAGCCCAGAAAGGGCTAAAAACCTTTGGCTACATCTGGCAGGCAGAGAACTGGAAAACTTACTTGGCAGCTGCATACAATTAGATTGGATTGCAAACTGCATACTAGCTCCCAGACTGTGACTGCAATAGGGAAAAAAGCATATAGGTACACATGCTGGGTAAATTGTCCCATTCCTTTTGGAAACCTACTTTCAGATGGAATGTCTTACCTTCAGGAGATATCCTTCTCTTTCCTAACCACAAGTAGCCCAGAACTCTACCTGAGACCACATGCCCAATTTTCAAATGTCCAAATCAGAAGAGATAAACCCCATTCCAGTTATCTACAAATCTGGACTACTATGACCAAGGGTAACACTATTTTTTCCAGCTAATATTTCTTATTTTATAAATGAGCACAGTTTCAAAACATCTAAAAAAAGGAGCTTGCCAGTGTCACTTTTTGTTTTCACAGTTGAATTAGTGGGAAACAAAGAGCAAATAGGAAAAATCTGGTTTTGAGTTGGGTCTGTTTTAAAATTAGTTCTCTAAGGACTTTTACAGGAATTTATTACTTAAGAGTGTAGCACTCAAAGTGTCCATCAGAGCAACTGGTCACTCCAGCAGGATCACCAACTTCTCACTGATTTCTCTGAGATTTTTATTGTCTGATTAAATGTAATTAAAGACTCTGATAGCGCCAGTTAAAGACATGAAGGAACTGAAGTTGGTGTTCACATTATCACATGGTAAAACACAGCAATGCTGTAAACATCCATTAGCCATTACAGTTCTCATTAGTCCCTGAAAACAACTCATTAGTGTCCTTAGACATGATAGACAAGTACAGTAAATGAGAGAAATCTATCAATATATTCACTGCGTGTAAAATCAAGGCTTCCATCATCATATTCCACCCAGTGACAATCAGAGGTGAAATACACCTTCTGCAAGAAATAAACATAACATGCAGAGCATCTAGCCAGAGTGTAGAAAGATGCTAGGTGAGAAACTAACAAAGACATCAGACATTTCATTTATCCATCGGTAGGTTCATCTGAAGTTCAGGTTGCTATGAACTGTCACAGTTGTTTAGCCAAGGCTAAATTTATAAAATATATTGATTGAACTTAACTTTGTAATTAACAGCAGTTTATTTCAGAACTGAGGGCTGTCACTTTGTGGAATTCGATGCAGGCTTCTGGTTACCTATACAAAACCTCAGTAGATAGATTAAGAGCTAGAGACACACATCCAGGCATGATAAGGCCTATCACAGTGCACTAGTCATAATGCTGCACACTGCTAAAGATGCCAGTATTAGACCAAGTACTACTTTCCAACGTGACATACTGAAGCTCTAATCACTACCAACCACATTCAGAGTACAGACATGTACTTTCTCATATGAGTATCTTTACTTACCAGCTATTTTTCATTCTTCTTTCCCCCAGCTTCTCTGGATCTATGCTAGCTTCATGAACTTTTTTGACAAAAGCCTGTAATTAGATCCTTTTCTTCTACGTCTTCTCCTTACCACTGATTTCTGTATCTTTTTAACATTACACATTCACCTTTTCATAGCTACCTCTCAGAGTTCTCAGTTGAGAGCAACGGCTTTGCACTTCATGGTGGGAAAACTCTACAAGGTCTTCTGCTGAAGTGCAGCACAATCAGAAAAGCAAAACAACTGTTGGGACCCATCCAGAATGAGATAGAAACCAACCGTGCTAATATTAATGCCACTGTTTAAATCAACAGTATGGCCTTGCCTAGAATACTGGTTTCATTTTTGTTTGCTTTATCTCAGAAACAACACAGCGGGAAGAGAAAGAATTCAAAGACAGGTCACAAAAATGGTGCCAGACCAGCAGGAATTTAACTACAAGGCATAATTAGAAACTGGGTCTGTTAGTGGAGAAGGAAAAATATTTCATGCAGTTATACAAAACAAAAAACTGCACCGGGAGTAATACAAGAGTCCCACATACTGCATCTAGGAACACAAGAACATGGTAAATAAATCTGAAAAGCAACTAGTACCTTTAATGCAATCTTTAAAAAACAGGGGAGTTGGGGAATGAACAAAATTGCACATAAAATTCAGTAGGGCATAACACAAGAGATATTGCTATAGATAAAGAAAACATCTGCAAATGAAGGGCTGGTAGCACCAGTGACGTTGTGATGACTCAGACATAATTTAGAGACCATAGCCATGCCAGGCCGAATGACTGTTCTAGAAATTTGAGACAGAGGAGAATCTGGCCTCTGAAACTATTCTACTTGTTCAGTGTAGGAAAGGGCATGGCAACTCCCTGGGTGTAGAAAGCATATGCAGTAGCCCTCTCTGCAAGGGTAAAGATGGTGACCTCCACAGACCTGGTGCATCAGGCTGGTACCAAGTCTGTAATCACTGACAGCACAAGTGAGACTTTTCCTCCAGGTTCCCATGATTACAAGAAAGCCACATGATGGGTGTTTTTGTGTATGTCTGTTAGCTTCTCCTCTGTGTTCAAATGGGAAAGCATAAATTGGATTTTTGCCACTCTTTGTATAGTGGGTTCTATTTTAAATGCATAATGTGGTTTATAAGACATTTTAAAAGTACCACCCACGTTTCAGAATGGTCTTATTTAATGTGGGTGCACACAATTTCTACAGCTTGTCCACCACTAAGTCTCCTGCAAGAGCAGGGGTTCTAGCAACAGTCAGCTTACCATAGTATGAGAGGCAAGTCCTGATTCAAAAGCAAAGATGCAGTCATTCTAAATCATTTTAACACTATGTACTCCAGCAGTAATAGAACAAAAAGTGCTCAAGGAATACTGTGACCTTACTGCCCCCTATTCTGAAGCTTAGAAAATTACAACTTTCCCTGAACTATACATTCTGAATGCTTCAGCAGGGACAGGAGAGAATACCCCTGAGAAGGAAATGACAGTGGAGATGTGGTTTCTCTTACTTCCATAAATTTGTCATTCCTACATGCTGTCTGTATTCCCTGACACAGAGTCTTGGGGCCACTTTATGCAGAAAGCACTGTGGGGAATGAGCTAATTTTTATCCTGAACTAGTCTTTGTAACTCTTTGGAAAAACAGGTTAGCAACATACAAACACAACCAACTAAATAGACCCAAGATACACAGGGTATATCACTCAAACACTTTGTATGATATTGGGGGATTTTCCTCTTCTTGACACACAGAATATATTATATAGTCAGTCATACAATGAGGACCTCACGAAAAAGTCCAAGGATTATACATTTTCCCATATTTGCTTTCTTCCCCCCTCTGTAAATATCTGCTAGCACGTCAGCTGCATCTGTTATTTCTTTTTTTCCAGCACTGTTGGCCCACTCACCATCATCAGTTCACTTGGCCAAAAAGTAACAGGTCAGTACATGCTGCAGCAGAGGTATCATCCGAGTAGTTTAACTGAGAATATACAGGACTATTTCTTTTGAACTACTGAGTGCTCTGTGCATTTAAAGAATTGAGGGTGCTCAGCAATTTATACAACAAGAATGCGATTCAAGATCTCAAGGTCCATCCTATGTAACAGAAATGGATATTCATACACACATCCACACACCTGGTCTATTTCTATCTATTTCAATTTCCCTGCCAGCTTATTGGACTCTATCTGGACACTGATTAGTTTATTCTATTTGTTGTTACAGGAAACAATAAACCCAAATTTAGCCACTGTTTATTCTTTATGTTCAAACTCAGATGTTACAAACACAGAGCTACTAGAGGAGAAGGATCTTGGTTTTATTAAATGCATCCTTTTGGGTTTGGTGGGGTTATTTTGGCTTACATTTCAGTAAACAATTGGGGGGGACGGACCGTGCAACAAACCAAATGGTCCTTTCCCAGGAAAAAGCATTTGAGTCTAGCATCCATCTCTTTTATCTGTCCGTAACAGAATCCTCAACCTCTAAACAGTGAATGTGAAATAAATGAACACTACCAAAACATTCACTGGCATTTGCTCAGCACGTTCCTCAGACCCTAGTTGCACGAGAACCACGACTAGGAGAATACCTGTAAGAACCAACAGGTAACACTTGATATTGTGATTAATCAGAATAACCTTGGCGTTATGGGGTTATTTCTTTGTAAGCGTATTTCCTTTAAGGTATTACAGACTCCAACACGGCAATTCTTCACCCCTAGTTTCCTTTCTCTTCCTGTCCAAATTACACCAACTGGAATGACACCAGTATTGCTGCTTCTACAGGCAGTTAACTGACACAGCAGCCACATTTACTTCCACAAATCATGGTAACACCAACTGATTTTACGCTCACATTAAATTGTTTCTTATTTTTCAAATGAAAAGAATTAGCTTTTGAGTAAAATATGACTTTTTCACAACATCTAAGATAATTTATTTTAATACAGAAACCAGTTCTCCTCACACTCTCTTCTTTCATCAAAAAAAGTCTTAAATTTTAAGTACAACTCTCATCAGAAACAATCCTAGGGCACAATCCTAATTTACAATTAAGTGAATTAATGACAAGTTGATTAGAATGCTTGTAAGAATGCATAATTTTGGGGATGAACAATGACAGATTCATTACTTTCCTTTTTAACTAGTAAACATGTTTACTCTTTCCTCCAGAAGTTTTCCTTGTTTTCTGTTTTAGAGTTTTTCCTCATAATGCAAATACCCCTCCCCTTCCCTACTCCCAGTCTCACATATTTGCCTACATCCCTTACACAGAAAAATTTCTATGCCAGTTATCCCATGAGCGAGAACTTCCCAAATAAAGTAAGGCATGAACAAATTACTTTTCTTATATCAAAACATATTAGGCAGACCTCACAGCCTCTTTGTTGGATTTTGAAGGGGATTCTGGAGGAACAATGAAGCTTAGGTTGTGAGCAAAGGTAATTTCGGAAGGTGGAATCGCAGCTTAAGAAACTCTCCAGAGAATTTTCTTGATGCAAAGCTAAGAAGACTTTGTGATAATTTCTTAGGAACTGGCCTCATTCCAAGTTGGATTTTAAACACAGATTATAAAGCAAACACCATCCCCCACAAGTATTAAGAAAGAAGAAAATAACAGAATGGGGGCTGCAGAAATGGTCTCTATTGTGGGACCAAAACCCGTCAATCAAGCAGGTTGACAGGCATCAGAGATTGACAGACAGGCCCTCTCTCTTGACTTCAGTTATCTGGGGGAATGGGAAAAGTGTCTGCAAGAACATGTTAAATTGCCAAAGTCATTACCAGTCACCAATTACCAAAGAAAAGATAACAAGGTGTATTTTAGAAAAATCGATGCAACAACATGCATTTCAATAAAGCGAGTTTTTCAGAACTTTAGAAAACAAAATGAACTATTTAGGGAATACATGATGGTTTTTTCATAGAATACTAAGCACTTTACTATGCCAGCAGGCTTTGGAGATTCATCACTATTCTCTCTATATTTTGTATTGGGGCCAGAGGTCAACCAACAAATATTTCCCTTTGTCTCTTCTTGGGCTTAACCTAAAGAAAGAAAGTAAGGTCTGTATCGCAGTGATTAAATCTAGGTTCTATGCTTGGCAAACTACAGTCCAAAAGCCATTTTGGTTCCCAAGTGCATTTATTCTAGTTGCAGGAGTAAATTCTATTACATGTTAATAAGTTACAAAAAAAGACCAAAGGACCTTGATATTTACTGCCAGATTTGATTTTTTCATTCACCCAGGCTGAAAAGGCCCCTCCTGAATTGTGTCGGACCCACTGCAAGATCTTCATACAGGCTGCCTAAGCTTGGATTACCACATTTCTCTCACATCACTCTATTCAAAATTTTTCTGTAGCTGTGACCTAAGTCAAGTGAAATGAAATTTCTTCTGACAGAAAAATTAAGAAGCCTGGAACTAAGGCTCTGAGAAAAAGTCTTTGCTGTGATGGAAGAAGGCAGCCCCCTTGTTTCTGTCACCTTCCTTCTGCCAGCACAATCAAAAGAAAAGCAAGACAACCCTTTTCAACATAAATAAAAGTGTTCACTTATCATGAATTAAAGTGTACTTGCCTTCAGATTTTCCAAGCTCTCATAACAGTAATTAAATATCATTGCAAATATGTTGAACACACAAAATTAATTAATTTTTTCGAGATTGCTGCCCACTTACTGTTCGTTGAATTATTCCAAGTGCTTTTCTTCTTTTAATTTAGCTGGCATTAGGTGGTTCACTTTCAGGAGCTGCTTCCACTTTGAGTGGAAACAAAACGAGGTTTTCTATTGCTACTGTTCCAGCTATGATGTGCAAGAATATGATTATGGTTCACAGTAGATACACAGACAGCACTGAATTCAAAAGGGTCCTCCTGGGCGTCGTATCTCCCTCCTACTGTGTCCAGCAACACATGACATATCCCATATCACCTTCTGCACCTCCATGATGGCCCATGGAAGAAGTATGGAAACTGCTGCTCCAGGCTTTATTTGCATACCTCCTGGATACCTCCTCAGGCTTGGAGTGGCTTCTATTAATCCTTCTGACTTATGTAATTTTTGTGGCTTTTTTTTTTTTAAAGAAAAAAAGTAGTCTGCAGTCCAGTTTGATGATCCCACACGCACCTTACACCCTTTAATTCCTGCAGCTCTCTCAAATGATTCTTTTGGACAACGCACAGTAAGGAACTTAACACTTCACTCAAGAGCCACTTGTAGTCATGTGTACCACATACCAGACCATATCTCTGTGTTTTCATAGAATCACAGAATTGTAAAATTAGTTAGGTTGGAAGGAAAGGGACCTCTGGAGGTCATCTAGTCCCACCCCCTGCTCAAAACAGGTCTAATCAGATCAGCCTGTTCAGGGACATGTCTAGTCAAGTCTTCTGAACACCTCCAAGGATGAAAATTTACCCAAAGGGTGGGGTGGGGGTGGGGGGTGGGGGGGGAAGCCTTTTTACTGCATCTAAGTTGAATGTCCCATGTTCCAACTTGTGTCCATTGCCTCTTGTCCTATTGCTGTGCACCCTTGAGAAGAGTCTGTCTCTGCTTTCTTTGTATTCTCTAGTCACATAGTTGTAGACAATAGTAAGGTTTTCCCTTAGCCTTCTCCTCTTAGAATGATTTTTAAAAATTATTTAAATAGAAGACTAAATACAGCATTGAAGTTCTCGGCTCTTGACTCACTAGTATTAGGAAAAAAATATTCAGAACACTTACTTTTACAGTGAACGGGGGGAAAAATCCAAGAAGATTGAAAATGGCTTGCAAAAGACCTCTCAGAATCAATCAACTCAAGAGCTAAAAATGACTTAACTAGCTGAATTAATTAGCTGAATCACAGACGAGGGACCATAAATGCTCCCATATTTCTAACAGAAACCTTGTATGGATGTGCATTCAGAAGAACACAAGCATTAGTTCTCCTAAACACCAGAAAAATACCTGTATAGAGAGCACCTAAATCCTGCTTAAGCTCTGTTTTGTTGGCTTAACCTTGTACTGGTCGTCTCTACCAGGACATCCCCTGAGCTTTAACCTCGAGCTGACTAGCTCCTTTTAACATGTATGACCCTCATCTTCAAAAGGGAAGCCATCTCTGACACTCAATATTAAAGCTGAACAAATGCCAAAACCAACACTCATTTCATCACAGCAAAAGAAGAATAAGATACTAATTCTGAAAATGCTTTCTACTGATATTTTTCTTAACTTTCATGACACCTTTATTTTTAAAGAAACTTAGGCAGAAGAGAGACTGATTTTCAGTAGCATGTCTGCACAGCGACTTTGGGGGCAGATTTGCTTACTGCTAGTCTCATATATGCAGGAACAGGTCTGTATTCTAATGATCCAATTATTACTGTGGCAGGTAAACATTTTTTTTAAATAAAAAAATTGCACAATGTAGACAGAGCTGAGTTTTCAGAATGCTTAGTACTGACCACAGTTAAGACATTAATCTGACCACAGTGAACAACAGAACCACTACAGAAATTCCATCCACCACACAGTTTTATATACTTAATACAAATTTTAAAACAAACCCCAAGGAATAAATCCAAAAGAGAGGGAAGAATTGTTAATCGTGAATTACTGCTAATTTGCAATCTGCTATGAAAGAAGTGATTAGGAATGTTTATGTTACAAAACAGATTTTTGTTATCAGTTCAATAATATGAACAGCTTTGTTACATTTGAGCAGAAATTGAGACCCACCTCTTGTGTTTCTACTAAAGAAGGTTTGCAGCATCACAAACAGGTAAGACTTCAGAGTCTAATTTTAAATATTCTAAATTTCTTACAAGAATCTGAAAAAAAAGAAAAGCCTAGTTAATTTCAAAACTTTAGGAGATTTTCAGCTTGGATGCTCAACATGACTGCTGTTCTTGCACTTTAAAAGGAATCTGTTGAATACTAGCACTTCAATTGTCTACTCATCACTGGACAAAACAAATGGTGAAAAATTTTCTGTTTAGTCCAACAGGACAGAATACAAAGTTTACTCTGCTAGTAGTCCCAGTATGGAGAAAACACTCTCCTTTGGGAACCTGGAGTCCTAGTCAACATACTAAAACTTGTCCAAAGATGTGCTCTTTTTTCTTTATTCTCTCATAGTTCCCGCATCTGCAAGCAGGCCTTGCAGCAAAAGCCGACATGTCCTTTTCTTGCACTGCTGTTCTAACAGGAAGAGCATAGAGGAAGGAAGATGAAGCAAAGCAGATCATGTACTGAATGTTATATTTTAGAGTGCAGGAAGAAAGCAATTGGTGCTGCCATGTTCAGAAATGGGAAAGGGGGACCGAGTAAATGTTTTCTCAGCAGCAACTTCTGTGAATCAAAGACCAAAGAGTTTCATTGCCAGACAAGGTGATGCCCTCTGATGCAACCTTGGAAGCTGTAGTGACAGCAGCACGAGCTCCTTCGAAGAGAAAAAAGGATGTATTCAAGAAGAGTAATTTTGTTCATGGGGCAGACTAGTGTGACTTGCTCAATTAGTAGGTAGTAGGACAACTGATCTGTTTGGTGTGCTTTTGTTTCAAGTACAGTATACAACACCTGAAGTCCAACAGGTCCTATTAATTCAATTACTTGGGAACAATAGCTGGTCTATTCTCCATGTGTTGTAATTACATATGAACGAATTCACAGCACTCCTGGAGAACTGCCTAGTGTATCATGACATAGTAAGAACAGAAACCAAGGAGGAGAGGATATAGAAAGTAACTTCCAAGGTTTATTATTTTAAGACCGAATTTTCTTTCCTCAGGGGTATACAGTCTTACTGCCACACACCAGAGAGGAAAATACTACTCAAATTTAGCCTAAAATTTCAAATGAAAGCTCACAAAACCAAAACCAACACAGTTAAGAAAACCAGTCAGTAAAGAGCATTCAAGAACAGGAGTCAAAACAAAAATGATGTAAAAAAAAAATTCTATCAAAATTATTTTAACTATAAACATGCATTCATGTTAAGATGCCATTTGCAGTCTTAAATCTGATTCTTCAGCATGCATATATTACAATGATTAGAATGTCCCTTATAGTTTCTCTAACAACATATAGATATTAAACCATCTTTTCTTCCCTACAAATCTAAGAAATATGCAATTTCAATCATTCATGAACAGCTTATCTCTACTGCAGATTCACCATGCCACAAATGAACAGACAACAATATAGTTCATCTGTAGTTTCTGCTTGATATGGTTGCCTAAACTCTACATTGACACCAAGCCTCACTTGCAGGATGCTGTCCCATTTTATTGAGGCACAGAAAGCTGAGTGACTTGCTACAAACCTGAAAACAAGACACAGGTCTTTACCTGTCTGTTAATCAGTATATTAAATATTTTGTTTTCCATAAATCCATTTCCATAAATGCATGACCATAATTCTGCTTTCTAAACTGGATCTTTCATTCTTGACATTAAAGATAAAATTCATATCCTCAGGAAAGTAGCAGCTTTTGCAACCTGCACTTTAACTAAAAAAGGATCATTTCCCCCTACCTCACCCCCAATTTATACATTCAGTTATAAGGACAAGACATCCATCCTCAACCATCAATAATATGAACAGGATCTGGTGATTATCTCCACACAGAAAAGTCACCTAGAAGTAAGAGAAACTAAATGACTATTAGAAAGTCTTTCCAAGCTCCAAGACTAATTCACATAAAAGGGCTAAATATTGCTTGTAATTCACACATGAGAATTAAGGCTGGCACAACAGGTGCAACGCAGGACTGGTTTGCATTTCCTAATAGCCATATCCTATTAATACTGCTGCAATGTCAAGCAAACACATTAACAGTAATGTGACACACTCTGAAAAGCTAATAAATTTTCTGGAATAAAAAAAAAACATAAATAAAAATGTTAGAAGAATCATTCTGGTTTTAAAATAAGCAAATAGGCAACATACCAAAAGCAAATGTTTTGCATTTCACTGAAACTAGAGCTGCTCTCACCACTAATGAGGTCACTGCATATGTATGTATTATACATGTTAGTCTTTTAGTTCATCCTAGGGGTGTGCTTTTGAAGGTAGTCACTTGATCAGCCCTTTTCACTGTACTTCAGTTTGTGCTGCAGAGTTGTCTCGGAGCACACTGAGTTCCTTTGCATGAAACTAAATCAGAAGATGCACTCCAGCCAGTTACGGACACCGAGTCATCAGCATCAGACTACAGCAAGTAAAAACAAAAACTGTCTGAAAAATACAAAGTTTGAAGTGGACTCCAGGGCCAAGTGGACCAAGTCCAGGACTATATATAAATATATACTTTTTGGGCTCCACTAGGTTCCAATACAGACACATTATCACAATCCCTCAACAAAACCTGTATATTTGAGTGGCACTGCTAATATACACATAGACACAGTAGTTGTATTTCATGTGTGGGCCTGTTCTCTCTGATTTTGCACTGATTTAATCTAAATGAATCAATTCTAGTTTCCAACATTTTACATCAGGGTAGAGTCAGTCTAAAGCAGCTATACATTAGTTTAAAACATTCAATAGCTCCAGTTTTAGAGGAAGAAATGCTTAGCAGCATATTTCAGACTTGTAGCACAACCTTTGCCAACACTTCAAAGACTTATTTGGAAGATCTTAATTCACACTCTTGATCCTCCGCAGTCTCCATACCCAGGCAGGCTGACATTTGACTTATGTACCTCTGCCTTCCTGCAGAACCCTCACAACAGATAATGTGATCAAATCAAAACCACTTTCCATACAATTATAAAACGTAACAGGCCACAGCAAAAAATGTAAAACCTCCAAAGCAGCTCAAAGCTAATTAATTTCTATTACTAGTGAAAGAAGAACCACTTAACGTGTCTTTTCTTATTTAAATTACCATTGACAGCACCTGCTTTTTTTATTCCTGGGAAATCCTGCTACAATACTAGTTAAATTGTATAAGACTAGAATTTATGAAGATAAGGCAATTACCATTACAAAAACAATTCCAGATTACAATTTATGTGAAAAGAAAATAGTTATGATGCTCTGTTAAATCATTCAGTGATGCATTACATACTTAGTTAATCCTTCTAGTTGTGAAAATTTAGGGCTAAATGGTGTAATTGTGTTCAGTAATTAATTATTTTGTTTCATGGGTGGGTACTTCATCTATATTGTTAAGGAATAATGCAACTTAATGAACAGCAAATGCAGAAGCCCATGTGGCAACCACGTGTTTTTTATATATATATATATATATATATAAAATGACCAACAGGAGGAGGCAGGAGAAATAACTGAAAGCCCAGCAACATCAGAAGTAAACTTTAGTAACAAAGTACGAGGCAACTCCTGGTACCCAGATATTGTGACCTGTCTGACAAAACAAAGTTCATTTAAAATTTCCTGCATGTTCTCTTCTTACAGCAAATCCAAATAGCTCTGCTGAAAACAACAGGTCTGGACTCGCATCTGCTAACATGCCTGTACTTAAAAAAGAGATTGCCCATCCATAAATATACCTGGTATGTGGAACATGGTTCTAAGCAAAACAACTAGAGTGTCTGAACAGGCTTTGGTTCCAGGCTTTAAAGAGAAAGGACTTTCCAGATATGTATGAAAGACAGAATGCACAATTCTGTAAAGCTTTGATTTCCTTTCACAGGAACAGCAGAGGAGAACTCTTCTTGGAATTTTAGATTATTTTTTTCTTCCTGCCACAGACTTTTCCACTTTCAGAAAATAAAAGCTGGACTCCAGCGCCAAGTGGACCAAGACTCAACATCAGATTGAGGCATACGACCATGGACATCTATGTCCCTTCAAGCTGACCATAAATATAAGTTTTCAGCCCTCCACCTGTGTAAATGGCAGTCATAACATAGAAGAGTTAATCCTCTGATCAGAGGGAGCTTCTGAATGAGAAATCTAACGCTGGCCAGCAAGAGTTGCTGTTGCTGGCAGAGAATGCTCTCCCTTAATTTAGAGGGCACACTTCTTTGGTACTTTGTACTAAAAAAACATACCAAGAATTTAACAAAAATTATAAAAAAGGAAAATTGCTATCTTAAAGATGTGATCGCAGCTGTCTAAACCGCAGCATTACGTTGTCTGGAAGAACTGTGCTATACAGAAAGAAGCAAGGGAATGATCTTTTCTGGATTGGCTACCTTCATCCTCCTCTGAACTGCTCACTGCCAGAGTTCACTTGAAAACACATTAGGAACCAAAGGTGCTTTGGTCAAAATTTCGCTGCAAAGGAAAAAATTCCTAAGCCAGAAAAGTTTGAAATCCTCAGTCATACTGATGTTAGAAATGAGGATCTTTTGCATGCACATGTGGCTGTTCAGATGCTTGCACAGCTTACATTTAAAGGATTCAATAAAGAATGTGAATGACTTTTTATAGCAGGAAATTGCTAAACATAGGTAAGAAAATGAGATTTTGGTCAAACAACAGATGGTAACTCCAGATAGCCAGAAATGTTTCCAAACCTCATACAAAGGCAGCTTTTGCTTCATTCTAGTTCAATTTCTGTTTAATAGGAACACACAACAAAATGCATAAAGCACCTTCTCTATTCTTTCCCAAAAGTATCCAACAACTTGGGACTGTATGGCCACATACACAACAAATGGAAAGAGAGACAACAAATGGAGAGAGAGAAACAAGACAACTTCTTGGTAGAGACTTTTCTTAGGTTAGTCATAAGAGAAAGAAGTAGCTTGTGTAATATTTACTGCCAGGATCCCATGTGAAAAAATAAGCAGCTCCATTTTTAGCCCTTCAGAATTGAAGATAACATCATAAGCTTTTCTATTGTCCACTGCAATACTAGTCTCTACTTGAAGAAGCTCACCTCACTAATGTACACAATTTTATACTGCCTTTATTTAGATATACACAGTTTTGCATCTGTCAAGACCATCTCCTCTGCCATGTGCTTCCCAAATTTGTGGCAAAGGAAAATAACCATTATCTGTATTAAAGATTTAGATGTTAAGAAACAAACATCATGAAATTTTTTAGTTTGAATTGATTACCTTCTACTGGCCTGGATCTCCCCAAGGTTCAGGCTCACATTTCAAAGCTGCCTGATGTGTCCAGAATCAGGATCTGATCTCTCTGTGGGATGTCTCAGTGAATATTTATTAACAAGACTGGAGGAAGCAGCCTCTATATTAATTTTCTTCTGTCAAAAAAAGAGAAGACCAGCAAGCAACCTGTGGAGTAGTCAGTAGATTTTACTTTCTTAATTCATTTAGGAAGGTTTAAGTCAACTTTCCCCAGTAGTAATTAATAAGAAGCTTGTCCACTGTTCTCAATTGCAGCAGTGTTCTTTGAATCATTGTAGATTTAGAAAAAATATTTCTTAAGAGAAATGGCACTTCTTCTAGGAAATGATCCAGTTATCTCACATTGAGGATGGAGCCTGCAGTCACATGAAGTCACACTGAACTTAAAAAAGTCCCACACAAAACCTTGTGCAGTATGAAACTGCATAAATGGGCAATTTTCACTCTTTTTTTGAAATCTGAAAACCAATCTGAAATTGGTGAAATCTGAAAATGCCCCATTTGATAGATCCAGAAGGAGCTACTTTTAAGAGAGTTTATTTTTGAAAAAGTAATATTTGGGGGGAAATGTAATCCAAAACAAACTTTCAGGGGAAAAAGTAAACAATGACATCCTCTAGAAATAAGCAATGATAATAATCTGTAAATCTCAAGGCAATTTGGAAATATTAATTCATTTGGGAAGCAGAACATATTTTTACTTTTAACCTCCCCCCCATTTATTCATTTTATAACCGTTCATGTCCAAAGGGGACCAATACAATCATCTGAAACTGTTTCATGCATAGCAAAGGCATTTCTTCAATAACTAATCTCCAAGCTGCAGACCCAGCTGCAATCCATTTTGTCCTAGTTTCAGCTGGGATAGAGTTAACTGTCTTCCTAGTAGCTGGTGCAGTGCTATGTTTTGAGTTCAGGATGTGAAGAATGTTGATAACACTGATGTTTTCAGCTGTTGCTCAGCAGTGTTTAGACTAATGTCAAGGATTTTTCAGCTTCTCATGCCCAGCCAGCAAGAAAGCTGGAGGGGCACAAGAAGTTGGCACAGGACAGAGCCAGGGCACCTGACCCAAACTGGCCAAAGGGGTATTCCACACCATGGGACGTCACAGCTAGTATAGGAACTGGGGGGAGTGGGGGCAGGGGATCACCGCTCAGGGACTAGCTAGGTGTTGATCAGTGGGTGGTGAGCAATTGCACTGCGCATCATTTGTACATTCCAATCCTTTCATTATTGCTGTTGTCATTTTATTAGTGTTATTATTATTAGTTTCTTTTCTGTTCTATTAAACCGTTCTTAACTCAACCCACGGGTTTTGCTTCTTTTCCTTATTTTCTCCCCCATTCCATTGGGGGGGGGGGGGGGAAGTGAGTGAGCGGCTGCATGGTGCTTAGTTGCTGGCTGGGGTTAAACCACGACAGTCCATTTTGGCGCCCAACATGGGACCCAAAGGGTTGAGATAACGACAAATCTGACCAGAGCTTGTTAAAACAAATTTGTAATAAGCATTCATTATATTGGTCTAATAGTCGCTGGTCATTATGTTGATTTATGTGTTCTTAGAGTTGTTGCTCTGGTTTTTAAAGTTCTGTTATGTATCACCTCACTTGCTGTATGTAGTCCCTCTTCTGCTGCTTATCATCCGTGGGAGGTGGATTAAGGTTTTCGCTTTGACGTATTGTGTAACAATGGTTTATGGTATGATAAAGTCATCGGTTGTGGGATTAATCTGGTATCTGCACTCAGCATTGTCACCTTTATACTGCGGGAGCCATCTGTGGGGAACTATTAATAATTACACCATTTACCTTTCCTCCTTGGAAAACCAGTCTATGGGTGGGGTACCTTTCTTCCCCTCTCCTTTCTCCTTCAGTCCAGTTACAATGGTGTTTGAGAATTTTGAAAAATTTGAATACTCTTGGGATGTTGAGACCAGCACGGTCCTAGCCCTACTGCTAGGAATTAGCATGCTCCTGAATGTGGTTCAGCTGTTGTTTAAAGTTAAACAACTATTTAAGAAGATCACCCAGAGATCTGCCCTGAGGCTGGATAATTATGAGTGGCAGGGTGTGTGGGGTAGTACGGGCAAGTACCTAGAAAAGTGGGCACCTCCAATGTTTTGGAAATTCACCCCTGAACAAGTGCAGAATCCAGAAAAACTAGTAAAATATTTGGAAAAGGTATGCTGTCACCCTGGCAGCTCTAGAGAGATACAAATCACTGCAACGTGCTGGGGCCTAGCCCATGCCTATCAAGCCCTGTTCAACACCACTCTACTGTCCAAGGGGAAGAGAAGGTCTCTGGACCTAACAACAAAATGATGAGCACTGCGGTCACCCAAACCTCGGCAATGGGCGCTGCGGCCCCTCCAGCCCCAGTGACGAGCATTGCGGCCACCCAGACCTTGGCGACAGGCACCGCGACCCCTCCAGCCCCAGCGACGAGAACTCGGGCTGCCCAAACCTCAGCAACAGGCACTGCAGCCCCTCCAGCCCCGGCAATGAGCACGGCAGCTACCCAAACCTTGGCAACGGGCACTGCGGTCTCTCCAGCCCCAGCGACGAGCACTGCTGCTACCCAAACCATGGCAACAGACGCTGCGGTTATCCAAAACCCGGCGAGTGATACTGCAACTGAACCAGCGGACCAACCTGCATCAGTACCAGTTGCCCCCGTACATAAAAAGAAATATACAAAAAAATCAGTTTGCTTAGCAGAGGATCAAGGTGAACCAGGGTCATCACAGGAACAGGAGGAAGAGGCAGAACCAGAGGTAATAACCAGGTCCCTATCCTCGACTGAGCTGCGGAATATGCAAAAAGATTTTGGCCACCGTATAGGTGAGCATATTATCACCTGGCTCCTCCAATGCTGGGACAATGGGGCTAATAGCTTGGAATTAGAAGGTAAGGAAGCTGGGATCGCTTGCCAGGGAAGGTGGCCATTGACAAGGCAATTGGAAAAGGGACACAACCCCTCAGCCTCTGGAGGCGACTCCTGACAAGTGTGAAGGAAAGGTACCCCTTTAAAGAAGATGTTATATGTCAATCAAGCAAGTGGACAACCATGGAAAAAGGTATCCAATATCTGAGGGAATTAGCTGTGCTAGAGAAAATTCATCATGACCTGGACAACCCACAACTACCCAAAGATCCAGATGAAGTCCAATGCACATGACCCATGTGGCAGAAGTTTGTACGGAGCGCACCATCATCCTATGCCAACACATTGGCAATAATGACCTGGAAAGACCAAGAGGCACCGACACTGGATGAAGTGGCTTGCCAACTCCATCAATACGAAGAAAATCTCTCCTCCTCCCTACAAGCCTGCATTTCGACTGTGGAGAAGCTGTCCGAGGATTTCCAGCAATTCAAAGAGGATATGTCCTGTTCCCCACCTGTAAGGACCAATATCTCAGCTATTAGGAGTGAGCGCTCCTCTGCCCAAGAGAGAGAATATAGAAGGTACACACCATGAGGTGTCCTGTGGTTTTACCTATGCGATCATGGAGAGGACATGAGGAAATGGGATGGAAAACCTACCTCGGTCCTAAATGCACAGGTACGTGAGCTGCAAGGAAAAACCACCACAAAAGGGGATTCTACCAGGAAAAATGCCGCTCCAGTTTCCAAACAGAGTAGAAGGGCTGATCTTACTTCTGATCCTCTTGAAGGGACTTCTGAGCCAATTTTACGAGAAGTGAGTACTGGATACTCTGACCAGAATTAGAGGGGCCCTGCCTCCAGCCAGGTGGAGGAAAGGGATAACCGGGTCTATTGGACTGTGCGGATTCGATGGCCTGGCACGTTAGACCCACAGGAGTATAAGGCTCTAGTAGACACCAGTGCACAGTGCACTCTAATGCCATCAAGTTATAAAGGGGCAGAACCCATTTGTATTTCTGGTGTGACAGGGGGATCCCAAAAGTTAACTGTATTGGAAGCTGAAGTAAGCCTAACTGGGAATGAATGGCAGAAACACCCCATTGTGACTGGTCCAGAGACTCCGTGTATCCTTGGCATAGACTATCTCAGGAGGGGGTATTTTAAGGACCCGAAGGGGTATCGATGGGCTTCTGGTATAGCTGCCTTGGAGACGGAGGGCACTGAACAGCTGTCCACCCTGCCTGGTCTCTCTCAAGACCCTTCGATTGTGGGGTTGCTGAGGGTTGAAGAACAACAAGTGCCAATTGCTACCACGACGGTGCACCAGCGGCAATATCGCACCAACCGAGACTCTCTGATTCCCATCCACAAGTTGATTCGCCAACTGGAGAGCCAAGGAGTGATCAGCAAAACTCGCTCACCCTTTAATAGTCCCATACGGCCAGTGCGAAAGTCTAATGGGGAGTGGAGACTAACAGTTGACTATTGCAGCCTGAATGAAGTTACACCACTGCTGAGTGCTGCCGTTCCAGATATGCTAGAACTTCAATACGAACTAGAGTCAGAGGCAGCCAAGTGGTATGCTACAACTGACATTGCTAATGCATTTTTCTCAATCCCTCTGGCAGCAGAGTCTCGTCGACAATTTGCCTTTACTTGGAGGGGTGTCCAGTACACTTGGAATCGATTGCCCCAGGGGTGGAAACACAGCCCCACCATTTGCCATGGACTAATCCAGACTGCACTGGAAAAAGGTGAAGCTCCGGAACACCTGCAATACATTGATGACATCATCGTATGGGGCAACACGGCAGAAGAAGTATTTGGAAAAGGGAAGAAAATAATCCAAATCCTTCTGAAAGCTAGTTTTGCCATAAAAGAAAGTAAGGTCAAGGGACCTGCACAGGAGATCCAGTTTTTAGGAATAAAATGGCAAGATGGACGTCGTCAGATCCCAATGGACGTGATTAACAAAATAGCAGCTATGTCTCCACCGACTAATAAAAAGGAAACACAGGCCTTCTTAGGTGTCATGGGGATTTGGAGAATGCATATTCCAAATTACAGTCTGATTGTAAGCCTTCTCTATCAAGTGACTGGGAAGAAGAATGATTTTAAATGGGGCCCTGAGGAACAACAAGCCTTTGAACAAATTAAACAGGAGATTGTTCATGAGGAGCCCTTGGACCAGTCCGGGCAGGACAAGATGTTAAAAATGTGCTCTATACTGCAGCTGGGGAGAATGGCCCTACCTGGAACCTCTGGCAGAAAGCACCTGGGGAGACCCAAGATCGACCCCTGGGGTTCTGGAGTCGAGGATATCGAGGATCCGAGACTCGCTATACTCCAACTGAAAAAGAGATATTGGCAGCATACGAAGGAGTTCGAGCCGCCTCAGAAGTGGCTGGTACTGAGACACAGCTCCTCTTAGCACCCCGACTGCCAGTGCTGGGCTGGATGTTCAAAGGGAGGGTCTCCTCTACACATCATGCGACTGATGCTACGTGGAGTAAGTGGATTGCACTGATCACTCAACGGGCTCGCAGAGGAAACCCCAGTTGCCCAGGAATTTTAGAAGTGATCACAGACTGGCCAGAAGGCAAAGATTTTGGAATGTCGCCAGAGGAGGAGGTGGCACGTGCTGAAGAAGTCCCGCTATATAATAAACTACCAGAAAATGAGAGGCAATATGCCCTGTTCACTGACGGATCCTGTTGCATTATGGGAAAGCATCAGAGGTGGAAGGCTGCTGTATGGAGTCCTACATGACAAGTTGCAGAAACTGCTGAAGGAGAAGGTGAATCGAGTCAGTTTGCAGAGGTGAAAGCCATCCAGTTAGCATTAGATATTGCTGAAAGAGAACAGTGGCCAGTGCTCTATCTCTATACTGACTCATGGATGGTGGCAAATGCCCTGTGGGGGTGGTTACAGCAATGGAAGAAGGGCAACTGGCAGCGCAGAGGTAAACCCATTTGGGCTGCCGCACTGTGGCAAGATATTGTGTCCCGGCTAGAGAATCTGGCTGTAAAAGTACGTCATGTAGATGCTCACATACCCAAGAGCAGGGCCACTGAAGAACATCAAAATAACCAACAGGTGGATCAGGCTGCCAAGATTGAAGTGGCTCAGGTGGACCTGGACTGGCAACATAGGGGTGAGCTATTTATGGCTTGGTGGGCCCATGATACTTCAGGCCATCAGGGAAGAGATGCAACATATAGATGGGCTCGAGATCGAGGGGTGGACCTGACCATGGACACTATCACACAGGTTATCCATGAATGTGAACCATGTGCTGCAATTAAGCAAGCCAAGCAGTTAAAGCCCCTGTGGTATGGAGGGCGATGGCTGAAATATAAATATGGGGAAGCCCGGCAGATTGACTATATCACACTCCCACAAACTCGCCAAGGCAAGCGCTATGTGCTTACAGTGGTGGAAGCAACCACCGGAAGGCTGGAAACATATTCTGTACCCCATGCCACCACCCGGAACACTATCCTGGGCCTTGAAAAGCAGGTCTTGTGGCAACATGGCACCCCAGAAAGAACTGAGTCAGACAACGGGACTCATTTCCGAAACAACCTCATAGACACCTGGGCCAAAGAGCATGGCATTGAGTGGGTGTATTATATCCCCTATCATGCACCAGCCTCTGGGAAAATTGAGCAATACAATGGACTGTTAAAGACTATATTGAAAGCAATGGGGGGTGGAACTTTCAAACATTGGGATACACATTTAGCAAAAGCCACCTGGTTAGTCAACACCAGAGGATCTGCCAATCGGAATGGCCCTGCCCAGTCAGAATTTTTACATACTGTAAAAAGGGATAAAGTCCCTGTAGTGCACATAAAAAATATGTTAGGGAAGACAGTCTGGGTTACTCCTGCCTCAGGCAAAGGTAAACCCATTCATGCCTGGGTGCACTTGGTGGGTGATGCAAAAAGATGGAGAAGTCCGATGTGTGCCTCAAGGGGATTTGATTTTAGGTGAGAATAGCCAGAATTAAACTGTATGATATTAGTTGCTATATAAACCTGCTATTGTATGTTATCATTACTATAATTGTTATATGCTATATCCATAGTACTATAGTAAGAATCACTTAGATCAAGCAAGCAAGAACTGTGACAAAACTGAGCAAAGCGCAGTAGTGATGGAACCAGAACTGACTCCAGCATGCAACAATCCAACGGTGCACACCATCCTCCTGCTGCGTCCAATGTCACCTGCTCGTCACACCGCACTGAAGCCCTATTCTGCTCTACTGTCTGAGAGGACTTTGCACCATCCCTCCTGCCCAGAAAGAGTGGTATGACAGATGGAGCCCAGAGTCGGGAACTAAATGAACTCAACAAACATTTAATGAACATAACCCACAAGCTAAAGGAATGATATCTCTGTGTGTGTGTAGATATATATATATATCATTGTTCATATGTCTCAAAGGGATGGAAAAGGTGATGATGATTGACCAGGATGTAACTAAAGGTATGGGAACTGTGCATGACGACAATGGTATGGAATAAGGGGTGGATACTGTCCTAGTTTCAGCTAGGATAGAGTTAACTGTTTTCCTAGTAGCTGGTATGGTGCTATGTTTTGAGTTCAGTATGTGAAGAATGTTGATAACACTGATGTTTTCAGTTGTTGCTAAATAGTGTTTAGACTAAAGTCAAGGATTTTTTCAGCTTCTCATGCCCAGCCAGCAAGAAAGCTGGAGGGGCACAAGAAGTTGGCACAGGACACAGTCAGGGCACCTGACCCAAACTGGCCAACAGGGTATTCCATACCATGGGACATCACAGCTAGTATAGGAACTGGGGGGAGTGGGGGCAGGGAGTCGCCACTCGGGGACTAGCTGGGTGTCAATCGGCGGGTGGTGAGCAATTGCACTGCGCATCATTTGTACATTCCAATCCTTTCATTATTGCTGTTGTCATTTTATTAGTGTTATCATTATCATTATTAGTTTCTTTTCTGTTCTATTAAACCATTCTTATCTCAACCCACGGGTTTTGCTTCTTTTCCCGATTTTCTCCCCCATCCCACTGGGTGGGGAGGGGGGTGTGTGTGTGAGCAGCTGCGTGGTGCTTAGTTGCTGGCTGGGCTTAAACCACGACACCTTTTTAAATGTAACTGCTTCTTACAAAGATTATGTGAATGTAGTATGGAAGTGCAGGGAGCTGTATGAGGTCACATACACATAACAAGGGTTGGGGGTGGGGGGAGAGGAAGGAAAAGAGATGTATTCTTTTGACTCTTAGCTTTAGGTACAAGCAAACAGATATTGTTTCTCTTCAGAACCTCTCTGAATGACAGCAATCATTTGATTTGGAAAAACTTTACTCCCAGAAGAGGAGAAGCAGATCGTGGTCACTTCCATGAACATGCTATGATGTCACACCTCAGAGCTAGACAATACACAAGGACCACGGAAATTCAAAAAATGCAGAGTAGTGAGAAAGGAATACAAGAAGGAAGGCAACATGCTTGAAACAGTATCGTCAAAATTCCCATTCACCACTCATACTGCAGCAGGTGAGTTCAGGGTGTTTGCAAGACTATGTGGGTCTCCTGTCCAGCCTCCCTTCAAGAATAAAAATGTAGTTATGATGTCTTCTGAATCCCTCTTTGTCCCTGCTCATACCAACTTTGTGAATTTGAAAAAACTGGTGTGGACAAGTGAATGCCAGTCATAACTTCCTTCAAATGTGTCCTGCCAACTCACTTGGAACATTTTCCTAACAGATGAGGATTAGCAGGTTAATCCTTCTCTCTGAATACTTTTCTTAAACCCTTGGCGTTATTTTAATGCAGCTTTTGTGATATGAATAAATATGTTACAGAACAATAGACTTTCAGGATATATTCTCCAAAGTTTTATGAGCATCTATGCTAAGAAACAAAGATATTTCACTAATTTTCACTATAAGAGAGCCAGAAAGCGCTTTTAACCTTGTTTCTATTCCTCTCTTAGCAATTTAGATAGAGCAAGCCAAAGGAAAGCGAAATTTGAATTATTTTTGAACATTCTACTTAAATTTTCATAGCAATGCTCTAAACTTCACTTGTGCACCTGCCGCTTTGCGAATAAATAGATATCTTCATATCTGCTATTTCTGTCAATAGATACATTAACTCTGCACTGGATAAAAAGGGCAGATTCAGATATATGTCTAAGCATGCATATCCTGTACTTTTCCCCACCCAACTCAGTGTGCATATCACGCCAACTCACTGAATACCCTTGGGCTTGCTGCTTACCTATCAATATCAAACTGACTATAGACCTCTGCCCACTTTCACATCCTCTTATAAATAGAACTCACCAAACCTGGCCACAGTCAGGTTGCAATAAGGTAAGGGGCCAGGAAAATAACCAAATGAAGCATAACAGTTGATAGGATAAAATATTGGGTATATTAAGCAAAATCGTACTGATTTACTAAATCCTCACTAATTCATTGTACTTGTTCACAGAGAGATGAGTGGACACAAGGCAACCTCTACCCAGGAGCAAGGCAGTCTATACTTGCTCCACAACATGCAGAACTGCACTTCACTGTAGGCTGACAGAATCATTTTCAAATTCACTCTTAAAGTCTTCAGTTTTAAGCTTTGCCAAGGTAATCAAAACACAAGGAACTGCACGACTGGGCAGAATATCTTTCTTTCCTATCAAGGCAGACAGCATTATGGTGAGCACACTGCACTGCCTGAACATGCATTGGTCATCTAGGACATCCCAGAACAGAAGAGAAGGGGCAGAGGAAACATAGTGAATGAAGCATTACACTTAATTTAAAGACTAATTTCTAAAATACCTGTTTTGATCACTTTTTGTTTGCAATTGGTCAGACCCTAACAATACAACCCAACTCTAAGCTAGGTTTCAAGGGAAATGAGGAGGTTGCTATTTCCCACCAGGAGGCTTAAACTGTAAGCCTGCTGTGCTGGTATGACATTTACTTCAAGATATTAATAACATGTCAGATAATGGAATGTGCTGAATTCTAAATACTCATTTCTCCTCTATGAATGTGCAACATCCTTGTTTAGTAAAGTGCAAACCTGCTACTGCACTGAATCCTTCTGTGGCATCTTATGAAATACAAGAGGCATCTTTTCCCAACAACATGACTAAGCTCATTGACAGTAAAAGTAAGGATGTGCTGCTTTACTTGGGTTTAGATTAGTCTATTTATTACCATTTAAAAATTATTTTTTTCCTTAGTATTTGTCTCTGAATTCCAGACACAAACTACATTACAATCCACTGTATACTCTCTAGATTTTATGTCCAAATCATTCCAAACTGATTTATCCAGAAAGGTCAGAGATTTTGCACTCTATATGGCACTGCTACCAGTGTTTCCAAATTCAGTTACTAATGTGGACAAGATTTTTCTAATCATAAAGAATGTTTCTTTTCTGTCCTTTGAGTTCTACATGATGCTCTTTAACACAAAAATCACAAAGACAGAGCCCAAAAGCTGAGGAGTATAGACCAAAGTACCATGTGCCTATCAGTTCTGTCATGTCCTCAGACAATTGACTTTGGCTAAATTTAATGATATTCCACAACTGTTATTGATTTACAATTAATTTTCGAAAACTAATGAAAACAAAAATTTCACTTGTGATTTCTTGCTATTTTTTCTGTTGCTCTATTGCAGTAAAGACCCAGTCCGGACCATGGCAAATACTGTGTGCTCTGCAAACCCAGATAGGAAGTGCATAAGGAAGATAAATTAAAAAAAAAAAAACAACAACAAAACAAACGCCCAAAAACCACAAAAACCACCCCAACATAGAAGATAACCAACAGATTCATTCTCCAAGATGAGTCTTGCAGGGCAAAGGAAGCTAATGTTGGAATTTCAGATTTAATCCATTCCTGAGCAGGAAGAGCAATCACTTTGGCCTTAACCTCAGCTTTGAAAACTCTGTTTTGCATACATGCTGTTTCAACATTTCTGGGTTGCAATTCAGCATCAAATAATCAATATTCAAGCCTGTTCCCCTTGCAGCCTCCCTGACACACCAGACCAAATTCCACCTTCTACAAGAGCGCTGACACCATTTGAAATTGAAGAACAAATTTTGCATATCTCCATGTCTTAAAGAACATTTTTGTGCAATACAGATGATATGCTACGAATTTTTGCAAGTTGCCGGTAGATGCACACCTACAGATCTAGTTCCATTCTTTCGACTGGTATGAATGCTTCCTGTGTTTCCCACACAGGAATAGGACACAGTACAGTAAATGCTATACACACGTGAAAATTCAGACAGTGATAAAATTTACCATGTAAAGAAACATTTGCATGATTAAAGTAACAGTCTCTGTATTATTTTTTTTTTAGCAGACTTTTTGAGAGGATTTTCTCAACCTTTGGTGCAGCACAGCTGCACTGATAAGAAATCCAAAGATTTTCTGCTGGTTTAAAACTCATTTCTGGTATAATGATAGGTATACCACCTTCTTACAGCTGGCATGCACTGGAAGCAATCTGCACATATAATTCCATGAGAAATTACTTTATCTTCATTCAGATAAGCTCTTTGCTATCAAGAACACTGCTGTAATGCCCAAACCTCAACTGGGAGTTCATTAGCAAAATTTCTGCATAACAGGAACATACTTGAAAATACATTTAGACAGGTGTAAAAGAGACAGAATTTATCATCCCTGTTTTTTCAATTTAAACTTCTCAAACATACACAGAAAATAAACCATAAGGGAGTAAGATTTATTGTATTTTACTGCAAAATCCTACTTTAAAATTTTCAGGTCTTTTTATGTCCTTGTTTTGTGACATCAGTGTATTT
Organism: Buteo buteo; assembly: GCF_964188355.1. NCBI lineage: Eukaryota > Metazoa > Chordata > Aves > Accipitriformes > Accipitridae > Buteo > Buteo buteo. The sequence continues at coordinate 259,874 of NC_134186.1, read as the reverse complement.
CCTAGATAAGAGTGATTAAAAACTGGAAGTCCTAATTAAGGAAGGCAGAATTCAAGGTTTACAGGGAGAATGTAGAGAGAGAGGTGCAGTGGCAATTACATTTTCTGTGTTCACTGAGCACATAAAGAGCTTAGGAAAAAATCAGCAAGACAAGGCTATGCTGTAGCTTTCTCCAGAGATGTATCCAGGTTGCCTTTTTTCCCCACCCACTTGGGGTGTTCCTGGTAGAACTGAAGGTACCTATGACAGTTTCCTGAACTGCATGACAAATATAAACAGATTCTTTTAGAGTAAAACACAGACTGTGTGATCAGCTCCTAAAACACAAAAATAACCAAATCAAAAAACATCAAAAGAAACACAACCCCCAACCTAGAATCTAAAGGAGGCAAGGTATGAGCAGAGCAGAGACAAAACTGTTCTCATGTCTGTCAGACATCTCAGTATGTGGGCTCTTTGTACATCTTCAGCTGAAAGGGAATTTTAAGGCCTTCAAGAATTTATAGCAGATCAAAAATGGAAGGCATTCCATATCAAGAAGCATGCTGTGTCACACACACACACACAAACAAACAAAAGAAATAAAATATCAAAGGACGTGACTTAACTTCCACTTCTCAACCCTATAAAGCTCACCATTCTTTCAGTATGTCCCTTCTTAACTTGGTGTTTGACTCATCTTTGATGGAAAGAGACTGCTTCATCTTTACACCTTAGAATCATTTAGACTGGAACAGACCTTCAATATCATTAAGTCCAATGGTTAACCTAACACTGCCAAGTCCACCACTAAACCATGTCCCTAAGTGCCACATCTACACGTCTTTTAAATACCTTTAGGATGCTTTACTTTTGAGCTTATAGCCCTCATTGGGACTAAATTTCCATGAACTTAGCCTAAAGGTTTTCCAACGTAAAATATTTAAACACCAGGAAACCACCAAAAAAAGGCCACGTTTACAAATTCTACATATTCTCCAGTACAGTGAAGACATATTTGTTCTGAATAATTCTTCAGAATTCTCAATGCTTTGCATTTCTTAGCAGGAAGACTAAGCGGAGCTAAACAAATAAAAAAGGATTTGCTCTCTGGCAAGTCCTACTATTTTTGCAAACCAGACGTACCAGCATTTAAACACACATTTCAATAACAGAAACACATATGCTGTATGTAACTATTTATTCTCCTTTTGTGTATGTCCAGCTTCTTCATAAACTAATGCATCCCCAATCCCACCTGCAAGTTTTGGGACCTTGTTTGCAGGTTGTTGAGGAATTTCTCTATGTGACATTGCTTCCTCCTGTTTCAAGTGCATGTACAGACAAGAATCATCAGACCAGCTTCCAAAACACATGGGATTCTGCAGCAATGGGCCTGAGTTGAGAGGACAGTCAGAATGCTATAGTCTTAACAAGGAGATGTATTACCACCCTTACCTCCTGCCATGGTTTAACCCCAGCCAGCAACCAAGCACAGCACAGCCTCTCGCTCACCTCCCTCGCAGTGGGATGGGGGAGAGAATCGGAAGGGTAAAAGTGAGAAAACTCGTGGGCTGAGATAAAGACAGTTTAATAGGTAAAGCAAAAGCCATGCGTGCACACAAGCAAAGCAAAACAAGGAATTCATTCACCACTTCCCATCGGCAGGCAGGTGTTCAGGCATCTCCAGGAAAAGCAGGAGTACTGCGTAATGGTGACTCGGGAAGACGAAACACCATAACTCCGAATGTTCCCCCACTTCCTCCTTCCCCCAGCTTTTTATTGCTGAGCATGATGTCATATGGTCTGGGATATCCCTTAGGTCAGCTGGGGTCAGCTGTCCCGGCTGTGTCCCCTCCCAGCTTCTTGTGCCCTTCCAGCCTCCTCGCTGACGGGGTGGGGTGAGAAGCAGAAAAGGCCTTGGCTCTGTGTCAGCACTGCTCAGCAGTAAGGAAAACATCCCTGTATTATCAACACCGTTTTCAGCACAAATCCAAAACATAGCCCCATACTAGCTATTATGAAGAAAATTAACTCTATCCCAGCCAAAACGAGCACACCTCCTCTGAAAAGTGTTCCACACTGTAAGTGGTCCACAGTGGGGCAGGTTGCAAAGTAAAATGCTGTCCAGCACGAGTCATTAATTAAGCCAATTTTCCCTTCAGTGTTAACAAGTACTTTGGAACTCACTGCATGGCCTAACTGAAAACAAAATGCCGTATCTGGGGAGATTTTAACAAAGATTAAACAACTGCGGAAAAAATATGACAACTTCTGCTCAAACAAGAAAAAAAATTGAGTTAGCTACCTGAGAGTGCTTGTTTTCTTTTCCCAGTACTCAGAACATCTGTAACAATGCTGAAGTATTTTGTATTTTGTTACAGGTGTTATCTCACGTTACATGCTTTTAGCTGTGCTCCAGATTCCAAGTCTGTGCTTGCAGCTTCCCCAGTTCTCAGTTTCCCACATGGCAGGAGAAAGATGTATAAGAAAGAGAGCACCACTTTGACACAAAATCCCTGGAAAACTTAGAAAAATCCATACAACACGAGCTCTGTCCCACTATGCAGGGGATAAAACTAGCATGTGGCCAAAAGCTTACTGCCTGTACTGCAGGCTGTGCTAAGGTACATAACCCTACTGGAGGACTCAGATGTCTTCTGTGTACCAAGTGCATGTCTGCAGCTAAACCTGCACTAAAAGGTCTCCTCCCAGTCTGGGCTGACTCTGGCTCCCACTCAGCCAACTGAAATGCTCCTAGGAGTCTTTAAAAACCACCACAGGTCTCTGGACTAGCTGTTGTCAACCATCCTGGAACAATACTCAGCCTTCTTACAGAGGACAAACACAGCTGAGCATGGTCAAGTAAGAATGTGTTAGCAACTACCGGAGCTCCTTGTCACTAGAAAACTTTGACAACGTCAGTGACTAATACTGGGGCATCTGCAGAATATTCAGCTTAGTATTCACCATTTTCTAAAATCACAGGAATCCCAACATCGTTATAGTTCAGTAGAGAGCTACTACAACTATTTGCACCATGGCTCTTAACACAGTGTCTCTGACTACCTTACCCTTACTCAGTCTGCAGGAGCTCCTGTATATGTGGTGTTGCCCCATGGTTCCCCTCAGCAGCACTGAAATAGTTAAGGTCACAACAGAGTGGTGCTATGTAAAGGAGAAATTTCCCTGTCCTTGCCTAAGTGAATGGCTGGGATTAAACTGACAGCCCACCTTAGTGATGGTGGAATAATTGGTTGTTCAGCTCTGTCCTTGTCAGAGCTCTGACAGTTCTGCAGATGTCCTGCTCAGCTCTCCAAAGGTTAGCCTCAGCTGGAGCTGGTGTTCATTAATCATTCCTTCCTGACAGGACTCAGAGCAGCCCACATCTGCCACTCTGTCCCCCTCAATCCCTGTCGCACCCAGCTTGTGTGTAATCACTGCTGGTTTTCTTAAGAGGATACTTGATAAGAGAATATGCATTTAACTATAAGACACGTGGTGTTGTCTTCTCTCTTGGTAATTCTTTCAGCAAAGGGCTGGTAATATGAATTTGGTGTCTTTGTCCAAGACAGTCCAGTACAAAAACAGTGAACTGTGGACTGGATGTACAAGAAGTATACATTATCCCAGTCTTTTTACCGTGTCTGTAATGCCCTCGTATAACAACAATTTTCAGTCTAGTGTCATACTCACACTGAAGATGGAAGGACATGGTATCATAATAACCTTGCAGGGGTACACATGACAGCTGCAAACTGCACCTGATTTGGAGAGAGTGGAGAAAAAACACCATGCCACTATCTCCCTGAGCAGTCGGGGAAAGAAAAGCTTCAATGCATTCTTCTGATCTGGTCATTTTTTCCAACCACTGGATCTCTCTGGACTATAACAGTTGCTTTACTGTCTGCTTGTGTACACAGTGACTGAAAAATCCTGTTGCCAGCATTGCTTTAACCCAGGTGAACTGGATAATTTTCAGAAGTTCACACACATGACTAATTTCTTTGGATTATTCTGACTGCTTTTATCAGAACCCGCAAGATTAACTCATGATTAGTAGGCAGGTTAGAAAAATCAGAGGAAGAGAACTACTGTGATAATTGCCAGCAATTTCAAGTATACACAGCACCTAATGCCATATGACCAACGCCAGAAGACCTCCAACATTAACAGTTTGGCAGCATGGGATTTCTCTATTTACACAAAGAAGTGAAAACAGTTGTAAAGCACACAGCCTTTACAAATCAGTCTCTAAAGTTTGTTAGCCATATATGTATAGGTTTTAAAAAGAAAAATACAAAGCTGGATTGTCACTCTGCATAGCTCATGCCCTCCCAACCTGCAAGAAAATCTAAGTGGGTTCTGAAGCAGAAAGCCAATTTGAAAAAAATAACATAGGTAAGGAAGGCAAAGGAATCCCTCTCAGAAAACCAGAAAAAGCAAAGAACATAAATCACAGCTACCCTCCTCCAGAGGTTCTATGGGTTGGGTTTTTTTTTTTTCAGTTTAGCTGCTCATTAATATGTGTCCCAGAATAAACTATGCATCCTATAGTTAGACAGAAGCACAAATATATTACTTATGAATCTTGATTAAATTAAAATAAGCATCAGCACACAGACTGCCAGTGTATTACAGTTGCCAAGACTGTGTAAGAAATGAAATTATTACTCACTTCACAGTCTTATTACAAGATTGTCCACTGACTTTTCTTAGGGTGCTGCTGTTCATATGTGAGCATTGCAGGAATAATCATTTCAAATAATTGATTAACTGTCTAGTCCACAAAGTTTAAAAGGAACAAACAAGGACATTAAGTGATTAGCATTCTTCCTTTTAATTTGCAATCCTGTCTTCACAGCTAAAAAGCCAAATGCCTCAGGCTCCATCCCAGGCACACAGATCCCAACAAGCTTGACAGTAGAAAGAAGGTGCTATAGACGCACATAACTGACATGCTGGATTAAAGCAATCAACACATTGACCATTAATCACAATTGAAGGCTTTACAGTGCACTTACAGAATGGCAGTGGGCCTGCTCCAGAAGGTAGCAGCAGCGATGCTGAATTTCAAACTGTTGAGCCAATCCATTAATGTGATTTGGTCAACATAAGCAGTTTTATCTGTGGATCTTCATCTAACGCAAGTAAATTTTGGATTTAGATGAAAAGAGAAAAATCTAAGTAATGGACTGTCTTTCAAGTTCCACAATACTGACTTTGCTAGGGAAACTTAAGTATCAAACCTCGTCTAAATGACATACTCATAACCAGAGTCCCCATCATGTATAGCTGTTCTCCTGGGGACATTAGAAACTTTCATTGCTTAGCTGACAATGACGCTTTGTGGTGCTGCCTCCAATGGATGTATCAAATTTAACAACATCAGAAGAGCCTGAGAAGGCATAACCACTTGCAAACCATTTTGAATCTCTGCAGGATTGAGAGTGCTTATCAGTCACAAAAAGATGTATGCTCCATTGCTGGATGGCACATTAACATTGCAAAAACTATTAGCAGTTCTATCAACCATGTCAATAGCCCTATTGCTAGGGACTACACAAGGACACATAAAAGAAGCTTATAGTATAAGAGACTAAAACAAGATGAAGAGCAAAACTGAAAGAGATGAGGACCATTCCTATTGCTTTATGAATTATTTTCTCATTACTATTATCCCCATGCATTACAGTAGTGCCCAGTTAATGAGTCACTCAAATGCAAAACAAGAAGCTGGGCAATGACCGCTGGTTTGAGAAAAATTTTGGTACCACAGGAACAGATCCAGTAGAACATGTCTACGATTGCTGTCCATAAACATTAAGCAAGTCAGGCTCAAAATCTTCACTATGTTCTGTGTGTATGTATAACTAAAAGACCTCCTCCTAACAAAGGATGTACATGCTGTCTCTCTGATTTTCCTTGAACCTACAGGGAGTCACATAAAATGATTAAGGCATGTTTTTAAGTCAGCAAGAATTGCATTTCTGTCATGATTTAACAAGGATCCTACAGGCTACTGAATTACTTGAGCAGCTGCATTAGATTATCTACTATTCCAGTACAAAATATTGTCATTTATTTGTGTATTCTCAATGGCAACTACAGAAAACAAGGAATGCTATTTCTTGTTTTGAAATTTAGCTGTGTCCCTGCCTTTCTGCTTCCTGTACTTCTGTTCCCTCACCTTGTCACACACTTCACTTATCAGTAAAATGGACTTGCAACACTGACATATCTGAAGAACATTTCTTCATTCTTAGACTACAGACAAGTAGAAAGATCTGTAACTTCAATTACTTTTATTATTGTGCTCCCTCTGCTGGATCTAATAAAATCACTGTTGGAAAAAAATTATTTGCAGAACTATGCTGATGTCTGCCCTTACCAATACACAAAAGTTGGACACTGAAAATGCCCCAATATCTTGGCTTAAGTTTCTTAAGATTCAGAGGAAGAGACTTCTGGGTGTTTCCAAAGACTGAGAAACACAATCCTGAGAGCAAGGTGCTACCTAATGCCTAGGAAAACATTGTGAACAGTTGAGGAAACAATGCTCTTCTGCATAGAAGCAGAAAGCTTGCTCCACAGAGGACACAGTATTAAGACAGCCCAGCATGCAGGAGACTCCTCTGGCACTTGTGATCCCTGTATAGATGGAGTTGTATGGATAAAGACTCCAGGTGTTAAGTGAAAAGGGAAAACAAGTATCTGTCTGATATGGTGTCCCTTTAAGCCTTAATTGTATGGCCTGTGGAAAAGCAGCACTATGAAAAAGTAGACAGTGGCATTGCCAGTAATACAATTAAAATCACTGCAAGTAAAATACAAGAAATTATCTCATATGTTCCATACCTACATTTGCTTCTTTACTCAGTCCTTCTATCCTCTGAAAATAGCTGTAGGTCTGTAAAAATAACAAATCACACAAGTATGATGGTTCTTTAGGTAGTGACAAGAACTACTTGCCTCCATACGCTGGCAAGACCTGGAATGTTTAGACATAAACCATCCTGTCTCAAAATAAATAAGGCTTGACCAAAGACTCATTTCAGTGTAAATTGACATATTAGGATAATCTGAGCAAGCTTGCCAGGCTCAAACAAGCTGTCTCCTTGCTGGTAAATACAATTAAAAGTTTTTAAGTCCACTTAGAGAAAACAGACAACAGGAATATAACAAACTTAGCCCTTTTATGTGGGGCTGGGTTTATTTCCCCCCTCTAGTAAAAATGCCAGTTTCAACTGGCCTTTCCTCCACTTTAACTTAGCTTTAGATAGGCATCAGAGTCTTCATCCAGAGCTGTCACTTACTTATTTTGGTGATCATACATACTACCCTCAAGTGTCCCAAAGCATCAGCTGAGACAATTCAAGTCATATCTGTTCAAGTAAACTGCAATGCATGAACTCAGTTTCTCCAAATACACAGAGATTGTAGAGCAACGAGCATCACGCACATTTCATGTTGAAAGGTGTCTACAGTCAGTAGGTTTAGTATTGTATTTTATTGTATTGTCCCTACAGCTCCTCCATGGGGAAACTGAAAACTCAACTGGACAAGGCCCTTCAGCAGTCTGAACTACATTGGACCATCTCAGAGCAGTGGGTTGGACTAGCTAACCTTCAGAGGTCCCTTCCCACCTATATTATTCCATGTTTTTATGTTTTGTGGAAAGTTCATCTGGGTTGAGATACTGAGGTTGTGAATTTTCAGCACACTTTTACTGATCCCAGAATAATGGCATTCTTTTTTAAAAAAAAATTCATTATTGATATGGTGACTAAAAGCTGACAAGACTGGCAATTATCTACCAATATGTATTGCTAAAAACTGCAGATCTCCTTCTTGTGTTGAATCGCAGGAATTTTTTCTTTACAGACAAGTCCTCTCTTTTGCAAATTTTATGGAAGACAATATGGGTTTTATAGCTTCTAATATGAAGTCTGGTTACTGACTTTCTATGAAAATAAACCTGATCTGACATTCAAAGAGGGGCTAGACATAATCCAAATTACTAACATCTTGTCTATGCAAAAATGTCATACACTTGGAAACCATGACAACACTAGCTGTCTAGAGCTCACACAAGCTCAATCAAGCCATAATCAAGGATTTTCTTACATGATTGTCCATTATCTCCTTCTCAGTCAGAGATGCACATTATAGGAGTAAGAAGATCAGAGTGGAATCACCAGCATTAATTACATACTAGACTAGATCTGTCTTCCTTAAGGAGCTGTCAAAGAATTTGGAGCACCTCTAGGACATTCAGAGGAGGCCTGTACTGATTCTGCACAGGCTGTAAACCAAAAGAAAAAGTATTAGCACAAGTCAGTGTTACTGAAAATATATTAAGTTCTTCATATTTGATGAAAGAGAAATTCTATTCAACTCTGTGAACACAGATGCATTCCATTATGACTACTATGTCCTTCTAATGATGAGAAGGTACCTAAAAATATAGCACAAGTGATACATGTTTACCATGAAGAACAAGGTTTTAGACTACATCATTCCTGTGTATATTTATTAGACTAAAGGCTTGTTAATAGCAGCACAGTCATTTGAAGCCTGTGTTGAAGAGAAGTAAAACTTTTTTTCTTTGTAAGTTTGTTTGAAAAGGCACAACCTTCTTCAGTCTTATTCCTTAGGTAAACTTCCTTGAAGCAATTCTGGAAGCTCTGACCAAGTTAAGAAAGAAAGAAGTCTATCAATTCCTATTTTTTCTATGTCCAAAGAGAAAAATAAAATTTTATTTTTTTTTAATCAACAACTAAAGTATGGACTTCATTAGTAACTTGGAATTTTTAAACGCTCTGAAGTTCAGTAATAAAACAACACAGCTTTCAGGGTAGAAACTGTGAAAGATGTTGTCAGTAAGGAAGATAAGAGCGTAACAAATCATGAACCAGTTATATGCCTTTCTTTCCAGAATTTACAAATACCTCATCCTCCTGTCATGTCTTAAATCACAAAGGTTATCCTATGACAGGAAAACAAACAAAAAGGGGTAGAGCTCCTCAGAACCAGAGCAGAACCTCATTAACTAAAATACACAGATATAGCACAGAACATCAGATGGAAACAATAGTAAGTTTAGTGAATACATTGTAGACCATGAGGAGACCATATACAGCAATGAATACTGAGAAGACAAATGTGTACATACAGAGAAGAGCATCTAAGAAATATATTCTGCAAGTGCTGACACTGTAAAGAGCTGTTCAACACAACAGACCTCCAGCTGCTCAGTATTTAATATGAATGTACAACCAGGCTCAAACAAACCGAGTGAAAAATGAAAAACAAAAAAAAAGGGAAAAAAACCATGCCATGTGACTCATACAGCCAGTAAAAGCTATGCAAGAGCAAATAAATAAATATGAACAACAAACGCAAAGAGCTTGTGAACTACTCATGGATTTTTCATGAGATGAAAAAGAAATTTGTCAGACAAATTATTTGCTCTGAATTATTCACTCAGCTGTAATTATGGCCATTGGCAGGCAGAGAAACCAGTAACTTAAACTGATGATTTCTGAGCTTCTCACCAAATACTTCCAACAGAAGTCCATGATCTTGAGAAAAAAATGCCTTTTTGCTGAACTTGTGAAGCCATACATTATTTGTTCAGGCCACAGCCAGTGCTCTGGACAGGGACTCTAAGTCAAGATTTTGTTCTTGTTGAAATCGTAGCCCTAGATACCATATCATCTGGCAATTTCCTTTCTTTGCAGTCTATGCTCCACTCTCCCAAGGAAGTAAATATTTCAACAGGGGGTTGCTTTCTTTCACCTGTATTATACTGCAAGGAGGTAAATAACTGTATTATTAAAGAGACATGGCAGTTTTCTCCTCTGTTTTAGTTTCCTAACCATTTTGGTTGTCCCATTCTCTGGTTATGTTTGTACCAGGGATCAGTGCAAGGAACACAAGGCCACATTTTATCTCTTGAAGTAGAACCATGGAGGGCAACATGCATCTAGATGACACTGAGTCACAAACAAGCCCTCACCATGTCTTCCAAGAAACCAGGAATCAGAAATCCGAGAATAGAGGTTGGCAGCACACAAGCCTTGCATTTGGCTCTTTCAACATTCTTGCATTTTTCCACATGAATGGCCATACTGGAGAGCATATAAATTAAAATTTTTACCTGCTAGGTTATCTATAAAGTGCTCCACAGGAAGAGCATATTCTGGCACAGAGACTTCTGTACCATGATTACCATACACTGTCCCCCACAGCCACAAGCTTTCCCCTGTATATGCACATAGCTACCAAGCTTCTGCCCCCTAAACCAGTCATGGTGCTCAAGTAAAATGAATTTTTTAACTTCTGCTGTACTGACTGTAAAAAGCTAGGAGATACGAATAAAAATTCCAGTTTTACATCTAATGTTACTGACTCATTGCGGTAACAAATGAGTTATAATACTTCCTCACCTCAGACATTTTACCTATTCAATGGAGTAAAAATAAAGTGGGAATTAAATTAAAATATACACTTTCTTGATATCCTAGAAATTTCACTGAAGGCATCACAAATGCGTGGGAGTTTTATTTTCAACTTTACAAAATACTAAGCATCTTATAAGAAGAGTTTATTTACAAAAATCAAATAATTCAGGGTAATGACTATTCAAAAGTGATTCACTCTGTCTATACTAAAGACCTTAAGTGTAGCATTCGCTACATATCAAGGTGCCACGCTTAGATCACTGGTCGGCCCGGACCAGGGAAAGAGACAGATAACACACACAGTGTGAGCGCCAACTTCCGCCTTTTATTGCGCAGTTAATTCCTTTTATACTAACAAGGGGAGGTGGGGTTACAGGTACATCACAAGGCTGCGACTAACCCTCTAACTTTCCGTGACAACGCGAGATCTTCCGAACGCCGACCCCTACACTTAAGCCTCTAGCAAATTCCAAGCAGCACTCTAACGTGTCTTTCTTCCACATGTGAAAGTTCTAACTCAGTTAAAATTTGGGCTCCAGAGGGTGCATTCTGCCACACCAGAAATACTGTGTTAGCATTCAAGACAAAAGTCCTTCTACTCTACAACAAGGTAGACACACACACAAAATCCTAGGCTCTCACATTCCAGCAGAAATGTTTCCAGTCTTTTTCTGTTCATATAAAAAACAGTCTTGCTGTCAAACTTCATAAAAACAAGTGATTACATCAGTTCCTTCCCCATCCTATGCATCCACTGATTAAATGACTCAAATTTACAATCCTGCTTCCAAAGGCTTTTCCACAGTTCTGCCTATTCTCTTCAGTCCTCACACCTCTAACTTTTCATGTACTGAAAACTTTTTCCTCATCTACCTATTCAAAACATGACCAAAGAATTAAAAGGCTGTCTACTCCTAAAATTTCCTCTCCGGGGGTAGACTGATGAGGCAAGGCATCTGAAGATGAGCAGAAGCTAACTGTTCCCTCACATTCCTCTGTCGTTTAAATCCCTCAAGGATGACCAGGGTAACAAGGAGACTTCGGCCCTCACACTTCACAGGGCAGTGGCCAAAGGCACCATGTGCTCTCCTGCATCTGTGTAATGCCTGAGTTAAGATATTACACAGCACAGTGTAAACAATGACACAGAGCACAGAGCAACAAGTAGCAAGAAGCATAGATTTTTTTATAAAGTTAGAAAAGAAAATAAAAAGTGTTCTGAACAACTTGCAATTTGTGATTAGGAAAACAGCATATAATAGCTGTGAAGAAAAATTTTCTTGCTTCTCAGCCAGAACAGCGGTGATTAGTTGGGTTCAGGATAGTATAGCATTGTGCATACCAACTAGGAAAAGAAATAGTTACCACTAGAAAACTGCCCGTCATGAGTATTGATTGACTTAATGGGCCAAAAATTAGATTATGTGGATGCAGACTTAACACACTACTTAATAGAAAAGGCAAGCTTCAGAATTGTTTAGTATGTTCATGAAGACATACCTGCAGAGAATTTTCAAGAAAGAAAGAGTAGGCACAGACATTGAGGTTGCTGCTTTTCTGACAGTAGGAAGTGGACTACAGCTAAGCCTCTCAAAAGAAACTCATTCAGAAGTGCAGAGTTGAAAGAAAAGAAAAAAAGATCTGTAAATCTGAAAGAATTTTTTAATACTTCCAAAAAAAAAAATCAGTAAATAGATGTGTTTCTGCTCACTGGGAACATACTGGTAATAACTACCACTTCCCCCCTCCTTTTTAAACAAGAAATTGAATTTTTGTCTATTAATAAACCAATAAAATAGTCACCTTGGGTGAAGAAACCCTGACTGACATTGTGAGGGTGTTATAATCATTAACTGGATACATTTCAAAGTATTATACAGATAAAGCATTACATAAATGTGCAGAGTTGTATTTCTCACCCTGATCTGCTTGCGAAAATGCCCCAAAGAAACTTCTCATTGTCTACTTCAAGCTGATGCTCAGGCAGTTCATTGCGTGTCTTGTCAATTTTTAAATGGTACTGTCAGGGCTTCAAACTGACAGGAATCATCCCAAGTCAGAAGCTGCATTCATAAACCTGAGTAAAAAGAAGCAATTTCAGGCAGCATTTGGTTTCTCTGAGAATGGAGTGACACAGTGCAGAACTGTATCACAGAATTCTTCTCTCTCCTGGCAAGGAGTCTCAGGGCATTTACAGAGTAAAACAGGACTGAATAAAAGTAGAAAACCTGATGGTGGTGTTACATAAGCAAACTCGCTGGTTTAAATAAATAATCCAATAGCAACATCATAAAGCATCAGGTTTGGGAATATAAGATTGTATTAAAATATGACATACATAGCTACACAGAGGCACATAGATATTTACACTATGCACATTTAAGTTGATTCACCTACATAAGACACTACTGCGTGCAGTTATCCCATCAGCACGAGGGTTACCCTAGGTGACACCCTCTAGGGTAAGTCAGCTAGGAATCAAAGCTGCTACGCTTTTGTTGCTAGCTTCTCATCACTATAATATTCTACCACCATTACAGCAGCTCCAGACAAACATGCCTCAATTTCTGTCTTCCCATAGCTTTGAAGTGCAAACCTCAACATACAAGGGTGCCCAAGCTCTCAGATTGCACTTCATTTTGAATGGGCTACTAAAAATTGATTTAAGACCCCTTAACTAGGGATAGTTAAGGCTAACTATGTCATAGGCTTAGGATGTCATAGGCCTATGTCATAGGCTTTTTAGAAAAAAAAAACCAAACAAACAGAAAAAAAGAAACATTTTCAGTTTAGCTCCTGACTGAGGAGATAGATCTATTATTACCTGCTGTTCAGATGCCAAAATAGTTTATTGGCACGGCTAAGATGATCACTGCAAACCACACTTACTTCATGCTCACTGCATGAAAATGAAAATGATGTAATGGGAAGTGCTCTGTAACACTACCTGATTGGGAGTTCTGGAAAACTAAACTTCTCTTCAAGCAATTTATTTTGTGCTCAATGCTCTTAATAATAATGGGTGAAAGAGTTCAACTGAAAGCAATTTAAAAGCTTTCCTGTTTTGTGACAGTTTTACTCTATTCTATTCCACAACATTTTAGCCATGGACAAAATTATCAACATTTACAGAAGAACCTTTGTAAAGAGCGTAGCCTTTACTGAGCCACAGGTGAGACTACAGTATCCAATAATTCTAAATTCTTTCAGTAGATGTTCTGGAACCAACTGCCAAACACTGAAGGCTGTTTGTGAGAACCACAGACTTCACTGGTTTGTAAATCTCTACTTCAGGAGTACAGCTTGCAAATACAGGTTTAAAACTCAACATGAAACTTCCCAAAGCTTCAAAAATCTCTCAGATTTTTCTGATTTTATCTACTGTGTCTAACAGTTATGCAGTGTAGCAACAGATGACAGGTCCTTCCTTCCCCTCCAAGACAATTAAAAAAAAATTTTACAAAAATTCAAAGGCTATGAAACAAAAAATTTTATGGACTCTGAAAACAAGTTGGGATATAGTTATACATTTGAGCTCAAATATCATCAGAAATCATAATTAATTAGTTCATAATTCAAAATGGTTACTTTAATAAACTGTGTTCCCTTTCCTTTTAATGCCTTGTTCAAATTTGTCAGAAGTTTAATCTTTTGCTATTACGTGGATGTCTCCACTAAATCCAATTAGCCTGCACAGTGTGTTCACAGATTCTACACACTGTGAACTGTACATGTAAGTGGAGCACACATTGGCTGCTGAGCATTGACCATGCTGTCATAAATTTCAATTCACATCATAATTTCATGCTGATTGTGCCATTGAATACATTACTTTCCTACAGAATATCAATTGCCTAACAACTTTTTCTCAGGACACGGTTAGCAAAACCAGCAGAGTAGGTGTTCTCAGGGCACATGAAGCAGACCACACAGGAGCTGTAGGATTACTGCTGCTGCACATGCTTTTCCCCTAAGACAGAAAATTGTGGGTTTGATGTTTGTTTTTAACTATTTACCAAATGAAAAATTCACCTCAGTGCTAAAGAGTTGAGTTTTCCAAAGAGAAAGCCTAAGACAAACAATGGGTCCCTAACGAAAGCAAAGCAAAGGAAAATATAGAGAAAAGATTCCTTAGGTCCCCATTAAATACCATTCAAATGGGCCTATAAATTAAGAATGATCAGTGGATTCATAAACGGGATCATTCTAACCTTCAGTGACGCATCCCATTCAATTTAAGTGAAATTACTTTCACTTCTTCTGCGATAATTGATCGCATCCCATACTTTGCCCAAACAAACATCACCTATTCTTGTAATACAGATTCCTACCAGCTCCCTCTTATCAACTGGTGTCACATCTGCCAGAAAGCTCCCTGATTTCATTAGCATCTTTAGACAAATCCTTCCCACGAGAGGCCTAGCTTTGGTTAAAATCTTGGGTGCACGGATGACAAGTTTGCTGTAAGATAGGCAAAAACAATCCCCCAAACATTTCTGCCAGCCTTATACGCTACACTGCATTCCCAGCACCCTCTTGCTCATGTGAGCTGTTAAAACGGCCATAGCTGGCAGTAATTGCTGTTGACATTGTTCAGAGCCTTGCCTCACTGCCAGAGACAAATCTTTCATTCATGAAGAAGTGCTTGTTAGACCAGTGCTGGACTCCAAACCCACTTAATTAAATTGGAAAAAAAAAAAAAAAAGTTGCTTCACTCTGGTGGGAAATTTGCACACAAAGGCCCGGTGTCTGGGTCTTTCCTCCACTATTGTGTCTCTCGAATAGTTTTACAATATAACAGCATCTCTCTCCCCCTTCCCTTTCCTTCTGGCCACTGCAAAGGCAGTAGTGACCCTCATTAAAAGACCAGTTTGTTATGGAATGTTTTCCCAATGATTCACTAACAGGGCTTTTCTCCTCAGCAATCAAGGGCCTGCAAGTGCTGTGTAAGGGCTCTCCAAGGGCTGATTGCTTCAAGAATTTCAAAAGTAAAGAGTATAAACAGGTACATGGAAAAAGCCTCTTTTGAGCAGTTATGTAAACATTCCCAATGCGATTTAAAAAACGGCATGCTGAAACTGTGAAGTCTGACTCTTTTCTTAATTATATTCACACACCCCTTTCTGCATATACCTACCAAAAACCACTCAGTCAGATACTGTGGAAAGCTATGGCAAAACACACACTGCAGAGCTATAGAACAGTAGTTAGTGTGATTAAAAAATAAACAAACAAAGCCTCAACAACCTCCCCCAAACACAGCTCACATTTTTAGAAGAAGCAGACATAACCATACTATCCACACTAAATTCCAGATGGCACAAGCTAATTTGTGAAGAGGGAGTCAGGAAATGGAGTAAGACCTGAACACAATACTTAAACAGATTTGGCTTTGGCCTAATCTGGCAGGTTTTGGTCTTTGCCTTGGCTTTCAAATTTAGATGATTGTTTTGCTTTTTTTTTTTACATCCATTTAACTGTAAGCCTTTTGGGGCAGTGGCCACAGGTCTGAATACTACACAAAATAAAGTAAATTGCCAGTATTAATAATGGATTGCAACAGCATTTCAGAGAAAAGTACACAGAAAGTATCACTAACTGCAAATGTTGGTTTTCCTCTACACATAATATGCCTTTCTGTATGAATAACAACAATCGGTTCTATACTAACAAATCGTCACTGAATAATTTTTCTATTATATGGTAAATAATGTTCAGAGTAAAATTACCTAATTCCATATGACAGCTACATTCAGCTGTTTCTACATAATTCTTTATCATAATTGAATATTGATTTACATAAAGCAAAATGTTTATCTCTTTATGTGAAAAACAATAAATTAATAGGAACAATACTGTCTTATTGTTTGAGATTCCATAGAGTCAATATGAAATTAAAACACTAAAACACTGAGAAAAGTTAATTGATATGGTAAAGCCAGGAATCAAAGAAAAACATCAAACTGTCCCATGATTTACATCAGCATCATACTAGATATATTTATCTTATTGTTTCTATCCTTACAAAATCCCAAATCCTTTCTACAGAAAAACAAGATAAATACATTTTTGTCATACCACTTGAGTTGTCATTAAATAAAATATGGAAGTGATATGAACACAAACATCTTTGATACTCAAACATTTTGCAGCTCTGTCATCCTATAGCTCACAAGATGCTGAACTGAAATCTGCTCTGTCTTACACCTATGATTGCTGCTTGGTACAAAAGAGATTGGGCCCTACCTGTGTTACCAGCTCTTAAAATTTCAAAACACAGATCGATCAGAATCTCTTACATAACAGTTATAAAGCTCTTCTTTCTCAACTGGCAAATGAAAAGGCAATGCCACGTAGTGAGCTCTCTTTCTGCAGCGGTGTTCTTTTGAAACTGTCCACAAAGAAAAAGGAGCAGTATTGGAAAATTATCAGGGAAGTATATCCACTGTTGTCCACTGCATTTGTATAAATATAAAGGTGGCTGATCACACTGTCTTACGTTCTCAGAAATTCAAGTATGTATCTCCCAGATTGTGTTTTTGCTTGTAGCATAAATATAAAAACATGGTACTTCGATTTATTCATGCTTGTATTAAAAATGTTACTTAATAGTTTTAAAAGTCAACTAATCTGAAATACACATTTCATGGTTATAGAAAATCTGAAATAAGTATGACTATTAACTGTCTGCACTTGAAGTTAAAGTTCCATTTCAAAAAAGTTTAAATTAAACTTATTATGAGATGACTCGTAGAAAACAATGCAACAAGTACTTCTGATGGTTTTGACCTATTCCCTTGGCCTTGTTTTATGTCTCACTGTAGAAAACCCTACAGTTATTCAGATGTAGGGAAACAGTAATTATCAAGAATAAATGTAAGAAATCACCTTCTTTGACTTGAACTGAACCATTACCAAAGAAAAAAAGATAAAGGAATTGGTTATTCTACTGCTTTTTATGTAAGCCTTTCCAGCTATACATCTGAACTGTTTATTTTATGAACAATATAACAATATAATTTTCATCAGGTTAATTTTCAACTTCCCTAAAATTAACTAGAAGACAGACATGACTTGTGCCCAAACCCAAGGTAATCTGAATCGAAGACCAGAAATTATTTATTGGGATGAATATTTGAGATTACTCTTTTGTGACCTGTGTAAATCAAAACTTTTCCAAACAATGGAACCCTGGAAATGATTTCTCATCTCATTTCCTGTACCCTAGGCTACCAAAATTTGCTTTTTACCTGTGGTGCCATCATTCCAATCACTAATTCTACTTAATTTTTGTTAGCAAAAAAGTCCACATATACAACAATATTTTTCCGATAATGACAACCGAGCAGAAAAATACATGTATTTGCAAACCTACACTAGGATCAATTGCTTACCATATTGCTCCTACATGTTAACAGAAGAAAACCCGGATTATCCAAGGCTGCTTGAAGTCTACAAAGTCCTCACTGTTAAGTGACGTTTCAATAGACTTTTGACCAGGTCCCAAGGCAGTATGTAGGTGAGGTATTTACTACATTCTGATCAATGAAAAGACTATTAGTCACACTACTAATTGATTGTTACAGCTCCCTCCACAGGGATTTGTAACATTTGTCACTAGAGGTTTCCAAAATAACAGTTTAGAGTAACTGAAAAGCATGCTTTCATTAGATACCTTTCAAAATGAGCTGTATGTTTCATAATTTGTGAAAGAATATTTCAATTTTGGTAACAATAATTTTAGGTGTTTGATATTGTATCAATATTGTATGATGTTAAGAGAAAATGGATGTAAATATGCTTTATGTGACTCTCCTGCAGAACTGATTCCATCAAAAACAGAGTAATGTTCTTAGTTTTCCTTGATTCTTAATTAAAACAATTATTTTGCAGTACAGTCCCTCCTCTGCCTGTTCTTTTATTCTTGCATGAGTTAGGCTACATTATTATTTTGATTTGTTTTCATTATTAGTAGTTTTTAACAATAGAGTTAAAATTATTAGTTTATAACATGCTTTTTCTTTACTTATAATTCACGTATGTTGAGCAGAAGCTGAAAGCATTAATCTGTCAATCAGTCCTGCTCTATATCTAGTCTCACTTGAAACAGACTAAGTACACACACACACGCAAAAAGATCCATATGTTTCCCAGAGGTAAATGAGCTTGTAAACATTCAGGTATGTTAGGATTTACTGAGACTACTAGCTATAATTCTGAAGCATACTGCACATATGATAGCATATTACAAAATCAAGGAGGTTTCAGTATAGAAACCTCCTTTTAATCTAGATAGTAACATGAATATTTACTTTGTACCCTAAGATCAATTTTCAATTCACAGATCAGACCTGTGAAATGATTGCTGGAGGTGACTTATTGATATGTCCTCCCACCCCTTAAGGGAAGGTAAACCTCCAGGGTGGAATGCAGTGGATATACACGAAATCTGTTCCATAGTAATTCCCTAAGCAACATAACCTGCAACCTTAGATGTCAGCAACACCAGGGGAGCTTGGTATGCTGACCCTAAAAGAAACAACACGGAGGGTGGAGCAGAGTAGAGACACTGCAGCCAGGCTCTGTGATATCACTGCAGGGATGGGGAACTGGAACTACCGGAACAAGAATGGAAGGTCCCTGCATTGAATCCACTGAAGCAAGGAGATGAAACAATGGGATTCTGTCAACACTATGGCCTTACTTCTGATGTATATCGTAAGTGCCCAGTTCTGGAGTAGTGACACGCTAAATCACGTTCTCTGGGTGAACTTTGTTCATTATAATCTCATTATAATACCAGAACACACCTCCATCCCAAGAGCTACCCACCTCCAAGGTGTGACTACCCTTCGCTGAGCATGCACTCTGAATTTTCTCTAGCATATACCTCTAAAAGCAAAGCAAGGAGATTTTACACCAATCATCATAAAGGTATGTATGACTAGAGTCACTCAAGCTCCACCTAAAAATAAGAAAATAGTATAAAAGGGCTTAAGAGAGGAGGAATGCTAGGGAAGATACCATCATAGACAAGCTGGGAGGACATCGCTGACTTCTGGGATCAGTTGACAGGCTGAACCTCTCTTTCCCCCCATTGGGACACCTATTGGGTAAGATTTGAACCCTTGGTTATACTGAGTGCCTCCCCGGGAAACTTAGAAATCTCTACAGAGTTATTCCATAATTTAGTGTGCTTATAGTCAACTGTATTATTATTTGCACATGCTTTACAGAGAGTGTATTTATCACCGGCAATCCAAAAGAACCTGTACTTCTGTTGCTTTAATAAACTGTACTGTTTATTAATCTAGCCATGATAGTTCATTGAATGCGACCAAACTCCTTAAGTCTGGCCGTTCAAGTTCGTTGAATACAACTAAATTGAAAGTACAGTGCATTATCTGTACATATGTAATCATGATAGTTCAATATATTGAACACGACAGAACTTACAGTACTGAATTGGGCATCACTCAGAATCTAAGCCTAGCCGGCCCTCTGATATCTGAGAATAAGCTGAAACGCAAGGGGGTTTATTTTCTGCCAAACTTCTTCACGCTTTAATGCAACAAGACCCCAGAGTTAAAAGTAACCACTGTAAAATATTTTTTTATGTTAAACTGAAAAGCCTCTGGAAGTCTCTGTGAAGAATTTCAGTGCACATCTGATACTAAAAGGAGTTTTGTACAGTCTCATAGAGTGTGCAAATGACAATTCACAACAGCATGCATGGGACCATGCAGAAAAAGACAGAACACAGAAATGGCAAACTCTCAAAGAGCCAGACTTAAACCCTACTGTATTTAAACAAGTGTGGCCTGGACAACAGCAGGCCTGATGATAAAATCAGAAGTGCAGAATACCTCATGTCTAACCCACGTGCTGAAACCATCTTTTTCTAAAATGGGAACATAATTTGAATTTTTTTCTTTCCTCACTTGCCTTGCTGTGAAATGCGAATATAGTTGTATACCCCAAAGAGCAAATCCTTTGTGTAGGAGAAAGAGGAGGGCAGAAAAGAAAAGCTATTTTGACAAGAACATTTTTTGTGGTAAAAATTATTTTTTGTGTCCGTGAAAACTAAATGTTAATTTTAAAAGTATATATTTATTTTTTTAAAAGTCTCTGTGAATATCTTGTCTGTCTGTCTATGGAAGGAAAAACACTTCCCTACAACAAGTCAGAGAAACACAAACAGCCCCAAACCCTTTCTTGACAATATCCTTCAAATATCTGAGAAACAATTACAAAAAATGAAAATCCTCCCCCACCCCCCCAAGGTACATAACCAAAACCATGAATGAATGTTTTGGTTTTTTAAGATAATTCACCTTGCCTTTTCTTAAATTGCCTGTGCATTCTGGAAATGTGTATCTCAAGCGAGATGGAAGAAAATATCAAATAGGAAAGGTTTGCCCCCACTCTTCAGTTAGCCTGAAAGCAGAGAAACCATATCTGTCCTTTGACCACAGCAGAACAGATGTTACATGCCAATGTTTTTTATGCCAGAAGCACAAGCTGCAAAAAAACAGGCTCCACTCTCTTTGTAGAGCTCATTTCTTCTATTGATGTTCATCTGATGGCACATTTGTTTTCAGTTAAGCTGAGCATAAGCATATTTTTATTTTATTCATTTGATAGCTATTTATATAGCTGGATGCCTACCGTGATCACTGACATAACAATCCCCCCCCAACATATTCACTGGAACTTCTTCCATAGCTCTTTCAGGAAAACACATCTATTTTCGTTGTTCTTAGAAGACACTTTCCCTTTGTATTCTCCTGTTTCCTCCACAGACCACAAACAGGCAGGACAGCTGCACACATTAGAGAGGGAAGAGACCTGGACAGTAAGTCTAAAACCCTAGAGTAGAAATTGATTTATCTTCATGCAAGGGTACAATCTGGTAAATGATAAGTGTCCATGGGAACTAAGTCTCTCTTCCATTGTATCATGTTTAGCAAAGTGAGAGTCTGTGTAACACCAAGTAATGGACACTTGCACCCCAAGAGTAAAAGCCTGCACTCTACTCTTCAGTTGGGATAAACCCTACCTGCACTATCTGAAAGATTCAGGAACGCTCAGAGACTGGTGTGCGCTGTTTTGGGCAAGTATCCAAGGCAGAGGAGGTGGGGTCTGCAGAATAAATGAAGCAAGCATTTCAGCATGCTGTAGAGACTCTGCTGTCCCCTCAGTGGCATCACGGCTAAAAAGCCAGCTTCAACCAGGGTAAACTCCTCAAGGTAGACACCTTGTCTTTACATAGGCCTTTCACTTGCCGTGCACATGCCACTGATACTCTAAAAACTACATGCAAGAAACACCATTAACGTATACTAGGAAACACTAGAGGAGCCAACAAAACTCAAACTTAGGTACTGTTGTTACAACAGGTTAAAATACCATATGATTATATCCCGTATTGTGATTTGCTTTCTGTGCAGTTTGGGAATCTCAAATTGCTAATTATGGCATTTCCATGTAAAAATGGCTTCTTACCTATCCACAGCATGTAGAATTCCCACAAACCAGATAAGATATATCATATCTTTAAAGTGGTTGGCTGGTAGTGATTTCATAAACAAACATTGCTGTCCTTAAAAAACAAAACAAAACCCAAACCACCACATTACTAATAAAAAGCTTTTGCTCATGGACCTTAACAACATGATAATTTATTTAAAACAGATACAGTCCCGAAAGTGACCCACTTAAAATTATTAAAAAGATATGCTGTTTATTTTTGCTGTCCATAAAACAGGCAATGGCTTATGAATATGCAAACTGATCAGATGTAATTAACATGATTGGCTCCTACGGAAATACAATCTTCTGTGTTTAAGGGAGTTGGTTGCAAAAACTAATGAGGTCAAGTTAATATGCTTGTGAAGAAAGCATCAGCTGTCAATGCAACTGACAAGAATGCCGACATTAATCCCCTTTTCTGAGCAAATAATTTAAATTTTCCTCAATACACTAGGAAATCTCAAGAGCATGGAGTCAACCAGCACTAATAAATGTGGGACGATTAACGAGGAAGAAATAAAAGCTTGTGTCCATTTATAGTAACGATAAATATGGCATTTAATTAACTAGAAGGTTTTCAACAAGTGTTATGGGCAATTAGTTGACCATCATACCACTGGCCTCATCAATCCTGTCCAAGATGCACAGTTCCAGCAAATGACCTGCAAGTACCTTGCTCCACTGACCTTAAGGAAAAGGTAAAATGTAACTAAATGTATTATGACATCAGCAGTTGAACTAAGCAGGTTTGACCTCTTAGGACAAAAGTCGAAACTGTTGAATGTTTAGATGTTTACATTTTTCTTTCCTAGTGGTTAAAATCCCTCCAGCCACCTCAAAATACCACTTCTGTCCTTTCTTTGCAGTGCCCCCCCCCGAGAATAAGATATGAAAATCTAAAATCACAGGCAAACAAAGGTGAAAATGAAACTTTTATTATAATAAAGACGCAGATTCAAGTATCATTGTCATGCCAGTTTAAGTGAAGAATTTGTCTTTGAGAGATATCATGGGCTCATTTAATTATGAAACAATTGTAATATTTCAGTTAGGGGTGTTGTAAGCATTTCTTCAGTTCTGTGTTTGTAATTATTATATAGGTGGTATAGTGTATGTAGTATGTTGCAGGTAGAGAAGTATTTCAAGTGCTTTCAGAGCCACTAGCAAGCATCTATGAGTTCTTATCGAGACGGTTACGATTCTTGAAAACCAAAAGAGCGCAAAACACCTTATCTTTAAAAAGGGAGAAAAGAAGGAGCCAAGAATTTATAATACCAGTGCCATAACTCTTGTTGAAAATATCCAGAAGGAAACTGGAAAAATAATCTAGCTTATATATTCTTGGAAAAAAAGGAATGTTATTAACAGCAAACATGAATTTGTCACACAACACATACACATCCACCCTCCATGTCAACTTGGTCTAACCTTCTTCCAGGGTAAACTAATAAGCCTTAAGGACAGGAATCCCACACTTTGGTACGAGCAAGCCTTTTGACACTGCTTCACATAATATGGATGCTGCAAAAACAGGGCACAGACCAGTTTGGAAATCACAATTCTAGCAGTTCCCAGTAGCTCACTGACAGGTAATCCACAGAAGCGTGTTAAGAATTTGCAATTTTCAGTATTTTCATGACTGGCCTAGGTAAAGGAATGGACTATAACTTAAGTAATTTTCAAATCACTTCAAATAGTAGGGGCTGCAAGCACTTTGGTGATCAGTATTCTAACTCATATTTATTTTAAACTGTAGAAATGGATTGAAAGAAACATACACAATTCAAGAAAAATAAATGTGACAAGTTATTTCTGGGCAAATATAATCAACTGTGCTAAAATCATGTCCTGGTTTTGGTTGGGATAGAGTTAGTTTTCTTTCTAGTGGCTGGTATAGCGTTACGCTTTGGATTTAGTAGGAGAAGAATGTTGATAACACACTGGCATTTTCAGTTGTTGCTAAGTAACATTTAGACCAAGTCAAGGATTTTTCAGCTTCTGATGCCCAGCCAGCAAGAAGGCCAGAGGGGCACAAGAAGCTGGGAGGGGACACAGCCAGCACAGCTGACACAAACTGGCCAAAGGAATATTCCATACCATTTGACATCATGCCCAGTGTATGAAATGGGGGGAGTTGGCCTGGGGGGGAGGATTGCTGCTGGTGAATTACTGGGCATCAGTCGGCAAGTGGTGAGTAATTGCACTGTGCATCACTTGTTTTGTGTATTCCAATTCTTTTATTATTGTAATTTTATTATTGTTATTGTTTTCTTCCTTTCTGTCCTATTAAACTGTTCTTATCTCAACCCACAAGTTTTACTTTCCGCCCACCTCCCCCTGATTCCACCCACCATCCCATTGGGTGGGGGGGAAGTGAGCAAGTGGCTGTGTGGTACTTCGCTGCTGGCTGGGGTTAAACCGTGACAAACTACAATGGGAAATTGGATAGAAAAGGAATCTTGGTGATGAAACAGATCACAAGCTAAGCCATAGTGACATGCTGTTAAACATTCACCATTCCAAACTAATCAAAGAAAATCATACAATGGCATATATAGGAATATTGTTTATATGATATGAAAAATTATCTCCCTGCCCAATGCTGGTAAACTCTTAGATGGAGAATACATCCAGGTTCTGGTGCTACACTTCGCAGACATGCTGCAAGAACTGTGAGACTGTTCAGGAGAGAATAAGACGAATGCTGGGGTAGGGTGTAAACAAAGAACTCTTTCTTCAATAAGACTACAGACATCATTACAGTCTTCTATTACGCAAAGGATTTTCAACATGTAGTTGTTGTGCCTATATTGAGTGGCCAGGAAAACACCATGGAGGTGAACTGACTGCTGTTCTGCCTGCTGACTCTCAGAATGAAATCCTGATATTCTTTACATTATTAGATGCTCTAGTATTACACAATTATTGAAGATGCCTTCCTCCCTCTCCCAAAATGTGATACATTACATTACAGGACATGGAAAAATGCCCCAACCTGAAACAAAAGAGGACAGAGCCAAATATTTAGAACTACAGGGTTTTTTGTCTTGTCTGAATGGAAATGGTGAAAGAATCCAGTAAAGCTTGAATCACCAGCCACAGTTTTTAAATATTAAATAAATACTTTAGAATTACTTTGATTTTTCCCACCTTAAATAAAATACAGACAAAAATCACCATTTTAATAGTGGGCATGGTTCTTACTTTTTAAGAACTGTAGTATATTATTTTGCTTCTGAAGGTGCCATGGCTAGTCTTGTAAACAACTCCCATGCACTCCTGATGTACATATTTATTTGATTGTTAGCTTAAATGAAAGTTTAAAACGTACCCCACACCCAGAAAACAACCCCTTAAGAGTCTGAAGCAAAGCAGAAAGGAAGGTTTAATTCTCAGTTCCTGCTAGGTGGAACAAGACATAACAACTAAATTCCAGAAGAGGATATCAAGGTTTTTTATGAAGAAAACTCTGTGAGAAAACTGATTAAGTACTGGAAGAGTTCGCCAAGAACACTGACCATCAGTGTTGTTTTTAAAAACACATTAGTCAGGGATAGTTTAAGACATAATTGACCTAGTCGGGGCAGGGGAATGGGTGAGATGTCCTCTAGCAATCCCTTTCAGTTTTACTTTGTACAATTTGAATGTTGTTTAGATTCTTTTGAATACTGATGCATACAAAGAACAAGAAGCAGCTCCCCACCACCCTGTACACTGTGAAAAGCACAGAGAAAAATACCACTTCTGTTCATTCCCAGAGCTCAAACATGGGCATATCAGGAAATATCAAGGAGTTTATAAGCACTGCTGGCAGACTACGTAAATACCTTTTTAGTGTATTCTTTACACATAATAGGTTCCATCATCATACCAACGCTACATGCCTCCGCCACGTGTACTTAACATCTGCCTTTAAGATCTTCATAATTCGAGGCCAGAGAAATCCACTTTCACCCACATTTCTGTGGTGTAACAGTGACACCCAGTGACAAGTTTTACACTAACCTCCTGTGAGCATCCAGAAAAACATAATCACTCTTCTGTTCAAAGGTAAAAAGCAGAATTAGTTTGTCTATCAGTTACGCATTTCCTTAGTATGCTTCCCGTGAAAGCCTAGGCAGGAGCTTCGCCTGGAAAGCAAGCTCTGTGCTGCATACCTCGCATGAATTTCTGCATCATTGAGAGCTCAACAGCAAAACCCCTCCCTCAGCACTACCCCTTTGTGCTGACTGAGCTGCAATAGCCTAACAAGAAATAATACAAATGCAGAAGACATTTATTACTCTCTGAAGAAAAAATAATACACTTTACATAAATAATTTGATCAAGGCTTGAAAAGTTGGAAGCATTTTATAAAGAGCGCAAGTAAGGGAAGCGTCCCTGCCTGTGGCAGGGGGGTTGGAAGTAGATGATCTTTAAGGTCCCTTTGAAAGCAAACCATTCTGTGATTCTGTGATAAACACAGTCCTGCGCTCCATGCAACTCAAATAGATAGTCAGGTACTAAATGTGCCCACATGTAGAAGCATTTGGACGTAAATCTTAATTTAGTACTCCCTTCACTTATCTAAGCACTAATCCACATTCTCATGGTACTTCCTTATGCTAACTGGACATGCACTCTTGGCTATTACAACCTCATGAACCACTAAACCAAGCTTTTGTGTTGTATGATTGCAACCTTTTCTGAGCTTAAACATCTCATTTAAACATTATATTTGTGGAATAACCCTCCGGCTGTTAAACGTTTGACTTTACTGCATGTTAACATGGAGATGGACTGTCATCATCTCATTTCTTACTTAGTTTGAATCCCAGCAATTAGGAGAGAAATTAGAGGATAAGAATATTGAGATGCTGGTTCAATTTCATTCTTGTATAGTTGGCTCATGACTAGGGTGGCCATGACATACATCATGACCACAGCTCACACATTTAACCAGTGTATGCAGTTACAGTCTGAAAATTCATGCTCGTTTATGTAAATTTCTTTAATTTAGAAGAGTGGACCAAGACCCTAATACCTAATGGGTTGTAGAGAACTGGTGACATGGAGGAAGAAGGAAATAAACCCAACAAAACCCAGCCCAAAACCAACCAACAAACAAACCCCAAACACCCTGTCTCAAAAGGTGCATTTCTGTCTTTACACATAATTATTCTTGTAAAAATATTATTTCTAAGACATATAATTTGCAACACAAACATCTGCTCAACTGTATCATGGTAAAAAAAATAAAGTAAATATGAGGGAAGCAGAGAAGCTTAAAGCAATATTAAAAAAATATAAATCAAGATGTTAGTATAGACTTTTTAAACATGTTGAAGAAGTGTCAGGTTGACAGAAGTGGCTGGTGCACAACAGTGTTTTATAATGTCATGACTCTTTCTAGTGTTTATAAACACATCATTTGGAGGGCATGTGCAAGACTGAGATGCTTCTCTTCCTGAGATGCCTCTTTGAAAAAGCCACATGTTGCCTCCTCAATGTCACAACAGGTCCAAGAATAGAAATCAGAAAATGCTGTGCAGTGGGTTGACCCCAGCTGGCAGGTAAGCCCCCAACCCAGTCGCTCACTCACTCCCCCCACCCCAGGCAGAATGGGAGAGAAAATCAGAAGGGCAAAAGCAAGAAAGCTGGGGGGTCAAGATAAAGCCCAGTTTAATAAGCAAAGGGAAAAAATACAAAAAACAAAACAAACCACACCAACCAACAAGAAACAATCAACACAAAAGAAAACAAAAAACCAACAAGTGACAGAAAAGCAATCACTCACCACCAGCAGACTGATGCCCAGCTAGTCCCTGAGAAACATCTATCTTTGGAAAAACTTCCCTCCATCCCACCAGAGTTATTGGTGAGCATGACATAGTATGATATGGAATATCTCTTCAGTCAATTCGAGTCAGCTGTCCTGGCTGTGTCCCCTCCCAGCCTCCAGCCCACTCCCAGCCTAATTCCTGTGAGAGGCACAGTGAAAAACAGAGAAGAGTTTGACACTGTGCAAGCACTGTTCAGTAATAGCAAAAACATTGGTATGTTATCAACACTGTTTTGGTCACCAGTCTAAAACAGAGCACCATAGGGGTTGCTATGAAGAAAAAAATTAACTCCATCCCAGCCAAAACCAGTACACACTGGTAAAGGAAAACTTTAGAGAAAGGAAAAAAACCACACACACACACACCCCCCCCAAAAAAAAAAAAAAAAAAAAGAAAAAAACAACAAGCCTTCTCTCCTAAGCTCTCCAAAAAGCATTGACAGTTTCATTTACTTATTTAAACATACCAGGCAGAATCAAGATAAAATGAAGCAAAACAGCCTCTGCTCTGCTGGCTGAACAGCCCCTTCCATACTAGGTCCTGAAACGTTTTCTTCCTTCTCTCTGCCAAAGCCTCTGGAGCAGTTTGTTTCATTCTCTACACACATTACTATGAGGTGTTTTACCCTACAGCACAGTGCTGTACAGTGAGCACATATTTAAACATTACCCTATTATTACAGAATATACATACAGTAGCCAGTATACTTTGCAAACAGCAGTAGTGTTAACATCTTGTACTGCACACCTACTGCACTTTTTAATTACTCTCATTTTTTTGCAGTTGAGAGGAAAAAAATAAAAGACACAGAAGTCACAACAAGGATATGTCTGTCAGATGCAGATTTATACCCTCAGAAAAATACCGTAAGAGCCAGCAATTCCCACGGTATGAAATTGGTATGTGGTGAACAATATTCTCCACCGATTTAGTGCATGTGCAGATATGTCTATATGCAAGTGAGCCTGGCACAACAGAAGCCTGATCTGCAACTGCACCACATTATATACCAATAATATACCACGTTATTCTATTTTCATTGCCTTTTCAAAGCTTTCCATTTCAGAATTGATTTAAGCAAATATTCTCTTCCTTTACATTACCGGTTAGGTAATTTGGATTATTTGGATTAGCAATTCTAAACCTATAGGTCACCTGCAGCCTCTAATTTATCTTGCATGACTGGTCACCAAAATTAAAAAGTTAACCGAGCACAACTACTGCTCATTATCCTGACTCAGAAAAATCTTGCTCTTGGTATGTGTTTTCCGGGTTCTTTCCCCATCACATGGTTAACAGGTATGTGAGATACATTACCATTGGGCAAAGCCATGTTTTAGAAAGAAAGCAATCAAGAACAGCGGGTATCTCACTCACTAGGCCTCCCTAAACTGCCCATGGGAACAGGTCTGCCACAAGATGGCACAGGGTCAGATGAACTGTTACTGCAGAATGCAGTTAAGCAGTCGTCTTTTACACCATAATTAACATAATTAACAAGAGCTAATGTTCTAGATGTCACTTTACTTCCAAGACCTTTTTTAGTGCTGCCTTGCAAATTCTTTACTTTGTGAAAAAGCTTTGCAGAACTGTGCCCTGAATGTCTGCCTGTAAGTTTAAAACTAGTCTAACTATTCCTTCTTGATCTTTAACTAATTATAAGGCAAAGGAACAGCCAGAGCAACAACAGCTATTAAAACATTATTTTCAAGTTGATATTAGTGAAAATTCACAAAGATATGATTAAAGAGGAAGAGGAAATGCAAGACAAGCTCTGGTATTACATAGGCTAGCAAGAATAGGAAGTTCAAAGCCAAGGATGGTTAAAATACAGAGACTGAATCTCTTTATTTGTCTCTGTTAGTGGTCAAAGACTGGAACAGGTTGTCCAGAAAGGCTGTGGAGTCTGCGTGTATAGACTCAAAACCTGACTGGACACAGTTCCTAGGCAACCTGCTCTAGATGACCCTGCTTGAGCAAGAGATTGGGCTAGATGATCTCAAGAAGACCCTTCCAACCTAAGCGATTCTATGAATCCTTTAAAACTCAGTGGTGTTTGGGAGCTTTAAATGAATGGTGAATAGCAAAGATGACAATATGATATGGTAAGGATTATCCTATCCAACCTTGTGCAATTCTTATGAAGCCCAGATGGGACTGCTGAGTTTGAGGAGGACGGAAACTATTTTGACTTCAGATCGACAGCAGTACTTAACAACCAAAATGGTTGAGGAGTCATCAAGATTCCACATTTTTTCCAGTGACATCGTCAGGTGAAAGAAAGTGACATGAAAAAGGCTGTAGTTCTGGATGCATTCTCCTTGTGGTTAGGAGATCCCTGAAAGAGCTGCTCTGCACGTACACCTATATACACACACATGCCAGCCCCATTCCTTAACTCTTTTAGGTTATGCCTGAAGGAACTGCAAGACAAGATTTGTTAGGTGAACTTACAAAAGAGCATAAGAATTGGCAAAGGACTAGTATGAACACCAGAAAGGGTCAGGGCTGCATTTTTGGTTAAAAGATCCCATACTGACAACAGACACGTGGTCAAATACACCTACATAAGCACACCTCCTGGATGAAGTTACTCAGAGACAAACATTTCCAACATTAAGTCCTAAATTAAGATGCCAACTGAATGAAAAATGACAGAATAGAAGGAACTAGGCCTGGATGATTCATAAAGTACATATTGTCAATTTGTATGATGGCACTGGCATACCAGAATGGCCCAGGAAGCAGTTGGCAAAACTTGAGTAAACCTCGAACAAGCTGTCCTGGGTTCAGCTGGGATAGAGTTAATTTTTACAGGAACCTGGGAGGTGGGGGGCATAGCTGGGGCAGCTGACCTGAACTAGCCAAGGAGCTATTCCATACCATGTGACATCATGCTCAGTATATAAATGGGGAGCGGGCTGGGGGGGTGCTCTCGACTTTTGGTGGCGGAGTGTCGGGTTCTGGGTGGTGAGCAGTTGCACTGTGCATCACTCTTTTTGTATATTCTTTCATTAGTACCGTTGTTGTTGTTGTTGTAACTTTTTTTTTTTTGTGTGTGTTGTCCCAGTAAACTGCCCTTGTCTCAACCCTCGAGGTTCCAGTTTGGGTTGGTTTCTTTTGTTCCTTTTCTCTCCTCTGTCTCCCCCCTATCCCACCGGAGGGGGGTGGGACGACTGAGGGAGCGGCTGCCTGGTCCTTTGTTACCGGCTGGGCTGAAACCACAACACAAGCCCAGATTTAAGTGGCAGAATTTCGGAAGCTCCACAAAGCAAAAGCGTTTGTACACCTGGGTGGAGGGCAAGGGGGGAAGGCAGGGCACATGCATGTGGGCATGCATTTATTTACTTATTTACTACAGTCAGAAGGTAAGTAGATAAAAACCTGAACACTATTAACATAAAAAATACTCTAGTCTAGTAAATCTCTCTAGATTAGTGTGATGGGTTAACCTTGGCTGGACGCCAGCTGCCCACCAAGCCGCTCTATCACTCCCCCTCCTCAACTGGACAGGGGAGAGAAAATATAACAAAAGGCTCATGGGTCAAGATAAGGACAGGGAGATCACTCAGCAATTACTGTCACGGCTGAAACAGACTCGACTTGGGGAAATTAGTTTAATTTATTAGCAATCAAATCAGAGTAGGATAATGAGAAATAAAAACAAATCTTGAAACACCTTCCCCCTACCCATCCCTTCTTCCCAGGCTCAACTGCACTTCCACTTTCTCTACCTCTTCTCCCTGAGCAGCGCAAGGGGATGGGGAATGGAGGTTACGGTCAGTTCATCACACATTGTCTCTGCTGCTCCTTCCTCCTCACACTCTTCCCTTGCTCCAGCATGGGCTCCTGTCCACGGGAGACAGTCCTCCATGAACTTCTCCAACATGGATCCTTCCCACAGGCTGCAGTTCTTCACAAACTGCTCCAGCATGGGCTCCTCTCCACAGGGTCACAGGTTCTGCCAGGAGCCTGCTCCAGTGTGGGCTCTCGACAGGGTCACAGCCTCCTTCAGGCACATCCACTGCCTCCGTCATGGGCTCCTCCATTGGCTGCGAGCGGATATCTGATCCACTGTGGATCTCCATGCACTGCAGGGACAGCCAGCCTCACCACGGTCTTCATCAATCACGGCATGCAGGGGAATCTCTGCTCCAGTGCCTGAAGCACCTCCTTCCCCTCCTTCTTAACTGACCTTCATGTCTGCAGAGCTGTTTCTCTTGCATATTCTCACTCCTGTCTTCCAGCTTCTGTTGTGCAGTAGTTTTTTCCCCTTCTTAAATATATTATCACAGAGGCGCTACCACCGTTGCCGGTGGGCTCAGCCTTGGCCAGCAGTGGGTCCATCTTGGAGCCAGCTGACGCTGGCTCTATTGGACATTGGGGAAGCTTCTGGCATCTTCTCACAGAAGGCACCCCTGCAGCTCCCCCGCTACCAAAACTTTGCCACACAAACCCATTACAATTAGGAAACCCTGTCAAGTAGCTATCTACACCAAAGTTAGGCATGCAAATTAAAAGTAAGCTCAAGGATGAAAAAAAATCTCTGATGAATCAGTAACTTCACAGTGTTGGGGCTTTGTTCCTTTTTTGAGTCATGGTGTAAAATATTTATAAGGTTTTTAATAATTGTTGCATTTCCATTTATTAGCTCCTCAAGACACTACTGTTGAGAAGATGGCATAACAACCAGGATTAACCAAGCCAATTGACTTGTCCTTTAAAAGAGCATCTGGAGATGCTAAAAAAGAGCTTAGGAGACAGGAACACCATGTGTTCAGATAAAATTTCCCCTAGAACTAATGTAAGATTAATACTTGTGTGCATACTCCTCCAAAACTCTGTCTTTTACAACAAATGAGGTGTGATAAAGATTTTTAAATCTTCTTCATCTAGCAGTAAGTACATCAAGAGATGAATGTGCCAGCATCATTTGTCCTGCTCACCCACACGAACACATCGCTTTTCTGGACACTACAAAGCAGTGTGCTAGTCTAGCAGTAACACACGATCTCAGTGATTAGGTGTATGACACTTAAGCAGAAGTTATTGGTAAGTGTGTCCTACATTATGGGAACAACATATCTGGTGTCTCAGAGAAGAACAAACCTCCCAGAATGGGACACTGATAGTAACCGTTTTGCATGAGGGTGCAGAGCTAGCTTCTAGGCCTAAAGGAAAATGCCATGGGTGCTTTTCAGCTGCTGGTGGTAAAGAACAGTGCCAGAGCAACAGAACAGACAAGAGCACTAATGCATACAGGGATGACTGGGAAGAATTGGACAAAGACCAATAAATGGAAAGAACTTGTCTCTGCTCATAAAACATAAAGGCATCTGGGAGATGGGTCATTTTCTCGAAAATAGGCCAGGAGTCTGACAAAGCAGTGTCACTAGGACAAGAGCTGCGAGGAGTTTGGCACTGGATCAACATACCCAGGCAGAGAGACTGCAGACACACTTGCAGTGAACTCAGAAATGTAATGGAATGAAATGTTAACTGAAGCCTAAAGCACTGTCCTCCACAGAGAGGTGGTGCAATAACTGGCACATAAACATGTCCATGGTGGATGAAGGAAGTAGTCACAAGACAAATCAAGCAAAATTATTTGGCTCCAAAAAGCATGATTTGCATGAATAAAATGAAATTATTGCATGCTTTGGAAATTAAAAGCCTTCTTTACTTATTATACTGCAAAGCTAATTATAGTTACTGGAGATTTTTGCTATTTACTCATAATAAGCACCTCAATGCAGCATAATTAAAATGACTGCAAGCTCGTTGGTGTTGACATGCATCAGTAAGGATCATTTCCAAGTCTGTGAACCCTTGTAAAAGAACAGCTGAGTTGAATCACACATGCAGGTTTCCCTCCTGCATGCCAGAAATGCTGAACTCACACAGGGTTTCCACTCATACAATGAGACAGATGCTTCTTTACTGATGTTCCAGAATTGTGATCAACACAGAAAACATTAATTGACCCAGTGGCAAACAATACGTCAAGACCATACTCAATGACACAGCAGTGGCAGCAGCTGCAAGCCTCTGTTCCATTGGAAGCCTGCTACCAACAGTCACTCACAGTGGGGAGACACAGCACCAACAGAAACAGACAAGTTCAGGTACCCCAACAGCACAGTGATGCTGACAGCACAAAAGGTTTGACGCCAAAACATTCAAGATCTGAGAGAGGAGGAACTCAGGTTAGGCACTACCTGCTAACACTTCATTCAAGGATTGAAGCAGAAATGCAATTTCTGTTTAGCTGCTCTGATGATTTTCCTGGCCTCATTAAGTACAAGGCTTTCACAATTATTTGGCCCACACAAGCTGAGAATGTGCATGAGGTTTAACTCTTTAATCATGGTCGTAACAGTTACTCATTTGAGATTCTGAGATGAAAGTAAAATGAAGGAGCAGACCATCCTTTTGCCTAGACCACAAGGATTCCTAATCTGTAGGAAGCCCATTATGAATTCTCCCTCCCTCTTTTCTCTTTGTGTATTAAATAAAATCATAAATCCCTACAGACATAAGAACTGGAGTTGCAGTAAAGTTCCCTTCCACAAGATCAAGAATTTTAATAAAAGACATAAATTCTATTTCAGCCTTGAATCACAGTGGCAGCTTCTTAGTGCTCAGATCACTGCATGGTTAAAATGGAAAATACTGTACTGCAAACCTGTCTAGACTTCACATTAAGTATCAGGCTGTCACTTCATTTTGAATGTAGGTTTATTTTATTCTTCAGTAATTTTTAGCAACTTAGAAAGTCTGCTAAAGTAAAATGTATAGCACTTTTGGAAGGGAGTTAAGCTGTCATTTTTAAAAGCACAAGCAGCATGTCATAGGAACACTCAGGTAAGAGTCCACCTCAGGCCAAACTGTAAAAATTTGCATTACATATTGAAAACAGTAATGCAGGAGCTTTTCACCTGTAATTAGTTATTTTTTTCCAAGACGTATCTTTATGCATCTGCTTCCCCTCACCATGAATATTACAAAATAAACTACTAATCTGTACTTTCAAAACAATACTTTTCCAGAGTTTCACTACATCATTGTGAATAATACCAGTTCACATATGAAGAATAATATACTCTTGAGTATACAAATCCCTTTTTTTAGTCCTATTATGACCAATAGCATAAGTATCTGATGTACCATCAACATACAAATCCAAAAGGCTGATAAAGGTTTCATAGAATTTTACCTACAGAACTCACCTCAGCTAGAAAGCACAGTATTAACAGAACTCACACTCAGTCTCATTAGGGGGTAGAGGGAAGCCGAAATGTGATCTTTCAAAATTATCTGAGTGTCAAAATAAATCCACAACTATTTTTTTCATATTTTAAATTCATTAATGATTTCATGGAATCATGTGCTTCTCTTTATAGTCTGGCATCATATGCCCTGTCAACTGAAAAAAAAATAAGAACACATCTTAACATAGTTATGTCTTCATAGTGCAATAACACAATGTTGTTTAATAAAATTATTCAGCTGCGTGTGTAATTTTAGTGGTTCATCCATTTAGAATTCAGTGCAGCTCAGTAAATCACCATATCTGTTAAATTAGTGCACCACATACAAACTGACGTTACTTTCTCACTAAAGAAAAAGGATCTCATAGTATTAAAGACATCCTAAAAGTGGCTTTTTCCTCTCAGAGCTGTTATTAATATTATCCTACGATTTCTTCATCGGTAGCAATTTCAATGCAAAACAGACCTTTACTTGATACATGTGGAATGTGGTATCTATTTCACTATACAAATTCAACGACATCAAAATCAATGACAGCAAAAACCTCAGTTAACTAGCAACGAAGACAGAGGGGTCTGTTTTCAAATCCTGAGAATTAATAAAAGAATATTCACTAGGACATCTTTATCAACAACATAACATTTTCTAATATTGCTTTCAACTTTCTCACTATGCCTAGGTCTTTAATGAA
The DNA here is from genome assembly GCF_964188355.1 of Buteo buteo. Classification (NCBI taxonomy): domain Eukaryota; kingdom Metazoa; phylum Chordata; class Aves; order Accipitriformes; family Accipitridae; genus Buteo; species Buteo buteo. Next base: position 224,112 of record NC_134186.1, on the reverse strand, counting down.
ATCCATTGGGAGCAACAACACAAAAAGCTTACCAAAAGCTGCTCTCCTGAACTACTGTTGATCACACAATGGATATGGTAGCTTACTTTTCAAAGGCAGCGTCATCATTTACAGTTTCTTATTCTACACGGGGGGCAACTGTCCCAAAGTGATAAACCTGCCCTGTGGTTTCTATAGTGTGATTCAAAACGATGGCGCTCAACTCATTTGCCATCTTTAAATGAATAGATGGCACTGAGGATCAAATGGCAATCTCTTGAAAGCAATAGAATCCTGAAACTAAATCTGGAGCTTGAGCAACTCGGGCCCTTTAATACATGAGCTATTTTGAAAATGCCTTTACACCCTGCACTTAGTAAACTGAGAGAGAAACTAACTCTCAGGGTAATTTTAACTGTTTAAAACCACTGTAATACATAATTAAAAGCACTGGCACAAAAAAGTAATTCATTTTGCATTTTTCTTTGGCAGTGTATCTAATTCTTCTAGTTTGGTGGGTGGGGTGGGAACTTTTCAATGGGATTAACACCTCCACATCGCTTTAAGCAAGCTACATAGCTGTAACACATTGTTCAGCACCACACATGCCTAACTTACAAACTAATGTTCTTATTTAGCAGCTTACATTCCATTTTAATTGAGACACAAATTCCCTGACAGAGGCAGAACACTACACAAGTATATGCAATGTATGCCCTAAGCCAGTCTAGTTTACAAACATACCAACCATGCAGTTATAACAAATAAGGATGTAACTTAAAATAATAAAGATACAAATTCTAAAGACCCAGTCACGTCAGGCAATCTCTACCAGGAAAACAGAGGTCCATAAGATTTAATTTGGTATCAGAGGCGTGAAAGACAAAACTATGTACTGTACATTCCCTAAATGGTTAATAATCATGTCATTTACCTGTCTACAATGGATTAGGATAGCAAAGAAAACAGTACACACCTGGTGACATATACTGCAAGTGTGACTTAATTTCTACTAAAAGCTACTTTACTGCTATCACAGGCAAAGTGATAGAAGATCACAAGTACTTAGAGAAACTGATGCTAAAGAGTCCACAAGGAATGGTGCCTTGGCTTTTTCTACCCTGTTGGATAGAGCTACTTTCAAACAGCTCCATTCTCCATTGCCTCCAGTCTCTCTTTAAAAGTCACAGCTGACAATTGTTTGATCATTCATCAGCAATCAGAACTTTTCTGGTAGGGGTAGGCACTCCTATCCACATCCACCTTGTCCCCAAAACACTTGCACTGTTAAGCAGGTGAAGGAGACTATTAGGAATCATAGAATGGTTTAGGTTTGAAGGGACCTTAAAGATCCCTTCCAACCCCCTGCCATGGGTAGGGACATCTTCCGTGAGACCAGGTTGCTAAAAGCCCCATCCAACCTGGCCTTGAACGCTTCCAGGGATGGGGCATCCACAACCTCTCTGGGCAACCTGTTCCAGCATCTCGCCACCCTTACAGTGAGGAACTTCTTCCTTACACCTAATCTAAATCTTCTACCCTCTTTCAAGTTAAAGCCGTTACCCCTTGTCCTATCTCTACACACCCTCATAAAAAGTCCCTCTCCAGCTTTCTTGTAGGACCCTTTTAGGTAGTAGAAGGCTGCCATAAGGTCTCCCCAGAGCCTTCTCTTCTCCAGGCTGAACAACCCCAACTCTCTCACAGCGTGTCTTCACAGGAGAGGTGCTCCAGCCCTCTTAGCACCTTCGTGGCCCTCCTCTGGACTTGCTCCAACAGGTCCATGTCCTTCTTATGTTGGGGGAGCTGAATGCCGTACTCCAGCTGGGGCCTCACCAGAGTGGAGGAGCGGGGCAGAATCTCCTCCCTCGACCTGCTGGCCACGCTTCTTTCGATGCTGCCCAGGACACGGTTGGCTTTCCGGGCTGCAAACACACATTGCCGTGTCATGTTGAGCTTCTCATCAACCAACACCCCCAAGTCCTTCTCCTCAGGGCTGCTCTCAATTCACTCACTGCCCAGCCTGTATTTGTGCTTGGGATTGCCCCGACCCATGTGCAGGACCTTGCACTTGGCCTTGTTGAACTTCATGAGGTTTGCACAGGCCCACCTCTCAAGCCTGTCAAGCTCCCTCTGGACGGCATCCTTTCTCTCCAGTGTATAAGCATATAAGGAATAATCCTTCAAAAAGTTGAATTGACATCCATATGAGAAAAATGAGAAAGAAAAAACTCCAGCAGGTTAAAGGTAAAAACATAATATGAGAGGCTAGAACATGCGTGAGGACCAGCGTAGTCAACACATAAAAGCTAAGATAGCCTTTTCAAACACATCAGAAGCCAAACACCTGTTAGACACTCATGGAAACACTCAGAAAACATAAGGCCACAGCAAAACAAGCCAAATTCTTTTGAATCCATCTTCGTTGTAGAGGAGTTTTATAGCTTTTCACCTTGGAATCCATCTTCACAGAGACATGTCATAGGATCTCTTCTCAAGCTGAAGCACAATTACATGACATTATAGGAAAAAAAAACCCTGAAGAGCAGCAGATCTCCAGCACCAGATGTTACTGGCCCCAAAAGAAATGGAAATATGGAACAGATGTACTATTACCTGTTGTGTATAATCTCCCACTTCCAAAGAAATAGAAGATGGAAAAGGCTACACGCATTTTTTTAAGCTTTTCAAGGTGATGTGAGTGATCACAGATTATGATGTCTGACATTAATAACCAGGCAAGCTATTACTAGGTAAGCAGTGAAACCCCTTTCCATAGCACACTAAGGACACTAGAAATGTGAATGGACTCAAGGACAGAATTCACATATTAAGGGAGCACAACATATTAAGAGTTGTTGAAGGCAAAGATGGTATTTATGTCTCAGAAAGTCTCCACCTCTGGAGTCTGCAAAGAGACTACCAAGGAAATATCACTGTGCACTTGCCCTATTTCCATACTCTTCCCTAACGCTGACATCAGAGGTAGGATACTAAGCTAAGTAACCCTTAGGTCTGATCCAGTACTGCCATTCCCATGTTAGGCACAATGCAAAACTACTTAATATGCACTCATATGATAGACTGGGGAAGGAATATGTAGAATATGTTCTATAAAAAAACCCCACTCAAAACTAGCATGGTTCTTTGAGGAAGCCAAAGGCGTACAGGTAAGGGAAATCCAGCCAACAACATTTTCTAAACACATTTTAACAGTATTTCAAATCAAGGCTTTTTCCAGAAACTACCCAGTTGTTTCAGCAGAGTGGTCACTAACAAGTTGTAGGGTATTTGAATTAGGCCTTGTAGTGTTCAAGCTATTAATAATCTGCAAAAGAGTGCAATGTAAGGTAACTGTATGTAGCGATTCAGCAGCTGGCTAACGACAGTTGTAAAAAATAAAAACACATAAAAATAAAAGCTAACTGAAGACTGCAAGATAATACTTCATAAATGAGTGATTAAAAGGCTGACAGAATTCACTGTAAAGTGTAATGTAATGGAAAAAGTTACTTAAGTTTACATATGTTTTATACATATTGACAAGCTCCAAAGTGGCTGTTATCACTCAGGAAAAAAAAGATGTGGGAGTTAGCTGCAGATGATTTTATGAAAAAAGCATGTCTGTTTGCTTAGCAGCGGTCTAGAAGGCAAGTACAACGTTAGGAATTGTTATGAAAGGAATTGGAACACAAAAGAAAGTGACTATGTCACTTTTTAGGAGTTCTTACCAATATATCTGAAAATGGACATAGTAGAACTGGGAAAGACACAAAGGTCAGTGGAAATCATGAAGAAATACATGAATGGCTTCCAAAATAGACTGTAAGTCTGCAGATGATGGCCAAAGAACAATTAGGAAAGCGACTTTCCTAACACAAAAGCCAAAGAGCATGGAATCTTTGAATGCCAGGAGGTGGATTCAGTAAGAGCATTGCATGTTCTTTGTACAAGGCAGGGCTACACTGTGGGACTCACTGGCAGCAGATTCTGCCCTAAGTGTTTATACACAGACACAAAAAACCACCTGGACAAATTAATGGAAAAAAAAAATTTCCTTTCATCTGTCCTCACACTATTCCCTAGGCTTCCACTATTGGCCTCTGTTGGAGACAGGATATTGAGCTAAACAGAGCTTTAGTCTTTATATTATACTCCCTGAAAATGTTGGCCACAGCCGAGGATATAGATTCCTACCACTAGAAAGACTTAGGACTATTGTTTTCTTTTCCTTCGAAGACCGACTGCATACTTACGATCTCTCCCACAATGACCGGCAAGCGTCTTCATATGACTCTCTTGTAGAAAGATGTGATAAATGAGTCTCAACAGCAACAAATCAGTCTTACAGAACTGCCTTTGCCTCCCTAATATGTGCTTTCGCCACAAACACAGAATATCAACAGCTGCCATGTGGCACCACTTTCTCTGCACCAATACTCCAGATAGACTAGCATGCTGTAAAATGCTTACCAGATACCATCCAATCAGTCTTTCATGAGACTGGGCTGCATTCCAGCACTAGTTCACGCAGCCGATGTATTAAGCTCCGATTCATATTCAAGCCTCTCACTCTTATATAGAGGAATCGGGACTCAGTGTCCACACAGATTTTGAGGTATCTCCAGCTTCAATAAATTCAGCTGCTATAGTTCAGAAAAATTCAAATGGCTGTAAAGAGTCAATGGCTGGCAGGAAAGAGGAACTCTTGAGACAGCGTTGCTTCAGCCAAACCTTGTTTTGAGATATACAGCATAAGAAGATGAGACTGGCTTAGCAGGCAAACTAAGTCACAATCTGGGATTGGGTTCACAATTTATATGCATTAACAACTCCTATGTTCACACCTGTACATCTAAATATTTATTATGTGCCTCAGTATGCTAGCAAGCCTTGGGAGACAATGAGACAGAAACATGGAAAGACTCGGGTATGGCAACAAGTAACTTTTAGGCATCTTGCCAAACAGTGGAATCCAGAGCACTGCTAAATTCTGCAAACAACATGGTGGACAAATTGGTATCCCAACAAATACCTATATATTGAATAAAGAATCACTAAAGTTAACCAGCTGAAAACAACAAGGAGTGAGGCTTCTGCTCTGCCTCTCAGAGAATTAGATGTCTACCTCCAACTGCAACATGTAAATCATAAATAAGCCTGGAATCAGGCAGCATTCTTTAACCAGTCTTGAAGCATCTGAGTAGCAAAAGGAATACCAGTTCCCTATTCTTCTATTACATAGTTTGTCACAATTTTGCTTTCCAAACCGTAGATTTAATATTTGCACCCATCTCAGAAGGGGGGAGATAAAAAGAAAGTATTTCCTTCTTTAGCTTGGTAAGAGTTCTATTTCTCCCCCTCGTTTACTCAAGTCCACAATGCTAAAAGTTCGTTGTCAATTTTTGTATTTCATTCAGACATTATTTCCACATCACAGTGTTCGCAATGTTTCATCTCATTAAGTTTTTGGGGGTCTTTGTTTGTTTGTTTGGTGGTGGTTTGGATTTTTTTTAATTATTAACAATTCTTCCTCAGTGTAAGAAGTCATGTAAGAGACTACAGACCGTCATTTGTATTTGCAACATACTCAAGAAATCCTTGCAATTTATTTCTTTTCAGCTGATTCTTGAGAAGGTATGCCCTTGACAGATGGCCTCTCTATTCAGATATATCAGGGCAAGTCCATAATTCTTTAGCATCAGTAACACAAGGCACAAACTCCCCCTGTAATTTACTTCATGGAGTCAGTAGAATGGTTTTCAAGATTCTGTGGTTACTTTCCCACAAACAAAATGCCTTCAAAATCACAGAAGCATTTGTCACTGCTCTTTGTCAGATAGCGCTGTTTCTTCTGAGGGGACAATCTTCTTTGTACTTACATTGTTTAATGCACCCAGAGGGTTCACAACATTTTCTGTCACAGTAACACAGTCTCTTCTCAACTCCCCAAAGGACAGTCTGTTTCCAGAATCCATTTTCCAATTGTTAGCAGGTTATTTGCCAAGTTAGTTATCCCCTCCTCTCCCTCAAAAAAAAAGTTTTTTCGGGTTTATCAAGACATGTCCAGCAGGTCACCCATCTATCAAAAACATCTATCTTCATCTTTCATAAAAAGGCTTTTCAGCATAAAAACTGAAGAGCTTCAGCTTTTGCTGATCCAAACGCCTTATGCTTGTTTACTTGGGATTTACACAGAATCATTCCATGCCCTTTGACCCTACCAATACAGGATTCATGCAACAAAAGCCAATACTGCCCTTCAATTACATGTATGATGTTCAAAAAATTTGCTTCCATGATGACCCATGAACGAGCTGGACTAATCTCTAGTAAAAGCTAACTGCATAAGTATTACCTGATATGTCAGAGAAGAGACTGGATGTAGGATGCAAGATCTGTGTCTTGCCTTTGAATATCCAACCTCACTACCCAAGACTTCTGCAGACTCTGTAAAAAGGTGTCATGCTTGCCATAAAACGTCTCATCAACAACAGGAATGTATGAATATATGATGTTGTTTGCAAAGCACAATTTTTTTCAGCTGAGAGAAATAAGTATTAATGACAAAATCTTTGTTGAATGATACCATGCATACTACAGCACGTCCTTTTGTAAAACAAGGAACTATAGAAACTGCTCATTATGTTAACAAGATCTCTTCATTCATAATGATACATCACTTGTATTTTAAAATAACTTTTTGCCATTTAACCTCTTACATCCACACTGACTAGGAAATAAAACTGAGATGTAAATTTCTTCTGATTTTGTCCTCTTTTCTTCCCCGGTCATCATTTTTATACTTACAGAAAAGCTGCAGAAGCTTGACTGCTTCTGCTTTTTTATCATGAGAAAAAGATCTGTGGTTGTAGTAAAATGGAATGGTTTTCACTGTAGGTTACTCTCTTTGCTGCAATTGAGGAGCTTAGGGTAACTTTTATTCAGGATGACCTATCAATTATTTTACTATAGTAACAGCACTATATAACTATATGTTTCACTATTTACTTTGAGTTACATATAAGGTGTTATCTCACAATGCTGTATTTTGCTCAAGAATGACTTTTTCCATACATAAACCAGTCCTGAGACATGAGCTTTTGCTTGGAAATAAGGATGTTGGCTTTGGAACTCAGTTTCCTATGTGGTAATTCCTATTTTTTGGTTTCTCAAAAACTAGGACCCTTTAAAAAAACTTGTACTTGAGGGTAACAGAGGACCCTGCATTTAATGATTCCTAGCAGTAATGATGGTTAAGGCAGTATTTGCACTGTCTTATTACACCTTTATTTTCACAGTAGCTTCAAAAAAGTATTTTTGGTATTATTTTTTTCTGGTTGCTGTATACTTATCTGAGACATCATGATTCCATTTAATTTTGCTATTTATTACAGCATCTCCCTCAATTAAAAAAAAATCACATTTGACCTACAGACAATAATTTAGAAGGAAGGTAAACTTGTCTAAATAAAAATGATATATTCTTATGGTGTCATTGATGAATTAAAATCAGCAATTCCTCTTCCCAGTTTGTGACATAAACAAGATATTATCTAGGTTAATCTGTTGACTGAAACAGACACACAGCCACTTAATTTCCATGATGAATATAACATTCCAAAATGAACAATAGCAATCCTTTTTCCTTCTTATTTAAAGATCAACAAAACCATGCAACTTCAGTACCAAAAAATCCTCCCTTTTTAATGCAACACAGTTACTGGGATTTTCCATATGCAAAAGTCATGATATGCAGCGGTAACTTAATAAATTTCAGCAAATTTAAGACAGAAAAGTTTCACCTAGTTGTATAATGTACTAAATGCATAACAAGTAACAGAGATTACCTCTTATGTGCATCTGAATTTCCCTGAAAATCTTTTAACAATGATATTAAAACAATGCTTGGTTTTGCATACAAGTGCTTTTCCTTATGACTCTTAGAGAAGAAAGCATTATCAGGCCAATCCTTAAACCTCTGTCCTTTTATAACACATACTAGTTACATACTTGCCCATGGTAGTTTAAGTTTCAAGTGGGGATTTTTGGTTTGTTTGTTTTTAAAGTTGATGCAAAATAAATGCATATTACTGATAATTGGAAGAAAATACTGATAATAGAAGAAAATGAGAATGCATTTGTCTGTTTTCGTAACTCCCAAATCATCCTACCCTTGGTGAAATTAATAAAAGCAATACAGACTTTGCCTATCCCTTGATTTAACAGGGTTGAAAAACCACTTTCAAGAATGCAAGGTTCATTTTTGTACCTCAAGGTAGAATAAATTATTGTTATGAAATTCTTAACAAATATTTGCCCATCGTGTTATAAAGAACTGCAAGAAATGCCTGAATAGCAATTTGCTGAAAACTCAGTAATTGGAGAAGGTATCCCTTGATGTTACTTACACTCATCTCTAGGCACTTGCTATTATCTTTTGTCACAAACAAGGTATGCAGTTAAACTGACCTCTGGTCTGATTCAGTATGGCTGGAAGCCTGAAGCTTTGCCACATGTGGGGCCGGACTGGACCCACCCAAGGGTACTGAGGGCGCTCACGGAAGTGCTCACCAAGCTACTTTCGATCATTTATCAGCACTCCTGGCTAACTGGGGATGTCCTGGTTGACTGGAGGTTAGCAAATGTTATGTACACATACAGCGCAACCAGGTGATCAGGCCCAGTCAGCATGGGTTTATGAAAGGCAGGTCCTGCCTCACTAACCTGATCTCCTTCTCTGACAAGATGACCCACTTAGTGGATGATGGAAAGGCTCAGCAAGTTTGCAGACGACACCAACTTGGGTGGGACTGTTGATCTGCTTGAGGGTAGAAAGGCTCTATGGAAGGATCTGGACAGGCTGGATGGATGGGCTGAGGCCAACTGTATGAGATAAAACAAGGGTAAGTGCTGGGTCCTGCAGTTGGGTCACAACAACCCCATGCAACCCTATAGGCTTGGGGAAGAGTGGCTGGAAAGCTGCCTGCGGGTATTGGCCAACAGCTGGCTGAACACGAGCAGGCAGCGTGCCCTGGTGGCCAAGACGGCCAACAGCATCCTGGCTTGTGTCAGAAATCGTGTGGCCAGCAGGACTAGGGAAGTAATCACCCCTCTGTACTCGGCCCTAGTGAGGCTGCACCTCAAATACTGTGTTCAGTTTTGGGACCCTCACTACAAGAAAGACATTGAGGTGCTGGAGCGTGTCCAAAGAAGAGCAACAAAGCTGGTGAAGGGTCTAGAGAGCAAGTCTTATGAGGAGCGGCTGAGGGAACTGGGGTTGTTTAGTCTGGAGAGGAGGCGGCTCAGGGGAGACCTTATCAATCTCTGCAACTACCTGAAAGGAGGTTCTAGCGCAGTGGGTGTCGGTCTCTTGTCCCAAGTAACAAGTGATAGGATGAGAGGAAATGGCCTCAAGTTGCACCAGGGGAGGTTTAGATTGAATAGCAGGAAAAATTTCTTCACTGAACAGGTTATCAAGTATTGGAACAGGCTGCCCAGGGAAGTGGTTGAATCACCATCCCTGAGGTATTTAAAAGACATGTAGATGTGGCACTTAGGGAGATGGTTTAGTGGTGGACTTGGCAGCGTTAGGTTTATGGTTGGACTCTATCTTAAAGGTCTTCTCCAACCTAAATGATGCTATTCTATGATTCTATTCCTCTGACAAACCACAAGCAAAGTGGGGATTATTTGGCTGTCAGTTAGATGGTTTCCTCAAAGGGAGTAAAATGCCATAAAACCTTTATGTTTCAAATCTCACTACTGGACAGATAACAGCAAGGCAGATACCAAAAACCTAAAACACCTCTGATGTATTTGGAAAAAAGCTGACATCAGCTGATTCCACATGAATGCCCTCTACCCTCTCCATTGTACATAATGTGCCTGCTGCCAGTCACCATTCTAACAAACTAAAGTTTCTCTGAAGAACAGTAAAAATAAATAAGTTCAGGAGTTCAGGCAACTGCCTCGGTGCAGCCATAAGCAAATGAAATTATAACAACATGACAGGGCTTATGTCTTCCTTGGCCAATATTCCACAGTCCCCCTGCTGAGACCTTGTGGCTGTCAAGTGCTCCTGATCATGCCCCACTGATCTCAAACTTCTTCATCTCGGTGTGTGAAATATCTGCAACGCAGTCAGCAGAAGTCTGGCACACAGTCAGCAGAACGAGACAGCACCACATTGTTAGCAACAACAACAGAACAATGTGAGCACAGAAGGCAGCGGCTGCAACTCTGGCCAGTACTACATTACGTGCACAAAAACCAACAGGATCCTATGAAGACAAGTTTGATGTTTTTGCTATGGGTAGAAATGCTAAAGTTCTCATAACTAAGGAGCATTCTAGCACTGACTGCAGCAAGAACCCAAAATACTTGGGGTCTTCAGAAAAAAACCTAGCATTTATCCCCGGTTGCATTATCAAGCAAATTAATGAAGAGTCTTTGAGCTCACATAACAGGAGGCTTTTTGGGGATTCAGAAATATTAGTCTGTTTCCAAGAAGAAAGCAAACAAGCTCTTGCAACCTATATGATTTTCAGAGCAAATAAACAGTCCAATTAATCTCATTATCTTCAACATCCATTTAAAGTCCCCACTTTTCCCTGTATCTCCCCTGCTATGCTTCTAGCCTTGTCTATCAGCAAGCATAGTTGCAAATTCAGGAAGGAAAATGCCCCTATATGGCAGCTGAGGAGGAGATTTGGATGGTCCAAATCACGCCCTTTACAAATCACTTTGCTGATTCATAGGGTCACAATGTAAGAAAGAGATACCATGCTTCAGTAGCTCACTTGCAACACCCTGATGCTTTGGGTTCTCCTGTTCTGCAAACCAAAATCTCCCATCAAGTCCTTCATGTTTTGGCTTCACATGGTGGATGACTTCTTCTAAAGTTTGCTTAAAACAGCTACCACATCTCCACATTCACCGCACTTTCAATAAACAGGAAGTTCTGCACAGACTCAACACTGGAAATCACAAAGAACGTGAGTTGTATGGCAGCTGCCAAACCACACTCAGTTTGCTAAGTCTATGGAACACACATCACACAATATAAGTTGCACTTACTAGTGTCTTAAGTCCACTTTTCTAAAGTTAACCTACCAGTTGTCTCAATCATCCCATTTCCTAAATCAGTAACTTCACAGACAGGCACTATATTCTCCCTCATATGCCTATGGCTTTCTTTTTGTTATTCTTCCCTTGTACTGCAATTCTGCCTTGCATCTATATTCTCTAAATTCCTCTGGCCTTCTCCCAGGGCATATGCAGAAAAAAACCCTGTTGGAACTGGAGTTCTGCCAAATCTAAATTCACTGACACTTAAAGGAATTCCAACTGTCCTCAAATCAGACTGAAAAGAATCTCTAATGATGGCTTGTTTTTAATTCTTAAGTAGAGGACTCTAATGAATTATCCTGATTTATTGGGGGAGTAAGGCAGATCTAGGTTTTCACAGATTCCTTCATGAATACTTCTCACTACATATTGGATGTCATTATTCTACTGAGACTCAATTAGCCCAAATGTTGTTATGACAGTTACAGAAAAATCATATTTTTAGCTACAATTTATAGTGTTCTGTCTCTTCCCAAGCAATCTTCACAGAAATGCTGAAAACTTCAAACCTAATCAGGTAGTGAAAGAAAATCTCTTTGATGAAAAATAAATATATGCGATTGGGAGGGATTTCTAGAAGAAAACAAGCTTTTTACTCCTAGATGTACCCTGCTACTTTAGAGGAGTCCAACTGAATGTATAAGCAAGCAAAAAGCAGCAAAAGGAGGATTTAATTTATTTTCTCTGTTTCATTTTATTCAATTGTAGACATTTCACAAGGAAGTGACAAATAAGCAATGCTCTCTTTGGCCATTTAATACAACAGATGCTGAATAATAATTTTCCATAGGCCACAGCATCACAAATTCACCTCATCTGACACACTTTCATTAGCAAACACTCCCCACCCCTGATTCTCTCCTGTCCTTTCAGAACTACCATCAATATTAGAATAAACATAGCAACCTGCGAGATGGCTTACAAGGCAAAAGTTAATATTCTGTGTGCTGCAACACATGTTCTTATAGAAACTGTTCTGAGAGCCAGACAGGCTCACTATCATAAACATTGGACACTTGTGGCCCAAAGCAAAAAAAAGACCAAGCATGAAGACACCCCTCTTTTGTAAACATATCTCCCCTTGCCACAAGGGGAACTGAGAATAAGAATATGAGGAGAGGCAAGTTAAGTGCAAAGGACAGGGGAAATAAACAGAACAAAGTCTGATCAGGGGTTCCACATGATAACAACATCAACTGATTAAAAATGGTAAGTGATTAGAAAGCAACAGAAGCTCATCCAACAGCAATGGTGGCATTCCCTCTGAAGACATGAGAAATAGACTACCAATGTTTAGTAGCAAAGTCATGGAGCAGCAACAACTATGCTATTTACAACAGAATCACATTGCTCAAGTCCTAGGACTATGAATGGATGTCAAGAAAAAAAAATTAGAGGTCTTTCCTGTATCATATGCTGGACTCGACTAACACCAGGTCTACCAGTTCCTATGACCAGCAGTATGTGAGAGTGAGGCTTGCATCATTTTCAGTCTCCTCTCCTTACACAACTCCGTTCCTTCCACTGCTGACAGATGCAACTAAGAAGGTGTTCTAGAAAATGGTATAAGCTGTGTAGCATTCGCTGCATATCAAGGTGCCATGATTAGATCACTGATCAACCCCAGACCAGGGAAAGAGAGAGATAACACACACAGTGTGAGCGCCAACTTCCGCCTTTTATTGCGCAGTTAATTCCTTTTATACTAACAAGGGTAGGCGGGATTACAGACACATCACAAGGCTGCAACTAACCCTCTAACTTTCCGTGACATCGCGAGATCTTCCGAACGCCGAACCCTACAAAGCTGTTTGGTTTCCCAAACACATTTGAGCTTGTTGCTCAGTTCATCAGCTCCTTTCTACAATCTCAAATGAAACAATCTGGACAGAGGAAGAGGGGAAAGCAGTGCTTCAGATGAAGCCTCTACTTCAAAGAAAATGATGAAAAGCCAATTGGTCTTCATATTAAAGGCAGTTCCATAAAAGAGGATTTCCCACCTCTTGCCATGTTCCTTTTTTTCTGAGTTTAGATTGACTGACTCTATGATCAGACTTAGAACTCTCATTTCATTTAACTTTAGCATTCAAAAATCACAGCAAAGATCTTTTGCAAAGATAATGTTTTACTGGACTAAAGGATATTCAGACTTGCTCTCCCATCATGGGATATAATGACTTCTGTCCTAGCAGCAAAGAAAGACTAACATTTAAAAATAAGCAGCTGCAGCCCTACCACTATTCAGTGAACAAAACCAAACAGCACCAGCTTAGCCTCCATGATGGCAATGAAATCACTGTGCAGTTATAAAAAAAAAGAATTGAAAATGTGTCTGTTATCTCTCTCTAATGCACAGTGACAGCCAAACACAAACATATTTTCAAGGGTATTGTTGTGAGCACTGCAAGGAAGAAATCGATGTGTCCAGATAGATCCAATTGTCTAACATTAAACATTTTGTTAGTCTCACCCACAGTAGCAATTACGAGGTTCACAGTATTTACCAGTTGCTAGTCTGTTACCATACAGGCCAAGAGAGAAAGCATATTCCCTACTTTCCACTATACTGCCATGCAGCTAAAAACGAAGCAAAAAATGTCCAAAGATTAGTTACCAAAAAACCACTGTTGGCAACAAGACTAAGAACTTTGTATGACAGTGATGTACCTTGACATCTGGGTGATTTTGGGTTCTCCCTCATCCCATTTGGACACCCTTGCTATGATGCTTTTGTTCTACCATAATCATTAACCTTACATCCAAATCTCCTTATGTCCTTCTGGAAACAATCATCTTCAGTTGGACAACCGCCTAAAAGACAGCTAATGAGAAACCTACCTGTTCCTTTGTCTTGCTTAAGTATAATATTGAAGATTATACCCAAGTGCAATATTGAAGCAGTTTCCCAGTTTTTAATCCCTGCATGCAAGAGTCCAAGGCCTGCAACGTTTTCCATACTCGAGATGTTGGAGTTTATCCTCTAGGAGATAAGCTCAAAGTGAAATCAATCGTGAAAACACAAAAGTGAACCCTTCATCAGCCAAGACAGACTTGGCTTGTCTGTTCTTCACTAAACCTGGGAACTTACGTAGAAGTATGTTCATACAAATATGCCGCCAACTAATTTAGTTCTCTTGTATAGGAAGTGGAACAGAGCAAGACACTTCTCTTTCAACAATCATTCTCTGCCCAAACTTTCACTTCTAAGAAAATGCTGCTAAATTTGATGTTGTTCATTAGCCTGCAATACATTCCCCGTTCTTGGATCCAGAGGGAATAACACTGCAAGTTGGCACCTTCTGGCACTTCCCTGTTTACGTGGAAACATGGATGCTTGGTGGCAAGTGTGAATAATCTGAAAAGAAAATCTAGTAGTTATTCAGTACTTCCAATATATGCCCAAGCTAATTTTAAATTCCTTAAATTCAAAATCCCTTGTTGGCTGACTATTTAACAATTTTAACTGAATACTGATAATCACACTAAGTTCTTTTCCTTTATTTTTTTCTCACAACTTTAGCAAAGGGCCTGGGATCTTCACTGGACAATGCGCATGAAAGAGAGTAATCAGTGAAAAGAAAACTCATATTCAATTATTTATTTATGTAGCGTGACACTACTGTACACAGCACTTGAGCTGCTAACCTTACTCTAAGATCAAAACTCCAGAGGTCAGAATTCCAAACATGACAGCATTAGTCATAAAGCTATCTTGGTCAGCTGCTGACTTAACATACCATCACACAGACTGACTCTCCTGCTCTCCCCAGCACCCAACATGTTTCTTGGTAATCACTCAAATCACTGACACTTCTGAGCTGTTAGCCAGAACACACAGCACAAAGCATGAAGACCCTAACAAAGCTTTCTTTTCAAGAAGTGACTAGTCATGGGAAGAACACGATTTAATCCGATTTCAACCAGTAGCAGAGGTAGCTGCAGGTTCCTTAAAATGACCTATTGTGCAGCACCACCGAAGGCTGTCTTGTGTGCCTATATTGTCTACCAGAGCCATAAACCTTCACATCCAAAACATTAATGTTTGAATCCTGAGCTTTCTTAACACCCACACCACCCTGCATGGAACTGGCAGAAAAAAAAAAAAAACAAAACAACTGAGAAAAACTAGTATCAGTTGCATTATAACAAGAAACTGACACCCACCTTGTCACACAACCTAAGCAAACCACAGCCATCAATGAGTTAAGCCAGTTGTTGGGGTGGAACTAGGTTTTATTTGAATAGATGTCACTATATTTTTCTGCTGAGAAAGAATGCCAAATTACCTGTCTGTTTCAGTCACAACATGCTATGCCAAGATTACTTCTTTTCTTTCTCTTTGGATTCTAAATTGAGGGGCACTTAAGAAAGAGGGAGGACTACTTCAGCACCAAGGCCCTGGAACATAATACTGAAGACATTCATTCACCTGTTTCCTCTACCACAGGCTAGTTTGAAACTCTGAGGGTAACACAGAATTCCAGAATTTTCTAAGGCAACTCTCTTTCAGTAAGTAGAAATAACCATGTTTTCTCCTTAGCTCTTATATATGGTCCTTAATACCACAACCTCCAATCTTTCAACTATTTCAACTGTTGATGGATTTCATCTCTAGAAGACCTCTGGAAGTCAGCAATATATTAGCTCCACTTTACTAGCACACCACTCATAGAATATAAGCCTGACCTTGTGTCCCAGTTAAGTTCCCTGTCAACACTGTATCTTATATCCCACCCCTGGCCCTCCTCACTTAACCTTTTGGGTTTAAGCATATTGAAAGGAAAGCACAGACAGTGAAGATGGATCACAATTTCCAGATACCCTTGTTCAACCAGTGCAAGCCTCTGCTAAGGAACAGCAAAACAGGCAGGGACCCTTTCAAGGAAGCTTTAAAGCCATCAGACTGGTTGGCAGAAAAGGTGGTTGTTTTGTTGGTTTTTTTAAACAAAAAGTGTTTCAGGAGTGTCTGACATTTCAGCATTTAGTATCTTTCAGCAGAACTACTCTTCCCAAGACAGAATTAAGGAGGACATCTGAAATCAGGATGTGGGTAGCAAGGAGTGCACCTAACACCAGAACCATATTGGGCTATCATCCAAACTACGGTTCTTCAACAGAAAAGCCAAAAAAAGATTATGATCCCCAAATTTGGAATTGTAACACTTGTCCATGTGATTCTACCTAGTTCTTTGCCCAGCTCTTGCCTTCCGGGGAAGTATATGCTGCCTTATATTTAAATTAAATTTGGAGCCTGACTGAGGGACAAGGACATACTAATGAGCCCTAGATAACAAAACCAGAGTGCCAAAGCATATATAGAGCCACTCCAATATAAGCTTTTGCAAACCCAACAGCAATAAGAACATTTTTAAAGCTTTTCCCTCTAATTTTTTTTCCCCACAATATCTTATTTTCTTACTGTGTTATCACTGTAAATAACAACTATAACGGTAGAACAAAAAGTTGTCCAATGTTAAAAAGAGAAAGAACCTTCACTATTTTTTCCTCTGACTTCGTAAGAGATATGACAGCAACTGGTAGCCTTATGTTTTGTATTTCAGCCCAGACACGATGGCCAGATTCCCTTCCCAGGAAGACATTTCACAAAGCAAAAATTCTGCCTTGTGGATTATATCAGTGGCTTTTGTAAAGCCATTTGTTGTGACATACGGCTGCATGCATGACATGCCAAGCCCTGCCCCATGCTATTACTTACTGCTGCAGCACAGTGCCAAAAGCAGCAGCATGAGAAAATGCAGGGCAGAATTTATGCCTGGAGACACAAGCAGTCTCCGGAACACCCAGAGTAATCAATCTCATGCTGAACTGGAGAAAAGGGTTCTGTCACAGCATACTGCTCACTGGAAACAGAGAAGACAGCAAGTAATCTATGAAAGAAAAGCATAAATGGATTTGAAAATACTCAGGAAAAACCCTTTCCATATAAGACAGCGACCCCTTTGGTGATCAAATGCACAGGAAGATTTCCATTTCCAATGATTTTCAGGAAATTTATAATTTTATTAAAATGAGATCACATTAAAAGTGGTACAAATCGAACTTTCACCACCATGAGCACAGAGAATCCACCAGCTCTGTGTCACTAGTGTTAGTAATATTATTACACAATAAAAATTAAACAGATTTGTTGAAAAGCAATTCAAAATGTCCTCTAGAAACATGGCAAAACGAAATATCCAGTTTAATTTCAAGGGTAGTATTTTAACAAATACCACATCTCAATTTTTTGAGTCCTATTTGTAGAAGAAATACTAAGAATATTTAACTAGATATTAAAATAACCTTGGAAATATACTCCCAAAGACTTTAAGATTCTCATGCCTAGTTTCCCTTACGTAAAACAGTATCACTCGTGTCAGGCAATATAATTCCACGCAGGGAAATAATTTATGGGAGGATAGTTAATCTGGAAAGTGGAAATTATGTATGAGGACTTCTCACTATGACAGGTGTCTCTCTATACAGGTGGCAAAATATGGAAATCTCCAGGAAAACCACAGCTTGGACCTGAAAATATTTAAGCAGATAACTGGAATGGTGAGAAAGACAGAGTGTAATTCAGAACACACACCCCCCCCCCAACAACAACAACAACAACAAAAACAAAAAAAAGCACCAAAAATATCTGTCCAGAACACTGATAATCAGAATACTGATTTGAATAGTATACGACCATGTAGCCTGGGCAGTAATGAGTATCCGTAACAGTACATCATTTTGTGGTACTAGTATCCTTCCGCATGTGGGCTAGACATCAGCAGACAACCAGACAGAGGATAGAAAAAAGGTCATGATGGTTTTCTTGTGGTTTCCCAAGCCTCTTTGAAAAATATTTTCATTTATTTAAGACAGAACTCTAGTTAGGACCTTAGTAGTTTCTACAATAACTCTGTACTTTTGGCTGCTGGTTACTGCCTCAAACTTCAAGAGACAAGAACCAATTTCTCAATCACTAATACGGTATCCTTTCTGCTCTTTAAGCAGTGATGGATCACAATAGAAGTCACAACTCAAAAGCTCTGCAGATAGAGTGAACCTGAGGAGTTTAAACATTTCAAAGACACTTCAAGAATAAAACTACCGCAGATACAAACACTAAACATTTTCTAATATTATTTTACTTACTATTGCTGAGGTACTGGCCTTTATGTTATGCTTGAGCCGCTCAAGATAACACAGGACGTCCATGGCCTACAGCAGTACATACTGCTCTTCATCAGGCAATGTTTGCTGTTCGTATTTCCTGATACATAGATAGCGTTTACATCATTTTTTAATTACATGTTCTAAAGACCTACTGCCTGCACTTAAGAGATGAATTCCAAAAACTCATGACAAGCTTACAGGAATACATGAGCCTTCCTAACATTAAACCAGCCTTTTAAACCAGTGTTTTTGTTCTTGTATCACTGTATGTTGTATCACACGCTACTTTTGAGACTAAAAGGACAAGAACTCAAGCCTCTCATCTGGTTTGGAACTTCCACTTAACAACAAAGACTTCAGCAAGAACTCTCCCTTCAAGTGAACTGTCATATGTTTTTAAAAGCCACAAGTAAACACTGAAAGTACTTTTAAAGAACAGTTTTGCTTGCAGCATCCACTTCCAGATGAGAGGGAATGGAAGGAAAGACAGCAAAGCTTCTAAGATGAACAGTGGTTGACAGACTTTAAATTGAGATTTGCTGCTAACTATAATAGAACAAAGGACTATTAGCCAGTAAAACTACGCAAGCCACACATGGTGATACTAGAATGTTTTATTCAGTAGTAGGCATGGTCTACTTTGTGGAAATACTGAGTGCTGTATGGAAAATGTCATTCCACATAGAAATGCTAAGTTTCAACAACAAGTGTAAATGCAAAGAAAAGAAAAACTACAAAAAGACTCTTGGCTCATCCAATTGATCAAAACATTTAAAACAAGCAAAAACACTGCTAGTTGCTGAAAAAAAAAAAAAGAATAAAAATTGGCTATATTCCATCTCTTGAGAAAGAACACATATACTCTGGTCTTTTCAGCATTTCTCTAGCCTACTGCACCTTCTGTCAGTTGAAACAATATCTAAGAATATTTTAAAAATTGCATTGTAATTACTAGTACTGGGCTTAGCTGGCAAGGGCCTGTCTGTTGACTGGAGACAGTATTTATCCACAGATCAGGTATGACAACACCAACAACTGTTCAAGCTTCACTTACTCTATTCTAATAAGTGTGCCTAAAGCCAAAATAACTGTATGTGACAGAGGCAAGTAAAACAAAGATTGACCTTCTATATTTCCAGAGTCTCAAGAATGCTTTAATAACTTAACCTAGTATACACAAATCAGCTGTTAACGACATCAAGTAAGCTTTTAAAAGTAATGTCAGAATTTGTACCAAGTTTGTTTGCATCATTTCAGATTTTAGATATATTCAAGAGCCATGACAAACAAAAGTATCTACATAGTCATTTACGATGCATCTACAGGTGTCTGTATGTCAAGTTACCTGTGGAAGACAAGATGAGAAGCAGCTGTTCAGAGTTGTTAATGAACTGCCTCACTAAAACAACCATGTTTACAACTATACAGAGGGAAAAGCACGCTCCTAACTTTGCTGACACAGCTGCACTGGCAAGACTGAGAAAAGAGACACCAAAGGGGACGTTAAAATGTAAGAGGACAATAAACTTGGAAGGGTGTAGAAGAAAAGTAAGTGGCCAAAAAGGTGGTCAGATCAGCAAGGGCTGACGAACTGGAAAGGAAACATAAATAGGTGCACTCTGATGCAGACTTCTTCCAGACAGAGATAGCACCTAGAAAAATAATACAGGAGGTTTTTCTTTAAAAAACAGTACTGTATCACTTTAATTGACCTTAGAATGAAATATCCTCAGGGTGGGAAATGGTTTATCTACGTCAAAGCAAGACACATCTCTTAAGGTAATGCAACCAGAAAACAGGATTGGTCCTCGAAGAGCCATCCTAAAACTAACTGATCACCCAGGGACCACTGAAGGAAGCTAGGCTTCTTGAGTGATCTCAGTGCATAACACAAACCCATGTACGCAAGAATGCCATTTTTTCTAAAACCTGAAGAGAGAAAATACTAAGTTACAAGCTGATTCTCTAAAAATATTGAAGCCGGTTATTTAAGCTTAAAACCTTACCAAAAAAAAAAAAGTCTACAGTATATCATTCTCTATTAGGAGAAAAAAGAAGAAAAGAGAAGGGAAAAAAAAAAAGCCAACCCAACTATCTATAAATAAGTGTTCCTAAGAACCTTTGCCAAATAATAGTTCTCACAAAGGCTTAAAAAGTTGTTTTTCCTGCAGAAAGTTCACAGAACTGGTATAATTTGTTATGTTCCTTTAAGTCTTTGTTGTCTAAATAGGAGTTACAATTTAAAGCTAATATGAATAACTGAATCACAGGAAAAATACCCTCCAACCATGAAAAATAAATATTCAATATTCTCACCTTATCTTATATTCTTTGTGGTTCTGTTTCTCCACTGCATATTAAGTGGGCCCTGTCACATGAAACTAATACTGTGTTAGCTCTGAAGAAAGGAGAAAAAAAAAAAAAGAAAAAAAAGAGGTTGTCACTGAACTGGAAGGTGCCAGCTGCAGAACTGAAGTCATCTTTGATAGGATAACTCCAGGCTTACATAGTAAATTCTCTTCAGATTCTGGAGAAAAAGGGTAAGTGACTAACTTTCCACAGATTACTGTGCAGTTCAAGTATCATTTGCTGACAGTTTGGCCACCCATCAGTAACTGTTTTGAAAAACCTGACATTAACAGTGCATCAAAATGCAGCAGATTGAGTAGCATGTAATGTCTTCCAGAATTTTTTCAGAGTTCATGTCAGCAATGCATTTTGTCCCTCAGGCTTTAAATACAAGTTGCATTGTCTTTCTCAGGTATAGAATCCACCAACTTCTTGGAAAAGACCTGATACTCAAAAGAATGAAAGATGGCACTGAAGGGCAGGGGAAAAAGGGAAAGCAGAAAATCTGGTGGAGAGAAAAATACAAGAAGAGCATGACAAAAAAATACTGCAGTTAGAATATGTGCCATTACCTATTACAGGAGAGAGAGCTCAAACAAAACAATGAAAAGAAAGACTGTCTTTAACATCTGTATAAAAGCACTGTCCCTCCCTGAAGTAGTCTCTAATTCACATTTAAGTAGAAAGGTGATTTGACATCACAATATTAACAACCGATGAAAAAGAATCACAGCAACTTCATTATTTTCAATTGCAATGGGACACAGATCTTGGCAAGGGAATGTCATGCTGATTGTTAGGCAGTGTCTGGAATAATAAAATTCACAGGAACCTGACATGAGTTTTAAAAGAATGAGATCTTAAACAGCATCAACACACTACAGCAAGCCAGAAACGCTTCTAGAATTGTAAAGAAACTGTCAAGTTGTTCATTAATCACCTCATGAACAGGGAGCTGAAATTCCTTGGAAACAGAAATGACAACTATGTGGAAAAGACAAAGTTACTGTTGTTTACTGAACTAACAATTGAAGGAAAATGAAGAAAGGAAATATATGTAAGAGAATGAAAAAATTGCAAAAGGAAGGAAAACACCCACTACTACCAGATGATCTAAAAAACCTTGAGTCCAGAATTAGGCAATATTCTGGCAAAAAGTTCAACTTTTTAGTAAAATGTGATGAAAAAGGCAACATGAAAAAGGACCAACCTATATGCCAAATCATCAACTAACAGAGGAATATCAACATGAATATAGTATTTATGAAAAGGTGAGGAGAAATATAATAAGCATCTCAAGGAAAGAAACAAGCATAGTCAGAGAATTGAGAAAGAAGTCTTGAAATAACTTCTAATTTTCAAAACTTCCAGCAAAAGATCAATTAGAAGATGACAACTAAGCAGATACAATATATACTCACAGCTTATCTAGTCTGCCCAGTGGATTCTGGGCTGCAAGGTGCAATTTCTAAAAATTATTTTTCCCCTGTCAAATATTCCAATCATGTCTAATGTGAAAGTAGTCTACATTTAAACTGATACATCAAAAGGAGAGTTTTGTGTTTAGTTTTTTTTTTTAAGTGCAAGAAGTTTGCATAATGATCCAATCTTATCACTGGCACCAAATGCATCCTACTCAGACACCTGAAAAGAAATACATGAAACTCACTGCAATTGTGATGGTTACTAGATCCCCGAGTGTGAACAGCTACTGCAGACTTCAGGAAGTGTCTGTCACAACTCATCTACTTTGATGTCCATTATGAAACCCTCCTGGGGTTAAATAATACACAGATACAAGACAGTTTCACCTCCACTGGAAGGGTTTTAAAAATGAAATTAGACATGTTTTTGAGGCAAAATCTTTCGCAGTTAACTCCCCAGTTCTGCACATATTCCTATAGAATCTGTGGCCAAAGGAACCTCCTCTAAACCATTTCCCATCACCTCCTCTGATCTGTCAACATCAATTGGGCTTTTCTTGTAGCACTACTTGTCCTATACTGAGAGGATAACAAACAAACAACTCAACCTTCTACATTTGTAACTACAATCTAAAAATCTGTATTTATTCTACTTGCTTAGAACTCTGAACTGTTTCAAAATACAGTATTCACTACTGCACATTCTAGAGTACTGTACTTTACCTATTTTCATCATTTGTCTCTTTTCTCCTAGTATCTGTGGTACATAAAGATTGGAGAGTCACTTTTTCCACTCTGAGGCTACCCCTCTAATAAAATACTAGAGAGAGGCAGAAAAATTCCAAATGCAGAAACATCTATTAGCATACTTACTGATCAATCAGACAAAAGTGGTAAGTTTTAATACACAGAATCATTGGGGCTATCATTTATTTGTAACTGTTTATTTTTAAATTACCTTGCAGTTGGAATTAGTTAAATAAACTGAATTCTTCTGAATGGAACTGTCCAACAATCTTCTTTCCTCTGGGGGCATTTTTAGGAAGAAAAACGTATTCCAAATCAGATTAACTGAAAAGCATAAAAAGCATCTTGCTAATTTGACATATAAAGCAGTCAGAAAAAAAAAAGTCCATGAGACCATACAAACACTATGCAAAGGCCTTGCTAGAGAGCTAAATGCAAATACAGTAGATCAAATAGAGAAATACTCAAAAGGCAACTCAAACTCTCAGAGCTAACTGTCCTTATTTGTCTGCAGTTTATGAGGACTTGCCAGCAACCTGGAGCAAATGGCATATTAAGCCTCATCTAGGACAAAGGGCCAAAATGTACCAATTACAGATTTCCTGTCAGATGCTTTCATTTCCTAGTTTAGATAACATGATTTCCTCCACCCTCACTGTTTATCTGCCATTCCCCAAAGAGAAATGACTCTTGACTAGGAGGGACAGCACCTATACAGACTATCAAATTTGTGCCAGATGCTTTAACTGAGGAAATATTCTCAGGTTTTCATTTGATTTATAATGGGAATTGGAAGTCTTAATATTGGATTCTTATTACATCGCTATTTTCTAATTTACTTTTGTGTAACAACTATGGCAAAAATCATTCTGTCCCTCTGGAAGTGGGAAGAAAAATCAAAACCTTGTTTTCTCAAAGGCAATCCACTGTTGCTCTTATCCAGGTTGTTATGAATTCTAGCTTAGGCTTTGTGCTGGTTGTGGCTGGGATAAAGTTAATTTTCTTCATAATACCCAGTATGGGGCTATGTTTTGGGTTTGTGCTGAAAACAAGTGTTGATAATAGAGAGAGATGTTTTCCTGCAGTGCTGACACAGAGCCAAGGCCTTTTCTGCTTCTCACCCCACCCCGTCAGCGAGGAGGCTGGAAGGGCACAAGAAGCTGGGAGGGGACACAGCCGGGACAGCTGACCCCAGCTGACCTAAGGGATATCCCAGACCATATGACATCATGCTTAGCATATAAAGGTGGGAGAAGAAGGAGGAAGGGGGGTGAGGGGAACATTCAGAGTTATGGTGTTTCGTCTTCCCAAGTCACCGTTACGCAGTACTCCTGCTTTCCTCGAGATGCCTGAACACCTGCCTGCCGATGGGAAGTGGTGAATGAATTCCTTGTTTTGCTTTGCTTGTGTACACGTATGGCTTTTGCTTTACCTATTAAACTGTCTTTATCTCAGCCCACGAGTTTTCTCACTTTTACCCTTCTGATTCTCTCCCCCATCCCACTGTGAGGGAGGTGAGCAAGAGGCTGTGCTGTGCTTGGTTGCTGGCTGGGGTTAAACCACAACAGTCCTGCATCACTCACTCTGCCCTTTTTCTCCATGCCACTTCCCCCACCATCCCCCCTTCTTTTTTTCCTTTTTCCTTTTTTGTTTGAAAAGAGAAAGGGGCTTCATACTCAGAGCAACTTGTTCACAACCCGCTGTGGCTTCTATGAAGTTCCCGGATGAGCTCTATGGTAAATGCTCTGATTTGACAAGTTCTAAAGACTCTGTGTTACTACAGGTTGTTTGCTGTACATTCTAGGCAATGCCTCACAGGGGGAAGTACTCTAGATTTTGCATCTCTCTGTAATCCATCCACTCAAGAGTAGCTGCTGACAAATATACTACAAATAAGGTCTGAGAGTAGAAGATGACTAATTTTCTGTTAAATGCACCTTCTTACACACCAAACCCATATAAATGAGCAACAAAGCATTACAACGACGGTACAAAGGAATAGGCAATTGCCGTCAGATCGTATTTACATTTAGCACTCAGTAGCCAAGTATAGTAACTTTTCAATTCTTTGTTATTTTGTCTAGCAAATACTGGTGCAGGCAATGGGAGAAACAATGAGGATTTCCTTCATAATGGTCACTATTATGGCTACCTCTTTCAGATAATTTCTTATGCATGGAATGCTAGTAAGTGAGTAGACAGAAAATGATACATGCATAAGATAAACAGCCAGTGTTTGAACATAACAACTACAGAGAAATAAGCTTCCTATGCATTTCCCCCCCTATTACCTCCTGTAGTACTACAAATCTGTTCAGTCATTTCTAACTCTTAACCAAAATATTTCCAAAGTACTCATGCACCACAAGACAAGAACAGATGCTGGGAAAACGGTACCACAAATACTCAGTAGAATTAAGAAAAGCAATCTTGTTTGAGCTGTGTTCTACTCTTCATCGTACTTCTGTTCCACTAGTGTATTAGCAAGTAAGTTGTGATTAACAATTAGACAAACATTTGAATTTATATAAGCAGGTGAATACCAATAAAATTAGAAGTCTGCATTCCTAAACAGGGAGCAAACAACTCCAAACGACCCCTTTCTTATCATAGTTAATTAACATAAACCAAGTTTAAAATCAGGAAATTATCTAAATAGACAAACCTAAGAAAAATGCTGTCTGCTTATGGATGTTAAATACATTCCATGCAACTGTCTATTTAGAATGTTTCAGTAGCTGTTTATGCAGTGACAGTACAATTAGTGTCTGCGTAACTATTACAAGATCAAACCAGCAATGAATTGCTTAGAAGAAATCCATCCCTTACACACTCACTACATTCCAAAGCGAGTCTTTCTGTAATGTATTGTCTGCTGTAAAAATAAACCCATGAAACATAGTCAGGAGTTTAAGAGGTTAAAAGCTGGAACAACAACAGAAGACTTAAATAGACACGGAAGAGCAAGAGCATGGGAACATACAGACTCACCACAGACCAGATTCAATAGGTATGAGCCACTCTACTCTTGACGTTTCCACTGTTACACTTCCCATAAGCTTTCCTTCCGATTGTATCTTCCAAGATCTCCTTTTACACTACCCGCCCTCCTTGGGGCAAAGGAACCAAAGGGAACAGAGTGTGCCAAGTTCTGAGGATTTTCATATTCCAACCCCCTTTGCAAAAAGTGGAACCTGCGGACAGTCCCTTTCATAAGAAATATCAAATCAAAACCTGATGAAACACAAACGTCTTCACGTAGTGTTAACAATCCACAGCAACCCACATAACAATGAAAAAGCAACAAATCAATACACGCACACTTTTATGACTTTGCCTCTCTTTCATTGTACAGATAGTTCAGCCTGTGGTATGACAGATACACCTTCTATGCTTTTATACATCTTGGGCACACATTAATAAGAGACTTCCTTTTCAGCAGTATTTCTGAAGTAAGAAAAAGATTTTTCTGTTCACAGAAAATAAAAAACTTCACTCTGCAATTATCTGGTTTGATGAATGTTTCAAATACTAACAGCAAGGATTAAGAAAAAGGAAACAATGGTATTTCAAAACTTCAGCAGCTTGGCAAATGAAAGCATCAGAAGCCAGAAAACAGATGCTGAGTTTATAAGGAACATGTCTCCGTGAGCCATATGATGGCTCTGCTATGGCACTGGTCAACAGATTTCTGTTACTGCTTATCCCAGTATCACCATTTATGGTTCAGCAACAAGAACAGAACTTTAAGTGGGTAGATTCAAATATTGATTGCAGCCAAATGTCAATACAGAAGAAATGGACCTTCAAAATTACATTGATGAAATGACTTGTACTGAAGAACCAATACTAAATTGAATGCTGTGTACTAGAAAACTGCATTAAATCAGTAAATAAGGATTTTTTTAGCCTCGCGAAGAAGAGCAAAGCTCTCTTAGGGAATGTCTATGTTTAGATTAACTAGCAGGATTTGGGTTTGCTTATGGCCATTGACTGTCGGGACATTTAAAGTATCTTGATGGATCAGATGTGTGTTATACACAGAGATTAAATTCCTTCTGCTTTAAAAAAAGGGGGACCAACATATTCAGGACCAAGTCACATCCTATTCACTTAATATATGCTGGACTTGGACTGGAATAAGTAACACACATGGAGCAGTGGCAAATACTAAAATTAGTGAAGCAGAGGAAAAAGCATTAGCAGCAGTACAGAAAACAAGGGAAGCAAAGGTGACTAACACTGAAGGAAAATGGGTTTGTATGTTGGATGCAGTCATTACAACAGGGACGTAAGTGACATAAATGATAAAGGGACACATGCAAAGGGAGAGGTACAACAGGAAATCATGAGATAGTAGGTCATGCTGAACAAATCTGATTAATTTCTGTGAAAAAGTCACAATAAGAACTGATGGGACAGACTAACAGACATAATATATTTGGACTTCAAGATGGCTTATAATACTTCACAGCAGAAAAAGCTAGGGTAAAAGGTCAGCAAATACAGTGCAGATAAACATGGAAATTCTAAACTGAATTCAAAACAAGGTCAGTAAGAAGCAGCAGATAAGTAAAAAACAGACAGAACACTGACAGCTGTGCAAATGGCTGTTTGACACCTTCGTACTTAGACAAGGTACCAAAGGTAAACAAAGGGACATCTGAAGAAATTAAAGCTGTGGCCATAAAATATCAAATTGGAAGGAAGATTTGGTAATGCAGGTGATTATGGTCAGAGTCCCAGCAACCCTGCTTAAAACTCAAAACTAGATTATTTGCTTGCTGTAAAATATATTCTTCCTTTATTGAACTTCTGGGCTAAAAATAGACAACACAATAAGTTGACTTGCAAGAGACTCACTACACTGAAAGAAGAGACAACTGGAAAATTTTGCTGTAACTTGAGAGAAAATGGTGATTTTCTATCTCTAGGCAAGTCCTGTCAACATGTGTTTCTGATTTTCTAACTTTCTAATTTCAAGCTTCACCAACTGGAATTTTCTCTTTAAATCATTTTAGAAGCAATTTAATCAGGATGTTTGCAGGGGAAGCCAGTCTTTGATCACAAGGAGGGCTGCATTTACCTGAAAATGCTATTGCATGAAGAGAAATTCAGTAAGTATTCTTATGTTTACAGTTACAATGAACTGCTTTTCATTCTAAGAAGCATAGTGGCTTTCATTCCCTCTACTTCCCTAGGAGTTTGCTTTACTAAACTGCTATCTATTGTCTTCCTTTTAGATTGTAAGCTCTCTGACAGGAACTGCCTCTTTAAACAAAACAAAAAAAACAAACAACAAAAAACTTACTTTATGCAGCATTCAGCATAGTGGGATCCTGATCATAGACTTCAAATTGAAGATGTAAATGAACAAACTTTAGTAAGGTCTGTAGATTTAATAATATATTTCATACACCATTGGATATGATGACTCTTCCACACAGTCAAAAACAAACACAAGGTAAATTTTTAAGGGTGAGATTAGGCAGGCATTTAAGCATGTGTACACCATGAAACAATGGATTTTGAATATGACAGAGGATAGTGGAGTTGGTAGAAGACAGTCAAGTAACCACTCTACTAGCTTGCAGTTGGTAAAAGAATGTTTCCGTTATTAGAACACAAAAGGATTTTTCTTCATGATGCTTTAAATGTAGACCTTAACATTTGATTCATATATTCCATTGAAACCTTCAACAGATTGCATTGAAATGACAAACAGTGGCATAATTGTAGGCAAACCTTCAAATGCTTAATTAGTTTGCTCAGTTATTCTTTCATAATGTTGAGACATTAACACAGCCCCTTCCTTGCATTTTTCAGCATCTGACATTCTTCAAAGTGCTCTTGTGAACCGCAAAAGTGCCAGACATTTGCTCCAAGCTTAATTCAAACTGTATTGTGCGTTATTCTACTTGGGGTTATGGACCTTTCTAAAATTAAAAAAGCCACCTTCTTTCCAACAGAGGTGTTCAATACTATTTATTTACAGAGTCTGCCTATCTTCTAAACCTATTTCTCAGCATTGTCCTGTTAACAGTATTATATTGTGCAATGTACTCTACAGTCGAGAACTGCTAAAGGCAGAAAACAAAACAAAAAGGAAGTTCCTCGTTTTACCTCAAAATTCTTCCCCTGATCTATCACTCTTCTCCCTTCATCTTGGTTACAATCTTTTACAAATAATTTTATCTACCCAAAATTATCAATAGCACAACAATTTCTACTACTGTATTTTCCTCAACCTCATCCACAGAAATAAGAAAAGGTTTTTGTGTCTAAAGCTACTTCTTCTTCCAATGTCTCATACTCAGTAGTACATAATTACATTTTAGTCACAAACACTGTGAAGATCAGCGTGCCTACTAAAGACGAAACAGAAAGAAAAATCAAACCCAGCAACAACCATTGCCTTGGGCCTCATCACTCCTAAATATTGTGGAGAGTTTGAAGGTCCTTGAGACAGTTGTTTTGATAAGCTAAACTGAAGGCTTAGCCATCATGAATCCTTCTCCCTAAACACAATCTGCTTCAAAATTGGTATTTTAAAGCTCGTGGTCCTGATTCCCAGATCTGATTGGCTGTCTAACATTCCTATCCTAACCACCTATCATATGTACATCAGCAAATAACCATATTCCTTGCATGAAATCTTATGTTACCTTTCTCTGAAAAATGATTGGCATCACTGGTGTTCACTGCTGCTAACTCACAATTAGCAATCAAGAGGGACTGTTCTCTGCCTCTTCAACTACAAGAAATGGGGGTCATCAAGTGAAACTAACAGGTTAAAAGTTCAAAGTGGAGGGAAAAAAAGGGGCATAAGTCTTCAGACAGCACTTCCTTAAGCTCTGGAATTTGCCAGAGAATGCCATGGATGCTTAAAGATGTTATCAGCTCAAGCTGTAAGGGGACAAGTTATCAGAAGAGAAACCCATCAAGAACTACTCGGTAGAACAATTGCAGGAAGTCCCATAATTAAAAAGTGTTGAAGACTCAAACAGAATACAGGGGGAGTACTGCTATATGCTTACTGTACATTATGGGGGCAATACACTTGCTATACTCTTACATTCTTTCCTCAGACAGCTGCTTTTGGCCTGTGCCAGACATGGCAACAGGCCAACTGGACTTTTAGCCAAATGCCGTACAAGTCTGAATGTTGCAGTTCTCAGCTGCAAAACCTGAAGCCACTGCAAATACATGAAGTGATGGATGGATTCCCTTGGGTAACTCTTGGTAGAAAGGAAAGAGAAACAGTACACTCCACAGAATGGCCAAACACAGGAAGCTTTTAGCAAAACATGAACTCCAGAGAAGGAGACTTCTAGCAATGCTCACAATCCTGACATGAGATGCTTAGGCTTAATGGAATGTGCAGTGATGCCCTGACAGCATTTATCAGCACACCAGTTCCAGAGACAGTCCAGCTTCTGTGCTGCACACTGTGCAGTGCCCAAAAACTATTGCAAAGATCCTAACTGGACTAGTGTGGAGTCTCTGGTCCCAAACTGCTGCCTCTCTGCTCCCTCCTCAGTACAATTACCTCCATAGTGATCATAAAAAGCTCTTTATGAGGTTTCATAAAGACATTACACGTACTTCTGAGAAAAATGTTTTTAATTTCTACAGATTAAAAGAAACTTGGACATGCAAAAATTACATAGTTTGTTGAAAGTGACAGCATAATTTACTACCCAAGTTAGGATTAGAATTTAGCTCCCAAACACCTTTATCAGGCTTCTTTGCAGAAACAAAGATACAGAAAAAAATTGAGGAATACTCACAGATTAAATTGTTTGCAAGTTAATTGTGGCATAACCAACTACAACATATTGATGTTTAAATAGCCATTTCTTTTGGATGATCCCTTTTTCCCTTCTCCAAAGTCTGTTTTTCATCAGAACAGGAATAAGATGCATCTTTTCCAGCAGAAGGCAGTCAAACATTTCCACCTCCTTGTCTCTATTTGAAAGACTTTAGACACTAAACTGCAACCATGTCTGAAATCCACAATTGTATTGAAAAGGTGCAAAAAGTTTCGTTCTAATTAGGTGTCTAATACAGAATGAGTAAAAATGCACTGGTATACCAGTATTCCTTCACCATTTACATATGTTTTACTCCTGAATCAGAACACGAATCTGAATTTTTGTTTTGAAAATATTTTCAAGCCAAAGTAAGAAGGAAACAATATAAAATTTAAAACATATTTCAAACTTAGCCTTTACTCCAGAGAGTCAGCCAATAGCTTGATGGTCTGCATGTGGACAGCTTTCAATGCCCAGATTACCAACCACTTGACTGTTACAGATTACGTGTAAGCGGATAGTTATAACAGAGTTACAAAGAGCCTGCACAAATCTAGTCCTAGAACTAATTCTTTATAACAAGATGGTAAGCTCATTCATTCATAATCTAATGCAATTTCTAAAGATCAGGGAAAATGAAGGCTAAGAAAACACCATACAACATTATAAAGAAGTTACTGTGAACTGGGAGCTGATCTGAGCAGTTGCCACTAGCATCATCTTCTGAAAGTATAGTAGGGCTGGGGAGCAGGCAACAAAGGAAGCTGAAAGTAGGAGACTGGCTCTCACATTCTGCCAGCCATGGTACAAAGGTGACAACTGACAACTAATCTTTCTTTAGAGGCTGAAATAAGCCAACAAGTGATAACTTAACACTGGTGACCATCCAAGTCAAACAAAACATATGAACAGTCCCCAGTGAGAAAAAGGGCAAAAAGAGAAATAAGAAACCACTTACCATAACCAATCAAATCCCTTTCATGTTAAGACTCAGGGGAAGAAAATTCCCTACATTTGAACTCAAGCACTAATACAGGGACACAGACCTCTTGGACAGAATGCTTGGGACATTGTTGTCCTTGTACACATAAGCTACAGGATTTACTTATGCTGTTTCCATCACCTAAGAACATTCAAGCATGTCAAGCCTGTTGCTTCCAGAGTTATAGGTACTAGGCAACATCCTCAGATGATCACTGTGTTTCATGACCCCTTGTCAGACTAAATCAAAAAGCAGCTTTAAACCAGATGGTCACGTAGAAATTGCCCAGCCTGTCATCATGTGTGCACTCTGAATATCTCCACTGTTGATAGTGCAAAACTAGCTAAGTAACAGAAAGAATCATACACAGCACAGTTACATATAAATAAAACAAGTCTTATCAAGCCCTCCTTCTATAACCCTAAGCCCTGCTGTCTCTGCAAATTTTTAGTTCTAGCCTCAGCCTCTCTGGACTGTCAAACACGTACTGTTCAGTCGAACCCACCCCCCAAATATGTCCAATGGCTGCAAGAAACAATATCTACATTTTTGCAGTTAGATTACAGCAATTTCAGTCATTCTAAGACTCAGCACTCAACGTCTTAGCGTCTGATGCCCAGAGCTGCTGTGACTTAGTAGTACCCATTAACTCCTCAACAGCTTGCCCTCCATTGCATTTAGTTGAAGGCAGGGGCCCACAGAAAAGATACTGCAGCCGTACCACATTCCTTGACTTACAGTCTTCTAAAAGTACGATCACATATCATTTATTTATGTAAGGCCAAAATTACTTACTGCCAAGATCTTCCAGAGAGCAGAAACAAATTGATACATAGGCTCACCTGCAGGCTAGCCTGATTAGCAAAACCGAAACTTTTACATTAGATCAGTCTCTTGTCTAGGTGTAAGTGATCTGTAAACTTTCCAGACCTTTCCACAGCCAGACAACATTTTTTTGGCTTTCAATAGCAAAGACCTACAGAAACTTTCAAATATCTTTAAGTCCACAGAAAAGAATAAAAGACTTTAAAGAATTCAGCCATCTGACCTGGAGAATAGAAAGGTCACCGCAGGTAGGAATGAGAAGAGAGGTACAAGTAGCATAATAAATTCAGCTATCCTTGTAGGCAATATTAGATCTGACAGAGCCCACATAGAAACTTGCACTATAGCTAAAAGGCAAAGTCAGAGCAACATGCCAGCATAGCAACTACAAGCACATGTACACAGTGACCCATATTACCACTATTAACTCTCCCTTTTTGCTTTAGAATGTAACCAATGAGCTAACTGGCAGCTTCTCATCAAAATGAAGGATGTTTAATATTTTTAGCCAAGCAAAAAGGACATGCGCTACAGCTGTACATTCAACCATACTCCCAGGAATGGAAAAAAGGGAAGCGCTGTTTGTTCCTGCAGAAAAGAGTTCCATCTCATTGTAGTACATCCAATGAGATGTACAGAGCACGTTCAGTTTGAGGCTCCCTGTTATATTATCATAGCTGGCAAGTACAAGTACATACACTATCATGGCACATTATAAGGCTATATGCTTGCCTTTATGTGACATTAACTAAAAATTGAATGATATTTAGATTAATATGGGCCTCCACAAGGATGACACGTCAATTTGTAAAGCCTTGAATATTTTCTACATTAAGGCCTTAGCTGGTATACCAAAAATTAAGCTTTGAGCACCATATTTAACAAACACATGTATAAACCGAATACAGACAACAGGAAAGGAACAAGAACAAGCAGTTATGTAGAACACAAGATCTGCAAGGAAAAATTGAAATCTACAGAAGATAGAGGGGAGAAAAACATGACAGCAAGTATTCAAATATGTAAAAGGCTAGTAAATAAAGAGGAAATAAGCTCCTTCCCCATGAGCATAGGGGGAATATGAACAAGGCAAAAGGTAAATGGCTCAAATCATAGCAAGGGAAATGAGGTTCAATACTATGGAAAACTTTCTAAGGCTATTCATAGAGAAACATGGGATCAGACTGTCTGTGGAAGTTGTGAAACCTTTGTCTTTTTCTTAATGCTTCGAGCACCCAGAATTACAGGTAGCCAGAACTGGTAAGAATTCCAGTCCATTACAGGTAAATAAAAATTTGTATCATTCACTAGAAAAAACACTGAGGGACATTTGTAACTCAAGTTAAATGCTCTTCATACATAATTTCAAGGAAAATTCAGTATTGTATTAATTTATTTAGTTGTTTTTATTTTTAATTTTTTTTTAATTGCAAATTACCAAGCTAAGACAATGGGAACTAAGGTTTTATGGAGAAGACACTAAAAGGGCTCTCTACTGCTGTCATACTAAAAAGAGGGACGCAAAGTCTGCCTGACCATATTAGTCTAGGGCCAGCTTCAACAGGACCTTAAAGTAAACAGCTTCGCATTTGCAAAATGGAGATATAGTGAGAGCTGCTGTTAAAAAATTCTATCTAAATGTTAGGGAAGATGATTAGACAGATAAAAACGTGATCATTGTTTGAATCTACACTGCTATTTGTAACACTGAATTGTTCCCTAGGTCTGATCGGTGAGAAAGTCGTTCTCATTTACAAAGAAAAAAGCCCATAATTGTCAGCAACATATTGTCAGCTTTACATATTTGCCCCTCCAAAACCACATCCTTCTGAAGTGGTTAAAAAATGAAAGGGAGTTAAAACAAATGGCTGTGCTGGGAGTAAGCATGGCCTTCACTTAAACAGGCCTATAAATCACGAGCCTGACACTGGATACGAATGATTGCTAGCAGGGCTAGCACTGCTCCAGGCAAACTCCACAAGGACACACAGTGTTATCTATAAGGAAACAGCACCCAACTGACTGTTAACCCTGTGTTCTCTTCCCGAGAAAGCTTCCAGTTGCAAGGGAGAGCAGAAGCCTCCTGAATAGTTGTCCCATTCTACACCAAGTTCAACCAAAACTTACGGCAGCACCACTGTAAACTTAAGAGGCCACCAAGCCACCAGGACCTTCATTTTAATTATGGCACAAAGTTTCACTACATTTAGAAAACATTCTTTTCTTCATTTAAATTTGCTTGCAGATTTTTTTTTTTTTAATTCAGAAGGCATGACAGGATTTTCCTTTTCCCTCTTCTGTTTCCCTTGAAAAGGGCAAAAAGGCAAGACAGAAAGATAAATGAAAAGAAAGGAGATGAACTTTTTGCCTTTCATTGAAAAACAGAGCACTTTGATGCATATCATTGTTTTCCTTGAAAATTTTCACTTCTAACAACACTATTTTAACAAAAGTAGTATTCTTGGACATTTGAAGTGCTCAAACATAACTTTTTAAGCCATCACCAGTGTGTAAACTGTGAGTTTATTACTTTTCCACTTTCCCATTAATATTCTTGCTAACATCCTTGTTCTAATACCAGGTACTGCCTCATGGAAAATACATAAATAGTCCAGGGACCAAAGATCAGAAACCAGGTCTCTTCTATTTTGGGCCAGTTCCTCAGACACTTCTATAACCCATGATTTCGGCATTCTCTACTGCTTCAACAGGAGTCAGAATATGCCTTAACTCTGAATTGCTTATAGCCTCCAGGCACTTCAGGGAACGGATCAGGAGTCTGAACCCTCTCAGACTAACCTTAAACTCAATTCTGTCCATTTTGGAGTATGTGTTCCAAACGCTAGGACACCAGACAAAAGATTTATTAGCATACTACATCTTGCACCCAGAGAATTCTACCACACAACCCAATACCTGATATCCAGAGACAAGCAGGGTTCCAGATTGTTTCGGGTTCGCGTGGCTGAGTTTTGGTAGCGGCAGCTGCTCTGCACCAGCGGCTCCTGTGAGAAGCTGCTAGAAGCTTCCCCGGCTCCGCGTCGGACCCACCTCTGGCCCAGGCCGAGCCCATCAGCGACGGCGGTCACGGCTCTGGGGAGCGCAGATTTAAGAGGGGGAACCTGCTGTGGGGGGGAGATTGG
This sequence comes from Buteo buteo, assembly GCF_964188355.1. Lineage (NCBI taxonomy): Eukaryota > Metazoa > Chordata > Aves > Accipitriformes > Accipitridae > Buteo > Buteo buteo. The sequence goes on along the minus strand of NC_134186.1, from coordinate 188,555 downwards.
AATGTGAGAGAAACCTCTCTGCGGATACAGAGGTCTGTGAAGAAGGAGGGGGCGGAGGGGCGCCGGGAGGAGGTTGATGCCCCTGCAGGCCGGGGTGAGACGGCAGGCTGTCGCCCTGCAGCCCATGGAGGGGAGCGGGGAAGCAGATGCCCACCTGCAGCCCGGGGAGGAGCCCACGCCGGAGCAGGGGGATGGCCGCGACTCCAGGGGAAAGCCCGCGCTGGGGCAGTCTGTGACTGAAGATCGGCCCGGGGGAAGGACCCACGCCAGGGAAGTTTGTGAGGAACTGCGGCCCGTGGAAAGGACTGACGTTGGAGAAGTTCGTGCAGGACTGTCTCCCGTGGGAGGGACCCCACGGTGGAGCAGGGGAAGAGTGAGAAGTCCTTCCCCTCAGGAGGAAGGAGCGGCAGAGACAAGGTGGGATGAGCGGACCCCAACCCCCGTTCCCCTGCGCTGGGGGGAGAGGGGGAGGGGAAGGCGGGGAAGGAGAGAAAACCGGGAGTGGAGTTGAGGCGGGAAGGCGGGAGGAGTGGGGGGAAGGTGTTCTAAGGTTTGGGTTTACTTCTCAGTATCCTTGTTTTGATTTGAATGGTAGTAAATTGAATTGATTTTGTTTCTTCCCCAAGTTGAGCTTGTCTTTTGCCCGTGACCATAAGTGGTGAGTGATCTTTCCCTGTCCTTGTCTCGACCCACGAGCTTTTCTTAATATTTTTTCCTCATTCCACCGGGGTCAGAGGGGAGGAGTGAGCGAGCGGCTTTGTGGTGCTTTGTTACCGGCTGGGCTTAAACCACGACACATATATATAGCAAACTAAGTATCTACGCTAAGTATCTACTGGCATGAAGGTGCTCCCTGCTCAGCATCTGAATGGTCCATTGAAGTGCCTGACTCATTGAGCACAAAGAATTAACTGGTTAACCTAGCTGAGCTGGAGCATCTTCCAGCACGCCAGTGCCTACTTTTTAGGAAGTGTAATGCCTATATTAGACAAGCCCAAGTAACTTTTTTTTGTCTAGTCCTCTCTTTCTTCTGAATGGCATTCTTATTCATTTCTGTAAACTAAAATTTTATTGTGAGTGTTCCTGCTGCGTAATTCTTAAGAAAATCAACACAAGAAGCTCATACCAGAACAGTCTCTTCCCTAAAATAGAGATGAATGTTGGAAAGGACCAATACATATAACCAAAATAAGTAATTTCAATATGAAAAAAAAAAAAGAGGTTTGAGATGCCCCTCAACATAATCAAGGGAGTCCTTCCTATTAGTGTTATGGAAGCACTCATTCTTACCAGTGGTGTGAATCAAAAAATGGCTGGTTGCCTCTCTGCTGCAGTTGTCGATTTCAGGCAGTGCATTAGTATGTACCTTCACACCTGATCCAAGCTACTCTCTACTGACCTTTCTTCATCCTGTCACTTCTCCCCCTCTTCCCACTTCTTTCCTAGGACACTCATGACAGTATTTCCCTACTGTCATAAACTCTGTCTCTTAGTAAGCCCATTAATCTTATCGTCACTTTTCTTTGGAGGGTTTTCCCACTGTAACCCCAATTTGAGCCTTGCTTCTGAAACCCAGGTGACTGTTAGATCCCAGGCTTCACAGGTACAAGGGCTTAGAAGTGAAACCCTGCATGTTAATTTGATACACTCTGCTGTTCAATCACATACAGGCTGTGTGTGACAATGCGGGGTACAGAATCAACCTTAATTTTCTACATAATTAATTCAGTCTGCAAATAAAATAAAAAATTCCTCATATCTGTGTGCAAAAAAAAAGTTACTTCATTTCACTAACATCTTTCAATCTTATCTTCTCCTTTAATGATTCTGCATCACTAAAAGGCCTGAATTTGTCATACTATACTCTTTCATTGGCAAAGTCTTAGTCTTGCCTGTGGTTACTTCCCTGTTGGCTGCAAAGATGGCCAAGTAATGCCTCCAGAGTGAAAGCAGCTTCTACTCTAGCAGGCTCTGACAGCTGTGTACATCGTCTGGCTCCATTCTCCCTGAAAGCTGTTACTGTCACTTCTGCAATAAGTCTCCACCAGCCAAAGGACCAAATATGCCAATTACAATCCTGAGCTGTGGTGAACTAGCTTGCAGCAATGCAAGAAAAAGAATGGACATGTTTTAGAAAAGCAAACACATTAGCCTTTCCCCCTAGAACTCACAAATAACTTAAATATGAAGTGGACTTTTGAGTGGCTTCAGTTGCTTAAGTCATAATTGGAAAATTCTTTGGTAGTGCCTTTTCTTCTTCTGTTTTTGGTAGAAAACAGAAGTATATGATTTCAAAGTTTTCCTTTCTATCCTGCCTCATGTTTCTCCTTGACTGTAAATTCTTGGACACTTAGCCAGGGTTTACCAGAGATCAGCACTGCTAACATACTGCCAACACTAGCTCAGCAATACAAATTCCCGCAACACTAAAAGATGGTTTTAAACTGATGACATAGTAACTTTTAAAAATAATAAGCAGCAGTGCAAAGGATCTTTATAGTTATTTTGACAGTTGTTACTGTTCCTAAAACTTTTCTAGCTCAACATGTTTCAATCAGACCTGTTATCACTTTCAAGGGTAACATGGCACTGTTTATGCTGTACCCCAACCATACAGGATGAATGACTGAAAAGTATCTGATGTCTCACAGCAGTAAGGGACAATCTGATTTAAAAACTCAGCACTGACAGTATAAAAGGGTAACAGTTAAAACTACTACAGTTGTGCTTGAGTGCAATATTATGCTATACCATCTCCAGTGCCTATGCTAATGTATTTTGGAAGCATCCTGGATAATGCCAAGCTTTACCTACAAAGATGGGCAACAGTCCAACTTTACAGCTCTGGGGACCAGATCACAGTTCTGGGACCACCCCTTGCATGACATTAACAGCTCCTTGCCATCCACACAAACAGGAAGAGCAGCACTTTCAGGTGGATGTAATAACAGCTGGTTCTCTAAGCTGATGGATGCTTACAGTCACAGTGGGAGTCATTCTGCTGTTAGGGCATCATGCACTGCTTGAACAACTGTTTGCCTGCCTCTTCTAACAGAAAAGCAGTGAACCAGAAAGAAACATGCACTTAAATGTTTCAGTTTCTGCACTTATGCACCTACATGTTTCAGTTTCTACTCCAATGTACCTTCCTGGGAACTGTATTTCATTAAAGCACCGTGTCCTAAAGACTGGCTCCCTCTAGTGCAAATTGCCAATAATCTAATACTGTAATTTGAAACACCATGCTTCAATTGGTTTTCTTAAATTAGGCATTCCCCGATACCAGACCTCTTGTCTGATATTTCAGTAGTTAATAATCTTGCACTGAATAAAACATCTGTGATCTGCTTTAGTGGTGAATGTAATAAATACATATTATGTTCAATTAAATAATTTCTACTTCTCAGTAGGGATTTGATTTCTAGAGTTCACTTCCAACTAGAAAGTGCGTGTTATTTTAATAGGAATACACCTACATGTAACCGCAACAGCTGCCTACGGTTAACAGGCCGCAAATACAATGCTCTTAAATGATTGAATTTCTATTCTCAGTATTTTTTTGATCCTGTTCCAGCACTGGTAGCTCTGCATACTGGAGAACGCATATAGAAAATGGCAATTACTGATAAGCACCTATGTCAGTACAGTAGTCAACAACTAAAGATTGAGTGGTCTGCTAGAGATTTGAGCATAGCTACTGGATTCTACATGCAACAAATTTCAACAGACTTCAACAAGAACCATTTCTGTCCTTGAAGAGACATAGACAGGCTTCATCCAGATAGCTCCTCTAGGACACTCAAGCGGAGTTCAAAACAGGAAACTGATTTTCTCAAGGTATTGACAAGGCCAAATATCCATCTATTTCTCTCCCCAAAGGCCCGACTCTCTATTCCCTTCCCCTGCTTACATTAGCTCCTACTTTTATTAGGGTTTGGTTTTGTTTTACACTCCTACCCTCCACATTAACTAGGTCTCCCAGGACAAAAAGCCTCAAGAATGAGAGTTTCTAGGCAGTCTATGCCTTTGTGGTCTCTCTCTCTCTAGGGAGCTTACCCTCTAGGACATAATAAAGTGAATATTGCTTCGATCAGAATAACTTTAATGCCATTAACACCAATTCTTAGACATCTCTGTCTATTCATGCTTCATACAACAGTTTACAAATACCAAAGATAAAGAGTGAAAATAAAAAGGAAGGCCTGGTGCTTGTAACCCAAAGTCATATGGAAACGCACTTTATTTTAAAATAAATAAATAAATAAAGCTCACAACATACCAGATAGGCAGCAGTCAGTGAACATAATTTGAGATTTACAGGACAGTCTGAAGTGTATTTCCTAGTTTCTATGATGCAGAAAGAGTTTCTCCTCCATGCCTTGGAATGCTATATATGAAAGTTTGCTTTAGGTATTCATACTGATGACTTTTTTTTTTTTTTAACTTATTTCCTTTCTTCTAACTACTGAGATGCCACAACATGGGAAAGCTGCGTAAAGCCAGGACTGTGCCAATTATGGTATGCCTTAAGGAGATAAGGAGAATCAATCAGGAGACCTTAAGAAGGAGGGAAGGAAATCATCTTGATATGACAGTCTAGTACTCAATCATGGGTCATGAGGACAAGTGCCAGGAAGAGAAGGGAAGGAGATCTTTCCATTCTGAGTTAGAAATAAAGCAAGCACTTCCACAGGCATGTCATCTTTAAATCCTCTTCAATACTAGAAGCAGGGACAGCCTAACTGCACTGAGACAAAACAAGCCTTAGCATAAGTCAAATAGCCTTGCAAGTTAGACAAGACGTTGGTGCAGCTAAGTAAGATCCTTACTGTTAAGCATAATCTCCAAGATCCATCATATTACTTTATTTTTTGAGGCCTCAGCTTCATTATCCAGATGCTAACTTTTAAGTAGTTTGCACTGCAACAACCCTAAACAGGCTGCTAGGCTGGGTTGGGGGTTTTTTTGTTTGTTTGCTTGTTTTTTTGTTTGGTTTTTTTTTTTTTTTTTAAACTCAAAAAAGTAACCAACTACTTTTCAGTGATGCAGTGGGGGTCATCTTGGTAGTTGTTAAAATAGAACTTTGATGTTTGATGTAGCAAAAGACCCTCTGGCAGTACAGGAGGAAAGCACAGAGAATTCTTAAATTTCATCCACTGAAGTAATTTGGTGAGTTTGTAACAGATAATTCAAACTGCTCTGTCTGTTAGAGAGTCATAGACCTATAGAGTTGCAACCAAAGATTGAATTAGATTGTATGCTGCTGGGGTAGAGACTCTTTCTTTACTGTGCGTATGAGGAACATAGTGAAATGTAGTCACCATATAACTTTACGCACCTAACTTTGGACCCCTGATTCCCTTAAAAGTCAAAAGAACTCCAGAAGACCATGTAGTAATGATCAGTCTGGAGCTTTTCTTTACTAGGCCTCCTAGCACATTTTTGTATGGATCACAAATCTATTCATAACTGATAACTGTCTTGGCCCCCCCATTTGTGGTCAAAATGCCAACTTTGAAAGAGATTGGTACAAAAGTTCTTGCTGCATTCAGCATATGCCAAGAAGCCATGAATAAATCTAGCTATGAGAACAGAAAGGTGGTGACATTAGTGCCAGATAAAGAGAGGACTTGTGTCTAATAACGACAGCAGATGCAGCTTTCCTTCTGACTTTTCAGACTGAAAAATGTTTAATAAAACCAAAGCAGCACCTTAAGAAACAGAATGGAAGCACTTATAGAATACTTGATTCCAGGTTGCCTAGGTCAGAAGTGACTCCATTTTACTATTTGCCTTTAGATGGAGCACACAAAAATGGCAGAATTACTCAAAGTTTAATTTTAAAAAAGATTTCTGAGCTACACAAGGAGTCATATCCTTGACTGGATCTCTGAATATAACACCATGCACACACAATTTTGCCCTTATTCATTTTTCACAAGCAGCAGTTAGGTCCTTCATGCAGCTATAGGATAAGAAATCTTAACATGCTACCCTGAAGGCTGCTGTAAGCTGCTCTCAGTATCAGAGGTTCAAGTTTCTACTTTGTTAGCTAGTTCCAAACGCATTTGAAAGCAAAAAAAAAAAAAAAAACCAACCGAAAAAAAACCCCAAAAACCCCTTCCCCAACATCTGCCAGTACATACTGGGCACTGATATAACTTGCTCTGAATCTCAGCAATGTTGCTAGTGCTTTAGTTCGAGTGAACTGACATATAAGCGTCTTTGAACTATGTGTTTGTTAAATAGCACCACCTCCAGGAGCTTTTTATAACGACAGGGAAGGCAAAATGCTCTGCCAGGTCCTTACTGAAGTAAAGAAACACACGGATAGTGGTAGCACATTTTGTAATGGCTTAAAATCCTCCACTAAACTGTCGTGTTTATATTTGATAATACATGCAGATAGCCTTTCCTTTAGATACTTGTCACACAAATTGCTAACACACAGTAATAAAACAGTCTATGCTTCCTTACAAGATAAAGAATGTTCCAGCTAAGTATCACGGGCACATCTGCAAAACTGTAAACATCCAAGGTCACAGGCAGATAAGTAATCCAGTGGAGACAACATGCAGAGGCAGATGTGTCAAAATGTGTGAACACCGAACATCATATGCATTCCTACTCACAAATACCCAGAACACAGTATTGCACCCTCCTCAGTTATCAGACCCGCTAAAGCACTGAATTCAGTGGTAAACCAGGACCAGTGCCTCCAAGAAGTACTAACACAGAGTATCTTTGCAAAGCTTATAGGTCTGCAAAGGTGTTATTCCAGTTCTGCAGCTGCTAGCAGTGCCTGTCTCTTTCACACCTAAGAAGAAACAGAATCTCAATAAATGGCCACAATGCCTGGAGATACCTTAAGTAAGCTTAACCATCTTCAGTTACAACTGAAGGACTAACATGGTATCTTCTCTGTTTGAGGTGGTATGTAATCATATATTCTAAAAAAACCATGGGGTATAATGAAGTATGATTATTTTGCTATTATCGATAATATAAATATATAGTTAAATATTTTCATTATATCTATTTACTCTAGAAGAAATTATCAGGGACAACACAGGAATCTTAGAGGACTGCAAATGGCAGAGACTATAACCTTACAATACATTCCTCAAGAGGCAGCCACTCTAAAAAAAACCAACAACCCAACAAACCAACCAACAACCCCCCCAAAACACAAAACCTTGAGAATATTTGCAACTGGATACCTGATATTTAGCAAGTTCAATAATGCACATTAATGAAGTATTGTGTCTCTCTGAGAAACAATGAGTTCTCAGCAATGGGAAAAATGCCAAGAAAGTAAGTTGTACAGATTTTCATGGGTATCAGACAATACAGTGATTGAGGTACATTTAAAGACCACTGTGGTGGATATGGCAGTGAGAGTTCTTGCTGAAGAGAAAGGATCTGACTTGATGCTTTGGGGTGGAGCATTTTTTCTGTTTCTCTATTTTTGCTACAGTTTCTTTGCCAGCATCTTCTATTTTCTATTTATTTATAGTTACTATAGTCTAGCAAAACAATTTTCTGTGCTGATTGCCTACAAAGAAAGCTTTTTTTTTTTTTTTTAAGAACTGTATTTTGGGGGTTTTTATTCTTTGTAATTGAGACCTATGTGGTGTTTAGCGCTTTACAGCTTAAAAGAGAGCTTGAGTTTAGTTTATGACTGGAGAAATAGAGATATCATAGGAAACAGAAAAATAGTGAGAGTTGATAGTGTGGCTTTCCAGCAGGTAGTGTTTTCCATAATAGTTGGTCACTAGTGGGAGGCCCTGCAAGATGAGAAAAGGAGGAAACATTAAAAAGAAGGGAAGAAATTCCCAGTGTAGGAATTAGCATGAAGGGAAGGCAGGAAAATCAAAGGGGGGGAAGGAATCCTTCCAAAATGTTAAATAATAAAATTAAGCTGTAACAACAGCATCAAAATACAGTTAAAGGTAGATTTATAGTCCCATATTTTACCTTGCAGTACGAAATGTGCATTCATTGAGAGTCTGCTCAACTAAATGGTTGCACAGGCAGAAAGGAGTTAGATGTTGGAGAAGACAGTGCAGTCTTCTTTCTTTCTCTCACAGATCTGGTTAATGGAAAGTAAAATTGTGCTTATTATTTGAACAATGTCAGGTAAACACTGCATGCAAAGGGAAGAAAAGTAAAAAAGCAAACCTAGGTAACTGCATTTTCCCTCCCTCTTCACATGCCTTCAGGAAACAGAACAGTAACAAAAATACATCGACTCTTTTGAGTCAAGATATAATTTTCATTCCATGAGTTTGAATCAACTCCACTTTGAATATGTAATCTGCTAGATGAAAAGTGCCAAACTCATCTGCTATTGCTCACAGAACACTCTCTCTATATTATTGATAGAATGACTAGAGATGAGACATGCAGCGATCCTCACTGGAAGACCATTGTCCATCGACAAATGAATGATCCATGATGCAGATGACACGAGCATGCCCAGGCCTGTGCTGCGCTGCAGTGCGCTGCCCACACAGCTTGGCCTTTGGTTCTGTCTGACTGTAGAAATGATAAACAGAGTTGTTTCCTTGTAAGAAAATCATATAATGGCTCAACTGACTGAAAGGTGAGAATCTCTGCTTATGGATGAGGTGTGCATGGCGTGCTGCATGCGGGTCAGAGTCCTGTTTGATGCTACATTGCTCCCAGCATCTAAAGAGGCATAAGATTATCTATGCTATTCTCTCCTTACAGTGTTAGCTCTAATAAATAACATTTTAAATGACATCCTACAGAGTGAGAGCCTTTCTTACTGGGATCAGAACGGACCAAGCACCTCCTAGTGCAAAACAACATGCTGCATTTTCACAATGTAAAGGACAAGAATAATAGTTCCTTGCCTCTCTTCAATATAGCACTACCATTTTCATTAAAATATCTAGTAACAAATTCTGATTGGCTGCTTAATTTCTGGACTAGTTACTGCAGATGCAGATGGGGATTTAACTACAGTGTTGTTGGGGTACTGGCCTGGGGAGGGCCTACAGGACGCAAGCATGATCTCTGTAGTTCTACCAATTATTCAGCCAAGAAGACACCACAACTGTATTAAAGCCTTTGAGAATAGATCAGGATTTCTTTCTAAAAGCCCCCAAACACTAGTGCAAACATCATGATGGTCCTCAGCTTAAAGAATGTCTTGAAATTACACTCTACATTGCTTTCCCAGATGTGAATCATACCATGTTGGACTTTATTTAAAAATGCAATATTTTATTTTTCCCTTGGGTTTTAATAGCAGTGCCACATACGGAACTCTGCAAGGGAGCCCATAAACATACAGACTGGTGCTAGCTTAGCCTTTCACAGCTTATTAATGATTTCTGAGTTTTTTCTTTTACGTTTGAATATTCAACAAGCTGATTTGTTAGCCATCAAAAGCAGAAAGAAAGATCCAGATAGTAACTTCAGAATGCACAGCAGGACTACCCCAGAAGCCACAACAGTAATTACCAGGGATGCAGACAGTTTGCACCCTGGTCCTAAGGCTTAACAGAGTAGCCTTGTCCCTTTCACACGTAGTCAGGCTCTGAAAGTGGAATATTCTTTCCACCTACTGACCTTGGAACGTGTCCAAGTAACCTGACTAGCACAATACCAGGCAAGGCATTATTTCTCACTCTACCTGCCTCTGGGATAATCAGAGCAAACTCCAAGAGACAGAAAATAAAGGCTGTGAATTCAAGCATTGATGCCACATAAGCAGCGCTATGGGAGTTTTGAACGTAAACTGCGTCATGTTCACATGCTCATGCTTTCAATTTTGAGGGTCCACAAGTAGAAGGTACTTGTCTGCTTAAATATTTTCCAGCCTGGTGTTCTTTTAGCTGAGGTTCACAGACTCTGCATACTACTGCATCTATGTGACCTTTAAAAGGTAACTAAGCAAGGTGAAGCTTTTCTCAATTAGTTTAAATTCGCTACACAACCTGGCACCTCAGGCATTTTAAAAGAAAGACAAATTTTCAAAAGCTGAAAGCCATTCAGAGGAAAAGGAAGCATGCAGGACAGACATAACTGTGCATCAACTCACGTCACTTCATGAACGGCATTAAGACATCCACAACAAAAAGGATCCGTTTGCTCAAAACTATTACTGTGTTCATCAGCACTAACAGAGGCCAATACTGTCCGCAACCTGTGACAAAAGCTGCCGTTGGCTGTTTATGACTAACAAATAAATACCACCACCACAAATTTCCTTGTCTTCCTAGTTGTCATTCTTTTGTGATCCTTCCATATGGCAGTAAGCCTGTGCCATGCTGACTCAGTATTTCTGAATGCAAGGCTTGCACAACTTTTTTCCTCTGCTAACAGATGGTCCGTGTGTCAGGTGATGTCACTTCAACACAGCCACCAGGCCCAGACAAAGGCAACTGAAGGCTGCTGAACAGTGGTGGGAGTGCTAGCCTAGCCTTCGTGGGAGCGCTTGGAAGAGAACTGACAGGGTCCTAGGGTCTATACTTACCAAACTGGTAGAACCAGCAACATTTGACTGTTACATTAACACTATAAACCCAAAGGCTTCTGTCCTCCACACCTCTTTCCAAGCAACTTGCAACTATTACTGACCTAATACCATCTCTAGATAATAAACAGGCATCTACTACTCTATTAGCAAGTTCACTTGTTTCTGTGAGGTTCATTGCATTCTTTTAATACAGTCTAAAGAAGGAACCAAAGGGAATAATTTCAGTTCTGAAATAGTAAGACTTCTTAAATATAAACAATTGAGGTTAGAACATGAAACATGACAGAACAGGACCACTGGATGACAATCAGCCTTAACGGGAAAACCAATGGAAATTCTACTTGGATCAGAAAATAAGGAGAGAAGGAAATGGCATATTTGAAAAACTAAAACTCTTCCCTAGCCACCCGAGTACTTCTCTGAGTATCTCCAGTATCCCTTCCTCCACCAAGAGTTTGGAGTTTAACTATATTCTTGCCCTATTCTGACTTCTATCTCAGAGTGGTAAGAATGCTATAAAGGGACCACAGAGTAATGGAATATACAGTCTCTAAGTGAACTGTGAGGACATCAGGAAACTGGACTAGATGGAGCCTCTACAACGTGTAATGGTAACAGCATTTTAAACGGTGGTTGAAAACAACTGCCTGATTCCCTCTATCCTCAAACTACTATATGGCAGCAGTGGTTAGGAACACTTCTTTTTTCTGAAGAGAAAGTACTGATTACATTATTTATCCAGTACTATTATACTCTATTCATAAATGAGTAAGAAAATCAGTGATTTCAGGGAAAACAGATATCCAATGGCAGCTGCTATTACAAAGTAAAACTCTGGGCTGGGATTTTTTTAAAACACTAAGCCAAATCTCTTAGAACAGTTGCTTCAAAATCACTGTCAGCAACATCACCTGAGAGTAAGAGGTATCACTCTATCCTTGCTTCTAAAAGATACCGCATGACACAGTGAAGAGCACCAAAAGACCAACAGATGACACAAATCAGTAACATGAACAACGAGATAAAGACCATTAGTAATTTAGCAAACTGCTAGCAGCTTTTTGTCTCTTCTTCAGTAAAAATTAGGCTACCTAGCAAGCACATAGTCTGTGTGCTGGATTTTACAGCTGCAAAACATATGCCTGCTACCACTGATACACCAGCAGAACAATGTGACAACTGGTGCTCCCTTCCAAGTGTGATAGGAGTGAACCTTAAAAAACAAAGAAAGAAAAGGATCCTGCAATGTAGTCAAGAAGTGAGGAACAAGGACATCTGTTGGTTTAGATGTTTAGACTGCTTTGAGCTCTTTCCTAAGTGCATCCGGGCTCCTAAGTAAGAAAGTGACAGCTGGACTGGCAGAAATTTTCTTGAGGTCTGAGCTATCAATCCAAGCCAGTTTATTTAGGCATAGGTATTCTGACATGTTTTCCCCTCCAGCTAATCTCTACATGTAAAGATGATGTGCAAAAAGGAATACTGGGGGTAAAGATACCTGAATCCTCAAAGTAATAAACAAATTAGGTACTCTAAGAATTCCTTTAAGTGGAAGTATTATAACCTGAGAAAATACAGAAAGGTGAGATTCTGACTGCAGTCCCATGACTTTAAACATGTAGTGTTTCCTAGTCCTATTGTGTCAATATTTGTATAAAGTAAGCAAACAAAATGATGTAAGTAGTAAGATTTTTCTCCTCCATCACTAATAGTACAAAACAGTACATATATTTAAAGAAATGTACTGCTTGTGTTGAAAGTGCCAAATGTATCACTCATCCCTACAAGATTATAGATCTTTCTCATTAATAGCTAGATTGCAATTAAAATATCACAGCACTTTTGCAGACAACCATAAAATATGCCAGTAATACCATTTTATGTTGGACATAATGGGGTCGCCACCACAGATCACGAACACTGAAACACAAAATGGTTTCAGCCACATGCTAAATCATTTGGTAACGGGGAAAAAAGAAAAGGAGAGTTAGATGAGCAAAAAAGGAAGAAGAACTGACAGATTTAAGATAAGGACACCTTGGAAATAAACTATTAATCAACTACCTTATGAGTAGAAATGCAAAAAAAAATTAAGAGTTTAATTAAATCTTTCTTACTCTTTCCATTACATGGTTGTAAAATTCTTCCAACCTTAGTACAATGCAATTAAATAAACTTAAAAGGCAACATAGAATAAATCCCAATTAAAGATGCCATTCTCAAGTCAATTCACAAATATAAAGGCAGACCACTTAACTAAATTACCAAAAAACTTAAGAAGAAATGCCATTGTCCAAACACATACATCTGAGTATGACTAACTAGCAGAGCAAAGACAGAAAAGAGATTGTGCTTGCAGTAAATGGCACACTGATAAGCAGATTTATACAAATGCTTTCCTGAACTGTGACAGTAGTGCAGCAAAAAGAAACAGAAAAAGGGTGCAATCTCAAGCGCAATTCTTATTCAATCTGATGAGAAACAGAGCTTGTGCTTTAGGTTATGCATACATTTCATTTTCCTTTGTTATACACTTCTGCAATTCGGTGGCTCATGCTTAGTCATGGCTTCTCTCTATTTGAGCTCAGCTTTGCTGCCTCTTTCCTTCCCTTCAGCAGCTTGCTAGCCAGTGATTTATTGCCTCCTAAACATTCAACATCAGTCAGGCAGATTTGCATTTCATCTCTGCCCTCTCTGTACATTCTGCTGCTGGCTTACCCCAGCTGCCTGAATCCTAGAAGCACCTTGCACCTTTAGTACTGCCTCTTGCACTAGCTCTGTTTGTGCCTCTTTCTGTCCTTGAAAGCTGTAGCTGTGTAACATCTCTTTGCTTCAACTGTTTCCCTACCAGTGACTTGTTCTGGGCAAAACTCCCCAAGATCCCCTAGGAATTATGCGAGTACAGGGATCTTAGTAGCCACTTTACTAGGAGCATGTTTGCTTCTACAAAGGAATGATCGGCAAATCCGATCTCAGCCTATAAACCGTGCTGTGAGTGTGCTATTGTAACTCACACTTTGTCATCTCTAGTTTGCAGTAATAGTATTTCTTTTATTCACCATTCTTTCAATGCAGTGATAGGCTGTATCTTGGCAAAAGAAAAAAATCTGTAGAATTTTTTCTTGGATAGTTTTTGAAGTCAGAAGATTCTATTTCAAGGGACTACTGCCACTGGAGGTCACTATCTCCTGGAGCAAGAAAAGAATATGGTCCAAAATATACCTTGAACCCCAAACAAATCCATTTCTAAGAACATAAAGTATTCCCAGGAATTCTGGCCAATAGATAGGTATAAAGTAGCACATGTAACAGGAGCTACTGTATAGCCAAAGAACTGGCTGCTTAGCATAGCTAATACTGACTTTGGAGCATTTAGTTTTAGCTACATTTTATACAGACCTTGTGAAAGATGCCAGTAAGGAGATTACGTCCACCCCTAAGTTTGACTCGCTGATAGTCTGTCTAGGTAAGCATGATGTGAAAAAACAAACACCTTAAATATAGCTATTTACTTACCAGTAAGGGCTTGAGTTGGTGTAACCTGCAGTATTTGTGTTTCCTGGCTACTTCCAGTACCAGAACAAAAATGACTGAAATGTGTACATACATATGCCTAAAAAGTCTGCAGGAGCTGAGATAAGTATAAGAAGTCAGAAGTCTACTCCATCCCAAATGATTCTACGCTTTTAATTTATTTATTTTTTGTCTAAAAATTGGGGGGAAAAAGCTAATACATGAATGCCTTTCACAAATATTGTCCATTCTATGACAGGTTTCTTCTTGCTCTTACAAAGGTGATGGTTAGTATGTATCAAAATCTAGGTGCAACTGCTTTGTCAGGAAGCCCAAAACCAATGTCAAAAGAAGAGAAAGTATACTGGGCAAAACATCTCTTCTATGCTTTAGCTAAGGATGTATTACTGTGCAGTACCAAAGCCAGGATATGAGGCTACATGTATTCTTTTATAAAGAATCTTAGTGTGTCTATAATCATAACAACTTACATCTAGCTATGTTCTCATTGAGACAAAACAGAAGAGAATACTAAGAACTGGATTCTTCTTTTACAAGCTTCATTAAGTAATGTACAGAAGTTGAAGCAAGAATTCTTAATATGTGTATTATTAATACTAAAAGAGTAACTACTTTCAACTTTCAGGAGACTGGCAAAGAAAGCAGCCACTTCAACGATGAGAAATTCAACGATGTATAGAATGTTACTGAACATACAACAATGTATAGAATGTTACTGAAAGAAAACTACAGATGAATCTCCATCATTTCAATACCAAACTATGAATACTAACAAGAATTCAGAACACAGAATAGTAAGGAAAACCAAAGGAAATCTTTCTAATAAAATAAAAAGGTCATTTAAGGAAACAAGTAAAAATGCCAAGAAGTGCCAAACCCAGCTAGGGAACTCTAACATACCGTGCCCCAAGTTCTTTGCAGTAGGGGTGATGTTTGAAACATGTATCTCTAAGTAGCACTGTTAGATATAGGACATTTATTTTAGATTTCTGGTAACAGTTCTGTCAGACACTGTAAGATCTCCCTCTCCGTATTATCTTCAAACATATCTGAGCGAAAGGGCAAACAGAAATTTGAAAGAGATGATTGCTTCCTTTGTGGGGGATATGGTTACCCACTGAGGCAGGAACATGTATGAATTCTGATTTGCAATCATTTCCACTATTTATGAGGTCACTGGACTTGCTCCTGCTGAGCTCAATTTAGCAAGAGCTTTGGCTTAGATCAGTGCAGAGAATATTACAATCACATTGACTTGGTGATGTCCAAACTACCACAGATACGTAACTCAAAACTATAAATAGGCTGAAAGCTATACACATTTCAGTAGAGCGCCAGATTTAAAAAGCTAAAATGTAAATAAAAATTAAATAATGGCCTTGTCCTGGTTTCACCTGGGATAGACTTAATTGTCTTCCTAGTAGCTGGTACAGTGCTATGTTTTGAGTTCAGGATGTGAAGAATGTTGATAACACACTGATGTTTTCAGTTGTTGCTAAGTAGTGTTTAGTCTAAAGTCAAGGATTTTTCAGCTTCTCAAGCCCAGCCAGCAAGAAAGCTGGAGGGGCACAAGAAGTTGGCATGGGACACAGCCAGGGCACCTGACCCAAACTGGCCAAAGGGGTATTCCATACCATGGGACGTCACATCTAGTATAGGAACTGGGGGGAGTGCGGGCAGGGGATCACCGCTCGGGGACTAGCTGGGTGTCAATCAGTGGGTGGTGAGCAATTGCACTGCTCATCATTTCTACATTCCAATCCTTTTATTATTACTATTGTCATTTTATTAGTGTTATCATTATCACTATTATTTTCTTCTTTTCTGTTCTATTAAACCGTTCTTATCTCAATCCATGGGTTTTTCCCAATTTTCTCCCCCATCCCACTGGGTGTGTGGGGGAGTGAGTGAGCAGCTGTGTGGTGCTTAGTTGCTGGCTGGGGTTAAACCACAACAGGCCTTAAAGACATCATTAATTATGAGTCGAGAATAAAAGGATGCAGCTTATGCACTAAGGCAGGCATACTTAAGTCAACAAGAACTTCAGAAGGTCATGAAAGGCCTCAATTGAAAACAAACAAACAGAAATAATCCACAAAACAGCAACAAAAAAACCCACCTCTCATTTCCATCACAGAAAGAAGAAACATTTCCCCCCCCCCCCCCCCCCCCGCCATCTTCTGAATGCACTAAGCACCATCTCCTTGTATGACTTGCACAGGATTCGTGTTTCAGTCTCATGTTTACCTAAAAGGATTGTCTAATGATCACTGAAATCAGGAGAAAGTCAACAGCTATAAATACAGAATGTATCTGTTCTGTAAAATTGTTTCTCTTTAGTTTATGCATATCTAAACAAACCTAACAAAACATACCTAAATTTTTCATCCCCTTCCTTATAATTTTTTTTTTTGACATCCTATATATCAAACATGGATTTGAAGCAGGAAATGCCACATTTTATTTAACATTCACAAGAATTTTAATGTATACAACCCTAAAAGAATCGTCTCTTCAGTCAATGATGGAAATTAGAACAGACTGCAAATGTCCTGCTGGAAAATACTATGGCCAACATGTGCACGCTGACTTATCAGTGTGCACTCTCAAATGCCACGCCAACAGTTGAGCTCCAGAAAACCCTAAAGAAAATTGACTGAGAGGGGAAAAAGCACCAAACAAACTTCAGCATAGAAGTGAAGCAGCATACTACAGAGGAAAAAAAAAAAAAGGAAAAAAAAAGATCTAAATTGGATCTTCATAATGCTGAGCTTGAAACTGGCCGTTACAGATAGAGAGAGACCTTTGAGTTGTCAGTGGCAGATCTCTGAAATCACTGGCTCAAAGTGCAGCAGAAGACCAGAAAACACCAACAAAATGTGGGCTATCATCAGGAAAGGTGTTAGGACCCAGACAGAGGGCAGCGTTTTGCTGCTATTTAAAGAATCGGATGACCTGCACTTTGAGCATTTAAGCTGTGGACTCCACATCTCCAGGAAAAGGTAGCACAGTTGGCAGACATACAGAAAAGGACAAGTAAACTGATTATGGAAAGGGAATGGCTGCCTTATGAAGGAAGAACAAGAGGCTAGAACTCTTCAATTTAGAGAAGAGATGAACTGAGAAATTAGAAAATTGAACCACTTCAAAATTGTGAAAGCAGTGGATTCAGTGAATGTAAATCTGCAGTACTGGAGCCACAGAACATTCATTGAAAGGACTGGTGGATCAGTTTAAAATAGATGTGATTTTGCATACTGAAGGAATAGGAAGAGGACAGACCACAGAGAGTAGCTGGACTAAGCATCTTCTCTCTAGTAGAATCTCCTTTTACCTCTGCTAGAGACAAAAATGTTCTAGACTGAACACTGGTCTAACCCCACACAGAAACTTTCTCCCTCCCCAATCACTTTGTGTTTTGGTGCTAATTCTTTCAATTACAGTTTATTTAAGAAATTGGGGGGGGGTAGGTTGCAAAATTTTAAGTTTAGAATCCTTGGCAATCACGATCATGTTTTATTGATGATATAAATAGAAGAAAATTGTATACAGCACAGAGCTTGAAATTTAAATTTCAGAACGTAAGTTAAGTCTCATATTACAAGTTTTGATGCATCTAATTGGGAGTGGAGAAACAGTATCATTCACGAGAGCCACAAAAGCACACTTTGAACTCTGCTTTCTGCCACGCTTGAAACCAAATAGGATGCAATTTCCTCTATGTTTCTGAAATCAGCTACATGTCAAGCTTCAACCAATAGGTTACAATTAAAATAGTTTCCTGGAAAGTGGAACCCTTAGCTCTAGATTCTCTCAAGAGAGAAGATTAATCACCTCTCAATCTGAATGTTATCTTACAGCCCTAATGAGTATGCTCATCACTGAGCTGATAGGAGAAATAAGGTACAGGACCACAACTACTATCTACAAACATGTTATATCACAAAGGACAAGCTTGGGTGTCTAATTCCAGATGTATTACTGCACCAAGTACTTCTTTAGCCCTTCTCTGGATCTTGCCCCATATTTCAGAAGTAATCTACAATGTAAATCAAGATTAAGATGGCACCTCTTAACCAGCACAAAATCTACATTTGCACATGACTTCAGTAAACCTATAATAATCAGATTTGCATGCACAATTTTGCAGACTATCAACACTAAAAAAGGTACAAAGTACATCAAACCATTTCAGCTATTCAAAATTTTATGCTTAATTTAGGACTAATGAATATAATTCTACTAATTTTTGATGTCCTAATTCATAAAATTCAGCAGTGAATTCATAATTCAGCAGTAAGATAAAAATTAGAAATGGTAGTCAATGGTTTCATTGGAAGAGCACTCCACTGTTTAAACTGCAAAGGCAACACAATATAAACACACAAGCCCAATGGATCCAAGAAAGAATGTCAAAATACACAACTGGATAACCTCTGGAGACTGAATCTTCAATGTATAATGACCAGGTCATATTCTTAAAGTTTATTACAATCTTCTCCATACAAGTTCACTAAATCATCTTCAGAATAACTAGCTGGCTGAAATGCCACAATGAGGATCAGGAATAGGGTTTTGGGGGGGTTTGGTTGCTTCGGGTTTGGGTTCCCCCCCTGCCCCACTTCTTTTTAAACAAGTTGTTCCATGCATAGCTGAACTGTAGCTCTTGAACTTGTAGGAGTTACATTTGCTGTACTTCCCCTTTCCAACTGCAACTGCTCTAAATCAGGAGAACTACCACAAATAGGACGGCATCATATACCTGGTGGCTGCTGCTATAACAGGGTACTCTTTCTTTCAGTTGGGGCACTGGGGTATAACCCCTTCTTTTAATCGAAAATCAATTTTCCCAAAGCAGATAGAAACTCAACTGTCTTTGAAAGGTCAACTTTCCTGTTACGTTTAACTCAGCTTGACCAGGAGACTGAAAATTACCGGGCAAACAGACAGTTTCCATACAGACGTCAGAATAAATGCAACATTTCTCTAGAGCCACTTTAAAGCTTTTGAAAATCTTGCTCATTGCCTACCCCACATCAGGCTACATTTCTGTGGTGATAGTTTTGGTCAGGAAGATCTTGCAACCTGGAAGAATTGGACATTATTTTTTCAAAGATTTTTCTACATAACTTTGTGATTCAATGATCGTTCAATTGAAACTAATACACTTCAGTTTTTGCAAACAGCTTTTAAGACTTAGAAACAGAAGTGGGTCTTATGATCTGAGCTGTTTGGTTTAGAAACATCAGTTAGAAGTGACTTCTGGAGATCATCTATCTCAATTTTCTGCTACAAGAACAGGTAACTAAGGTATGATCAAGTTGCTCAGGACTTGCTCAGGACTTTTCCTGGTCACCTTCTGAAATAATCTCCACAGATGGCAACTCAGCATCCTCTCTGAGCAACCTGTCATTGTTCTTCCAGCACCTTCTCTCCTTGTTTTCATTTATCAGTGTGAACTACAGAACCCAAATAGCTTTGAGAATTCCGAATCGTTGTGCAAAACCACAGCCTCACCAGGGAAGAATCCCTGGAAGGACAAAAGGATTCTTGCTTTGCTCTATGACAAGCTTTACACTCACAGTCTGCAACAAAACACATTTTTCTATGTGTCTCTGCTTGGAAAATAAGGCAGCTTACCCACAGTGTGTTTTACTTCTGGAATGAATGAAGGAGGAAGGCTTCAAATCTCTCACCGGTCTTTCATTTCATATGGCTTACAATACTTACACAGGTCTTTCTCAGCAGTCAAGCTTTGTGTTACAAAGGGAAGTGACAGATCATCTACTGGATGTGAGAAGTCATGAAAATACACTTCATTCTCTCAGTTTCATACAGCATAAAATAATTAAAATAAAAGTCTGCATAAGAATTTACCTGATTGGATCCAGTCCCCCACTTTAACGTAGAGCTGCTTTTTTGGCCTTCGCAAATGACTAGTGATTTGCTGTCTAGTACAGTTTTCAGAACCTGAAATACCTGTAGCAAACATCAAGGTATTGCATCCTATGGAAGCATCAAACTGTAAAAACAAGATACCGATTACTTTTCAAGAGTTCAGCAATCCAATCTATTTTGCTAAAGTACCCTAAGGACAAAGGATACATTCCAATTAAACTG
This sequence comes from Buteo buteo, assembly GCF_964188355.1. Classification (NCBI taxonomy): domain Eukaryota; kingdom Metazoa; phylum Chordata; class Aves; order Accipitriformes; family Accipitridae; genus Buteo; species Buteo buteo. Next base: position 168,394 of record NC_134186.1, on the reverse strand, counting down.
CATAGGGCAGCTAGTAAGAGAGCAGCTCTGACTGAGGTACCTTCTTTGACAAGTATTTGCCACTAAAGCTTATTTTTATGCATCATTAACAATGCAGAGAGTGCCTGAACCCAAGGGACCACAGAACAGAACTGTATGCTTGTAGATGGTGTTTTAAAAATCTCTCTAAAATGTTTTTGCATAAACTAATGAGCAAAATATGTTGTGATGGTGTAACAGAACCAATACTTCCATTAATATCTATAGAGAAACATTAAGGGCAGAACATGGGTAAAAAAAGAAATTCATTGAAAGGAATGTACAGTAACATACTATTTGCATAGTTTTAAACCTGAACAATAGCTAGTGTATAAATATGCTCATTAGGAAATTTAATGCTGCAGGCATCAAAATGTGGGGTTTTTTTCTCTTGAAATGCATTACTTCATTTTTCTGAAAAAATATTGCTACATCCTATAAACCAATAATTTAAAAAAATATATTAAAAAAAAAAAAGGAAATTTGTTTCTAACTCATCTGAATATATGGAACACAAAGGAATATCAAGTCTGATCTCTTGTAAAAGTTTACATTTCCAGACACTTTATTGTTTTAAAAATGAAATAGCAGAACAAGTTTCTTTGGTAAACTTGAGTTACAAACATGAAAGAAATATCAAATCTTCCTTTAACTGATACTATATGTAAATTAATAAATCACATGTCCTTCTTCCTGATAAAATCACCTTTACAGGGAGTTAAAATTTGCTATTTACTAACTTTAACAAGAAAATACAATATTTGGGTTGAAAGATCTGTAATATATGTTGCACATTTGTCTGTTTTCATGTTTAGGAAACTTCCTTAGCTTTTCATGTCCGAGGCTTTGGTAGAAACCTGTCCATCAAAACAGTGGCAGCAATGGAAATGGAATCAAAATGTTTAATCTAGAGATGTTGGCTTATTCTTTTTTTAAGTGTAATCTTTGATTTCATTACACTTAAGTATTTTTTATTGGTGTTTGCACAGAAAGGAAGCAGTGTGCATTTTAAAAGAACTATGAAGAGTGCTGCAGACAAAGTTGAGAATAATGTGCCTCTTCTTCCTGGAAAACCAGCCTATAGGAAAGAAAAAAAAAATCCAGTAATTTAGTTTAGCCCTGCGTATAAAATAACTGAAGTCAAGGTGTCTGCACTGTTATTATTTTTTCTGATGTTTTTGACACCAATGTGCTGAGCTTTATGGCATTCATAGTTTCAACAGCAGTGAGATCCCACTTGGTATAGTCGTAATACTCCTTAATATTTTCATTTTGATGTAATTTGCGGCCCCAGCTTTTTAAATATCCGCTCTGTAATAATGTTTAATTTCAGGGGTCACTCCGCCAAGGAGTATATTAAAGCTTATAAAACTCATTTCCAAAGCTCAAATATCAAGCTGTGATCAGGTTAGGAGGGCAGCATCTGTGAATATTTCATCTTTTATCATGCTGATAATAAGGAGATGACAGAGGCACATTATTACAATGAGAGAATTGCTCATTTCAGCCCTGGCTGCTGGAAGCTAGGGTCTGCAGCGTGCGTTACTCAATAAAATCAATTCTTATATGAAAAGCAAGTTTACTGAGCCACCACTGTGTCTTATTTGATTGTAATGAATAATATATGGACCCAAGAGCTTGTGCATCCGGTAGGGAGAGAGAAAGGAAAAGGTTTAAGTTTGGAGGGGCGCTTCAGTATAGACAATAATTTATCAAAACTCTATTTTATTGTTTAGAAGTAATGTTATGAGACGGCTCTTTGTTAGACTTATAATTTTGATAACAAATCTTAAAGGTCCACTAACACAAAGACAGGATGTTAGCCTATACTGGCAAAACAAGTTCCATCTTCCATTCATCTATTTATGCTCAACAAATAATGACCAACTAGTGTGACAGTTTAAGGATTACAACAGTTTCTGCTGCACTCTCTTGTATCTTCACTTTGTTTGGCCACATTTCACATTAATCTCTACCTAAAGAAGAAACATTTGAGAAAAGTCTAGTCTATCACCTTTTGTAAAAGGGGGAAAACACCCCTCTACTAAAAAGTAGTAGCATCACACCTATTTTGAGAGGGACATAAGAAAAAAGGCTGAAATTACTCTATCTCTTGGGTTGTATACTACTACTATTTTTGCTTGAACATATTTATGCCATTTGAAAACTGCTTACTAAAAATGGAAATTTGGATAACTTCAGAGCACAACACATATGTTTTGTCCAAATTTGGTAAATTTAACCATTGGTACTGTCATGTCTTCCTTGAACCCATTTTATTCAAACTTCATTTGTTTCATGATTAAGATGTTAACTTGAAACAGCTTCATATCTCGTAAGCTTTGAACATGTAAAACAAAACAAAACAAAACAAAACCACACACAAAAAATCCAAACCCTAAAAAAACCAAAAAAACCCCAACCAAACAAAAAACCCTATCAAATACCAAGCAGTCTTGTGCATATTCACGTACATAAGTTTATATACATTCCTCATAATTTGAAATACACATTTTCTGTTACTATTGGCATTTCCTGTTAGATATTCTTTTAAAATAAAACTTTATATATAAAAACTATTTTACAGGTAATTTTTTTATTACACGTTTAAATTTTCACATCATGAAAGCAGCTGAACTGGAAACTGAACTACCAGAATAAGCACCAAGACATTGCAGAAATGCATAACTATGTCATTGCATGGCAGTTTTATTTGGAGAAATGGATAAAAATGTTCTATTTTTCAGGACTATTGCAACATAATACCAAACCAACCTTTTACATCACTGGGTCTCATAAATGCAGTATATAATGCTAGGTTTACAAAAGTAGAACATAATTTGCCTAGATGCTTTTCTCTTAGTAGTATCTCTAGTCAAAAAGTTCACATGCTTTTTATTTACTTGCCCCTTATCCAGCTATTTTAAATAAGACAAACAGCTCCTGGATTCCCATTTTCCACACTTTGCAAACATGGCAGATCTACCCCTGCCACAGTTACACATTGACTTCTGTGTCATGAAGTACAGGTTATGAATCGGAACTAAGGAGTAAGGATTTTTCAGACAAGTTCTGACTTTCAGGAAATGTTGAAAGGGGTTATGTTACTGTTTTCTTTCTTTTCTTCCTTTTTTACCCCCCCCCCTTTTTTTTAAAGCATCTCAGTACTAAACTTTCACATTCCCACTAAAGGTGAGAATTATTGTGAACCGCAGCTTTAAATCAACGCCTTATAGGCGAATGAGTCTCAGTATAATAAATTATTTACTATTAGCAACAGCATTAAACAGGGCCATTTCTTTTCTGAACTTCTGGAAACAAATGGCCCTCATCACAAAGATAATATGACTTTAATTTGTCATTATCACCATGCTGTGATAATGACCTATCATTTTGGCACTTGTAAGTCTGAGCTGTATCTGTTCCCATCCCTTGCTGTAAAACATTTAACTCATTTACATCTAAATATTTATTCTGCCTGCTTTAATTTCTCTCCCTCTGCTTACACACCATCAAGTTCAGTAGGGTTTTGTTTCGGTTTTTAAAATTATTTTTATTCCAATTTTTTAAAACTCTACCCCCCTTTCTTTTAGAGGTGCAGTTAAGACAAACTGAAACAACACTCCCACCTTTTTAGAAAGGGAATTAAGGAAATGATTGAATATGAGTGCCAGCAATATCAGGAAGCTTCCCAAAGTTTACACACATACACTCCAATTCAATAAATGCAGACTAATGCTTATAAAATCACACCACACACCCCCCTTGGGTTGGAAGGACTCCAGGAGGTCATCTATTCAAAACTCCTGCTTTGTGCAGAGCTAACCTCAAAGTTAAATCACGTTGCTCAGGAGTTTTCCAGAAGGTTTTGATAACAACAGTTGATGGAGATGCCACAGGTACTCTGGGCAACCTGTCTGAGCGCTTACCTGCTATCTCTGTTAAATTATTTTCTTTATGTAAAATCAGAGTTTTTCCTTGTCGCAACTTGTGACTCCCGCCACTTGTCCTTTCACTGAATCTCCAAGAAGAGTTGGCCTGAGAAGACATGTTAAACTCTGCTCCCTTAGCCTTTACTTGTATGTAATTTTATTTTAGAGTGGAACAATCCAAACTCTGGAGCACCTATTATTGTCTTCCTATTACAAACTAGTTCCACCAGCGACCATTCGTACTAAGGTTTCTTGAAGTTTGCTTAAATTTCTTTAATATATTAAACTGTTGCATCACATGCAACAGACTCAGTTTCCGCAGCTACAATGAACCCCCGTGCAAATTCACACTGCATTACTGTAGTTGATCCATGTGTGCGTGCTGCCAATGAATCTCATTAAAATTATTTTGATCTCTTAATTGTTGAGGAGTTCTTAAACTGATCTTCTGTACAGTAGTAAATTTTCCCTAACAGTCAATCTTAGAGTAAACAGGAGAACATAACTACATATCAATTCTTGCAGTTTGCCTGACAATGTATTTTGTATCCTACAACTAAAACACAGGAAATACAGATCCAAAGATACAATAAAAATACAATAGATATGCAGATTTCAGTGAATACTGTCAACACAAAAATAAAAAGCTTTTCCCTATAGAAAAAATTATTTTAAAAAATCACAAAACACTCATTCATATGGAAAAATAGTAATAATTAAAAAAGAGTACCCTGATTTCTGTAATATAAAATCAAACTATACCAATAACCACCAGCTGCTCTGTGGATGTCCCAGATAAAAAGAAAAAAAGATTATGAGGAAGTGGAAAACACTTTCTTGTAAGTGAGAGATCCAAGCTTGGATACTAATTTTTCTAAGGGGAGCCAGAGAGAGAACTGCGTGTCAAATGTATCCGAAGCAGTTAAAACCAGTCTCTCACATCTTCAGCAATAACATTTAAAAATGCAACCACTAATCTGAACTTCCGTGACATTATTTGGCTGTTGATAGCGCTAAGGTATGAAGATGAAAGAATAGAACTCATCTATGATATACTATCAGGGGAGCAAAACTCCCTCTTCCAAGTTAAACCTGCACAAAGAACACGACTCAAAACACAGTGTCCCCTAGGAGACAAGGCTTTTTGATTTTAATATTGAAATAAAGGCATTGTTCAAAGAGATCTGTGTGTGAAATAATTATCTTGAAAATAAACACCAAGGTACAACTTAAAAAGATAAACCCCATACACACTGCATCAGCCCCTAAAGCATAGGTTTTATGGTTGATGGCCTGGGATTTGTTGTTTGCTGCAAAAGACCACAATTTCCTACTGGCTTCCCCCCAACCCTAAAACTCTTTAAGAATACATCATTTGATGGTATAATTATGCATACATAATCTCAAGTCTATTTTATCACAAAGGTCATTTTATAGCAATTAACTTCGAACAATAAGTAACTTCCCAGCATCAGGGACAGTTATTTTTAATGAAACATAGATTGCAACGGCAATGTTTTCTTCCTACCCTCAAAACTTCTCTCAAAGTACAGGTCCTCTGAGCAAGACATGAAAATAATTCCTTAACATTTCATTCCTGCTCTTTAAATTCCCCCTAATGCAATGTAATCATGGTGGCACCCATTTATGATCAAAATGAAAAAATCATTTTAAAAAATGGTAGCTTCACATTGATTCAACTTCAATAACTGGGCCTACAAAATAGCTTAATTAGCCATTTGAAATGATTTTCTTACTTATACCTTTCGTTACAGCACAGAATTAGATTCACTATTAATGCACAAAGCAGCACTTACTAGTGAGTTTATAACCTTAAATACTTGATTAAAAACTGCTATTTCCATTTACAGAAGGTATTACTGTAGTCAGTAGCTTTTAAAGGGCTTGTTAATGGCTTACTCTTTCCATTCATCATCAAAATTAAAGTATTACTAGTGGATATGTTTTATGAACTTAAGTCGAGAAATATGCTTATTCAGCTCTAACAGCCCACCTGCAAGTGATATTTGCTCCTGGAAATAAGTTTCTGCTATTCAGTGGTTGTAACAGTCTTATTAATGGAATAATAACTAGGGGAATGTTATTAGCACACCTTGGCTGATGGGATGTCTACTCATGACAAAGTAGAAGTTGCAGTTGTGCAAAAAGTTCACCCACCTTACAATGGGATGTTATAGAATGTGAACATGAATTCTTAAATAAAACCCCAAACCCCATAAAAACCTACTTGCAGGTACTCTCACTTAGAATGCAACAAAGAGAATCCAGTTTACAGGAGGTAGGGGGGGAGCTTCCAACTGTTAGGAAGATCTCATTCCTTTTTTATACCAATTAGTCTTCATAATGTGGAATTATATTAACTTTCCTAAGATACATGTATAGTTTACATTGTATACTGAATAGCCACACTTGAGTAAGCAAACTAAAAGACCCCAGCTCATCACAAAGAGAAGGACAGCCCAGCCCTGGAGATAAGGGCTTCGCTTCTCAGAATCCTAAAGCTGTCCACAAAGGATAAAAGCAATCCCTGGACAACCAAGATAACAGCAGCATCCTAGCCCCTCTAACATATCTTTTAAACCCTCCCATTCTCTGGTGTCATAGATAAGTAACTATAGCAAAATCGACTCCAGGAACATCTATTTCAATAAAGAAGCATAGAGAAGGTGTGGTTTTAGGTATCTGACACAAGAGGTGCAGGGACAACAGTGACTGCTGCTAGAGAACACTGAAAATTAGCCATCAGCATTAAGGGGAATAGCAGCTGTAAAATCTTGTTTAGAGCTCTAGCAAGTTTGTTGCAATTTTGCATTCTTACTCATTTGCTAAAGTTCAGGCCAAAGCCCACACTCTTTACAGAACAACAGGTTTCTCTCTACTTCACTCTCCTGTTTAGTAAATATTACCTAAGCCAGTATTGTACAGTACACTGCAGAGAAAATAGACATAGATTAGAATAATAGAGAGGTAGTCTTTGCCTCTCAAACACAAACCTTTCAGGCAAGGAGAATTCATTCTGCACACATTACAGATAGGTACTTTTTAAAGGGGTGGGGAGAGGTAAAGGAAGAAAAAAAAACCCAAAACACTACAGTGCTCATCTTTTCACTTGGACGCATTATTTGCATTTCCCCTAATATATGCAAGCTCCTGCAGAATAGCTAGGTGTTATTATTCATTACAATTTCTATTACACTGTGATAAATGACACCCCCAGGGGTAGAGCTGCTCTGCGAATGCTTATTGCAGTCATTTAAGTAGGAGGTGATTTACCTTAAATAGGTTGTTTCATATAGCTATATGCCATGGCTATACAGGCCTGCCACTGCTATTCTTTTCAGTGCTGGAATAACTAGAGTTTAATTGAATTATAACTGTTCCGTGTATGTATTACACTGTATCCTGTTTATTATATCTTGCACAATAAGACAGTATTAATTCCACATGCTGCAGAGCTAGAATCCTTTTATTCTGTTTAGAGATTTGACTTTTTTTTTTTGCTTCAAGTTTAACAAGGGTTGTTGATTAAAAAACGACCACTCCCTAGAGACAATTTTACAGAAGACAATCTGCAAGTTGTACTAGTCAGTTTCCCGTGTATCAAAAGTAGGCTTCTTTCACCTACATATTTCAAGATACCTTTAATTCAGTACCCGACTTATGTACAGATGCACCATACTGTCCAGATAACGTATGTCTTTGGACAAGAATCTGACAGGAGCTCCTCTTAGGGGCTTTGGCCTTGTCTTTCCTACTGCCATAAAACCCCCACAATTTAAGAGCATGTATAAGGACATTTTGTTCCAACTGATGTCAGTATGACAGATATTGAAGCCTATCAATAGTCTGAATGCAGTCAATGTAGTTCACTGTTTAAAAAACACAATGTTAACTCAGAGAAGATAATCTATTGATTAAATGAAACTATGAAACCCTGGTGAAAAGTAAATGGAAGGTAAGAATAAAGAAATGTACAAAAGAAAATAAATTCTTCTACTGAACAAAGAAATCATGTAGTTAGTACTCTTTAGCTTTTTTCACTATGTTCCTAAAATTATTTAAAAACCCCCAAACAAAACTTAAAGCTGAAACACTTCATCAATGGCCCCAGATTTAACATTAATAATTCTCAATGCTGTTTTCCACCACAAGCAGTAGAACTTCTCTCAAATTCAACAGTTTTAGTTTTGTTGTTGTTCCTTTCCTAGTATTATTATCATTATTCAGGAAATGTACAGAAGCATTTGCGCTACATATGACCCATATAGTTCTGACAATGAAAGAGTTTTCCTTAATGCACTTCTCACATATTGAGAACAAATCTCACACAGCTGAATTTTGTTTGATTGTATAACAGCAATAATACATTTTTAAACACATTACAGGAGGTTTAGAATTTCATTATGCATTACCAGTAACCCAACAATATTTTCCAGTTTATTTTGATTAAAAGTGAAAAGCCAGAAAGTGAAAACCCAGAGCAAATAACATGTTAAATATAGAATTCCATGCTAAAGCAGTAGAGACTATCTGAAGTTAAAGATCTTACTCCCATATAAAATTCAGATGAGATAAACAGCTAGGGAAATAGCCTCATGTATCATTGTTTTTTCTGATGTGAGACAAAGTAATCTGTTTTCAGATTTTGGCCTTCAAATGCAAGTGCCATTAAGGGTCAGCTCCAGGCCTAATAAAACTGTTTCATAGTACCAGAAGCCCCTATGCTACAGAACACTGGGGGAAAAAAACAAACCTCATGTAATCACACTGGACATCATAATGAAGCCAGTACATGAAAGTTTTTCATCTGATCCTGTAGAACAAAAATTCTAAGGATAAGCAGGAGTAGCATACAACAGAAAAAGTGAAGCAAAGCTCAGCTTTTTAAAAAGACATCTGAGGTACCTATTGGCAGCATAGCTTTGTATAAGCCACCTACTCTCATGACAGTACAAAATCATCAACATAAATGAGGATGCTAAAACTGTATCACCCATGTATGTGCACTATAACAGTAAAAATGTTGATAACTAAGTAATTTTAAATAGAAAAGTAAATTTACTTGATAACAGAAAACAGCGACCCTTGCATTCATCTGCCATTGTCATTACTCTTTAAGTGATCATCAGCATCAATTCACAGACCGAGTTACAGCAGGAGTTTACACCAACTTTGTCCAGCGATTTAAATAAGTCTTTTAAATGGAAAACAGTAATGAATTGAACTCTAGCTTTCCACAGTAAATGAGTAAGCCAACAGCCAAAAACTATTCTGATGAGAATACATAAAGCAATTAAGCTTTAACTACTTTTTAAAACAAATTCTTTTAGATGCTAATGGCCATTGTTTTCTCATTCACTAAGTAAAATTTTGTGTCACAAAAGGTTAGATGATTGCAAAGATTTAATTGAATGTCTAAAAGAAAGGGAAATGTTTCTTTAAAAAGCTAAGATGGACCTCTTACCACATTCCTACAGCAAAATGTCCTGTAACAATAGAGCTGTGATTTGCTGAAATTAAAATGCTATTATGGTGGAATTAGGGCTTCAATATTTTTAGCAGCTTAAATAGGCCTTCCATTTTTAAAGGACATCTGATAATAGATAATTACATTTCATCTTAAAGAAACTGAGTTGTTTTCTTAAGGAAAAATACTTTTCTTTTTTTCATAGAGGTTAAAGCATAGCCATCATTAGTAGCAGCAATAGGCTTTAGGTGCCTACTTCAGCTTGGGGGATATATATTAGCATATAAATAGCCGTTGGTGGCTGCTTGATTCTACCTATTTTATGTTTCAATGTGGCATCAAAATGCACTTAGCAAGAAACCTGGGGCGGGGGGAGTGAGGGAGGAGTTCTGTAATATGGTGGTTTTACAGAGGGGACATCTTTTGCTATTAAAAAATCCCCTGTTCCTATGTTATGGGGTTTTCTTTATGTTTACTGTATCATTTCAATAGTCTAATTAACGAGTTCGAAAGAGCAAGCTGACACTATCTAAGAGGAAGGTGCATTGGTTTAAGCAGCAGCTCTTTTCTGAGAATATGGGAGTAAGCCAAAGTAGTGCATTTTCTACAAGATAAATACAGTTATTCATTTATTTGATATTTACATGAAATGTGTCTAAAAGAATTTCTACCTTTTTTACTGATGGAAAACAATGGAAAAGCAAGGGGTCATTATTACCCCGCCAACACTACTTTCATGCAATACATTTCCTCATGGGAGGCAGACAGGGAAGGAAAGCCATGAGCATTCCCTGTCCTCTGTTTCAGACTGACCTTCAAGATTTACGGCTTTAAAATGTTAATCATGATGAGTGACATTTCTTGTGTCACTAAGTGGATTGTAACAGCAGAGGGAGAAACATTCTTTTAAAAACCTTCCTCACAGCCAAAGAGGGGTGACTGAAGATAGAGCAGAGGTGAGGAGATGGCTCCTCTAGGAGAGCTGTAAGGGCAAACATGCTTCAGTCAGTGCATTCTTATTAGGGAGGTGATGAGGGCCTGCAGCGAAACAAGTTTGCCTAGTTGCATACGCAGACCCTTTATTGAATCACAGCGTGCAATTGGTCCAATAGCATCTCTCAACCTCCCACTGATCTAGGCTCTCAATACACAAGAGCACTAGGCAAGATGATATGACCAATCTGAAATCAGAAGCACAGCTGCACCCAACTCAAAACTGCCACACTGTTCCTTCACAATCACGCCAAGTATGTAACAGGAAAGCGTATCCGTATTTGGAGATGCAATGGGCCCATTCAGGCAATTTCAGCGGAATTAAAGCATGACCCATGAAACTTTGTTAGGGTACATCAGCTTTAGCAAGCAACAGCATAAAAATAAGACAGTCACCCTTCAAGAGTAACTGACTTCCAATACTACACAGTCTAAGCTCTGAACTTTTCAGACTCCTTAGGTAGCCCTACATGATTTGCAAACATAATACAGGACAGAGGAGAGCCATACCCTTCTGGAGAGGTAGCTGCTGGTGGCAGCACGTAAAACTCTATTAGGGCTGGCATTCAGATAACTGAATCCAACCGTTCATATCTACATGTTTTGAAAATAGGAGCTATATATACACATCTTGCATGCTATTGATGCATACTTATTTCTAAGGAATTGCATCTGTCATGTTCTGAAAGGTTTATTATAATTAGAATGCAGCCAATACTGCAGGCGATGCTTTCATGAATGCTGCTTTGAACATTCTGCCTGCCAATACTAAGCCCTTCTAATCGAAGCTTAGAATCTTCTTTCCTCACCTTGCTTCTTCATTTTGGTCTGAGGCAAAGTCTCCACTAATTCAACAACAAAACAATTCAGTCCACAGGTGGCAAAATAAAATATGTATTTTCTTGCACCACAAGTACCAATATTTGAAATGCTGGTTGAAAAAGTACAGTAAGAGATTTTTCGATTGGGCCAATTAAAGTGGCCATTAGAAGTGTTACTGTTTAATTATAAACAAAGCATTGAAAAAAATTAAATACCAGTCCCATCAATCTTAAAATTACCATCTTGCTCTCAGTTAATCAAGTCAAAGAAAGGTCAAAGACCTCTATCTTCTAACAAACACAGTTCTTGATTCACTACATTAGTCAAAAATTATAGATTGTAAAAATGTGACATAACCCTACTATTTTATCTGCATCATTATAATTTTTAAATATGTTATTTAATCTCCATGACCTTTGCATTACAATTTATACTGAATGAAGCAGGGCCAACACCCTGCAAATGAAATGGGAACCATAACCAGGCACTTCGGATGTCTCCTCTTTATTAAAGGGCTGGTGAAAAGAATTAGTTTTTAAATTAGTCAAACCTGCTTTTATGAGTTTTAAGTCACTAAACCAGAACTAAAATATTTGCACAGTAAAAGAAGAAACACAGAAGTATAGTAACAGAACATTTACAATATTTCAAATAGAGGTAAATGCCTCAGAAAGTATAAAACAAAGACTGGCAATACGATCGGTTAGCTGTCCGGTCAGAAATATTGCAGACCTGCAATTTTGTCCCTTCACTAGCCAGAGATACAGGTTTTGGTTAGTATTATGCCAGTCGGCACAGCAATATCACACTAGCCAAAAAGACCCAGATGAAAAAAAAAGAGGTAATAGAGGATTACAACACACCAGGAAGGAGTAAAATTGGAATTCTACCCTGTTACCAGAAAACAAAACTGGTTTGAAAATACCAAATTTGTTAACCTCATGCAATCACAGAATATACTGAAATACAGTATCATTAGAAGATTCCTCAAGAGAAAATAATATGTTGTTGGGTTTATTTCCTAAGCCCAATATGAAAGCCTACCTTGAACTTCCAATAATAATCAATAGCATCAATACAACTTGAATAAAAACAATGAAAAAGTATTTTAAATATTTAAAAATTATTTTATAAGGACTGAAATGTAACAGGGCAACAAACAATGCAGAAGTTTATAGTTTCACCACACATATTAGAACCCGCTTCAGAATCAGAAAAAGGCAAGCTTCAGCACCACTTGCATTGCTTATTTCCTAAATCAATCTACATCATTTCAATGAGCTTTCAGATACCTGTGCAACAGAAAAAGGTATCAGGCAACTGTTTGTTGAGGACTTCTGCTACGACAACAGAGATAACTTCACACGACCCCAAAAGTCAAGCTACAAGCATCAAAGCCCTGGTAACATTTTACACAGGACAAGAAAATTACAAGTTCCTTCAAATTTCTTCCAAAATTTCTTTTCACACGTCTTCCAAAGCAAATAAAAAAAAATAGTTTTGCAATTTTTATCCATAGATACCCACTTACAAAAATAGAAATGTCTACCTGGCGAACCTAACCCTGCTAGGAGGGGTTGCTTATGCTGAGAAGAATTTATGTGGGTTGCTCATTATTGCTCTGAAGAGGAATATAGGCTTAACAGTTCAGAATGGCTGATAGCTTGAATGGTTTAGAAAGAGAAAGGCTAACACTGAAAACGCAAACTGGATAACCAAGAAGTATGGGACTTCAGAAAAAAAAGGTTCATGATTTTCAAATACAAAACCAACAAAGGCAAAAAGAACACGCCAAGGCTGAAGTAATTAAAAAATGGTATTTTCTGATTTAATAGGTACCAGCTGAACATTCTTATACTACTGCATCATTTTCTTGAAAAATAATTTTTAAAAAAAGTATACCAACAGTGCAACCTATCTCAATTTCTAAAGTACTAGTTTTTAAAAAAACATATTATATGTACAGGAAGTCAGTTACTCCTATGGGAGGATCAGAGAGCTTCTAATGATCTAAGCATCGAAAAAATATTAAAAAGTGAGTAGGAGGCTATGATACCATAAGATGGTTTTGTTATTATGAACAAACTACAGCAACCTTGAAACATGCAGGTCATATTGTAGTCCAGCTGTCTTGAGGAGAAACAGTCTTGATTAGATGCTAACAAGCATCAGTTATTTGGTCCAGCCAAAAAGTCACTTCAACCACCCTACACCCCCACCCCCCAAAATTAGCTCGATCTACTTAATAGAACTGTGGCCTTCCTATTTAAAATTCTTGTACAAAGTTAAGTGGGACTGGCAACTGATAACTAAATTATGCACTGTACAGTAAAATTTGGGTTTGCATTTTTATTGCATCTGTGCTGGTTGTGGCTGGGATAAAGATAATTTTCTTCGTAATACCCAGTATGGGGCTATGTTTTGGGTTTGTGCTGAAAACAAGTGTTGATAATAGAGAGAGATGTTTTCCTGCAGTGCTGACACAGAGCCGAGGCCTTTTCTGCTTCTCACCCCACCCTGTCAGCGAGGAGGCTGGAAGGGCACAAGAAGCTGGGAGGGGACACAGCCGGGACAGCTGACCCCAGCTGACCTAAGGGATATCCCAGACCATATGACATCATGCTTAGCATATAAAGGTGGGAGAAGAAGGAGGAAGGGGGGTGAGGGGAACATTCAGAGTTATGGTGTTTCGTCTTCCCAAGTCACCGTTACGCAGTACTCCTGCTTTCCTGGAGATGCCTGAACACCTGCCTGCCGATAGGAAGTGGTGAATGAATTCCTTGTTTTGCTTTGCTTGTGTGCACGCATGGCTTTTGCTTTACCTATTAAACTGTCTTTATCTCAGCCCACGAGTTTTCTCACTTTTACCCTTCCGATTCTCTCCCCCATCCCACTGTGAGGGAGGTGAGCAAGTGGCTGCATAGCGCTTGGTTGCTGGCTGGGGTTAAACCACAACAGCATCTATCACTTTAATTACAAAAATAACTGCAGATTCTGCAAACCATTTAAAATTTTGAAGAAAATCATGAAAAAAATAAATTAGGAAGCCACTCTTCCAGCAAGCTTCATACAAGCAACAGATGTGGTTAAACAAAGTTCAGGATGGTGAGAGACCAGGAATCTGACAGAAGACTGCTGTCAGCAGGCTCCAGCCGTCACCACATGCACCTTTTTCCTCATTAAAATGCTGGATACAAACTCCAGTTACCTGACAGAAGGGGATACTGCTTGTGCAAGGTCAGCAGCTTCGGCATGCAAGAACATCATTAAATCTACAGATAAAACTAGTTCTTAAAATATCAGCTTAACACCCTGATATTACAGGAGTTCAACAAACATACCAAAAATCTTATCTGCCAAACAACACAAGGCTTGTCTATTATAAACATCAGAATTGTCATGGTTTTGTCTTCAAGAGACTTGTGAGCTCATTAACTACTGGATAGTTCACTAATGACTAAGCAATTCTATTGGGACCATTACTGTTATGGTACAAATCAACAACACAGAACAGAAATGAATTCCAAATAAATCAGATTTCAATTCTTCTAAAGCATATCAAAATGACCACACATAAGCAACAAGAGCAACAACAAAAGACTTGAAGATCATCCATGTCTGGGAAACAATCTATCTGAACGCATTTATTTCTCATGTGTTTGATATATTCTGCACACTAAGATCTGTATTTTATGTACTTACATAGAATTAAGTATTTATTTATATATTGCCATAGTACTTGAGCTTTCAGATCTGATAACTTATTGTGAAAAACATGCAAAACAAGCTTGGCTGTCTAGCTCCAAATTTCTAGCCTGCATTGACATACTAATGACGAACAACAGAGCCACGCACTTCCCTTTGACAGCCATACACAGGAGAGTCTAAGGAACAAAACCAACCAACCAACCAACCAGAAACATAACAACAACAATGAAAAAACCCAACATCAGATGTAATTTAGATCTGTATTTCCCAGACCAGGAATATTTTTCGTGTATAAACATTATGCCCTTTCAGAAAAATCTCAGAATAGTGATAGGGTTCTGTAATAATTATACCATAATTACTTTCACACAGTTTCTATAAAAATATCCCTAGCAGTCAGACAAACATTGGCCTAATGATCAAAAGTATGAAAGTCCCACAAGAACAAGGATTTAATAGTGCAGTATGACAATGCTTCTAACACTGTACAGCTTAATCAACGTAGCTGTGAAGCTAATTTTGCAGACAGAGTTATGCTGTTTTATGTCTCAACCTACTAGATACCGCTCTATCTGTAATCACCTAATTAGAGAAGAAAACCAAATGGAAACCGAACAAGTGCAATCACAGGCATCCTTTTTCAAGGGAACACACCTTCAAAGGAGCCATCACATGATAGCTGAAGTGCTCTCCTGTGGCAGGAAAGCTCAAGGTGGTATAAATATGGCAGCCATTGTATGCTATAAATCAGGCTTGTCTTATGTAAACAGCATACTTTTCCTGCTCTTAATGAGACAATCTACCCCTGCATGGGAGAAGCTAACAATAGGAGAAGTGTCTTTGATGTGATTCACGTGAAGCTTTATTTTCAATTGGAGCAGCTTTGTTGCAGGCCTTAGCCCTTTCATCTCAAAGAAAAATCTAACATGCCTTACCTGAAAACGTAGGGGATTTTAATAGGCATTCCCAGTTCTTCTGTCTAGATAAATAAATGGTTCTGCTTTTACTCTCATCCTGATCAAATAAAAGCCATTAGTCTGAAAGCAATCTTTGTTTATTTCCCTTCCTGAGATAGAGTTGAGATGCTACGGATTTCACAACCAATTCTATTATGTACATACGTACTTTTTGCAAACATAAGCATTTGAAGAACATATACCTTGGATCAGAAACATTTTTATTGTAATGTGGAGAGCTATCAAAAATCCTTACAAATTATTTTAAAATAAGAATATTTGTAGACTGCAGCATCTGCCCCTAAAACTATTTCATCACCATCCATTCTCCAGCTAAAAACAAGATAAGCAAAAGCACTAACTGCTAGGATACTTCTGAATTTCTGAATTACGTTTTAACATTGCTTAAGAAAACCTTAATGACACTTTGTGAACTACCTGCTTTACTTCTAGATACATTATTTAAAGTTATACAACCAAAACCAAAACCCCAATAGCTAGGACTTTCTCTTCAAAGCATAAAGATCTAACGTAGTGCCCATAAAAGTGAAAATAAAGATTTTTTTTTTAAAGCTGTGTGCCACTAAGTTATCTTTAGCAATTTTAAGTATCTTCATAAAAAGTTATGTGTGTGTATATATATATATAAGCAAAAGCAATAAATAGAAAATATTTGTACCAATGCATTTAAGAATATGTCCACATTCTTTTCAGACCATTTAGTGTTGTTGTAACCATTCATATTCTCTTAATGCTTTCTCATTGGGTGTGTAAAAAACCCAAAATTATCTTTTCTTTTATCTTTTCTCAAAGCCTTTAATTTTGTACGTACAACAAACTGCAGGAACAAAATCCAAACTGCAGGCTTAATCAATTACCAACTGCGAAAAATCTTCTCAAGAAAGCACAATTTTTGGAGATGGTAACACAGGGGAATAACAAGGTTGTTTTCCACAGCACTCATTAGCTTCAGTATCAGCTGAACAAGACCCAATATAAAACTTCCGTCGACCTCAGTGATTTAAGAATTAAGCCATCGAGTGTGGGGGGGGTCGTTGTTTGTTTTTTTAAACTGTATTTGTAATCTCAATGTAGCAAAGGGATGCAACTGACTGGTAGAAATGAAGCAACAGATGCAAAAGAGGAAGGTTTTGTTTGTTTGTTCTTTTTAGGTTTTATTTATTTATTTATAAAGGTTTTTGGTGTTTTTTGGTTTGTTGGGGTTTTTTTTTCCCCTGGAGCAAAACAAAACTGTTAGCAACTTAAGACAATACATAGAAAACAGTTACTTATTCATTTGCATACAGTTGTGTCTTTGCCCTAATGCCTTAGGCTTGAAAATTTTACTTTAAAAAAAACAGGACTATCAGTAATACTAACTCTAGCTCTCCTAAATGTTCAAAATTTATTATGAATTTGTTAAATATTTAGGAATGATCAGTGTGCACAAAATCCATATGGGCAATCCACATAACCGCAAGAACTACATGTAAGCAAAACATTCTCATATGATAGATTTTGCAGAGCCAGGTCCTTATGAAGGACTGCTGGTAAACTTTCTCAGTTATGTCATGGATATATTTTTAATCATAACAAAAAGAAAAATTACTTTTGAGAAGTAGGCTTTGGAATTGCAAATACCCAAGCATTAGTTACTTCAGGGTCATCAGAAGAAGTCAGGTTAATGCTGCTTTAGCCATCTAAGCAAGTTCTCATCTTCCCCCGCTCCTGCAACAGCAGACCAATTTGCACCAGTGCACTAAGAGTTAAAGAGTTAGCAGTGCTTTGGCAGAAGAGTAGAGACAAGTGATGAATTACCTTGCCAAAGCTTCAGTAGGCACCTTTCTGATCCTCTGTGCCTGCCCCAAACCTGCCGGGTCCCATGCTAGAAAGAGCCTTAGGCTCTGTGGCTGGATTTTCGATAAAGAATCTGGGCTCTACACAGTGCTGCTCTCACAAGATTCCTACTCCCAAGAACGTTTTCATAAATACGTTTTTGTTACTCACACAGTAACTACACACACACACAAGTATCTCTTTACTCAAGTTTTATCAACAAAACTATGTGAAAACTTTTAAGAGAAAATTATTAACTCCCATTGTTCTGGAGGGACAAGCCCACACCACCAACAAAGCAAAGGACATATATTACCATGTGATCACACACCATGGAACTTAAGTGAAGGGTGGAAGTTGATTTCTGCAAGGGATAGACCTGGCTGCAGAGCTGTATCCTCATCAGGCAATCCTCATCAGCAGAGTTCTGGTTTTCTGAAATTCCATCTTGAGGAGTCAAGCATAGATAAGATATCATCTGGCATCTCAAGTTAGTGAAGAATGAAATTCCGCTAAAATACTTAAATGGCTTTAAAATTGGCACTTAGTGTCTTGAAGCAATAAGATCAGAAACAGCTTAACCACATACATGTTTTGGAAAAGCAAACTGTGGTGAAATTCGTCCACTTTTCCAGCTGCCTCTCAGTTTAAACTGAGCCATTTCATATGTTCACTGTTAGTGTGATCACCCTTACCACAGGCTCATTTCCACTCTCCAAATGAAATAACTCCTTCAACTTAATTTGAGAAAACAAACCAAAGGCACAGACCAATATACAGAACAACATTAACATGTGCTTTAAAGGGACAGAAACAGAGGAGAAAAAGCCTTGCAAGGGATGAACCAAACTATCACTCGGTGCTTCCCATGTTCCCCAAAACATATGAACACTACAGCTATATTTCTACACAGTCATCCTCATGTACCTTGGGACTTAAAAAAAAAAATTTAGGTTTGAAATCAACTCTAGAGAGAGTTAGGCAATTTAACACTGCTCTGGCTGTAGAAAAAACTCGTGATCTGCTTCATTCCAGTTTATGCTGGTGTGGTTTTTTCCTGTTGAGAGGTAAGTAGGTATTGTATTGCAAAAGCAACCCAGAAACGTATTTCACATTCTGTTGACTGAATGGGTGGGAAATGTACTGCGAAGATAGACAAGTCTCCTGAGTGCAAAAACATCTGTAATCATAATTAAACAATGAAGTGCTGGTAGCATCTGTTTCCTCACAGCCCTGCAGGGCTTATGTATAGACTTGAGATGGTCTCAGTATACTGGTCAAAAGGGTTAATTATTCTACAATGGGAAGTAGAAAAAAGTAACACTCTGAGGGGGAAGTATCACTGAGGAAATGTACATTACCAAATCAATGCCCAGCAACTGAAGAGCAGATTCACAGCAGGCTGCTAACCATGAGACAAAGATTACAGCTAGACACATCTTTCTGGTAAGGACATCAACTCAGAAATAATAATGCTGAGGTAGCACATGCTAGAATGGATAGTGTAAACAAAAAAAAGAGAAGGAAAGAAAATTATGAAGATGGAAAAAAAGATGCTCTCAGCTGATACTTATTCATTCTACTAAGTATTTTAAGTTCTGTGAGGTAACCTGGGGGAGGGAGGGGGAGAAGCTTCTTTCTAATCACACTTGAGGAGAT
This sequence comes from Buteo buteo, assembly GCF_964188355.1. Classification (NCBI taxonomy): domain Eukaryota; kingdom Metazoa; phylum Chordata; class Aves; order Accipitriformes; family Accipitridae; genus Buteo; species Buteo buteo. The sequence goes on along the minus strand of NC_134186.1, from coordinate 148,982 downwards.
AAGCCATTTTTCCCCCCCTCTCTTTAAAAACCATCTCTATAGAGGTCTGTGTTGCAAAGCAGTTCATAAAATTTAAGGGTTTTTAAAGGGTCACGTTCACAGGGCCAGACACATGTATTCTGTTATGACTGTTGAACTTATAAAAATGTGTCATTTTGAATTGTGAAGATGAACTATAACACAGTGAGATATGTTCAGTTTCCTAATGCCTTAAGAATATTTTGTTCACTGTATAGTTATCACACACTTATTTCTGCAAGGCATGCTGCTTCTTGTACATGTCAGCTGAAACGACAGCAGCCCTATTCAAAGACAGATGATGTACCTCCCGCTGTGCTAGCAAACAGACACTCAACAAGACTTGACTTTCACTGCTAACAGGCATGGACATTGAACTTTGCAAATGAAGCCTCAGACTGAAAGAATGTGTCCAAAAAGCCCAAAGCTTCAGACTCCAAGTTGTAGTCTCTGCCTCTCAGCTTGATTGAAGCAGTTCTCTCAGTTGGCCTTGTTCTTTCCAGATCTTTAATTCAAATTGTGAGTCAAGGAAAGATTTGAAATGGGAAAAGACACACAACCTGACTGTTGACAGTCAAAAATGTAACATTGTGGAAAATCAATATAGTTTTTGTTTAATGGAAGAGTAATGTGATTCCCCCTTAAAATGGAGACAACAAATTTGCTTTATTTTTCCAGTATTATACCATTATATTGCATAAGAGGTTTTTCATATAGACTTTGGAATAACTGAAATAACTTTGTATGTTGAACTTGATTTCTTTATAGCAACACAGAATTTCCTAGTTAATTTATCCAAATAATGACTTGGAAGGCAAGTACAGAGACTGTCAAGGGCTATTCCCCAGAACTGGAAGGATGACAGCGATTCTGCACTTTTATCTACCATTACTTAAGATAACTGGAGCCTGATGACCAATGAGACATTCTTCAAACAAACAAACAAACAAAATATCCAGCAAGTTGAATCATGGATGTTCTTTTCGAGTGCTGGCAGCTGATTCTACCCTTTAGATATGCACTTTCTTGAGGTTTATGGTAATAAAAAACAAAAAAAGTAATTAAATCATTGGTACTTCAGAACACTCAAGTTACATGAGAAAGAATTTTCTCACCACAGTTCCAATGGCATTTGGTAAAAGACTTCTTCTGAAAAAGACAATCAGGAGAAAGCAGCACTGCATTCTTCATCCCTCAAGGAAGATCTCTATGATGCTTAGTAGCTTTAAGGAAATTTGAGTAAGTTCTTTAGTCAAAACCATTCACTAATAAATGAATAGAACCATGCTGGGAATTTTTATTTCTTTTTTTTTTAGTCAGCAGTTATCTCAAATTGTTATCATTAAAAGAAAAAAAAAAGACACTAATAAGTGTTTGCATCTTATAGATATCTCAGAGCATAAAATATAGAGAAACAGGATTTGATTCTGCTATTTACCACAGTGTAAACCAAGTGCAATGCAGAAGAATCCAGTGTAGATATTCAAGTGTAAATTCGTTTAAGTTTGGAAGTGAATAGAGCCCTATCAGAAGGGCAGCAGGAGGGCGACAACAATATCTTTCTTTTCCATAGACTTTTATAGTTTCATAAATAACAGTGGTCATCCATCCCTGCCCAATGATTGCTTTCACCTGGTTAGTCATCTGCATGCAAATTTGGCAGAATAATTAAGATCTAAAGTTCTATCCAATTTCATTCAAAAAATCCCCAACAAAGGAAAACCCAGCAAAAAAACCCAACCAAACAAAAACCCACACCCAAACAAAACAGAACAAAAAAAACCCTGAAACCCAACTCCAAAAAACCAACAGCTAGATAGAGGAAAAACATTCAATTTGTTGCCGCCCATTGAAGCAAGCTCAACAATTGCCCATCTCTTGGCAGCAAACCTACATATGGTTTGCTTGGAATCGGTCACAACACTGTGCTGCCCCAGCCCCAATAGTAGTTAAACAACATAAGAGGTAGGTAAAGGTAGAGGAATGAAGAGCTTAGGGCATGTGAGAAGAACTGGTTATCACCAAGTTTATGTACTGAGGTTACAGTACATAAACACATAACAAGTGAGAACTATTTACTCACTGACTTGCTAGGAGCGTATTTTAACCTTAGTTACTCTTGGGTGTAAGTCCTTTCCTATAGGATTCAAATTAAAAACAAACAAAAAAGTACACACACACTGCCGAGTCAGGCTTCTTAAAATTAAGGATTCTGTAAAACAGCATGGTAGCCCCTGGGTTCTCACATACAAATAATAAAAACCTGCTGATTTAAAAGCTTATACAAATCTTCTTTTAGACTTACTATAAGCACACCATAAAAAACGCAACTGAAAGCAGCGAAGAACAAGACAAGCAATAAATGATGATCTCTAGGTTTTCATAAAAATGTCTGTCTTTTTTTTTTTTTTTTTAAACATTCACAGACAGATGGGGTTTCTTTCATTTTTCCATTCTCTGGCAAACTGATTGGCCTGCTTTTCTTTGGCATATCATTAGGAAATGTGGCATGTTTACTGACTGAGGTATTAGGAGACTAATACAAATGAAGAAAACAGAAATAAAGCTGAGTCTTTTTTTTCCATTTGCTGTCGAGAATACTTGGCTTGCTAGAACGCTGCCATTAGGCTTAAATTCAATACTGAAAATTAAGTAAGTTATTTTACAGTCCCAGTTAGAGTCCATTCGTTCTTTGACATTCTGCTTATGAGCTTCCTAAGAACAAAACTTCTTATAAAAGAAATCTAAGTCAGAATTTTTATTTTTTAGCAACACAAATTGTAGAATTACCACCTGATGGTAACACACAAAAAAATTACATAAACAAAGGATGATTCTTACTAGAGAACTCACTTCCTCTTTTACAGCCCTGTATCTGGAGTTCACAGTTCTAATCTATGCATTCTTGAGAGGTGTTGGTACCATTCTTCACCACCATTTTTCAGGCTGACAAAGTCTATACTTGGAAGAAAACAAGCATCTCATCTCTCAGAAAAAGTAGAGCAGTTGCTGTGTTCTCTAGGAGTTCAGGAAACACTGTCGCTCCACAGAGCAAAAAATCTCCTGGGATATTGAAAGGAATGGATAGAATAGTGCTGACTGCAGCATAATCGCTTTCCTTAGAGGCAAGATAGAGCTAATATACAAAATACATAAAGATTCTACAGATTTGTGATGGCTCTAATTAATAAAATCTAATCTAATAATTACAAATTATAATTTACTCTACAAGATACCTGGGGTTAGATTTAGAAGACACTATAAATCCCCTTGTTTTGCCTATTGACAATTGTACTGTCTCACAACTGTCAAATTCCTGAATTCTTCATGCAGATTTGTTTTAAATGTCTTAAGTGACAGGATTTCACCTATTTACTTAACATATCATGCTATCTATATCTATAGTCATAGTCATGTACAGCTGTGGGTTAAAAAGTTTTCGCCATTCTCCAGCTCAGTCCACCTTCTAACTATATGACTAACCATAGAATCTCTTCTTCTGGCAGAAAGCCAGAGAATACTAGACCCTCCTGCAACAAGACAGGATGGCAACAATACCCTTTCTCATAATCAAATTTTTCTAAGGTTTACAGGCCTCCAAATCTGAAGACCAAGCTGCAGTTTCAAACAAACTGAGAAAAGTTTATATCCTCATATAAGCAGGTACCTTTTCCAGACTCTTGTTACACTTCAGAGTTTGAAATTCACCCTGTTCCTGTGTTCTGGTGCTACTAACAAAAAGCTAACAATTTAGAATTGCCCTCTATTTTTCCTTACTTGAGGCTGGTGTAGAACAAATGTTTGACACCAAGAGACTGTTGTTATTTGAGAAGTCTGAAATTGAGACACTTTAGTTTATATAGACACCTTATTTGATAATTTTGTTATATTTTTTGTTTTGTTTCTTGTATCTAAATATCAGCTGGAATCTTCCCTTATAATGCAGTATCATCATGCCCATATGTATTTCAGATGCAAATGTCTGCTAAGCAAAGAAAGTCCAGCAATGACAATGTTTAGTCCTAGGCAATAAAATGAAACAGGTCATTTAATCTTAAAATGAAAATTTAAGCCAAACATCTAGACTAAGGAAGGAAAAAATGATCAAGTCAATTATAAACAAACCCAACTTGTTAACTATTTACCTGTGGAAGATGTGCCTGCTTAACATTCTGAAGACTTCATGTTACTGCATTACTCTAAAAACAAAAGCATTTGACTCTATCAGACATACCCAACAGGTTTAGATTTAGGTTGGAGCAGAGAAACAGCAAAGCAGCAAATCCCTTTGGGCTACAGACATAGTGCAAGAGTAAACACCTATGTGTCCTATAATTCTATATATTCCCAGCAAGCACCAAGATGAACATTTTGGACAATTTTACTCCAAATGATACCTAACTTTCCATTTTGTAAGTATGGCTTCCCTATTGCAACAGGTTAGAAAATTAAAAACCTAAATGATACTATTTTCAAAGATGGTGATAAATCTCACACAATTGTTAAAGTTAGTAAAAGAAAAAGATGGAACAAAATTTTTGAAAATAAATCAAAAATCAGATAAGAGGTAAACCAGAAGATTTTATTACAAAAAATTATAGAAGTCAGGCAAGTTATTTAGTTTGGCCTTTAATTCACTTGTATTTTAACTACAAAAGTAGTTTTGTTAGCTTTCTGTTGCCACAAACATAGCCCAAATAAGTATCATTGTATAAGAGATCACTTCCATAACTATGCACAAATGTCAAAGTTCGATTCTATCAAACCCTTTAATTTAAGCACATGGAACAATTCAAAAGTCATTTTAACTTGGCTTCTTTGAAAAATATACTTCAAAACCATGTCAAGCTAAGCTGCAACTTGACTGACTAACATTTGAACCCTCAAAAGCCTAACCTTACTTTTGAAGTGACAGAGTGCATGTCAAACATGAATTTCCTAAGTTTTAGCTTTAAAGAACCACTCAGTAAAAAGGTCAGTCCAGACTACAGTTCATTTTGTGAAGAGAAATCAGAACTGGAGAAACCAGTGATAGAAAACACTTTTTAGAGGGAAATTGCAACCAATAAAATCAGGTATAAGCAAAATGCCTTTTCTTGTTATAACTGGCATTTGACAATACAGTAACCATATTCAAACACATTAGTATCTCTACATGTATTTTGTTAGAAACTATTCTAAAATACAATTTGAAGATGCTTATATCTAGAGCAATCTAATATTCACCAAGGGAGAGCACAGTGATCTTGGAACCCTTTACCTTGAATTTTGCTGCATGGGGGCTCTTCTATATGGAACTGCTCCACCGAACCTTGTATGTATTTTTAGCACACGATGTACTTCCTTCCTGGCCTGACAGGAGCAGCACAGAGATTTTAGCACCACAATATAGCAAGAGAAGAGTAACAGAAAGATGGAAGCTAACCAGGCCTCTCTACAGACAAGCTTTCTATTATGACTGAATCCATTTAGATTTCTTCAGCTATCACAACACACAACCTGTGCATGAAGATTAGCTGATCGCTTAAAAACATCACACAAATTTATTAAATTAAAAAAAACCCAAACTCAAAATTTAAGCATTGTATCTACCACTACTGACCATAGTAAGGGTTATTATGAAAAGAAGCAAAGAGGAAGCCTCTTCCAGTATTTTGTTTGTTCTACATTTTATAGCTTTCTAGCTAACCAGGCAATCCAAAATGTACAGCTACAGAAAATTGTGAAGAGGGATTCAAAACGAGAAAGGAAACTGGAACAAAATTCAATGTAGATGTCCTCTACTTAGTATATAATATTTGATTAACAAGACAAGACCACACCTTAGAGCTTCACAAACCAGTGCAAAAACAACATCCTCGACGTAAGAGAAACATGCACCATAAAGAACTATTGGAACATCTGTGGGAATTTGTTGAGCAGGAACTCTATTCTTTTGTGGTCTCATATGCTAGAAGGAAGAAAGTAGGCAATTATGAATGGATCACAGAATTTATTTTTATATGTGTAGTAGGGTAAAACCAACTTCCTGATAAATGGAAACAGCTTGGTATCTAATGTTCAACAACTGCAATTTTATATAGGGTTTCGCTAAACATATTCTGGATATACTAATGTAACTTAAAGGAAAACAAAACAAAACAAACCTAAAAAGAATTATTATACTCTTAAATCTTCCCAAATATTGAAGACTGCTAGTATTATGCTAAGAAATGAGACCCACAAAAGTTTAATGCTGTTTGCACTTATTTCCATAGAACAAATAATCTATAATTAAAGTGATGAAATACATATGTTAAGCATGCTACAATACATTTTCTTACATGTTTCTACCTTACAGAATTCAGAGTAAATTTGAGTTGACTTTAGTGTTTAAGTACGTTTTTACATTACAAATCATAGTTATCAGTCTGCTGCGCGTGTTATTAAAATCTAGGAACTACAGATTATGATCTCTGTCAAAAACCACCTATATTTCTACTATAATACTGCAAATCTGAAAGGACAATACCACATGACTTAAGTTTAATTACAAAGTCTTTCCGAATATTTTTTCTGCATTTGGAAATACTAAAAATGTAATATTTTTTTACGTGAACATTCAAAATATCAATATACAGAGAAAGTAATGCAAGATTTCTTCTTTCCCAACAGACAGAAAGACAGATTAATTAGATACAGCTATGTCAGTATGCTGTTGTAGAGTATTTCATTCAGCCAAAGATAGCTGAAGTCATCTCACTGTATATGGATCTCTACACTACGACTGGAAAAAAAACCTGCAGTTAAGAAAACGGCTGGCTAGTAATATATTTAAAACCCCACCTGACATGATAAATGAAAGAGAATAAATGTATACAGCTAGTGAAACTTCCAGGGAACAGGGGGAGACTTCAACACTTTTGCTGACAGTGACTTTACTGTCAGTGGCCTGTCTCTCTCGGAGGCAGCTGTCAATCACAGACCATCTTTTTCTCCCAGAGGAGTTCATTGTGCCTGCAGACAGTTGTGGAATAACTGCTCCTAGGCGTCAGAGCGGCAGATGGAGTGTATCTGTCAATCATTGTCACTAATTATTAACTTCTGTCACTCAGAGCAAGGCAACATATCTCCGCCTGATCCTCTGTGATTTGATCTGCTACGCCACCTCAGAGACAGACAGTTCAACCTTTCATTATGTGTCACATACACAGCGCTCTGCTGGGTCAGCCCTCGTGACTCAGTGTTCCAGCAGAATTCTATTTTAGCCACTGAGCATTACAGGGAGAAGCTGGCACGAAGGACACGCTCTGCCTTCAAATGCAGCGGTCACTCATTTTCTGTAAACATTTTGAAGCTAGAGAAGCATGGAAATACCATTCTCCTAAGTTTTAAACGGGGGGTGGGGGGGGGGTGGGGGGGTGGGAGAATCTAAATATAAGCCAAGCAACTCAAATTTTCACATGATAAGCTACCCCTTGTAATTTACTAAGATGTTAATTATCTTATCTCAAAAGACTCACTCCGAAAAGAGGCAACTTCTAATGGCAATTACTTACAACAGTTAGTAAGGTTAAGGGGCACAGACTAGATAAGAAGGATCACCCCTTCCTTTTCCATTGGCCAGAAAAATGACTAGAAATTACCATCGGTGATTTCTGATTGATCTTATGTTTGCCTGCATTTTCTATCTTGGAATTATGGGTACTTCTATTAAAATTCCATGCAAAAACATTGGCCATGCTCACTAAAGGAAAAGGATCAATAACTGAAACATATTGCTGCAGGAAAAGCATATTCTCTCTCTATTTATATTTTCAAGTATACACTTGATATCCCTCTAGAAATTCCACTTAGCCAAACCCAATGCAGTATCCCAAGGTTGATCATTTATATACACAGTTTATGATATAAAAGAAATCATAATGCCTTCAGCACTTAAAATTCTATAAATCCAAGAGACTCCAGACACTTTTTATAAAACCAGAAAACGTCACAATTTTTCTTCAAGCATCTGTGCTTTGGGAGAAGTCTTATGCACAGACCTATTTAAACAAAAACACCCCTCTGCAGGCTTAAGTCCTCTCTCTCCTTCATTTTTAGTATTGGCAAATTCATTAACAATGATAAAGTTTGTTCAGGCTTAAAAAGCCGTGTGGATTTTTAACAAACTACTACCGCTACATTCTAATATATTGTATTCTACCATATTCTAACACAAGAAAATGCAAAATGTAGATATCAAAAAGGGATTCAAGCCACAGGTACAGATTAGGGGACAAGATCTTGGGAGAAGAAAGCTTCCAAGAAGGACTTAGGGAAGCACTCCAGTTTAAGCTTCCACTGTGGAGCTGTGGAAAAATGGATTAAAGCAGTAACTGGGTCCATGTAAGAGTAGAGAAGACAAGGGGAAGTTATTCCATTATTGCAGTATGCATCAATTAATCAAAGCAAGTGTAATGCAAGTTCTTCTGGTGTTCCCATTTAAAAGGGATAACAAAGACTTACAGAAAGAACCTCATCATTACAAGTGACCTGCAGAACTCAGTATTTTTTGTTTAAGAAAAGACTCTGAGAACTAACTTCATCATCATGTATAAGGATCATCATGGAAAGAAAATTATTAATATTTTGCAGGCTTTAGAATACTGGTCTGAAAAGAAAGAAAACAGAGCTAAACACATACAAATTAGACATTGGGGGAAAAAACCTTAACACCCCACATCACTTCTTAATAGTGGAGGTGATCCAGTTTAAATAGGGGATTGTCCATACTCTCTTGGTATTTTTGAACATTTTCCTCTCCAGACAACCCAATTTAGCTGAGTACAGTGCATTTTTAGAAAAGTTAATGGGTTCAGGAAGGCATTAATGGTTGAAATACAGTATTAGCCTGCCCCATTTCCATTGTTCTCCATCCTTAAGTTTCCTAAAAAGTTACTAAATTTCAAGTTTTTAAAATTTAAGCAGTTCAGAATTACTAAGACATTGTACTCATGTTACATTCTATTAACTCCTTTATCCAATACCACTTAGCCCTACTACAACATCTCAATAGCAAGCTACGCCACTTTATTTCCTTTGCTTCAATTAAAAAAAAAGTAACCTATAAGTTCAAACCATAAAGACTCATGCTAGACTTGAAAATTCTTATGAGTGCACTCATAAGTCTAAACAGCAGACTCTTCATTCATTATCTTCCCCTTTGAATACTAGATGACTTTTCCATACCAAAGCATACAGATCCCAACCTGGCCCAGGTTCAGTACTTCCCTCCCCCCAACAGAACAACAACAACTGGTAAACAACAAAAAATGAGATTTATTTAGGTATTTGTTTTTAAAAGCTCCTGACAATTTTGATAGGTCTATTCAAGATCCTTACCCACTTCTCTCTTTGAATACTTCCGACTCAAACACAAATCAAATTTCAAATTGATAAACAAAAGAAATAAAAGGAACACATAGCCAAAAAGAGGAAGCATCATTGGAAATTGCATAGCAAACTGATACTCCAAATCTTGGAAAATTTTCATTTATTTCCTCACACATGCTCATTTAAAAGAAGATACATTTCAGTGCCTCTAATTATAAGGACTTTTGTTAATGTACAGTTGTCTTTGGAAAACAGGAACAAAAAAAAGACCACGAGATTATTTCTATTTCCTCTGGTTTAGACCCTGACCATCTGCCATCATTACAGATCAAAGTACATTTAATTTTCTTTCATAACCTTTGGCAACAAGAATCACTAACAGTATTTTAGGTGAAGAAACTTTTATAAAATATTACAATCAAATCAATTGCATTAACACATTTGAACCTCTAAGTTCACCACAGTGGAAAACACAATACTTCTTTATTATATCAGCTGTCTGGTCATATATAAATCATCTATAACTAAAACCAAAAGTATTGAGAGTACTATTTATCCAGAGTTAGCAAAAGGAATTATCTGACAGCTGAAAATGAAAAACCACTAATGAGCATTACAGTGTATTGAAAAGTTTAAACAATGTGATTAAGGAAACTTTTGCAATAATAAGGAGTGTATATGATTCTATTTTACCTTGCTAACAAAATTCTTCTGGGATTTCTTATTCTGTTATACAATAACTAAACTGGAATATTATGTTAAACAAGTCTCACATTCTACCTGTATTCAGCATATATTTAAAATTAAGAGATAATGTTCTTTTCAGTGTATTGCACTCCACTAAAGCATTTGTATTTTCACTCCAATTATTTGCCCAAAGCAATAAAAAAAATAGAAGGAAAGTCAAAAACCCTAACTAATGCCTTGGCCATTTAGAGGCTTAAGAGATGCACTGTAAAGACATTTAAACCATCTTTCATAAAGTTTATTTTTAAGAGATGAAACAAGGAATTCTTTAGAAAGACTGAGTAGAAAACTCTGTGAAGGAGTACAGTGAAGAGATGGCAGAAAATAGTGCATTTACCATATCTCCTGCTGTAAGAAGCCAGTAACAAAGAAAAGCATGCAGTGTAATCCTTCAGGAAACAAACAACATTGAAAAGGAAAACTGCAGCACAGATAATAATTACGTTGCCTATACTGTTTGCTTAGTGATTACAGAATTAAAACCAAAACAAACAAACAAACAAAATCATTCAAGATGTGTCTGGAATAACGTGCAGATAAGAGTGAGCAGGATTTGTCACATATGTCATTTGCTGTGGTCAGCAGTGATTAGACCCTACCAAGTAACCAAAATATTATCAAGATACAAAAATTAGACCAGATGATTGTCACTGCAATGCAAGGTCTGACAGCAGCCCCACATATTTACCTAGAAAACACCACACTTAATAAATATCATATTCTCAAGTCATACAGAATTACAGTTTCTTTATATTTGCACTAAGCCTAGGTTTTAAACTTCACTTAAGTTCCTTATTTAATTTTACTTAGGGCACTATTTGCAAGTATTCAGTGATGAACAAAATGTTCCAATAACTGCCTTTGCCTGGTACTGCCAACATGCCTTTTGCACCATACCAACCAGCAGCTTCACTACATCTGAAGTAGAGACAATTACTTAATGTACTTAAAGCCAAAATCCTTGAATTTGAAGTTTTCCATAAATTTCTTCAGTATGTGTACAGCAATCTGCAAATCATTGGCAAGTATGCTGGCCATAGAGCTTGCAATTTACTATTTATCAGTCAATAAGCCCAGACATGCAAATACTTTCTAGCCGAGTATAATGCCCTGGTAAGCTACCATTCCAAAGCATGATGAAATTTTCAAACAAAACAAAGTACACACAGACAGAAATAGTATTTTCCAATCTCCAAACCATTAAAATTATTACCCAATACTACTTTAAATACTTAAGGTTCAGACTTGTATGCATCTGAATCGGTATATGCAGTCCATTTGCTTCCACAGAGTTATAATGCAATGACACAAATATATAAAAATGCATCCAAATCTAGGTCTTCATTTTGCTCAGATTTTAAACTGCATTTAGACCCAGCCACAAGGAGGGCAAATTCATAGTTCTGTATTAACTGCTGTTGATGTCAAGTAGGTTGTCACAGGAATGTATGAGGGTGTAAGTTTATCCTACATTTCAAATTCATTTCAGCTAGACAAGGCAAACTAAAGTCTCAGACACTCCCCCCTTTACACTATTTCTGGTTTAATCACATCTCGACCTACAGCGCTTTTCTTCAAACTATTCCTGGATTCAATACATTTCAAGTATAATCAATGGAGGAAATTAGATGAGAAAAGCATGTGTTGTGACCACTTGGTTTAGAAAACAATTTTCTGAATCTTGACAGTTCATGTTTCCAAGCAAGACAATTAAAAATCTCAAGAAGCCATAACTGTTGTTCCTAACATCATTGTGAGCACAACTAAGTTTTACTGGTTTGGTCATGTACATAGGCATAAAGAACCACACGTTCTCCACTTAGATGTTAAAAAAAAATGAACTATAAAACTCAGAAGAACCATTTAGCAATAAATTTACAAGTGGGACCTATGAGCTTAATTCCTAAATGCTCTACTTAGTTGCCAGTCAGCTCTGAAGGGTACCTGAATTCCCTGTGTATCTAAGTTTCCACAGGGCAAATTCCTAAGGCACTTGAATTCCAGCCTATCAATACTGCGTACAAGTGGACCTTCTCCTTGCTGTATTCTGTATGAAAAAAGACTAACCTGCCTTGGTTGTTTAACGAAGTCAGGCATCTGAATCCTTAACAAAGTGGAATCTTAAGCCCATTGTTTTCTTCGGCACTTTCTATTTGCTGGTTAAAGCAATTTGGTAAGCAGGCTACTGTGGATCCCAGTTTAGGGCACTGGGTATTTTTTCTATATGGTACAACGAAAATTGAGATGCTTAAGATTAGACTCCCCATGTCAAAATAAAGAAATGTGAGGTGACTGTTTCCAGCATCATCACTGGAAAAAGGACAGCATATTATGTTGTGCTTTAAGACGTAAGCGATGGGAACTATGATGCTGAAAGAACAGCCTACTGTGTAACCTAACCTAGCTCTTTTGACATCCTCAGGCTTTGGTCTTCCCTTCCCTGTAGGCCTCCCATGCTTCCGTTTAACATCAAATTTTGCTCTCTTTACGAACAGTTATAAATACAGGTATATAGCTAAGAACCCAAAACACGGTTAAGAACATAAAGAAACTTGAATGCTATTCAAACTTCAACAGGCTTTTAGATATTCTGATAAAAGAATCTGCAATGTTATGAGGTGACCAAGGATGAATAACTTTATCATTACAAAAGACGAGTTGTGTGGCAGTCACATTACGCAAAGACATTGAACCAATCAAGAATAGAAAATGAGCACAAGGTAGAAAATTTTTAGAATTAGGCTAATACTATAATTCCCGTGCTGTCACTATAATGATGGAGAGCAGCAGAAGAATATTCATTCTAGTAATGCCTTTCCTAGACTAATAGGAAAAAAAGTATTCTAATGTTGAAAATTAACATCCTGCCCTAGTGCAGTCAGAGAAATATTTTGCAAAACAAAATGTCAGAGTTGCAGCAGTTCCAGAAGGACATTTTCTTATTCCCCAGAGAATTGAGGCTGGTAATAATGATAATAATTTTTATTATCGTAACAACAACAACATTTCATACCGAATAAGCTGGGATGCTTTGTGCCCTCACAGAAACGCACGAAACCCCATAGTCTTAATGTTTGATTCTGAATATGTCTGTCAGGAAACAAGCGCAAGCCTTCAGCAGCCGCGGCTGCCTGATTAGTCTCACAGTCACTCCAAGGAGCTATCAGCTTCTCAGCGTGAAGTTCTCCTGCATCACTGCTCCAAGCCTTTAGGCAAAGGATTCTAATAATGAGTCACAGTGCCGTGACTGAGGCCACACTTCTGCTCTGGTGAGCTGCTTGCTGAGAGGGACTGCATGCTCCCTCATTATCATTTTACAGCTTTTTTTCTTTTTTTATTTGTTCTTTTGTATTCCTTTTCCTTCCTCCAAACGCTTGGTGCATTTCAGTGAGAGTACTTAGTGCTACCACCAGGACAGAAGCCATATGCTCATGTTTAATAACCTTCTGGTGTGAGGTAGTCATAAAACTTAAGATAAGGCAGAGTATTATGCAGAAGAGTAAGATAAGATACAGTCTTCTATCACATCCTAATAAACAGACGTAGACATCCTCTTTGCAACCAACAGAGGTTACAAAGGTAAAATATTTTACATATTTCTCTTTTATTAATGCTATTATGCAGAATTAAAAATAAACAAACAAAAAAGGTGACTCACTTATTTAGCTCCACCCTAGCAGCTAGGATAAAAAAAAGATTTTTTTTTATCCCCCTCCCTATATTCTTATGCACCATTGGGAAGGCCAATTCCTTTAGAATTTGATGAATGTTACTTAAGCCAAAATGTAGCTACATCAGTTACATCTTCCACACACACAAAGTGGTACTAATTTGCCATTTACTAATTGCCTGGCAACATCCAATTCAACAAACATACTGGATGAACTTGCCACCGGACTTAAAATTTTTCATGCTATTATGCCACTCCAATAAAATGCTCCACCATTTTGGGACATACCTAGATTACATGCAGTGCCACGTGGTGTTACTACAACTCTTTCTTGTTCATTCTTCGTGTAGCTACAAACTTTTTGTTATTTCAATGTTCTTTACATAAGGTGTAGATCTACCTGAGTGCTAGCAAACTTTATCATTACTTCTCTAGAGAGGAAGCATGATAGTAAAAAAAATGAAAGATTTCAAATATATGCACATACAGTTCTGCTCAACTGAATCCCCAAAAGACATAGGGAAATGTAGAAGTGACTCCAGAGCATATAGAAAACAGACAGCATGACTACTCTGTCATGTCAGGAATGCTGAAGTTGCCTTACAGATACTCTATCTATACGTTTAAAACTAAATGGAGAGAGGAGCTACAAACAACCCTCTACAGAGCTATGTACTTATATAAACACACACCTTATTATTACATTATGAGATACTAAAAAAGAAATCCAGTGAGAGTAAAAGATGGGAACTTCAATAAAATTGCGGTAATCATTTTCTATTTTATCAAGAGTTACATGCAGTAGCTTCTGTACAGGATTAGAATAACCTGAAAACCAAACTGACCGACTGACTGTATGCTCCGATCCGTTGCAGAGTCAAATATCCATGCAAAGTACACCACTAATCTGAAAAAAGGTCAGTGAAGCTCTCCAAGTTCACCTCCAGCTTTTACCTCATGACAAAATTTTCTGAAAACAATTTTTTTCAGAACCATACATGTGGAACTTTCACATACATGGTCTGTCTTTGATCATTCTTCTCTCTTTTTTGCATTTGTAATTTTTGGTGTCCTGGCAATGAGGCAAGAATAAGGCAAAAAACACTCAACTCCCTTACAATAATGGCAAAGGCTGCAAGTCTTTTCCTTGATTTGCCAGCTAAGCAGAAAAAAAAAAAAAAAATTAAAAGGAGGGCACACATTAGAATTTGCATATTTTCTCTTACATAGACCCTATCAGCACTGTTACTGGAAAGAATAAAAAAAAAAACAAAAACATGAGAGGAGAGTGTTAAAAATAAAAAAAGCTTAAGTTAGCGATGATCTCAAACGAGCAGTATTTTTGTGTAATCAAAGAACAGAAGCACTACAGAAACACTGAATATGACAGCACAACCTCACATCTCCCCTAATTTTACATGATTGGAAACCTCAGGTGTTTCAATCATGCATCTTTCCTTGGGACATAGATACCTTCAAATCAATCAAGCTTACTTAAGCTGACTTTTAACTGCATAGTTCGGATGGATCTTAGCATGTTCCAAATACATTAATATTTTCTCCACTTTTAACATACACTGTGACTCCACTCTGCTGTCACAATATTAGCAGCATCCCAGTGAACTAGTTTAAAGATAGCTCAGGTGTACCTACGTAAGCTGCAGTCACAGAAGCCATTAAACTGTAAATATGCTTGTACCCATGACATTTCCCTTTTTTCTTCACTTGGGTATCAAGCATACTTTCAAACTAGCAGCACATGGCAGTGGGCTAAAGGGAGTAAGCTTCACAGATAGAAAACATAAGAAAGCAAAATCAAATGCCTGTGGGGAAAAAGCCTTGAAACAATGAGGCTGTGAAAAAGTCAGTCAATGCCGAATGTGCCTGTGCTACACTGACAGTGCTACAACATTGGTATTTTCAGTATGACTTTTCTCACGTTATCTATATAGCATTAAAAGGAAGAAATATGGGGAAAATGTTAGCTGAAAAAGATGTGATGATCTTGGTAAGTCTTCCACCCCACATCCGTGAGAACATGTAGGTCTGCAAGGAGCACAGCTGGACCATGAAATTCAGAGCTTCATTTAAATTCACACTCTCTTTATGGTATTTTCAATTAAGTTTGAGAAAAGGATATGCTCTTACATGGCATTTTGACATTTCAAACAAGTATTATTTGAAAAAGCCACTATCAGAAAAATAGAAAGAATGCAACACAGAAGAAAAAAAGATTATCCAACTTTCTACTGAAGGACTCTGCTGCAGACATTGAAGTGAAACAATCACCTTTCTGTTGTCTTGAAAACAGGTTTTCCAAAGATAAGAACTCTCCCAACAACTCTTCCATTCATTTACTTTTCACAGATTTCAGGGATCCTCATCTCTCTTCAAACATGACTGCTTTCACTGTCACTACTCCTGGTGATGCATCATTCTCACATAAACATAGCTACACAGTAAATAAAGCTTAATCTTTCTCCTGCTCCTTGAGTTTTCTGATTTTTATTTTTTTTTTGTTAATAACAAATAGTTCAGGTGACAATGCATTTCTGAAAGTCAAAACAAATGCAGATTTTGAAGCTTTTTAAGAATGTTACCAAGCCATCTACTTGGTTGGAAATATATTCAAATTAGGTAGCATTGAAAATTCTATAAAAACAAGTAACTTAATAAAGTCAAATGTAAACCCTCATGATGGGTTTTTCTTAACCTCAAAAGACTCTTACTTGGTTTTTGATTTTTTTTTTAAGTGAACTGACCATTTATCCTCATCCTGAGAAGCTGTGTGACTTAATTGCAGTGGATTTCCTCTAAATTTATGTCCCTAAGAGAATTATGTGGTACAATTCTGTGTAAAATTACAGTTAACTTATTCACTAAAGGATTCTTGTATTCTTTAAGACTGATGTGCTGTGAGCCATTACAGGCTAAACTAAGTTGACAGACTCTATTAAAGCGCAGTACTGTCATGGAAATTGTGATCTTAACACAAGTGCATGTGACGGATACCAATTACTTTGCTCTTTTTCATAAAAAGTCTGCATGACATAGGAGTTATTATGAATGACTGATAAGATCACTGAATCCTTTACATCATGATTTTCAAACATGATTCATCCTTCATCACAGAGTAAGCACAACTTCTTATCTATCACATTATGACCTGTTGTATGCAGGAGAGGCAGATTAAGACAGTCATCTCCTAACCAAAGTTACTATGAGATTGTGCTAATTGTCACTTATGGAAACTGGCATCTTTCTTCATGACAGTAGAAGTATGCTTAATAATCTTAACATCTCCTGTTCAGAAGCATTAACTTATTAGATGAGAGTCTTTTCCAGAAAGCAATTATTTTAATCAATGCTAAATCATATAAGTTATCATCCCTTAATAATTGTCTTTAAAAGCAATTAACTAGACAGTTGTTTCTAAACACCCTAAGATCAGTGCTGCACTGAAAAGGAGGGTACTACTTGTTCAGTGTGCCACTTATTGAGAAAACTCCATTTTCAGTAGTTCAGAAGCAGGAAAAAATATATATGTAAACGCATTTAGAAACAAAGGAAACACTGTAAAAATTAAATGCCTTCATCACAATTCAGAAGACTGTAGAAGAGATTCTTCTGCTTCTCCGTACTTAAAACACAGCAAATACCAAGGTCATGTTCTAGGTTGATTTACTTACGAATAAAGATAAATGCCAACTGAATAGCAATCATGGGACTCACTCCTTCCTGAGTTAAGCAGCTGTTTAACTGTTGGCTGTTATCTAACAAAATAAATGAAGGACTTCAAGAAATTAAAATTTTAGTTTTGTTACCAATGAAGAACTGAAAACCTCAGGAAGTTTTCACTCCACGCTGCTGATGGGTGATTCCTGAAGATTTGGCTTCATTAAGCTGTTGTTTGGCAATTATTGTCTGATTTACAAGAAGTTATAAAGCCCAAAACATAGTTAAGTCTCTGACTTGTAAGGAATAACTTGGGTATTCAGAAAAATGCATTCGAGTAAGAATGCATAAGCTTGGTCATCCTCACAGCCCACAAAGTTAGATTCAGGAGTCACTATTTAGAATCTCGGCCATAAGCTACATCTGTAATTGCAAGAGGGCCCCAGCGCATACTTTAAAACGCATATGTGAAAAACCAAACAAATTGCAATTCTACCAAATTACATAAATTTACAATTATCCAATAAATCAAAGGTTTGAGCAATGAGAGTGGCATGGCACTCAACTATACGTATTGTCCTCCTATAAACACATATAAACGAAATGCTGACTCGAGTCATGAACATGCATTAATATCCATAAAGCACTTCTTATGTTTTAGAAATGATTAAACTAGCCAAAATGGTCATATGACATATGATCAGTGTTCATTTGAGGATTTTCAGGGGTTTCCTCTGGTGGGTTGTTTTTTGGGGTTTAGTTTAGGGTTTTCTGGGTTTTTTAAATGCTTACAAAATAAACAGATTTTTACATTGCTGGTTTTCCTTCACATATTACAAAACACTTATTAATCTTAAAAATGAATTCACAATAGTCCATTTAAAGATAATCCTCTACACAAGCTTCTTCTGAAGACTCAGTTCATCTAAATACAAATTTGCAAGATAAAGCCAGAAATCTTTTGAAAAAAAAAGAAAGAAAAAAAAAACAGAAAAAAACCCCACTCAGAAAACCTTCTTGTATGTCCTGTGCTCCAACGCGTTAGAAATACTGTAAGAACATTCCCTCAGTATCTTTACTGTGCTCCCCATGCACTTGTGGCTATAGTCAAAAGACTTAAAAGAAGTTTTTAAGAAAAACGAATTAACCAAATTTCCTATAGTATTAAGTAGATGGAAAAATAATACTACAGCTGTGCCTGTTAGAACCACAAGAGAATTTTTCTTCCCACGATAAATTAGCAGGTTTTTGGTACAATGAAAAATGTATTAGGAAATATTTTCAATTCTCTGAAACAAGTTAGTACTTACTCTCCTCCTGCCCAGTAGCAGAAAACGTATCAGCTCACAGTTGTTCACAGCAGGTTTTCAGTGGCACAGTCACATATCAACATTTTGCTCATAAACGCTTAAGTACATTGCAAATATGCAAACATTTAAAAACTGTGACTATTTAAATAAACTTTCTCCCTTGCAGGTCTACTAGACTCTCTGCGTGTAACAGATTCTTTAAAAGAGAACAAGACAGCCATCTAGAGGGCAAGAAGAATAAACGATCTTTAGATCACAAGGGAACACTAAATGACCAATTCACTCACTGTAAGCCAGAAAAAAACCCGGCCAAATAGATGTGAATCTAAGTAAAAAGGATCCACATTACTGTTACCCACCAGGGAGTTTATTTTTACTTGGTATTTCAACATAACTCACTTAATCAATAACCCTGAACCGCAACAGTGACAGTTTTCTCCTTTTAGGATGATAACTTATACAGAAAGTATGTATTTTTATACAAGCAAAATGTTTTTCACTGTATGGCACAGAAGTCTAAAAAATTAAAAGCACTGATCCATAATTAGGTGTAAGGATGTCAGTTATGTCTAGCTTCTTAACTACATTACTGTACTCATCATTTCCTTCTCCCATACTGACTGGCTCTGGTGTACAACACCACACAGCACAAAAAGGCAGGTAAACTAGCAGTGAGCCTCCTCACTACAGCATCATAAAACAGCATTTATGGCCATAACACCCATAGCAGTTCATAACTGATAAGTTGTAAACCTTCACAGTAAGGCATAGAAGCGGGAGTTCCAAATGGAGCATCTTTAGAAGTAGCTATTTCTTGGTACATCAGAGAATTGGATATATTTGGGAATTACAGTCCAGTAGGAAAGGATTCTGGCTAATTCTTACTGTTTACTCAGATCAATTCCTGGCAATGGGAAAGCTTAATGCAGTTCAATTAGTGTAGGTGTTTCAGAACAGATGTTACAGATGAAGAAAAATGTGCAGAAGAACTGAAGTATCATTTGAAGAAAGTACAGAGAAAAATCTAGTTTCTAGAGTTTTGATTCAGATTGGGCAGAGGGAAGATCGTGGGACAAAACAAATAATTAATCAGCAATGCTTTTTTCTCTCTCTGGACCGATCGATTTCCTTTTGGTAGTCTCATTTTCTACCCTACCAGAGATCTAACTGTTCTTAACGTAGCAAGTCCACTGTGACCACTGCAGGCCATCTCTTAAGCCTACTGTGGCTACCTGGCATATTTTTCATCGTATAGGGACAAATGCATACAAAATTCTCTCACATCTCTTGCCATTTCCACAATATGGAGTAAAGGTCTTGAGTTGTGAGTCAGGAATTGGGGGGTGCATGTGGTGTGGAGGAACATTTAATTCTACTGTATACTGATTTAGGAAAAAAGTCTACAGAATACTGGTCACACTGAAGTACCTCATCCCCTAGATTTCTGTATGACTCTGAGACATTTAACACCTTCCCTTTGTTTCATATCCGACATGAAGAGCAGATGGCCTGCTTACTGACACCAGCAAGATACAAACTTTTAACTAAATCCAAAAGTGTTCTTTAAAATATTCTTTACGCTGGTCTTCTAATGATGACCTCTTCCCTAGTTTTGCGATGGTTTCAACAGGATTTTCGATCACTGGTGTAGCTATAAAAAGCAAGACACCTCCTCCTAACCCCATTACGATGAAAGCTTTAAATTTTATTATTCATTTTTAATGGGAAGAAGTTAAACTCCCTCAGGAATCATAAAAGGTAGGTTTTTGATCTATCAGCTAATGGAAGGTTGCTACAGAGTCGTGCCTTCAGCAGACAGTCTGAAGAAGGGTATACCTTGTACTTGGATGACAAGAGAAAGACAGATGTTGCCCATTATTATTTTGAAAAAAATAAATTATTTCATTTTAAACAAGACTATTTTAGGGGTTCCTCTGTTGTTTGGTTTTTGGTGTTGGTTTGTTGGGTTTTTTTCTTAATATCTTCTCAGTCTTTAAATAGTATTTAAAAAATCATGTACCATCAACCAAAATTACAAGCTCAGACCAAGACACTGTCTTAAGATAATTGTCTGTTTAACATTTAGATCATCCCACACAAAGGTAACATTTCTGTTCATCACTCTGTAGTTAAAAATTGTAATATAACCCCTGCTCTACACAGTGTCATTTTCAAAAAGCCATTAACATCAGTATTTGCATCAAATACTATAAAGGTTATATAGATATATTAAAAAAAGGGGGAGGGAAGACTGCAAATCAGATCACCTTCCAGGTCAAAAAACTGTCTGGCCTAGCACCTGGTTGATCTTCAAATGAGATTTCAAAACCTGATGAGTGACTGCAACAGCTCAGAAGATGGCTCTGAACTATGAGTTCAGCCTAGGAGCATGTTTTTATCCCGGTGAGTTCCAGCTAACAGGTATGTGTTGGCGTGTGACAAAAGCTAGCCTTGAGACACTGGGGATTGGAAGTGTGACACATGGAGGCTCACAGAATTTTTGAAAAGTGAATGTGCTTACAGGGAAGTGAGATTTTTTTCAAAATTATCAGTCTCCCAAAACACAATTATATAGGCTTATAAATGCAAATATTTCCTTTTTGCTTTACTGTTACAGATTTCAGATAAAGAATAAGCAGCTGACAGCCTGAAAGACATTGGGGAGTGTGGGGGGTAGACACAACATCAACAATAAAAACTCTATTGCAAAAATCAAAGTGAGAAGCAAGATGTGGACAGACTGGAATAGTTTCACCTCTCAAGGTAGGAAAGAAAATGGAACATTAAAGAATCAACAGCTGTGAGACAGGGAGCCAAAGGAACCTTAGTAGATATAGAAGATATATGGATGTAGATAGGAACTGTTAATAATTATCTAGCTTATAATGAAGTTAAAGGAATTTCAATAGAGGTAGACATGGCCCAAGGAGATGAGAAGTGATGCTTAACATTTGCATTGTTGAGGCTGGCTGGGACAGGAGATAGTCCCTGATAAGAAGCAGCAGTCGACCCCAAGAACCAGCCAAGACTGGCCTTGTGATGTGGATAAATGCCAAGGAGCAACTGAGTCTGTGCAGTGACAGAAGGTTAAGAGTTCACCGTGAAGAAGACATACAGCCTTCATCTTCACAACCACCATAAGGACACACTGCACAAGCGCAGTTGAGAGGAGACTATGGAAATGGCTTCCTGGAGCTAATTTTAATCTGAAGCGGGGATAGGTAATGCCTATGTATAGGCGTATTGCGAAACTCTATGTATACGTGACATTTGACTGTATAAATTTAAAGCAAACTGCTGAGTCAGGCACGCACGACTTTGGTGGGACTATCCCCCGTGCTGCCCAGTGCTGAATGAACATACCTACTTTACAATCTCACTGATTGTGGAGTCTGTTTCCGCACGTCAGCTGCCTAATTTACAAATTTGCCACTTTTTAATCAAAGAAAGTCCTACCTTAGGATTGCAACAGACTTCAGAAGAAGAGTTAATTCACCTCCAGACAATTCCGTTATGAAAGTGAAGTGTGTAACTTCAGGTATTTGTACTTGCTAGAAATAAATATGAAAACCCTATTAAAAAGGGTGCATGAGTTCTAGGTCTATGTAAAAAAAAAAGTTTATCTCCTGAAGCTGAGCTCTGTTCCTGAACTTGGAATATTGTTTATTTTGCCATGAAAAGAAAACAGCTTCCAGAAAAGTCACAATTCAGATTCTTTAGTCTGGATCTTGCAAATACTTCACTCTTCAAAGGCCTCCGCTGTGCCTCCAGCATTTTCCTAACCTGCTGTTTAAACACAGATTTATTTTAATTGGTCCTTTACCTCCTGAATGGTCCCAGCTGCTTTTCTTCACTTGGCCTCACCAGGTGTCTGAGAGGTAAATAAGGGTAATTAGTTCTGAATTACCTAGCTGATTGCTGAAAAAAAGTGACATTATCTAAGGTAAAAAAGGAGGAAGGGAAGTTAGAATCTTCTAACATAACACACAAATAAAGGACAGAAAGGAAGAGGGCAGCTAGGACAGTCTTTTTTTCTTCATCAAGTCCACGAGGCTAGCAAATGTGGTCGTACTCCCTGCTACCAAGGACAAATTAGTTGCTCACAAACCTAGTTAGCAAGCCTAATTTTGTAACAATTAACTATCCAGTAGCACTCACTGACTGCAGCCTCAGTAATCTGAAGAACATAACCACCAGCAAAAGAGAGAAAGCAGCAAACTAGCCTTTAGGAGGTTTAATCAGCTCTGAACCTATTTTCTCTGTAACAAACTACAAAAACCTTTACAGATTTGGTCTGGCTTAGCTTGGACTGATTTATTAATGCTAGCTGTGAATGTACTTCTATAGAATTTTGTGTTTATGTTGTAAAAGTGTCTTAGCTAAGTAAATGGCAACAAAAAAAAGACAGAAAATGTATTCGCATACAGTCGGTACTGTTATAATCCAAGCTGGAACTTTTGAAGACCCAGTGTCACGTTTTGTATTTTATTGTATTTTGGTGGGTTTTATTGTTGCTGTGTGTATGTGTTGTATTTTCAACTACAACCCAGAACAAAGGTCTGTTTTAAAGAGTCTGCTTCTTATTTACTCAAATCAAATTTGTCATCCCAGAGCCCATGTGAACACATTTTCAGGATACCTCTTAGACTGGATGAAGAAATGATATACAATTAGTAACTGTAAGACAGTAACCAGGTTCTGAGGCTGCTGAGCAAATTGTTTTAAAGCCAAGTCTTTCTGTACTTGCACCAACCGTGATTACAGAGAAAGACTGCTGTGGCACAAGCCTAGTGACTATGCTACTTTTCCTAGTTGACATGAAGTATCCTACTCAGTAATTGCTTTTGATTGTATAGTATGTTACTCAATCATTCTGTGTATGTACAGACTGGGAATAATGAGCAATCTATTTGTCACCTGGGACAATACTGGGAAATTGTCAGCATTAATTACATTATCAAATTTAAAATGGTCTATTGTTTCAGTGACAAGTTCTATAAATAGAAATAGCATTTGTTTAAAGGGCATGGCTAGCAGCGTCAAACAGCAAGCACTCAATACTTTCTGTGTAGTTCAGTTCTGAAGAAACATACACCAGATAGACTATATTTCAGATTCTTTTCCTCCCCATCTGTTTTTTCCTCCATTCCATAGAACTTTTACAGTGGGAGTGGGGAGGAGGGACAAGTTAAGATCCTCAGCTGTGCTCAGTTAACACTGAAGACAAGTGAAAAATAACTACAAAAGGCTACACAAGTAATTCAATAACTGCAGAAGTAATCCCAATCCAGGCACACACAGTTTGGAATGCTGTCATAACACATGGAAGTCCTCCCCTAATACCTGGACCTAGGAACCGATCAAGATGGCATGTGTTCAAGAGTACCCAGAGGGAAATGTTTTCTAAATGATGCACAGAAATCTTTAGCCCAGTAAACAGTCAATATTCATGCCATGCAAAGGACTGAGGTGTTGTGGATATTTGTTCATTAAAGTGAAGGAAGTGCTTTGCAATTTGTATTATCACTAAATATTTAGCGTTTTGGTTGTGGGGGTTTGGGTGTTTGGGCTTTTTTCATTTGATACAGCTCAGATCTTCTTTCTGGGATCAATGCTGTCCCAGCAGCAATGAAAAATAAAACAGTAGTACCTTTATTTACATTTCTCAAATACCATGAAAACCGTTCCCAGGCAGGACCCAATCAATGTTAAAGACTCAAACTATGCCACTCTGCTTGAAGCTACAAAAGAATTTTTTTTAAGAAACCAAGAAATTAGTAGCGTAACAAAGTAGCTAAAAATGATGTTGCACCTTTTGATATATATGAATTGCATAGCTGTGGATGTACAGTAAGTGCCTAACATAATGACATAATGAGTCATGACTGGAGCTGGAAGGCTTATTTGCCCTTAAGTGACACAAAACCAGGGAATTAACATCAAAGTAGCTTACATCCAATATAAGATATCTTGCTTCACTTCACAGCAGGTTTTTAAACTCAACTGTTAAATGATGGAATATTGATCTATTCCTCTGTGAAATAATGAAACTTGAATTTTTCAAAAGCACATCTTATTTGCTGTTTCAGTGACATTTCTTTTCATGCTGAATATATTATATTGTTATAAATTCTTTAACTAATATTTCACCCCAAACACAACCATCTGGAAGGTGAATCACAGAAACAAAACATTAGCTGCTTATGCCCAGAAAAATTACAGTTCTCAAAACAAATATCAGAGCTGAGTGCAAAGGCGGAAAATATCCAAATTGCAAAGTAGCAACTTTGACTTCTATTTAGAACCACAAAAATGCTTGTATTTAAAAAAAACTCTTATACTCAAAAAACCAATCTACCTCCCAACTAAAATTGGAAAAAACTTACAAATTTAAACAAAATCATACCGAGACTATGCAATCTTCTCTGTGATATGGCTCACCTTCCTAGTTTTACAAGGTCTGCATTTTTATAATGGTGCCATTAATAAAGCTGTCCATCTGGAGATACACAGACACCTACTAGCACCGTCTGTACATGGATTTCAGACCATACCCAGAAAACAAGCTCGGGTTAATTAAAAACAAAGAAATTGACATTTCTTTCCTTCTCATGCTTAAGGGATACCTGTTTACACATTAAGACCAAACTGGGCAGCAACATAGAGCTTTGAAGCTCAGGAGCTGTGAAGAATGGCAAGTGATTCTTAGATCCAGGCAAAAATGGAGCTAGTATAGCCATATGGTAAAATAAGCTTAGCAGATTTGCTTGGTTCCCAGTAAAATTAGGCAATCTAACCTTTAAAACTACGAAGTTAGTTAAAACAGAGATATACACCTTATTTTGCCTTCAATTTAAAAACATTATATACACGTTTACACGAATATGAAGCTTTATTCTTAATGGTAATCAGGCATTTTGCTTACATACCTCACATTCCCTCAGAGAATAATACCAAACCGCTTACAGAGAGAAAAAAGCATTTTTCTCACTATTTTTAAACACATTTCACGCTACAGACCACACATCTCTGCCTGGTGGTCCTACCCCTATCTCTCTTCAGTGACATTGTATTTTGAACCTCATATATACTGCAAATTAGAAAATGTTTCATCTGTTGCTTATGCTCTTCAGCTAGCAGTTAGAAATATTTTGCAGCATCGCAGAGCTGCTGGATGTACGGAGCCCCTGAACGTCATCATGTCCAGTATTTTGCAGCATCACAGAGCTGTTGGATGTACAGAGCCCCTCAACGTCATCATGTCCAACCGCCCCCTCAAAGCCATCGCCAGCGCTAGATCAGGTCAGCCCTAGCTTTTTCTAGCTGAAGGTTGAAAACATCAGAGGATGGAGACCCATAACTCTCTGGGTAACCTGTTCCAAGTACTTGCATCACCTTCTCAGCGAAGACTTTTTTCCTTAGTATCTAATCTGATACTGAAACTTGATGTCACTCTCCCTTATCATACCATCAGCCACTATCAAGAGTACCTTGGCTCTGTCATCTCTGTACCTCCTCTTTGATAGTCCATTTACACACACGTGGTGAGAACAAATGCTGAAGTTAAAAAGGATATGCATAGTTGCAAAAACGAGGTGAATAGTCATATTGGAAATAAGGAAACATAGTAATAGTTCTAGATATGAAAAAATACTCTGTTCACAACACAAAGGAAAAAATCTAACGTGATGGATCTTGGGCAAAAAACATTTACTCTGCACTTGAACGAACCAACAGGAGGACAAAATCCTATTTATCCAGACAACATAAGAGAATTATACCAAATGTAAGTTGACTCAAAAAACACTCCAGCATTCAGAAAAGGCACCTCTAGAACTCCTTTTTAAAGGATACTTCTCTCCTGCTACCCATTTCCAACTCTCCGGGTAGAAACCAGTGCTGGGAAGGCAAAGCATAGTGCGAAAAGGAAAGGAAGGGAGAAGATGGCCACATACACAGTAGCAGGAGCCAGTGGAAACGTCAAGCAAGAAAAAAATAAAAGAAAATGCTTTACGTGGGATCCAACAACAGCATTTGACAAAACAGAAAAGTTTAAAGACAGTTTTTCCTCAGCTGCTCTTTTCTAAAAAGTTAAGTCAGCCTTCAGGGAAAAACTACAAACACCTCTGAACTCGTCCTGGTGTGCAGCAGCACGCGGATGTATGTCCGTCCCAAGTAAGACCTACCTGAGACATGAAGTGAAGAAATTGGCTTTGGGAAAGGCAACTTTTTTTTTTTTTTTTACATCTCGCAGACACGTTACAAGACTGCCATCTACCGCGAGCTGGTACTCAAAGCGAAAAAAAACCCCGCTCTTCCACACGAAAGGGAGCACAGAATCTTTCGTCAATGAGAAAAGAACCACACACGCACGCAGGTGTCAGGCGGTACGTACTCAGAACGACCGGCGGCTCCAAAGCCTGTCACCTCCCGTTTTCCTGTCACCTCCCGCACTGGGACGGCCGGACGGAACGCTGGCCGCCTTCGGCCACTCGGCGCGCGCTGACCCGCGACAGGCGCCGACGCGCAGCGATCCGGCGTTCGCCCGCTGCGGCAGCGAGGCGCCCCTCAGGCGAGGGAGGGCCCGCCAGGCCGCCCGCGCGCCGCGGAAAACAACGGCGGCGGGCGGGAGAGCGCCCGCTCCGCCCGAAGCTGAGCGACAGCTGCCTTCGCGCCACTTGGGCGCCCCCTGCTGCCTGGGGCAGCCAGCGGGACCCCGGCCCGGCTCGGCTCCCGCGCGGGGCCTCCGGCAGCACCCGCCGCCGGCGCCGCAGCGACTCTTCTCTCAGCGCGGCGAGTAGGTGCCTCGGAGGGAGGAGGGCCGCTCGCCGCAGGCCGCCAGGCGCCAGGAGCTCTCCCGCGCTTCCCTTCCCGCTGCCTGAAGGTAAGACCCCGTTCCGTGTAGCCCCATGCTTACAGCTGCTGTCCGTTAGATACGGAGTGGGTGATTCAGTCACGCGTGACTTTCGGGGAGGTCTGAGAGGAAGGGCGGGAAGACCGCTCGCTCCCCCAGCCGAACGATAGGCAGATTTAAACCTTCGGGACCGCAGACAGACACCCCTTTTTATTACCCTGCCCCCTCTTCCCAGGCCGGGCCTTTCCTTCCTTCCCCCTCCTGTGCTCCAGCTGGCACGATTGTCAATTGGAAACCTAGCCAGTGATGAGCAACCATTAGTCTGGTGCCAGACACCTCGAAGCTGACACGTATTTTGCGAGGGATTGCCTTAGTCTTCAACAGAAAGAGATTTTATTCCTCCTCCCTGCAGGCTCATCACCTTTTCCCCCTATGCCCTCCTGCATCTGCACCTTTTTTCTCCTTCAAAGCACACATCCTCCGTTGTTTGCGAAAAAGACTGCAGAGCAGCTGTACCACTACAGGTTCAGAGGGGAAAAAAAAGGCAGAAAGGTGAAGCACTAGTTGATGGTCTTCTTCACAGTTTCAGTCCTTTTATTGGAGAGACTGTGATACTGCCTTCCCTTATCTCTAATAGGATCTCTCCCTGCAACAGGTCAGTACAGGAAGGGGAGATAGGTCCCTACACAAGGGAGAAAAAGTGTAATTCCCATCCTTTCCCCTCCCTCCCTGGCAGCATAAAGATTTCAGCAGAAACCAAAAGCTGCCTTGCTAAAGCAGCAACAGGTTAAGGAACATGCTACTTGAATAGCAGCATCTGACTTAACATGAATCAATTTAGGAAGGCCGTTAAGACAGTAAACTGAAGAAATATCATGCTCCTTACTAGAGACAAATTTAACTTTTAAAGCTAATATTGTGCAGGTAGTAGTGAAAATAATCAGTATTCTGTTTTGAGGTGCTACCATTAACCTTCAGTAAATGCAATCATTCAAGAGTAAGGTAAAGCTGACAAAAAAACCCAAACCAAAACAAAAAAAAACACCAACAAAAACCCACCACAACATGCACACCAGAAGGCAGAATTTCAGAACGCAGCCTAAGGCTCACCATTAATCAAAAGAAAATAACAAGTCACTTCATCATTTATATGCCTTTAAAGTCTAGAGTCACCTCCTGAAAACTGAGTATTCAGTTTGGAGTCAGCTTTTAATGGAGAGGAAAGCTAAGGCCAACTGAAATTTTTAAAATTTCACATGGGAAGGTGGTATTTAACTTCTTTAAAAAATACTGTGAAGATAACACGGCTTTTTAAAATTTGCTTAACCATATAGGCCTTTATAGACTTTTGTTGAAGTGTCTCACCCTCTCACAGAAACAATAGTGTTACAGTTTGACCATTTTTCATTTTATTACATCATGTAGAGAGCAAAGACAGAGAGGAACATACATGGGTACTTAGAACATGGAAAACTCACTGCACAAATGGGAATGATTTCTTCCTTCCTGTGATCTTGCCAATTACTTTTCCTCTCACCTTGAGTACTAGAACACTGTGATAGAGCTTGCAAGCTACAAAACCCAATCTCACAAGCTTGCAGCACTTCCTTAAAAAAACCCTGCAGTTCCATTACCAAAAAGGGGCTCAGCCTAGGTTCAGAACTACAACCGCTATTAAGAGAACCGAACTAGAGCACTTGAATTCCCAAGTCTCGTGCTGACCGTGGTAACTTTTGGAGCAGATCCTTTATGTATTTAGTATCATACAACATCTTTAGAACAAAAGAAAAACATTTACACAGTATGTGCATACACCCTAATGTTAATGCATGAATATTCATTTTTACATAGTTCAATGAAAATCCATTCTAAAAGCACAGAAGCAATCCCGTGGTTATTTCTGACCACATAAATACATTGGTTGCAGAGATCGCTTACAGTTCCAGATCTTCTTGCAGAAACTTTTATAGTGGCACTTGTATAGTCAGTTGGTCCAGTGGCTTCGCAACACCTATATGCACATAGGGACAGGTAAAAAGAGGCAAGATCTTTACGGGCCAGCAGCTGAGCTTACTGCATAGCAAGGCTGATGTACACTATGACATCTGCAGTAATAATACCAATACCAATAAATTAGATTAAAACAATTCAGATATACTTCCCATAGTATGAAAGCCATCATTCACAAAATCAGAAAAAAACCACTATTCTATTCAGATTGCATGGCAACAAACAAGAAAGTGTTTGCCACAGTACAGAATCAACGCACTTTCAATGTCTGGTATTATTAGTAGGTTGTAGCACACTGATATATAATTGCCGTGCAAGGATAACACCCTAAGACATTTTTCTAGGAATTGGCTTGATTATCAGTCAGAGGGTAGAGACAGATTCACCATCAAAAGCCAGTAACTTTGTCATTTCTTCGCTTGGGAATAGCTGAAAGTGGTTGCTTTATTACAACAGGTGGCAGACATTTCAGTTTAGTTAGCCCTGCAGTTGTTTTGTGAATAGGATTAATCACACAGATTTGACATCCATGTTTTTGCAAAAGAGAGCAGGTAGTTTATTTCTGGTTTTAATACTTCCCTTCCATCAAAGGGGGCATACCAAGAAGTGTGGTCTGAAAGCAAAGTATCACGATCTCTTAAAATGAAGCTCCAGGTCAGCTCTCCAAACATAGAATCACTAGAACAGAGCTCTACCTTGCATCCACTTAACAAGTACAGAATTCACAAGAATACTCTGAGAATACCGACGAGAGCAAGAACTGCTTTATGGAATGATTTGTGAGACCAGCCTCACCAAACAAAAAGCCTGAGTTTCACAAGCCTAAATAATAACACCACCTTTTTTTTGTGTGTGACAAAAGGATAAACTTAAGCAAAAGAGGATATTCTACAGATTAATGAAAAAAAAAAAGAAGAAAGAAAAAAAAAAGTTGAGCAGGTGACTATTCAAGTGTTTCACACTAAACTCAACTCAATCATTTGTAAGCTTTGACCGGGCAATCAGTCAGAGACAGACTGTTAAAATAGGATTCCTAACTGAAAAACCACTGCACTTGCAATAAACCTGGTTTCAAACCAGCATTTCTAACTCCACTGGCCTCAAAGTATTTTTACAGTAGTTTCAGTTGTCCAACATGAGTTACAAGCTGCTGTTCCACAGTTAGTGCCACTCTTCTCCTGTGAAACATACTTCAGGCTTTCAGACTACCCTTCTCTTGTTCCACAAAACTTTGGAGTGAAGAGCTGACAAGTCTATCCAACGTCTTTAGTTTTCCTCTAGACTGCGTTCCTAGGTGTGCCATTGTGAGTCACTGCTTTCATATTTGAGGTGCTTGATTGATGGTTGCAGATTCTGTGGGAGGCAACACCTACTTCAAAGACTTCATGAATGGCTTTGCGGAAGCAATGAAAATTGTAGTCTATCAGACCTGTCAAGAAGGAGAAGGAGGGGAGAGGAAAAGCTGTGCTCAGCTTGGCACATTTATGTAATCAACAGAGCTTCTCAATATACAGCTTTTCATTTACCCAACAGCTATTTTGCTACTTATTTTAGTATGAATTTGGATTCAGAATACTTAAAGTTTTACTGATGCCAGTATTTATTTAGACTGTCTCAGTTTTTAGAAAAAAAGGTACTCATTTGGAATGCAAGGTGTGTATTCGTAATTAAACAGCAGGTGAGGGGACAACACAAGACTCTACCCCCCAAAAACATGGTCATACAGCACAACCATCACTTGAATGTTATCTTGCCCTTTATGTCATTGATATATATCCTAACTGCGGTGAGAAAAACTTTGAGATCAAATACAGTACAGTTATTAAAAGAACACATCTGCTTTTTCTCTTTCTAAAATGCCAAGGTAGGTACTGTCACCATTTAAGTCAAATACTTTGAAATTAGGGCCTACGCTGTCATTTCTACCCCATAACACATGCAAGACCATTCATACCATCATCTCCTACAGGTCCAAGCAACTATATAGCTGGTTAGACCTGCAATGTATTAAATACTTCGTTCTAAGTTCCTACCACATGCTGTACTAGCCTACCACTGTTGATTTCTTCAGTCATATGTTAAAAAAAATTTCATCAGTTCAACACGTGATAGAGAATATGGCTATTCACAACACAGGAGCTGTCAAGCAGAACGTAATAAGCATTACTCCATTCTACTGATTCCACTATAGGAGATGGTAGTGACACAGGCCACAACTACACAAGTCATTTCAGCAGGAGGACAGCAATTAAAGCGATGATTCACAAGAATAGAAATAAGACCTCTTTATACCTATCTCTGGGAAAGTAGAAAATTCCTCCCAGAAGAAATTAAACAAATTTAGTTACACAAAAATATAGTTGATAAAAAACATTAGATAAAAGCTGTTCATTGGGGGGTGGGGGTGGAGGGAAGTCCTTACCTTTGCGCTCAAAACTCTCTTCTCTAAGAATGCAAACTAATGCCAAAAACTTTGTTACTTCCTTTAGGTACAGGACCGTTGTGTTATTGAGCTTGATAATTGCCATTGACTCTTTATCATAAGCACTTCCAGTGCCATCTTCCTTTAACCTAAGAAAGAAGGAGTTAACCCAAGACATAATCTAGTAGGCATGCATATGTAACTTCAAGACAAATACCTGTTAAATGCAGTTAGAAGAGTATCACTCATACTGAACAGTGAGCAAGCAAAGAACCTGCAATGCAGGTCTTAATACTATTGTAAGACTGTTATCACACCTTAAGTTTCTCAGGAAAGCTAGACCTAAACAGAGTAGAGGACTTTACTAGATACTGTCTATCTCAGATAAGCAGTTAAGAGCAAGCTGTCAGCATGCATTCTTTTGATATCAAACTAAGAGCTATAGCTGTTCAGTCGATACCGTTTTCAGCTTACGTCTGAGCATTCTTAATGGAGGTATTGTAGTACATTAGTTACAGCATAGTTTACCTTCAAACCAAAGAGTCACTGCTACTCACTGTCTAACTGAGTTTACAGTGCCACAGTAAGGTATCAGGTGATTGGTTTCAAGATTCTAATGCAGGACTTCTATGCAGAAACATCAATGGAGTGACACCTCAGCAAAACTACTTTAGGTAAATTAATACAAAGGCTTCCTTAGTGAGGCCAGGGTGTGGGAGTGCAACAGGGAGCGGGACACTTTTTGTTCTTAAGCTAAACCAGCCTGCATTTACAAGAAAAGATTAGGATGCTGCTTTCTATCTGCAAGTTTTTAGTGTTAGTTAAATTACTGTAGAAGCAAAAGATGTATCGCGAGCTACTCCTGAAAAAAAAAAACAAAACCAAAAAACAAAAAAAACCCAGAACAGTTACACAACCCTGGGTTGACCCGTCAGCAGACAGACCATTAAACGTTGCAGTATTTCTTGGCAGCACTGTATTTTCCAGGCTACAACCACAGTTCTAAAATAAGTTACCAATCCTCCAGAGCTGCTTCAAAAATCCGTTGTGAAGTATAATTCAGCCGTAAATTGTGAGAAACAAGCAGTATATGCATCCCTCAGAGAAAGTCAGCAAGAGCCGAGTTGATCTCGCAAAAGCTATTCTGCTCAGATAGCGGCAAGTCTCAAAGCAATGTGACTGCAAGTTACACTTACGAGCTATGGCATGCTATGGACCCCAGTTATTTGCAGGTATTAACATACTCGCACCCACCATGCCAAAAGAGACAAAGCAGTATTCATATTTTACAGGAAACACCTGACTTTTACAAGTGTCAGATGGCTGTCTAAGGCCATGAGTGGAGGGAAACAGAGTACAAATGCTCAATCCAGCTGCCAAATCATTTGGCTTTATATTCTAATTACTTACAGAACCAATGTGCTCTACAGACCAATTGATAGCATCTGGCTGGATGACAAAGCCAGCACCACTTGCACAGTTTGCAACCTATTCTACAACTTTTAAGGACTTTTCTCCTAAGAGCGTTCATCACTTACCCATATATACAGGAAACATCTATCACTACATCAATCATGTCACAGCACAACTCATATGACTGCATGTCCACAGGGGAACTGTCTGTTGCGATGTAGATTTTGCTGACTACATCGAAGAGAAAAGCTTTTTCAATGCCTGAATTCTTCAGAAAGAGAAAGAATTTGGATGAATTTTTTAAATAACTACATTTTTTAAATCTCAAGTAGAATTCATATACTTTCACATTCTTAATAGCAGGAAATGGTTTAAACATAACCAATTTAGAGGCTTAAGACAGAATCAAGATTTAGAGCATATAGTTTATAAATACAATACCCTTGTTGCCATAGTACATATCAACAACACCTTCTAGTTGACAAAAATAAAGCTGAGGACTCAGAATTCTTTTCAGTTTATTATTTACCAGATCATAATTAACGTTACATTTTACTATGCTTCCAGAACCCAAATTCAGCAGTTTTCCTCTTCTGTGGTTCTATTAACTCCAGAAGAGCCACACATTCACATCCACCTGATGGACCAGGCTCAGAGACAAGTTACTTCACACTAGTGTGCTGACACTTATATTTTATGCTTGTGTAGTATCTTGGCAGTTCAGTTTCTGTGTGTGGCAGTTGCCACATAGTTTAACATGCAGAGCAAATAAAGTCAGCTTCTAAACTTATGACTCCGTGAAGACTATCACATTATGGCAGTTATGGGTATGGAAAAGCACCAAGCCAATTGTACCATCCCGTTTGTAACAGAGCACTTTGACAAAGCGCACGTGCTCATACTAAGTTCAGAAGCCTTCTGCTGTTAAGCAAGTTACCACGTATTCACTATGGATTTCTGGCAAAGCTAAATTTCTATTTAGGCACCGGAAACATTCCTTATCACTTTTTCCTAGCTAGTCTGAATACCCAAGGCAGTGTCCTGAGGACATCCAGATGATCCTTTTGGCATCAGGGCCACGTTCCATAGCCTCATGGCACTAAGCAGGGTGACCATTAACATGCCCTTCATCCACTGGGCCAGGTTATTACAGACAGTCATCTACTAACACAGCAAACAAGCATTATACAGTAGCATGGGGCGACACATCTGACCCACACAGCTCCTCTCAATCGCAACTGGCTTTTTTCATGTTGTCCACATGCCTGCAACAGCCTCACAGACATAACTTTAATGAGACAGGCTACTTCAGCCTTGTCTCTAGGGTGACATTTTATCTGATTTCAAGTACATAGCAGCAAATTTCTATGTCACAAATTCTGTAAGAAATGCAAACTCTGGAAGAGTAAGGGCAAAAGTCTCACAGGCCACATGAAATAGACAGTTTAGTTCAAGGCCAAGTTCATATTATGAAAAAAGTCTCTTGCCAGTACAGCTACATTAGACTAAGTGCCTTAGCAGACTAATCAGTATATCATGCTGGCAGAAAACTTCCGTATCAACAGTTATAACCAGCCAAACTATGCTTTGTCAGTATTTAGAGAAACCCACACAAAGCACACACCAGTACAATTTAGCTGTGGTAAAAAGCTTCTAATGCAGACAACCGGGCCAGCAGAATACACCAACAGGAGTGCCACCTGAATCTCCCAAGGGCAGATCTAGCCAGCATTCTCTAGCAGAAGGACTTGCTTTACCATTCCGCGTATTTCACTCAAAGTTCTGTTAGATTAACACTTACTGATATAAAGATATTTAGTAGATTTTCCAGCGTTGGCAGTTGCGGAATGAGCTTCTGTACCACTTTACTGAAGGCTTCAAATATTGAATGGTCATAGATACTGGTCAAATAAAAGCTGAGATGAGGAGGGAGGGAAAAGGAATAAAAAAAAGAACAAAGATTCAAGAGTATTTCAGAATTGCAATAGAAATAGTAAAGCTATGTTTTCTAACATTCAGGCCTGATGATTTAGCTGGGATGCCTTTATCACAATTATACCTGGCCACTACACCAAGAACCTAATTTCTGAG
Organism: Buteo buteo; assembly: GCF_964188355.1. Taxonomy (NCBI): domain Eukaryota; kingdom Metazoa; phylum Chordata; class Aves; order Accipitriformes; family Accipitridae; genus Buteo; species Buteo buteo. The sequence goes on along the minus strand of NC_134186.1, from coordinate 113,418 downwards.
CGTCTGGAATAAACACAAAACAGACTTCCTCCATCCAGAGAGGTGGGAGAACAGAGAGGAAAATTTGAACATGCTTTCACAACACACTTAGCCTACAGAATGCTGATCACAAAGGCATTAAATACTTGACCAGATTTCTTCAAGTCTCATTCCTGGCCTTCCACTTTGTTCACACTAACACCAAGAGACACTGGCAATACTTAAAGGCTCTACAAGAATCAAAATAGCAGTAAAAACAGAGAAAAGATAGCTCATTTTAAAGGTGTCGGTAGAAGACACCTTAAAAGCGAGCCAAATACCAAGTAAGAGACTAAGCTTTTAAAGCAATCACACTGAAAAGTCAGTGCTAGCCAGGACTAGAAGGCAGGCAGCTTCCCCTCTCCTTATCCTGTCCCTCCAGGCCACGTGTACAAATTCGGCCTGCTATGCTGGATGAAAAGTATGCAAAAGAACCTTGAATTATCAGCAAGTTTATGAATAAATCTGTTGATTGAAATCCACTACAGTAGCCTGCCTTATTTTACTCAGCCTAACAGCTGAGGCTTGGCCATAAATTCAGTGGTGTGTTTTATAACAAGAGTTTGTGCAGTATTAAGAAACTCAAGGCCTTGCTCCGGTCCGTCCACTATTACATCTAAAACCCATTAGTCTGTATGAGTATCAGCAACAGTAGAATTACATATGCCAGAATCTTTAACTCACCTAAGGTGAAGTTTTTCAAGACCAGCATCCGTAAGGTCATCATTAGCCCTCTGATGAATATCCCTCTGAGTTTCTATTTTATGGTCATCCGATAAACCATCAACTTTATGAATAAAAACTTCAAAGTTCATTTCTGGGTTGACCTTGTAGGCTTTTGAAACTGTAATGTGGAGTCTTGTTAAAGCTTCCATGTAGTCATCCTGTAAATCAGTTTTGGCAGGAATGAATGACAATGCTTTATCTCTGATAACTATTCTGTTCTGCACGAGGACAAAATATTTCAGTGCAAGAACTTCACTTCACTTCTGTAACTAAACAGAAGTATAGGAGAAGAGAATACCTTGGAGTGTCAGAAATCCAAGTAGCTTAGATTCTGTTATGTAAATTAAGTTGCATTAGCCATACAAGGCTCAGCTACACAAAACTAAGCTTCAGAGCAAAAGGCAGGTTACACTTCAACTCCAGCAAAAGGCGGCAGCGATCTCCAATACAGTCCTAATGATCAGATAATCTCCCATGGTGCAATTCCTAAATTTATTAGAAGCTACCAGATACCCAATAGTACCAGTACTTGAAACTGAGGTCAGAGGTGTGCTGTTATTAAATCAATTCCGTAACAGTCAACAGCAGAGGGAAGGAATAATTTAGACCATCTAAGCACAGCAGATTCTCACTATTATTGTAGAAAAGGTAAGTTCTCAGGTAAGGGTACTCGCCCCTTTCCACTTTCTCCACCAGGAGCATGTGTTCCAGTCAATTCACAAAACTAAAACCCATACACCGAAAGTTAGATTGCCAACGCGTCCTTTCATACATAACAGATGTTTTACAAACTTATCTAAAAATATAAATTATTAGCTTCTTGATCATTCCTCTCACACACAAAGCAAAAAGAAAACTTCCTTGTGATTCTTAGTGATTTGTATTTACCTGGGCATCAATAACGTATATTAGAGCACCTGTTCCTCTGAAGATCATCTCATAATCAAATGTTGGATCAAAAAAGTCCATCTGTCCAGGAAAATCCCATATTTGGAAATTCACAAATGAACTGTTGGAAATATCATCTTTGTAGATCTTGTTGGTACTTTCCAAGAATAGAGTCTCATTGGGAGACATTTTGTGAAACACCACCTGTTAAAAGAACACAAATAATAGTCTCGACTTTATCTTATTAGAAGAGATTGGTAAACGTTCTGCCACTTGAATCTTACAAATAGGTTTATCCATTCTAAAGTGTACAGTTTCCTTCTGGTAAATAGACAGCTTCCTGCATCAGCTAAGGAAATAACCTACCCTTGACCAGAACCAAGGAACTGAATACAGTTAAACATTTTAACAAGTCTAAATAATACTACTGCCTAAAGACAAAGACATCCCAGTTACTCTTTCTTCGTTGCAAATCTGACAGTATTTTCAAATTCTGCTATATTAGCCAATTCAGATCTGGTACAAAGCCACTGTGTTAATGAAGCAACTGCAAGCTTTTAAGAACTGTTCCCTTCCACTCTTAGAAATTCCTAAAGTAAACTTTTTTTTTTAGTCTGGTGCCAAGCATTACAACACAATATAATCAGACTGTTCCTAAACTTCAATAAAAGTGTACAAAAATAACATCTCAGTTTTAGAGACCCAGATAGCTAGGTAGTTTGCCATCTACTAACAACTGAATTATGTTTGCTGACCCTCTCAAGTACCCTAAGGAAACGATGAAAGGTTCTATACCAGTTGGTAAACGGTTTAGCTGCAGTGATGAAAAACATACTCATTGCTAGTACTCAAAAAGTCCCACTGGGATTTTAACCCTTCCCTGAACAAATAGAACTAGCATGTAACCCCAGAGCAAACCAGCCTGTAGCAAAAGCAGTCAGTTTCAACAGTGAAGGTTGCACTAAAGCAACTCAAACACTACAAACATGAGGTGGTCAAATGCTAGAACTGCAAAGAGAAAGATGTTTCCTATATAGCACTTGGTAATTTTTTTTTTTTAATGTTTCACACAGTTACAGAAGTCATGCATTAAAGAGACTTACTGCAACAATCTCTGTCAGAAAAACTGCAAGACAAACAACTCCACACCCAGTATAGTTAATGGATTCTTTACTGAGGTTCAAAGTAGTATGTCAGCCTAGATTTTTAAGACCAAGGGAAAAAAATTGTTCCTCAAGGCAAACATTTGAGGAAGCCACGATCTAAATGAGGTTTTAAACAGCAGGACATTTGTATGGAAAAGTAAAAACAGTTCTATATATGTAGCAGCTGTATTGCAAGGACTAAAAATTCCTCAGGGTTTGCAGCACAGTTTTAAAGCATTCTGAAATCAATGTTCCTTCTATGGAACTCAGCGTCTCCCACAGGGAGCAGGATAGAATTAGTGAATCCAGTTTAATGCAGATGAGTCTCTGAGAAGCAATGCCATCATCCCCCTTTCCCCTCCTTCCCAAAGCAGTGTGTTACATCAGATTGATGTTCCCAATCTGTTTTTTTACACTAATAAGGGAACCAAGACACAGTTCTAATCAAATTCCATTTCTATCACCTAGCATCTACCCCTACTCTTACTTGCTTTACAGAGCTTTGATAAAGCAAATAAAAAGGCTGTGGGAGCATCCGATTGGAAGCATGCAGCTCACACTGATGCCAAGCAATTTTGACTGGGCATACGCAGGCAGAGCAGACAAAGCTAGTAAAATTCTAAGAATCTGCTGAGTTTCCTTGCTATGGCTTTTATCATTCCCAAGTGTTCCTTTTACACCTTCAACATCCAACAGTCTCATCAACTTCCTGGCAGACTTCCTGCTTTTACTGTATTTTAGGAACTTTTCACTGTCAGCTTGAGCACTCTTAGCAATACGCTCTTTCAGTTTGTTTTTTTTTTATCCCTCTGAATATCCCATTCACATCTGACCTGCCACAATCTCAGTTTTCAGGTTGTTTTTTTTTTTATTTCCTGACATGTCAATCTTATCTCTACAAGAACTTCTTTACAGCAGCACTTGGTTTTATTTTTGAACTGCAGCAGTTAAGCTGCACTCCTGATGCAGTGTTTCTGAACCACCCCCGTGTTTTTGGACTGCCCTTGTATTTTTTTTTTTTTTTAAACTCACAATTTCTGTCTCAATTTTCCCTTCCTTGGATCTGTGAGCTGAATTTGTCCGACATATTCGTTCCCACTACCTTAAACTTTGAATGGACTCCCCAGGGAAACATGTGCTTGGTTTTTGGTGTTTTTTTTATTTTACAAATCAGAGAACAACCATATTTGGAATTTCACTACCAGCTGAAATGTTGGCCTGATCCATGCAAAGAAAAAACATCCCAGACCACTAAACAATAATCCTATACATCAAGTGACAAACATGACTTCCATAACACCCCTACTAAGAGAGCTTATGATCAAATATAACCTGTCACCACAAGACACTTTATCGAGTACATTGTAGCAACACCTGTAAACTGCAAGAAGAATATCTAATGCAGGAATTGCAAGTTGCTGAGAAAGTAACAAATCTACTTTAGTTTCCCCTTTTTTTTTTATTTTTTTTTGACACTTTGTCTGGAAACCTGAATAACTGGTTTATATCTGAGAAATCTACATCCTTTTCCTCAAAAGGGAAATAACAACCAGAGCCAGAACTTTTCTAAGAATCTTCACAGTGCAAGTAACCCAAAGGGAAGAACCCTGCGCTGGGAGTTGTCCCAAGCCACCACGAAAAGCATGCCTCAATGAAGTCTGTAGAGCTGAAGCAGGCAATTTGCCCTTTATAATCAACCAGTCTCCCCACTGCAGCATAGGATCATTCTGCACATAAAAATAGGCACCTTTACCTATAAGTCCAAATGCAGAATGGGTTTTCAAACTCCTTTTTTTTTTTTTTTTTTCCAGTCATAGTAAACCCCTTTTTTTCTTGAGGTAATATTAGACTATTTCTATTGCCCTGATGTCCAGAAAGGAATTTGCACGGGCAGATGGAAGGAGATCCCTGAAAAGAGAGAGAAAAGGTATGGTATTGCAAGATGGTGTTGAGAATCTACTAACTGGAAGCGAACAGCTGCTTCACAGGTAACAATGAGAAGCGACTTCCAAAGGATTCCCTAACAGCATAAGACATACAACCATTTTGTCAATTTCATGCTTTCCAGAATCTTTGCTTTAATTTTATGGATTTCTTAAGCTGCTATAATGAATGAGATGGTCTCAGAAGTAGCAGCTGTCTTTTTTTCCAGAGGAGAGATTTGGGTAGTGTGGGGTAACAAAGGAAGAGGGTAAGTACAGTGAAAGGAAAACAAAACAGACAAAGTTTTTAAAGAAATTCACTAGTTATTAGGAGCACTACATTACATCTTGCTGTAAGATTTTTTAAGTATTAGAGCTTGCTACAGAAACATGACAGACAGCTGGTTCTGACTCCCTACTCCCCCAATTCAGTTCATTTAACACCTTTAAAGAAAAATGGGAGTAAATGAAAGGTTTACAGCAGCTCCAAACAAGCTGCTGCTTTAGGTTCTACCACACGCACAAATTCCTCCCCCAGTAATACATTTATGGTAATCTTGTGAAGGCAGAGCAGCAAGTGTGGTGACCACAACAAAAACACCCAAAACAAAACAAAAACCACACACACACACACACACACAAACCCCAAAATCAGGTACTCTGAATTCTTTTCAGGTTCCTATTACATAAGGACAGTGCAGTAAGTCCAGTTACGCAAGTCATAAGTCTGCACAAAAATTGGCACAGGTTATACCAGTATGGAAAATCCAGTTGTCCAAAGGAAAAAAGAGTTCCTCCTCAGCACCATCGTTTTTCTTTCTTTTGTGAGAGGCCTCCTGTTAATATTGCTCTCAGTAGAGGGCTCAAGTGGTTTAATAATTTATGTTTTTCACACAAATTTCTAGATTCCCACAAAGCCAATACTTTTCCTAATACAGTGTTCATCATGCACACCCCCACTCTCTGGCAAGGCGATCAACAACTAGTGCCCAGACAGAAGGGTCAGGTCTGATTATGACCATTTTTGGACTAGACAGGTCTAAGAGCAGGGACGCTGTTGAAACTTCTTGATACTCAAAGAGTATCTCAAATTATTGCCACAATTTGTTCACTCAGGCAGCAGCACAATCAGCTCCTAGGTAACAGAACCACAGCTTCTAATTCCCGAGCCGGATTGGCAACGGATCGGCAAAAGATAAATTCTATGTCCTCTTATTGCATACTCAACATCACACTGTTCCTTTCCTGTACAACTACTTGAACGGGTCCTCAGAGAACTGATGCTACCAACCTTGGTCATCACAAAAAAAAAAAAAAAAAAAAAAAAAGTCCAAAACCTACATCTATAAAGTGACTTGTAAAGTCTTAAAATCTAGCTGCAATTTGGAGTTAACTGCTTCCCTCTAGCTTTTAGGGTTCACTTTTTTCAGCTGCGGATAATAAAATAAGATCTCTAATGAGAGTCTACAAGGAGTGCCATTCACATGACTAAAGACAGAAAAAGACTTTCAGTACAATGACTGCCTTTGCACATACAGTGGGAGCATTAGGCCTAAATAATGGGGAATAACTGGAAAGACTGAAAAGCAATGACAGCCCAGTCTGCCACTGTATTTCAGAATAGCACAATGGAAAAAAAATTCTAACAGGTATGGTAACTTTTGCAAACCTTGTGTAAAGAAAGGCAAGCCTACAGCAAAAGATAGGAGTCTTCAGACTACAGTTTAGAACCCATTGGTCTAGTACAGCCTATGAATTGCCAAGTAGTCTGCATAAGTTGGCTAAAAGAAGCAGATTCATACCTCCTATGGCGCAATGTCCAAAAAAGGCTTCTCTGCATAAAACCTTTACAAAAATATCCGAAGGATTCCACACTTGCATTTGAAGTAAGTTTGAAGCCCCTAAGTCTAGAGCTTGAGAACCAAGGCATTTGACTAGTAACGCCTTCCCATAAAAGTATCACCTAAAAACTTCATAATAGGGACTGCAAATGCAAAACTTGCACTGAGGAACAAGGATCATTCTTAGCACCACACTTCTCTTAAGCAACGTGGCAAACAAAAATAGTCGGATTTGTCTTATTTTTATTAAGAAAAGCTAGCAACTTCACGAAGCTACCAGCAAACCTAAGGCACCGAAACTGTTTTATTTCCTCTTCGACCAGCGACTCGTTTGCTTGGTCTAGCGGACTAAAAGAAACCAGAGGCTGTCTTTCTGCTCATACAGAAGCAGAAGTCTCTTTCAAAGGATCAAAAGGCAGAACGAGAGCTCAAGTCGTCTTCTGACCGGAAGCGCGAGCTAAACACCACACCTGTACCGCTCCCAGTGCTTTCACATCCGTAAGAAAGCACTTCACGGTAAATTTTACACCAGTATCTTCACTTTTCATTTCTGAAGCATTCAAGCGAAGAACTACAAAGGCTACAACCTATGCTACACAACCTTCCTCTCTCAGAGAGTCCGTTCTGCGAAGTAAGCATCCTTAAGCAGGAGCCTCCCTTCGCTTCAACTTCGCCACACACGCCCGCATTAAAAAGCAGAAATTGCCGAAAGAGCACCACAGAAATGAGAAAGAGCTCGGCGCCGGAGAGGCAGCGCGGCAGGCGGGGGCGTTGAGCCGCCGGCTGCCCCTCACCTTCTGGATGGAGGACTTCCCGCTGCGCCGCAGCCCCATAAGCAGGATCCGCGGCTTGGAGTCCGCCCCGCCCGCGCCGCCGCCGGGCCCGCCCGCGCCGCCGCCGGGCCCGCCGGGCCCCGGGCCTCCCTCCAGCTCCGCCTCCTCCTCCTCCTCCCCGTAGCCGAAGTCCTTGGGGAACGAGTCCGCAGCCCCGAAGCTACCCCCCACCAACGCCGGCTCCTCAGCCGTGCCCGCCGCGCCCGCCCCGCCGAACTGCAGCGCCATGTCCGCCCGAGCCCGCCGCCCTCCAGCCACCAGCGCCCGTCCCAGGCCCTCCTTCTGCTCGACCAACCCAACCGGACACCCCACAGCCTGCCGCGGATTGGCTGGCGTCAAGCTCCCTGGCGCCGATTGGCTCGGGACGGCAGCGAGGTAGGATGGCTCCGGTCAGACGACCCGAGTCACCTGACGGCGCTACCGCACGTGAGCGGCAGGGGCGGGGCGAGCAGCGGCCGGGCGGCCCTGGGCGCCGCCGGCGGGGAGGGGCCCGCCGCCCTCCCGCGGGAGCCCGCGCGCGGCACCCCCGGCCCCCGCTGCGGAGACCGGCCGCGGGCACCGGCCCGGCGGGCGCGAAAAGAAACGAGAGCTGAGGCGGGGGAAGCTGTCGCTGAAGAGGCCGTCCCCCTACCTTTCCCAGCCAACGTTATCTGCGAAGCGAGGTTCCTCGCGTTCACCAAATAGGAATTTTCTGCTGGCATCGCTCATGCGGCTTAGCCAGTAGCGGTTATTTCCTTACAGTTCTCCTTTAAGGCTCACAAGACCGAACTCTTTTTAGAGGGAAGCAAATACAGTTACGAAAAGCATAAGCGCGGACCACTGCCCTCACAGCCGATGTCTCGGCCAAGGAATCCTTTGTGCCCCGGGACGACCTCGACAAAACACCTTACCTGCCTGCCGCTTCTTTGGCGAGATGTGCCTCAAACAGCATTTATTTCTGTCTTCCTCCAGTCACATTACTTGCAGCACATGTTCAGCTGTATGATGCATTTTCTACAGCATTATCCTCTCCCTATTTCCACCTGCTGCAAATTGGTGCTAGGTGTATGTCCTAACTCACAAGTGAGCTTTCTTCTCTCCCACGTTGCAGAAGGTGGGGCATTTTTTCTGTTTGGGTTTTTTTCAGGGTTTTGTTTGCTTGTTCAGGGTGGGGTTTTTTGTTGTTGTTTTACTGATTTAACACGGTATTTTCCCCTCATTTACCTCTCTTCTGGTCTCTTTAGATCAATAATAGGTACAGTAGTGAGGTAAGCAACTATTACATTTGTTAGCCCTTGATTTCAGTTTGTACATTGCCTTTAGCAAAAGTTGTGATCCATCCTACAGCACCCATAAGACAAGCTGCAAAACCCATCCTAGAAACAGAGAAGTTAAAACTAATAGCCAGTAGATCTAATACATAAGACAGCTACTGCACTTTTTCCCTCCCCTTCCTTTGTTTTTCCTGTCATCAGCTGCCTTTAAACTACCTGGTTTTAGGATAGGAGACAGATGCAGCTCTTTAAAACTTTTTTTTTTTTAGAAGGCCAATTCTGCATTCCAGAAGAATTGTGAAGCCAACTCAGGGAAACAGGGGCCATAGAACATAGAGGTGAAATTAGAAATCACAAGTCACACACCCACCCCTCTTGTATTTTCTGCCCTGCCTAAATTTTCTTTTCCCAGTTAGATGAATCAGAAAGCAGAGCCCTCTGCATTGTACTCTTACATGTGCCACTCTAACTACCCAGAACATCCATTACAAGTAAGAATTTTGTACTCTGTTCAGAACTGCCCAGGCAGTATCTGGATCAACTCTCCAAGGCCCGGTTTCTGAAACAGGATCGGAGACATGAACTGCATGGAAATAGGTACACCTCATGCAAATTAAAAGGTGTAAGTTCAGTTTGCATCTCCAACATTGTGCTATGTCCATCACTTAACATAACTATACTCACCCCTTTTGTGTCCCTCTGAGTAGACAGTTACCCTATCAGCTTCAGTAGAAGCCTAACCTCAGTTCTGAGCACCAACTTGGAACATACCTTGGAGGTCCTGCTTTAGTTTACAGTGGTCCATCTGTGTCATGTCACCCCCACCAGTTAAAAGAAAACCAAGAGAGAGATCAGCAGCTTAACAGGACCATTGACCACAATATGAAATTTACACAGAGTTGGCAGGCACAGTTATTTACAAGTTAATCACAACTATCAGCTTTTCTTAAATACAGAAACCAAGGAAGTTGGTCAGTATGCTTAAACTCTTCAGCTGCTGCTGCAGCTGCACAAGAATAGCTGTACACTCATACTGCATTTTTTTCTTTCTTTAAGATCATAAGGTAACAAAGTAGACATGCAGAGTTCACACACACACAAAAAAAAAAAGGACTACAGTTCTCAGGAAGCCCTTTATTAAGTCAAGGCATTAAAGGAGAAACTACTGTTATTCACCATGCTTCTCATCTTGAGGTGGTTCATACTGAGCCAGCTGTGGATTTAAAGAGAGGAATTTAGTTAGCTGCAACATTCAGAGACACTTTCTACATTAAGAAATGTAGGAAAACGTTTGGTCTTGAGGTGTTCCATTTACTTTGTGCATTTTAATCCATCACTGATATTTATGCAGGTCCATTTTCGAGTCAGGCAACAAAGTAACCCTTCCCTCAAAACATCAATTTGTCACATTGTATAATCATGCAGCTATGACAAGGGAGCTTTCTAAACACACTTTCAAGCATATAGATCTTGCCCTTAATTTTTGCCTGTTTCTTGTTCTAGGTCTCATTAAGTACTCTTCATCTCAAATAGCAACTGATAATGATCAGTGCCTTATAAGCTTTGATTTCACTGAAATATGATTAAATGAAACATTCTCATAGCAACAGTACCCAAACTAATGTTCCCTGTAATCATTCTAGCTTTCATTATTCTTTGTGGAGAGTATGGCCTAAGCAACTATGCGCTAAAGTATGACCTTTACGTGTAAAGTTATTTCCAAAGAAACATATGAAGGTGTTTACTTGACCTCAGTTACATTAAAGGTAAGCTCAAGCTTCAAAACAGTTCAAGCATTAGGACTGAGTCTCTGAAATACGCCAGTTTAGTTTCCTCAGTTAAGATTCTTCCCCTCTCCCGCAAATTGCAGAGTAGGTTGAAAATAAGCAAAGTACATAAAGTTAATACCCATGTGTTCCTCATAGCAACACTAAGTTACAGCAATCACTATGCCACTAACAAGAACCACTGTTCTTGTAGATTTTACCACAGAAGATGGCCAGTATACAATCCAAAGTCAGGGTTTTTTTTTTCCACAGCGGGCCTAACTACTGACTTCCTGTCCCCCGCCCCACCCAAATACCTGACATTCTGACCAATAAATGTAAGGAAAAGAACAGATCTTCACAGATGAATGCAAGGGAAGACCACCATCTATTTGAACATGATTCAAGTTACCAATAAATGCACAGTTAAAGACATGTATTTTATGCTACTGGACCGAAAAAAAAAAAGCACTACATGTTCTCCCTGCATTCTGTCTGTGTGAACTTCTACAGCGTCAGAATGACAGGCAGAAGATGGTAGGGAAAAGAAAGGGAAAAAGCAAAAACATTAATACTGGAAAACACACAAAGTAAGAGTTATAATTTGAAGGCTGAAGAAGGTGAAAGCACAAATAAACCCATGGTTATGGAAAGGCTTACTTTCCTGGAACAAGTTTTGACTTCTTTAAAAGAGTTCTTTAAACAAAGACCCAGGTTACTCTGCTTTCATGTGTCTACTTACTATCAGTTGCATTTTTAAGTCGGCTACACCAAGTGAACTGCTGGTCTATTGCTACTCCCCCTAAAATTCTGCTCTTTGCCATATTTCCTAGTAAGAAATAACAAATGTAGCTGTAAGGACTCACAGTGGCTAACAGAGGAGGAGGACAATTACTAGGACAGCAAGAGGGCACTCCAGACAAGAAATACAAAGGTGTAACACCCAAGAATCCCTTCTCCCAGGACTAAGGTGAGGTGGTTGTCTCCCGGTAAAAAAAAACCACATAGGGATATTCACATATAACAACAGCCATCCTCTTCCACCAGACACATAGAAACCTGTAGCGGCACATAAGCTACTAGCTTATTAAGGTTTCCTTCAGCGTTGTTAGGTTTACAGTGCTCTCTCATAAGGGGAAGTTGTTCACATCTCAGAGCTGTTTCAGACAGTCTGCAGACCCATTAAAGAATGGCTCTGCCTTAGCCAGCACATCAGATCCACTGTTGTTGCAGGTAAAGGAATACCAGGGTTGTTTTTGCCCAAAAGTGCAAATTACTGTTGCACATAGACACGAGTGCCTCCATTGGTAACATCCTGCCACGTGCAAGTCTGTGCCAGGTCACACAAACTAATATATAATATTCCTCCTTCAGTTTGCCTTTTGAAAGCCTTTATAATAGATACATGAGCTTTTTTCTTTTTCAAAACTCTTGTGGAAGCATGAGCTACATAATATCAGACAACTTAAACACATCCAGACAGGACTGAATGAAGACATGGGATTAGCCTCAATAACGTACACATTCACTAAATAAATAAATAAAATCCCTAGTTTAGCAACACTATTCTATGTTACAGAACACAATAAGTGTCCCATCAAAAAAAAAAAAAATCTTTACCATGATGAATTCCATTAGCATTCCTCAGCCATGAGGCTAAACAATGCAACAACATTTATCAGTTACTCTAATGGAAGAAAGTTAGCTGTATTCTAAGTATTAAAGTATTCTTCTTGTGTAATATGGAACTACTGAGGAACACTAAGTAGACTTTTACCTTGGTTTTCAGTTTTTTATTTTCTTCCAACACAGCTTCATATTTTTCTTTCATCTCTGCCACTTCCAAGCGAAGTGCCTCTATTTCTGGATTCTCAGGAGCTGAAGCTCCCAGATGATGCTTCAGAAAGCTGATATTTAGATGTTAAGTATTTCTTCAGTTAGACAGCATAACCACACTTTAGTTTTAACACTTATGATGAAGTTAGTGCTGCAATACACGTGACCAAAATTGCATTAAACCACTTAAGATTACTAGAGTGTTTTCTATCCTACAGCATGAAGATACAAAAATAACAAAGCTTTTCAAGTTCATTGGTATATTAAAAAAACCCCAAAACAAGACATCAGTACACACAGGACTAATTCACATGTTTTACTACACCCTCCTCTTCTTTTCCTCTCTTAAACGCAGAAGTTTTGAAGAGTTAAAAGGAATAACCAAAAAAAATAGAAGCAATAGCCAAAAAGGCTACTTAAAACCAGCAAGAAACAAAAGACGTTAATTTTATTCCCCTCTCATATTATTGGGGGGGAGGGGGGGGGGAAGCATGAAGAAGCTGACTTCAGAAGCCACAGATATTATAAGTACTCAAATCTAATGCTGCAGGTCTATGACATTCTGTAATGCCCTATAACTTAACTTCAGAATTGCTGGCATACTGATACGCACAGTTCTCTTTCATCCTACCAGACTTTGTTAGTTTGTAAGAATGCAATTATTACCTAAATTGCATCCTTAAAAGTCATGTTCTCAACGCAAGTCTTCTAAATGAGCCTCTCCACCTACAAGTCAGAAGCACTACTGCTGTTTCACATGAAGTCTCTGCAAACAATTCACAGAAGAGAAAAAGGATACTCCAGTGCACTATTTGGTTTCTCTGGCTCTTCATATAAGGCTACCAACACTGCAAATAGAAAATATTCAACAATTGCAAGAAGTTCATGCAACTCTAAGTTTTTAAAACATGTACCAACAGTAAGAAGGCATACAAGTTGCATGCTGCATTTGTAGCGCATTTTTCTGCTTAACAAGATTTTCACCCATATACTTTGGTGTAAAGAATAGGTCTGCTGTACAGGCGGGAACAGAGCATCCCACCCAGTTACAGCTAGACAGAAGTTTTGTTTATCCCTTAACCATAGTCTTTGGCTATTCTAGCACAGAACACAAAACAGCCTAGACAAGTTTTACATATTCCACACACAATCCTAATATTGGCTTTCATCAGCAAAATTGAAATTCTAACTATTTTGAGACTCTCCCTTCATAAACCATTACTTCCACTTAAGCTACATCTTTGAACCGCAGGACACCATCAGCACTTCCATAACTTTCAATACAAAAGCAAGTCTCCATTAAACACCTGCAGTTGCAAAAATAAATGGCTACCGTCAGAGTAGGTGACACTGATAATCTTTACAGATGAGGGCTCTAGCAGCCAAAAGAGTGCCAGGGAGGTCAGGCACAAGCAGCAGTACCCCGACAGCTTAAATAAAACTAGCCATACACATACCAACTCCATATCTGGAGAACTCAGTCACACAGATACTCGGGAAGTTCCCAAACATAACCACTCGCCCCTCACCCCAGGGGCACATACGTGGCTATAGCAGATGTCTGCTTGCATAAATACTTTTAAGCCCTTCTCCCAGTTTCAGATGTCCAAACTGCACAGCCAAATTGGTTTTAAGCTAAGCACCTAAATTAAAAACAAAATTAGGATGCCATGCTGCTTGGAAGACTTGTTTTGCCATCCAATAGGACGCTTCATATTACAATAGAAAGAATACAAGTGGTACCCACACACCAGGCCAAGAGTCTTAGTGCAACACCTATTCACTTGACATCCTAGATCTGCTGCTCCCTCTTCAAACAGCATGTTTTTCAAGCAGTAACATTAAAAGGCTTTCTCCACATACTATTGGAAGGCTCTCAAAAAGACTTCAGAAGGATTTAAGAGACGCCAAGCCATACAGAAAGCCAAAGTATGCAAGTTCAGCATCATCATCTTCCCCATTCTGATACAGATAGTCACTCTCCCAAAACTTACAGGTTCATTAGTTTGAGAAGCACCAAGCTCTACTCAAGAAAGGGTCTTTTTAAATAGACTGTTTTTAAGAGCACATTTACTGTTATTTTGTCTCACGCATTTGCTTTCTCTGGACAGCTCTGGCAGAGTAACAGCCCTCAAGAAGTTCAGCTGTTTCCAAAAGCAAGCATAGAGAAAAGCACTTTGGCCGAGTAAGAGAGGTCTCGCACACCACGGAAGGGGAGAGGAACCGCCTTCCTGCCCCTTACGTGTCTCTACCACTCCTGTTCCACACACGCCTCTAGCAATCGACCCACGCGCAACGAACGCGCGAACTGCCAGCAAGGAGTGAACTGCACGGTGGTTCACAGGCCACGCTTCCAGAGAGGCCCCCTGCCCCCCCCTAGCGCGCACCGCCTCGCCGCCCGGCTCCGACTCCATTTCCACTGCCGCACCAAGTCGGCCGGGCGAGTTCCGCTGCCGGCCGCCACGCAGACTGAGGAGAAAGAGCGACCGGCTCGCCGAGCCGGCGACCGGCGCAGAGCGCCGAGGCAGCCCGAGGGGCGGCCGCACCACAGCCGTGCCAGGGCGGCAGCTGCGCCGCGGGAGCGGGACGCCCCGAGGGGAACGGCCCCCGCCCGCAGAGAAGCGCCCGAAGAGCCGCCCGCGGGCGGCACGACGCGGGCCGGAGACTTACCCTTGGTGAGCGTGTCCAGCACCCCCGACTTCTCCAGGTACCGGCGGAACTGCTCCCGCTTGGAGTCCGCGGCCTGAGGGAGGACGCCCACACGGTCAGATCGGCGGCGACCCCCCCCCCCCCAGCTACGGCGGCGGCTCGTGGGGGCGGGCCGGCCCCCCTCTCCGCCGCGGAGGCGGCACGAAGGGCCGAGCCGGTACCAGTCCACGGCCTGCCCCTCCGCGCAGACGGCACGGTAAGCCGCACCAACCCCGCGCCGCCGGCTCGCTCCCTCCTACCTTGTAATGCGCCATCTAACCCTCAGCGCGCCTGCACCCGGCCGCGCGCCTGCGCCCTACTCTTTTACGGCGCGAGGGCTTCCCAGCGGTTACCACAGCGACGGGACAGCAGCAACGCCCTCGGCCTCGCCCCGCGCGGGCGGCCGTCTGCCGCCGTCGCAGCAGCCCTCGCCGCGCTCCTTCTCTTGAGGGGGTCCGCGCCGCCCAAAGACAGGCCGAAGCCGGCGCTGCGGCCCCTGCCTCAGCAGCTCTGGCCGTTGTCCCGCCCCGCCCTGCGCTCTTCACCAGGTACGGAAGTGCGTTTCGGACTCGGCGGGTCCGGGGCTCGCCGCCGCCGGCCGGGCCGCGCCGCCGGCCGGCCGGGGGGCGGCTGCGACGGTCGGCCCCCGGGTCCCCCCGGTGAGAGGGCGCGCTGCCGCAGCGGGAGTCACCCGGAGGGCCAGCGTCCTGTCGTGAGGGTCGTCTGGCGTTCACTGTGCCTGCGGGCGGCGAGGTGCCGCTGCGCCTGGCGGCGCGGCTTTCTGTCAGATCGGGTAACTGTGGTGCTGGTGGCCTGAGCGGGAACGGGAGCGGACTGAAAAGTCGCGGGAGGAGAAAGTTGCAGCAAGCTGCAGCTGCAGAGCTGCCAACCCAGGGGGCTCCGAGGGGTTACATGCGGTGAAACCTTCGCGTCGAAAAGAAAGTCTTTTGCCTTAGCCTGGTTTAAAAAACGGAAGCCGTTATACCGGCTTATTTTTGTGAAATGCTGCGGTACCTGCTGACCGATAAAATCTGTTGATTATAAAAATAAATAAAAGAAACAACCGAATAATCTTGCACCTGCAATGTTAGGGTCTTTCCACACTTTTTCTGCACGCTCTTCCGCAACATCTTCAATTTTCACTGGAATTAAGTTAAGCTTTTCTGTTGGCAAGGTGCTGTGATGAAATAGAATGCTTGACCCATGTCCACACAACAAAAGTTAATAAAAATCCTCGGTCAGCAGCAGAAAAACAAATTATCTTGTGTTTTGTGTAAAATCAGCTGTGATTTTATGTTACCTTGTCTTGAACCAACAGAAGTGCAAATGTCATATCCCATATGTGAGCATCTAAATGCTAATTTTCTATTATTTAGACAGTGGGAGCGGAGTGCATTAAATACTAGGCTTTCTATTACAGAGACATTAAATGTAAAGCATGCATTAGCACAGTTATCACCCACAGAAACTTACGCATCAAGAAATGCAAGAATTAAAGCCACAGTAGCAGCATTAACTCAGCTAAATCACACTAGACATTTATATACATTCCTGTATATTACACAGTGTTAAAATTTACAGTGTAAGCAGAATTACATAGGGCTGTATTTATGTATACTAGACGTGAGAAGAATAGCTGCTGGAGAGAAATCTACAGTGAACAGTTTTAATAGTATTAATGCGTATTTCTTATGTGGACAAATTAATGCTGCTGCTGCAAGCAGAAGAGCCTTTAAGGTTTTCTGGCTCCTTTTTTTCCTAACATTGTACAGCCTTCAGCCAATCTGAAATATGGCTGGCTTGTAAGCATAATGATAATGCCCATTAAGAATTTAATGATGCCGTAACATTGTGACGCTACATCTCACAGATTATTTTCCAGTATGCATACAGTAAGTCAAATCCACTAGTAAAAAATATACATGTATACACTAATGCATCCCAGATGTGACCACCTCACTAAGTATTTGCAGCCTGTCAGTGCTGTGCAACTCAAGTGAACGTATTTCATTCATAGAAGTCTCGATTACAAATGTAACATAGTATTTTGTTCATCTTTGCCTCCTTTATTACTTAAAGATGTTTCATGGAACTCGCCTTACACTATATGGACTGGAGCAGCAAGTGGATGAATGTCCTTTATTTATTACCCCCATAAAAAGCATAAATGGAAATGCTCCTTCTAAACAATTATAAGCATTCTATGATTTAAAAGTCTGTCAGAATTCGGGGGACAGATGGACCCTGCAGCATTCAGAAAAGGAGCAGTTTTACAGTTTGGTAAACCTTTTACATATTTTTTGACATTGTAACTGAAAGTAGGAAGGTACTACCATTTTTTTCTTTTTTTTTACCATAGTAAGCCTTCTGGTTTGTGAAATCCAAAATTTCTGATTAATAAATTTCAGTAACTTGTTTTCTGATTAAAAAAAAAAATAAATGCTAGTTTATTAGTGTTATGAGGTTGTGGTTTAACCCCAGCCAGCAACTAAGCACCATGCAGCCACTCACTCACTCACCCCCCACCCAGTGGGATGGGGGAGAGAATCAGGGGGTGGGGGGAGTGGGGGGGAGTAAAACTGGTGGCTTGAGGTAAGAACAGTTTAATAGTACAGAAAGAAAGAAAATAGTAAGGATAATAACAATAATAAAATTATAATAATAATAATAAAAGGATTGGAATACACAAAACAAGTGATGCACAATGCAATTGCTCACCGCTTGCTGACCGATACCCAGTTAGCTCCCCGGCAGCAATCCACTCCCCAGGCCAACTCCCCCCAGTTTATATACTGGGCATGACATCATATGGTATGGAATATTCCTTTGGCCAGTTTGGGTCAGCTGTGCTGGTTGTGTCCCCTCCCAAATTCTTGTGCCGCTCCAGCCTTCTCGCTGGCTGGGCATGAGAAGCTGAAAAATCCTTGACTTGGTCTAAACACTACTTAGCAACAACTGAAAACATCAGTGCATTATCATCATTCTTCTCATACTGAATCCAAGATATAACACTGTACCAGCTACTAGAATGAAAATTAACTTTATCCCAGGTGAAACCAGGACATGTGCAAAATTTCAAAATTAAAGCTCACAACTCATTTGTAATTCATGATGCTTTAAAAATGTAGTAGTGTATTTAATGGTAATAGTATACGATAAGAGATTCACTCTGTTCTGCTGAGGAAGTCAGTGGTGATACACTGAAAAAAAAAAAGCAGAAGGTGGAGTCAAAGAATTAGTGATACATGTATCAAATGTTTTGTTCTTTTTGTATTTAACAGTTCAAACAGCAGAATATGTTTGACATTCTGCTTTCAGACAGCTATCAAATGTCTGTTTGAATTCTCAGAGAGATTAAGCAGAAACATATTTACTGATAATTAATTTCTCCTGAGAGTGCCAGTGCCATCTTTAGCCTAATGTCATTTACTGTTCTTCGTAAAATAGAATTAGACTGTAAATTTTGTCTTCTACCTTTATTCAGTTTAAATAGTACCAGCTGTGATTTTATGCCTGACTTTTCCTAATATGTGGACTTACACAATGTATGTTTTCCTTCTTAGCTGGAAGGGTAGTGTAGAAGTTTATATGCTGAGGTCTAAGCCATCCTTTCGTTACAAAGGAAGTAACGAGACTTTAAAAGTTACTTAGCTAATATTCAAAGGGCTTTGAATATTTCACTTTTCTATCTATGTGAAACAGCTGGTTAAAGTTGAACAATTTAGCTACTATTATAGATAGGTCTTGCTTATGTTGCAATGTCCAATAATTATCCCAGCATTGACTAGTGCGATTGACAGACTAACTCACACTATATTTGAAGATCAGTGGGGGCACGCCTGCTGCTGGCATTACTTGACAGCGACAGTCGCCTAGACAGAGAGAAAGGCTTAGGACTATCGCAGTTTCTACTTTGCTTAGATTCTGAGCTCACCTCCTCTGTAGAGTCAGGAGTGTCTGCTCGGCTAGAATTTTCATAAGGAAGTTGGGCTTTGTTTGCACTGAAACTGCTTTGTCTTCTGTTGCTGTTCTTTGGAAGAGAATTTGTTGAAGCTCCTGCACTCTCAACCATTGCTGAGCAGTTCCAAGATGAACCAATTCCATGTTGTCTTCTGATACCAGTAATAGGAAAAGTGGTATTGGGTCGCAGTGAAGTTTGAGATGGCATTTCAGCAAAGCTTCTCAAGCACGTGCTCAAAGCTATATCTGCATTCTGAGTAACAACAAGGAAATGTTTCTTTTCAGCCTCTTTTTGCACATCATGCGCTTCAGTCCCAAGTTTGCCAAGCAAGCCTTCATTATTATTTGTGCTAGTATTTCGAGTCTGATTGTCTGAAGCATTTGTAGCTGGCCTCCTCTTTGGTGATTTATTTTCCTGATTGCGATGGGTGTAATTGCTGCTGCTTTCTGTACAGTTATTTTGCACCGACTGAAACATGGGAGGAGAATTTAGAACCGGGTAGACAGCAGTGTCAGTTTGCTTTTCCATTAAAAAGGTATAACCGCTAAGTGCAGAAGGAAGAGTTTTTTGAGGGGTGGTGGATACTCCCAAAGAAGAGTGCGGTATCCCAGAGTATTTCTTAGATTTGTTTACATAGAAATTGTCAGGGTCGTCCTTGTTTTTATTCTGCCCACAGAGTCCCATTTTAATTTTTCGGAATCCTAGGTGGATAATTTCTAGGATATTTAAAAGCAATGATACAGTTGCTATTGATTGCATGAATAATATGAACACTGTCTTTTCTGTTGGTCTAGATACAAAGCAGTCGACTGTGTTTGGACATGGATCTCTCTGACATTTATAAAGGGGATCTAGATGAAAGCCATAAAGAAGATACTGCCCAATCATAAAACCGACTTCCACTGCAGATCTTGTGAAAATATGTATCACATAAGTGCAGAGCAAAGAGCCTCTCAGAGGTGCTTTGTTTAGCTTTCTTTGATCCAATTGCCGGAGTTCTCTCTCCAGTCTTTTCCGATTTTCAGTCATTTCTAATTCAGTGCTTTCAAGTTCCACTCTTACCTGAGCTTTCTTTTTTTGCCTCTCTTTTTCCAAGGCTCTTAGTCTGTATAAGGCATGACCCATATACACCAAGGAAGGGGAAGACACAAATATAACTTGCAAGACCCAGTATCTTATGAGAGAGATGGGAAAGGCCTCATCATAGCACACGTTTCTGCAACCAGGTTGCTCGGTGTTGCATATAAATTCTGATTGTTCATCGTTCCAAACATCCTCAGTTGCCACTCCGAGGACAAGCATTCGAAATATGAAGAGGATTGTTAGCCAGATCTTTCCAATAATAGTGGAATGAATGTGGACCTCTTCTAAAATGCCTCCAAGGAAATTCCAGTCTCCCATGGTTAGTCTGCCATCTTAACACTAAAATGTATGGGAGAAAAAAGGTATCAAACATTGTAAAAGCTGCAGTCCTCCCTTAATGCATTACAAAAAAAATGACACTGGGAAAACCCATCGTATCTCACATTGTGACCATGGCAACATGACCCACTGCTCATTGATAATCTGGGTATTATTCTCTCTCATCTACAAGATGGAGAAGTGCATCATCCACCCATGTCTAATTTATCAGCAAAAGACATCCTGATAAGCATATCACTATGAGGTACTAAGCACCCTCAGGTGGCATCAACTCAGTGGAAACTAAGGTGCCTGACTTGTAGGATTTTAAGACCATTATGCAGTTTGGTTTAACCATCACCTGACAGCAGTGTGAGAGCGGTACATTTATATTTAGGACACTTATGAAGATAGAAGAATATTTCCCTGTCCTCCTTTTCAGATGTTCCGAGCCCCACGTCGCAGTGGAAGTTATGGTAATGTCCAGTTACTGTTTTGCAGCAAAAATTGGTTATACAAAGGAACTCGAGAGGGAATAAGACATCTTGCCAAAATTGCATTGTTAAATTAAAAAATATGTTTAAGCATTTAATTTGGAGCAGGCAATTGCTTTTTGTTTGCGGATGTCAATGATAAACAAATAAAATCACCATAATTGGTCCAGAGTGCCAAGTGTCAAGTGTTGCTATCTTTGGCTCTGACTCTGTGAAAAATAAATGATTTATGCAAAAATTCTCTATCAGCATTTTCCTAAATGATTATCATCTTGAGTACAGATAAACTGGTAATACATGTGTATAATTGCATATCTCACCTTTCTTTCCTGTGTTTGTTTCTTTCTCCGTTACAGGATACTACATCGTGGACAAGATTTTAATTCCTTTTCAGTGTTTATATTATTGTATAGACTAACAAAAAACTTTTTCTTTTTTATGCACAAGGATAACCAGTATGTCTGTAGATTTACCTTTTCATTGTACATACGGTACCATTCAATAGAATTTAGTCATATTAAAACCAGAATAATCTGGGTTTTTTTAGGATAAAGGTGGTTTATCGCAGTGTTTTCTGTTCAAATGGGATTCATTTTCACCCTGTAAAACAGGAGTGTTAAGAAATCAAATAGAAGTTGCAGTCTTATAGCCGCAATACCAATGACTATAAAGGAAACTTTATGTTAAGGTAGCCTACTAAACATGAAAATACTCTTGCAAATCAGTGTACAAACAGGCAAGCTAGACATTTTTTTAAAGATGAAAAAAATAAAAATAAACAGCAAATTAAAAATAAAACATACCTTTCTTCACAAAAATGTGTAAAATTAAACATCTGCAGCGTCCGATAAAAAGTTACAGCCCCTGCCATCTTCTGTCCGTGTGAGTAAATTTCACATTTTAAGCAGATTATCTCACTACGGGAGCAAGTAATGGAGTGCAAGCTTTGCACATTGAATTTATATTTGCTAGGGATGGAGGGAGGAGAAAATCAATCTGTTGTTCAGTCTGATACTGCTCCGAGGATAATTTAGCTATGACCGGTGAAAGAATCTCATTAAAAAATCTAGAAATGAAAAATCTGCAGCTCTAAATTCCTTCAGATTATCTTGCCCTTTACCTCCCCAGCACCTTCCAAGTTTTAGGAACGATCTCAGCCTCAGACAAACAGGATAAAAGAAAACTTTCAGATTAAGTTTTAGTTTACATATCTCAGTAGCAGCAAACACTCAGCTTGCCTGTGCAAAAGTGAAGAAGGTAAATCCTCCCAAATACTGTAATTGTAAATTTCTGCAGTCTGTTCTCCTGGAACAGTTTAGCAGCACGCTCCTGATGTAAAAACCCAATGGTAGTACTTTTGGCCCCTGCAGACTCACTCCCTTTTCATAGACATCGTCTGTCTTTATATTCTATGATTCTGCACCTCTCATTTATTCTCTTTAGGCCATTTTACTTATCATACTGACTTCTTTAAAACAGCCCAGAATGTGGCAACTGTTTTACATCATTTTCCCCATTCATATAATTCAGTATTTCTTTTTAGGAGCAAGTCATTAGCATTCCAGTCTAAGTGTCGGACATACTAAAGGTGTCAGTCATTCTTCTTGCTAGTGATACTTAACGTATAGCCTGTAGAAACAGACCAGGTGACACAAGTCCCCTTTTTATCCCAGGCCTTCAGCTACCCCTTCACATTAACTCAGCAGGAAGAACACTGAGAACAGGCTGAAATATTTTCCAGTATAAAAGAGCACACAAACTGCCTAGTCTCAAAGAACAGGGATTTTCTATGTGTTTAGGAAGGCAAGGGCCACATATATTAATTGATATAATTGTTCATGGGTTACAACCTACTGTTATTAACTTTTTCTTTTAAATTCCTCCCTTTCCTATTCCTTTCTTCGCATTAGATGGATCGTTGCAGCAGTCGCCCTGCGACTCGGGTGAATAAATGGGTTTCTTCTACTGAAGAACCCGCTCACTTATGGTAAAAGATTCGATGAAGCTATACACTATACATCCTCCCCATGTCAGCATGTGGCAGAATTAGAAACGGAACCCACAGTTGCACCTTTACTCCACAAACTTACCATTCTTTGTGTCTCCCTAGAGGAGAAGAAAGGTGGAGGCACTGGAACAGAATGAATACTCCCTAGCCTAAATTACCCTTCACTGAGTTTAAAAAAAGAAAAGATTAATGTGAAGAAGGAGGAAGTGAAAGAATGGCAGCGAAAGTTCTACAGGCTAAAGGTACATAGAATCATACAATGGTTTGGGTTGGAAGGGACTGTAAAATACCGCCTAGTCCAAACCCCCTGCCATGGGCAGGGACATCTTTCGCTAGACTGGGTTGCTGAAAGCCCCATCCAACCTGTGTTTGAACACTTCCACTGATGGGGCATTCACAGCTGCCCTGGCAACCTGTTCCAGAGTGTCACCACCCTCATCATAAATAATTTCTTCCTTTGCTTACATAAAAATTCTAAGAGTAAATGCTATCTTTAAAAAGTCCGCCTGGCACTGAGGGATACATGGCAGCTTGTAAGCTGAGCTGACGCACACAAAAATTATTTAAGAGACCTTAAAATCTACCTGAATTTTTTTTTTGAGCCAGTCAGACAGCTACAGTGTATTATGGGGACCGATGGTGGGCTGGAGAATACCCTTTCAAACACTCTAAACTTCAGGAAATGTCAGCAAAAGACATTGGGGAGAGGAGAGGGAGAGAGACCTCATTTTAGAAAAGGAAAGACTGGCAAAGAAATATGCTTGTTTTGTGTACAAAGATTGTCCTGGAGCCAGCATTATCAGCCCAATGGCCAAGGATACGGCCTTGTTAGGCATGCCTGGTATTAATGTGTAACTCCACTGCCAAGATCAATATGACTTTAGAAGTATATCTAGCACCATAATGCTCTTTTAGATGACTCTCCTCAGCACCGTGCAGAAGTGTATCGCTGATCCAGGTGTCCTGTATAGGATAAATAAACTTCCTCTGCTGAGAACTCTAAAAAGCTAATCGTTATCTTTTAATTTTGGTGCTGAGGATCAGTCAATAGGTCACGTCCGATTTCATAGTTAAATGACAGCTTGCCTGGAAGTATTCGATCATTTTGGCAAGCTATAAGTCTACAGCCAGCCATTTCTATTAAGTACTTAAAGCAGGTTTCTAAACATGTCTCCTCTATCGAGTACTTAAAGTATGTTTCTAAAAGTTTTTCTGCTATTGGTGAAAAAAATTCAATGTCCATTGAAGTGGTCCACAGACCCCTCCAACACACCTCCCGCAAAGATGTTGAAGCTTTGTTTGAAAATCCTAAGTGTTTGGTAAGACTGAACTACGGTGGCTGGGATCTACTTGTTCTGTAAAAGATAAATGTTAAGATGAACATTTAACGATCTGCACATAATGTTCTGGGATGCATTATCTCATGTAAAATGGTATTTCAGTCAAATGACAATTTGACAAGGCAGGAGAGAAAATGAATTCAAGCAGCAATGACAATTTTATAGCGCCAATGCTGCTCTTTACCTTAGTCCAGACATTTTGCAGATGTGACTATTTACACAAACTGTCATACCAACGTTCAGTGTTTAGTAACAAAATACTTATGTAAGGAGAGAATAGTAATTTTTTTTCCAGGTCTAGAAGCTACTTCACTGGCTTTTCATCAGTGGTGGGTTTCCTGCAAAACATTGCCCAAACTTTAACAACTATATTATATTTTCTTAGCTCGGGGTCAAACACCACAGAAATCATTCAATCATGGAAATATTCTCTGAAGATCAAGACCTTTTCATTCCTACTCATCAATAATGTGCACTTTATGTGTACAATTGATTTTTATTTTCTACTGTATTTGTCTGACCCACAATGGCCAGCTAGATAACTAGAGGCACAAAAATCAGTGATGTGTCCTACAGGCTTTCTGGGTAAAGTGGACTCACTCCCATAGTTTTCTTACAGAGTGAAGTTAGGATCACAAATGATAAACTGCAACAATGAGAAATCTGGACAACTGTACTACTCAGTATTGTCTTTAGGACCACCAAATCCAGTGGTACTGTGTTTGAAGGCAGACCAGAGAATACCATATAAATACTGAGGCACACACTCTTCACCTTTGTCCGTTTTCTGTGCTGGCTTGTAGATTCACTTTGGATTGCTAAGATATACATGCAAATCAGTAGGTGCAGATTTGTGGTTTTGCTTTCACAAGCAAAATTTCTGAAGATGCCCTGGCATTTATCCAAAAGGTCTAAGGTGTTTTTTTGGTCTTTAAACTTAGATGGCATGCCGTGTTTCCACTTAGGACTTCCCTTTTCCCGCACAAGTTCTTCACTATGTTGAAGAGAGCCTCTTGTAAAGTAAGCAGGATGCTTGTAATCCCCAAACTCTCCATTCTAAGATGTTTACAGAACACTTGGAAAACAGTTTCTTGCTCTTTAAGACCTGACTGTGTAGAAATTTTGTAGATCTGAGGTGGACACTTTTAAATTGCATCCTTACAGCCGAGAAACATCCAACTGGATGAGCCTCAGCATATTAAAAAAAAGGTAGTTGCTTTTCCTTGAAGAGAATTTGAGTGATATGCCAATTGGTTAGGTAGCTTGGACTGCACATGTTCATTATGTGGATAATAGGCTAAAAATCATAAAAAATATTTCCTCAGTTGAAATGTTTTACCCTTTTCCTGGCCACTCAGTAAGGAATTTTCTGGTTAGTGTTTAGGGTGAGATTTACCGACCTGAGGAAACAGGTTTTGAGGTGCTGTTAGTGACCACAGGAGGAGCATTCCCATTTGTCATAAATGCTTTTTTCTCTTTTCAGCAGGTACCAGTTTCCTTAAGAAAAGGATTGTTGGTTGTAACAAGTGTCACTGGCTCTGGATGTTTGCCCGTTGATCTGCAAGGACTAAAAATATCAAGTTATTGTCCCTAATGTGGATGAACTGGTTCTTGTGGGGTTGCGGGTAGATTGGGTGGAAGTGTATTTTAGTTCAATAATTGGGATTGATTCATGCTTACGGTCATGTTAGTACGGTGGCTAAAACCAAGCTTATAAAAAGCAACTGTAATGTGTTCCTGGTGTCCGTCTGCATGTTCTGCTGAGATTCCTATCGAGGGGCAAAACATTTTGAGCTGCGAGCAAAAATTCCACAGCTTATCTGTTTCCTGCTTATATGCGCGTGGGCGTTTATTGTTTAACATGGAGGGTTCAGAGTTTTTAATTTACCTTTTTTTTTTTTCAGAGGTTGCTGTTGAGGGTTTCTCACTGAGGGCCCTGTGGTTCATTACTTTATTTTGTGGGGCTTGGTATTTATCAATCAGTGTTTCCAGTTCAGTCATCTACCGATCATGGCACAGGATTTAAAAATCTAACCTTATCCAAAATTTTTAAACACCCAACAATGATTTGTGTTCCAAGATTTGCAGTTTATCACTTCTGGATTCAGCATTTAGAGTTTAAAGATTTTGACCTTTCTACTGAACAGGTGACTATAAGCTGTAAGCCCTGAAACCCACACAGTAGGCTGCGAACCCTTCTTTGCGGTTTGTAACTGTAATGCACTGGGGCTAGTATTTGTTACAATCCCAGTACGAAATGCACTCGGACTCCATATTGGTTAAATTTCCATTTATTGACATTAACTGTTGTGGTTTAAGCCCAGACGGCAACAAATCACCATGAGGCCGTTTGCTCACTCCTCCCTCCTGGTGGCATGGGGAGGAGAAAATATAATTAAAAGTTCATGGGTCAATACAAGGACGGAGGGATCACTCACCACTTATGGTCACAGGCAAAAAAACACACTCAACTTGGGGAAAAAAAAAAAATCAATTTAATTTGTTCCCAGTCAAATCAAAATAAGGATAATGACAAGTAAAACCAAATCTCAAAACACCTTCCCCCTGCCCCTCCCTCCTTCCTGGGCTCAAGTCCTCTCCTGATTTTCTCTCCCTCCTCCACCTCAGCGGCACAGGGGGACGGGGAATGGGGGTTGGGGTCCGCTCATCCCACCTTGTCTCCGCCACTCCTTCCTCCTCAGGGGAAGGACTTCTCACTCTTCCCCTGCTCCACCGTGGGGTCCCTCCCATGGGAGACAGTCCTGCACGAACTTCTCCAATGTCAGTCCTTCCCACAGGGTGCAGTTCTTCACGAACTGCTCTAGCGTGCGTCCCTTCCATGGGCTGCAGTCCTTCAGTCACAGACTGCTCCAGCACAGGCTTTCCCATGGAGTCACAGCCATCTTTGGGCGCAGCCACCTGCTCTGGCGTGGGCTCCTCCATGGGCTGCAGGTGGGCATTTGCTCCCCCACTCCCCTCCATGGGCTGCAGGGGGACAGCCTGCCATCTTGTCTCACCATGGGCTGTAGGGGCATCCCCTCCTCCGGCACACCTCCTCCCCCTCCTTCCTCACTGACCTCGGTATGTGTATAGGTGTTTCTGTCACATTCGACTCTCCTCTCCGCTGCAGGTTTTCCCTTCTTTAATATGTTATCACTGAGGTGCTACCACCATCGCAGATGGGCTCAGCCTGGGCCAGAGCTGGGTCTGACTTGGAGCCGGAGAAGCTTCTAGCAGCTTCTCACAGGAGCCACCCCTGCAGACCAGCTGCCACTACCAAACCCCCACCACACAAACCCAATACACTAATGCTAGAAGGAAAAAGAGCATAGTGTGGATAATCATACATCCCCTCAGATGCTGGGAACCCAGATGTGCAGAATCGGAGGAACCTTTTATTACGACACAGCATGCAGTCCAGATCCTGTCCCTGGGGAGGATCCACTGACATCTCAGTCTTTAGAGCTCTTACAGTGCTTTTCTAAAAAGAAAATAGTTCTGTTAGTCATTTCTACCATCAATCACACAGATGTTTGCATGAGACTCAGCCGCTTCACTTTTAGTCAAGGACTCGTGGCTGGTGTTAATTGCCAGTGCCAAGTGGGAGCTACCTGCAGGCTCTTTCGTTACCGTTAGCCAGCTAAGTTTATGCTGAGACCTAGGGATATGTGCGGCACAAAGGAGGCCTGACAGCTAAGCCATACAGGCAGCATAACGCAGGCCTGCACCTTCTCACATTAACTGTTACATGGATCACTAACTCCTCGAAGTACAATACTCTTCCAGTTAGGATCACTACAGTAACCTTTCCTTGTGCTGCCCAGCATTCAGCTCTGATCTGTATCTGCGGTTTGATACAGTGCAGGCATGACACGCTCAGGCTGCCAAGGCCGCAGTCGAGCGGAAAGTGGTGAAAATTTCATGCAGGGCTCTAGTCTAGGGCTAGGGCAGAAGTGCAGACAGATGAGATCATGAGTTTTCCTGTCAGATATTGGAACTGAATTCTACCTCTCAAGGAAAAAGCAGGGAGAAGGCTAACAGCTACTCCCTGACTTGACATATCGAGGGCAGCAGCAGGAGCTGACCTTCCTCACTGGCCTGCCAAATGCTGGGCCAGTAATGCCTTTTCAGGTGTCACAGAGGAATGGGACATGTACAAGCTCTGAGCCCCTCAGCAGGCTCAGGCCAGGTGTTGTTTACATGGATTAATTACTAAACTGGACTCTGTAATTGTCTGTGACAGTGCCCAAGGGAAGGAGGTTATTCTTTGTGCCTGAGGGAGCAAGGGTTGGTCCCAAGGTTTCTCAGACCCCCTTTTCATCCCTGGGCGTTCCTGGAGAACCTCTGTGCTGTCAGCAGGGCTTCAGGGAATTTCCCTTCCATTGTCATGGACGTTCAGGATGGCATTTCCTATCATCCCAGGGACAGCCAGAGCCCATCCAGGCTGTACAAGCATACCAGGCTGCTCCTGCGTTTGCTCGCAGCACTCTGAAATGGGCCCACTGTGGCTGGGGCAGCAGGTCCGGGTCTCTGTGGCTGGTGCTGAGGGAGTTTTCACAGAGAAGGCGGACGCCTGCAGGTGATTTCCTGTCGGCCGCACTGAGCTCTGCAGCACGTCTCCGGGACTCTCCCTTCAAGCTTTCAGAAAGCATAGCTCTGCTGCTCTGGCAGGCTCTAGTGGGGCCGACGGTCTTGGCCCTCCTTGTTCTCAACGAACCACAGCTGTTGACCACGCAGCAGGTGGGACGGGGCTGCCACTACGGGGCAGGTGCCGCGCACAGAATTGGCTGGCTGGGGGCAGCTACTTGGAGGGGGGAGAGAGGGAGGGGCCTGCTCCGCACGGTGCCATGACACGCGGCGGCGGTCTGGGACAACGGAGACGCCAGGCATCGCCCGCTGGGACCGGAGCAGGAGCTGCAACCGCAGAGAAGGTGGGCTAGGACGAGGGGTTCACGTTCGGGGCTGCAGGTCCGGCATAAGCTGCGGATCCACCCCTGGCAACGCGACACAAGCGGTGGGGATGAGAGAGGGCTCTGGTGGCACACGGGCCCGGGCCCGAGGAGAACCACTCTGGTGCCGCTGCGGGGGGCGAAGTGGCACACCACGGCGGAGGGGGTGCTCACTGGGCCAGGCAGGCACCGAGTGGGGGAAGCCCCGGGGAGCGTCCCGGAGAAGAGGGGACTGAGGCGGCTCGGGGCCGCGCGAGCGACAGGCGTAGGGTGATGCTGAAGAGCAGGGGGAGGAGGAGAGCTGGGACAGTATCGCAGCTGAATAGGCCGGTCCTGGGAATTCCGGGGCTGCGCTCTGGTCTCCGCGGAGCTTCCAGGTCTCGCGGGGACGGAGAGGGAGAGGGAGGAGGAATGCAGACGGCATCACCAAAGGATTAAAAACTTACAGAAGGCAGAGGCGCGCTGCATAGTCTTCCGGCACTGGAGTTCCGGGCTGCCATCTTGCGCCTCGTGGCATGCCGGAAGACTACGTCTCCCGGCACTGCACTGCCGGGCGGCCATTTTGTGCCGTGCAGCATGCCGGGTGGTGTAGTTTTCTGGCGCTGGTGTTCCACTGGCCGGTTTTGTTTTGCTCAGTAGGTGAGACGCGAAGTCTGCCAGTACTGTTGTCGCGAAAGTGGCGTCCTTTACCCGGTGTGCGAAACGCCAATATACACACATGACGTGCGGAAAACAGACTCCACAATCGGTGAGATTGTAAAGTAGGTATGTTCATTCAGCGCTGGGCAGCACGGAGGGTAGTCCCACCAAAGTCATGCGCACCTGACTTGGCAGTTCGCTTTAAATTTATACAGTCAAATGTCACATATACATAGAGTTTCGCAATACGCCTATACATAGGCATTACCTATCCCCGCTTCAGATTAAAATTAGCTCCAGGAAGCCATTTCCATAGTCTCCTCTCAACTGCGCTTGCGCAGCGCCTCCTTATGGTGGTCGTCTGGTGGTCATGAAGATGAAGGCTGTATGTCTTCTTCACGGTGAGCTCTTAATTTTCTGTCCCTGTGCAGACTCAGTTGTCCCTTGGCATGTGTCCAAATCCCAAGGCCGGTCTTGGCTGGTTGTTGGAGTCAGCTGCTGCTTCTTACCAGGGACTATCTCCTGTCCCAGCCAGCCTCAACAATGCAAACACTAAACATCACTTCTCATCCCCTTGGGCCATGTCTACCTCTATTGAAACTTCTTTAACTTCATTATAAGCTAGATAATTATTAAACAATTCCTATCTACATTCATATATCTACTATATCTCCTAAGGTTCCTTTGGTTCCCCGTCTCACACAAAGCAGAGGTATTTTATTCCAATTCAGGTTTGCGCAAAGACGGGGGCTAGGTGGTAATCCACAAAGCTAGCACACCTCATGCCTAAATGGGCAAGCAGTTTATACAGTTCAGTTATACATATTCAATTTCCAAAGCTTTTCCCCAAAACTATTACTGGTAGTTGCTTACTTACCACAGTTTGTATTGGGCTAAAGTTTCCCAGCTTCGAATTAAAGGCACAGTGCTCTCTTATTTCTACAGCGCATGCTCAAGGAGGGGGGAGTAAGTCTTTTTGGTCTTGAATTGAGTCGGTGGTCATGATCTGCTCCTGCCACCTTTACCTTTCCTCCAGTTATCAAAGATTTTTGCTGACTTCATGCCTATTAGCAATTACTCAACTTTGCGGCGCCTCCTGGGGTAGGATGTTCCCTTCTTATCAGTCTTCTAGTTCTTCAGAGGCACAGTCATTAGCAAGGCATCCCTTGTTTATACAAAGGGTATCTTGTTTCACAAGACCTTTGTGGTCTTCTTAGGGTGGCTTAAGTACATCATTTCTTAAGTACATCAGCACTACACTGCAGGACACCCATTTTGTTCTATGAGTTACTGAAATCCGGAATAAAACTCCTTAACAGCAATGAGAAGTTAAGAAGCAGGCACTCCTTTATTGCAGCGCTGGGCACACGGGGGATCGCTCCACCTATCATGTGCACCTGTCTAGTCTAACTGTGCAGGTTAAAAACCACACCTGTTATACATATTCACTAAATTTCTAGAAAATGTTATACATAATCATTAACTTTCCGATAAATCATTAGCATATGTAAATGTCTCTTCACGCAGGCGCAGTGAAGCATTCTTAAATGTAACCTTTCTAATAATTGGTCCTTCAGTCACACCATCTTATTCTTATGTTAAAACAATCATTGGTTAATCTCACTTAACTCTACTGATTAGAATCCTCGGTAATTAGATTGAGGTGGGAAGGGTAAGGGGTTTCCAAGCAGCAAACTAGTGTCCATAACGATTTCCTTAGTTTCCTAAAACAAAACACTACAAATCAATAAATCTTTGTCCAAGTTTCTGTGGCTAACTGATTTTAGACAATACTTGAATTCTTATGGTTACGCATAATACATTTTCTAAAGTTCCTAAGTTCCTATGACTACATTTCAAACTCAACACTCCCATACCTATGCTTCACAATTTTCTACTTCTTAATCAAACCAAACTCTTTTATGTGATTAAATTTTTATTTCTTTACCAGAATATTTGCAACATTTCCCGCCTTTGAAAGTTTTGAAAATCATCTCAATACTTTAATCTTTTCTGTTTGAGACTACTAATTTTTAGTAGTCTCACTTGAATAGGGATTATGTCACAGTTCGTTTAAAACAGCCAAAAGTGACACAGATTGTAACAATGATAATAACTATCAGAATTATATTTTATAAAAGCTCGGTCAACCATCCAGTCAGAGAAAATCTAAAGTTTTAAAATATTTTGTTTAGTTAAAAATTTTCTATGTTTGATCTTAATTCTCTACTGTTTTGAGCTACATGTTTTATTCTATCTATCTGATGATTTAGATCATCTGTCACATTTGGTATGTAGATATAACATAAATAATTTAAAAGTCCAATGTAACTACATACTCCATGTTATTTAATAATAATTTAATAATAAGTCTAAAGTTAATCAATTTTGTAATGTCATTTTACTAATAGGTTATATTTATACATTGAATTTATTCAACCCACGTTAAATAACATTAGCTAATGTTTTTACTTGGAATAAAAGATTGTGAAGAGTCATCTTATTTTGAAGAGTTGTTAACTGTGGTAAAAATACAGATTTTAATACCCATCCTATTTTAGTTCTAATACTTGGCAACTGCCAGGTATCATCTTTTCGATTTACCCAATTCCACCATCGAGGCCACAGGGGAGATTTCTTCCAAAGAGAGGATAGAGTTATTAAATCTAAAGTCCATTATTTGTTTTTGTCCTTCATGAAAAAGTGAGTGGATCATATATCATCACTATTCACCCAAACAGTTAACTTTAAACTTTTCACCTGTCCTTTAATACAGTCAATTCCAAGGTAATTTTTTTCCATTATTAAGAGGGGACCAAAGATCATTTAAAATATTATTATACTTTCTACAAATACATCTCCATCTTAGAGCTTTAGCTACTAGAGAAAGTCTTTGGAGTTTTGGATTACAGAAGAGTTACATACTCATGAAAGTATAAACTTTCATACAGTTGTATTTAGGATATGTGATTTTTTTTCTGTTTGTTTAAATCAATCTAAATTTCCATAGATGGTCCTGACTCTGGGTGGATCTAACAAGGATCCTGGAACTCCAGTAAATTCTAAACATCATTTTATATTTTAAATATGATCCCAAGCTCCTTTTTGCACTTGTCTCTACGGTTTTGGCAACTGACAGCCCCAAGGGGTGCTTGTACAAGTTTCTCCCGAAGGGCGATAAATTAATTAATTCTTTTGTCCATGAGGTGGATGGTTTGGTAATGTTATAATTCACAACGCTATAATTCCTTCTTTCAAATTTTAAAAAAATAATTGCCTTTTAAATCCATCCCATTTAATTTGCTAAAATGATTCTCATTGTTCTACCTCTTTTCTCAAGTTTTGGTTAAACTCAATGTCAATATTCTCCATGGAACTAGATTTTCATCTGACTTTGGAATCGGAAGACAGGCTGTTACTGAGGTTAAATTTTGTGTCTTTACAAAACTTTGAATCAATTACAAAACTAGATTATTTTTTTTAATCCAAATTACAAAAATGGTTAATATAACGCTCTAACAATAATTGTTTAATTTTTTTTAATCTCATGTTTAGATACCCTCAAAAAAATACATAAACCCTATAAACACACAAAAAGATTATTGCCCTCGACAATATTCCTAATAGCAACCCCAATATTATAAACTTTACACAACTGTTTTCCCAAATAGGTAACGTGAAACTTATTTATAGATTTTCAGTTTTAAAGGGCCAGTTTCTTTAGACTTCTAATTTCCTGTTGGTACGTCTTTATTCTTGAATAATGAAGCCAAGGTTCTTTTCCCAGACCTTTATTGTTATAAATGTTGTTAAAATGACTTGATATGGTCCTTTCCACTTCTCGGTGATTTTATATACATTCAGTCTCCTGGTCAGAAGGGATGCGCTGCTATGTCCAATTGTAAGGGTCCAGCTGTGGAGACACACTGACAAAGTTCTTAAAAAGAATTTCTTGAAGAAATCATAACACCTTTTAAAAACATATCTCCAAAGACACTCAAAATACTCAAAACATAGGACTCTTGATATGGTCTTTGATATAACATTTCATAATGACTTAAATGTTCTTTCTCTTCTGGCTATACTCTGATTCTTAATAGAGCCATGGGTAATGCTTTAACCCATATGAGTGAGGTTTCCTGACATTTTGCTCAACTGTTGCTTAAGGGTATAGTTCATTCTTTCTTTTTTTTTTTTTCCTTCACTTGCTTGTGGTCTATATGGGGTGTGATAGTCTCAGTCTATAGATAATACTTTGCTCAACTTGTCTCATAATCTTTGCTATAAAATGAGGGCCATTGTCAGATGACATTCTTACAGGCACCCTGTATTTTGGTATTATCTCTTTGAGCAAGACTTTGACTACTTCTCTTGCTTTGTTGGTGCGACAAGGGAAAGCCTCAGGCCACCCAATAAAAATATCAACTAAAACTAGCATATATCCTTCTTTTCAAGGCAATTCTATAAAATCAATTTGCTAATATTATCTTAAAAAAATTTCCTTATTTAATAATTCCAAAGATAATCTTATTACTGATTTGGAGATAATTTTATATATAAATTTCACAGCCACTTATAATTGTTTAAACAATCTTTGTCATATTTCACTTTCTGTTCCCCAATATACTTTGTTATGTTCAGCTCAGGCAATTTCTCTCATTGTTGTGGGTGGGACTATTATTTGACCTATCGGTGTTATGGCCTATCCTGTTTCGTTGCGTTAGCATGTAATTTAATAATTAATTCTTCATCTTTTTCATTATAATTTGGAGTTTCTTTAGGCAATTTTATACTTTTCTCTGAAACTAGTGTTAGGATGCCTTTTTCTGCAGCCTCTTCAGCAGCTTTATTAGCCAATCAGTTACGTCTTTCAGGAACAGTCTTACTTAACTGATGTGTTTTACAGTACATTATCGTGACTGTTATTGGTTTTTGGATGGCTCCTAACAATTTCAGTGTTTGTTCTGCATGTTGAATGGTGGCTCCTTGTGCAGATAACAGTCCTCTTCCTCGCCATATTGCTCCATGTGTATGTGTTACTCCAAAAGCACTTAGAGTCTGTCCAAATGTTGACTTGTTTTTCTTGACTTAGCTCTTGCTCGAGCACTGAATCTATCAATTCAGTCTTTTGGGCAGATATTCAAAGGCAAAGCTCATGATTCAATTACATCCTCAGTAGTTGTTATTGCATATCTTGATAAACGCTTTCCTTCATGGATGAAACTGCTTCCATCGGTATATAGTTCCCAATCTGTTTCTTTCAGTGGTGCATCTCAGAGATCTGGTTGGCTGGAGTAAACTCCTTCGATCGTCTACAAGCAGTCATGTTCCAGTTCTCCTTTAACTTAATCAGTTGTTGAAAACGCAACAGGGTTAACAATGGTGGTAGTTTTTAGGTAAACATCTTGTTCCAGCAACACCACTTGGTATTTCAGCATTCTGCTAGGGGATAACCAATGCCCCCCTTTCTGTTTTAGCACAACAGTTATCATATGGGAAATGTACAGTAATCCTTTGTCCTCAGGTGAACTTACGAGCTTCCTGGATCAGTAGCACAGTTGCAGCGACGGCTCTTGGACGACCAGAGCATCCCAGACTCACATTATCTAATCGCTTCGAGAAGTAGGCCACAGCTCGCCCAGTCGGCCCTAAATATTGGGCCAGGATACCCAAAGCTATACCTCTTCTTTCACGAGCAAAAAGTTCAAATGTCTTTGTGAGATCTGGCAGGCCTAGGGCTGGCACCCCTATTACAGCCTGTTTCAATTCTTGGAAAGTAGCTTTCTCAGCATCGGTCCAATCCATTGTTTGAGGTTTTGAGCTGCTCGTATAAAAGTCAGACCAGCAAGCCACAATTTATTATTTACAGGTGACACCACTCAACCATTCCCAGAAATGCTCATAATTAATTTTTTGAGTCTTAGGTTTGGGGAGACGACAAATTGTCTCTTTTCTCTCAGTTCTTAATTGTCTCTGTCCTGTTAGGATTTCAAAACTGAAATAAGTTTTTTCTTTGTGGGTTATTTGGGTTTTCTCTTTTGACACTCAATATCCACTGATCCCCAAAAGTTCAAAAAGTTAATAGTTAACTTTGTGCATTGTTCTTCCATCTCAGCTGCAATTAACAGATCATCCATATATTTCAACAAAATTTATTGATTATTTTCTTTCTTCCAAATCTCTAATTCTCGTGCCAATTGATTTCCAAAAATGGTAAGACTATTCTTAAAGCCTTGAGGCAAGACTGTCCATGTATATTGTGTTTTTCTCCCAGTCTCAGGATTTTCCCATTCCAAAGCAAAAACCTCTTGACTATTGGGATCCAAGGGAATACAGAAAAAGGCATCTTTTCAGTCTAACACTGTGAACCATTCTTGTTTCTCTGTTAGGGTTGTTAACAAAGTATAAAGATTTGCTATTACCGGATGAATATCTTGTACTATTTGATTTATTGCTCTGAGGTTTTAAACTAACCTGTAATCTTTTTCATTAGTCTTTTAACAAACAAGATTGGGGTGCTATATTTGGATTCACATTCTATCAACAATTTATATCTTAGAAATTTTTATATTATCGATACTAACCCTTTCTGACTTTCCAGTTTTACGGGGTATTGTTTAATTCTTACCAGATTCAATCCTGGCTTTAAATCAATTCTCACAGGTTCTGCTTTTTGGATTTACCAGGAACTTCCCAGTCCAGATGATTGGAATTACAGTATTATTTACTTTGACTGGTATAATCTTCTGCTTTCAGTAACTGTCCTGTAACAACAAAGCCACTGCTTCGATATGTTTAGTTTCTAGAATTAAAATTTTAATCTCTCCATTTTTTAAATTTAATTTCTGCCTCTAAATTCTCAAATAAATCTCTCCTTAACAGGAGTTTAAGAGAATTTGGCACATTCAAAAACTGCTGAGTGACCCATTGCTTTCCTAATTTCATTGTTAAAGGTTTAAAGAAGGGTCTAGTTTCTCGTTCACTTGTTGCACCAACACCACCAATTTCTTCAAAATTTAACTTTCCCTCTAAGGTATTTAAAACTGAAATGGTGACTCTAGTGTCAATTCAAATTCAATTTTCTGTTCTCCCAGTTTAGCTGTAACCAGAGGTTCTACTGGGAGACTCCCCTCCGGTCCTCATCAGATACTTTAACTTAAAAGAAACAAATCCACATATGGCACTTTATTCCATTTACTCTCTCTCCTACAAAACAACAGTAATTGCAATATAGTATTGTAACTCAAAGTTCTGTTTGCTTACCATTTTTCCTGCAATTCACCCCAATGTGCCAATAAACATCCCAACTATGATGTTTTTTATATCTTTTCATCAGCAGTTCTATTTCCTGCACTCATATTCTTAAACAGTTTTTCTAATGCCATTATACTTAAATACATTTAAATATCAAATACCAAATATCAGATACCAAATAAATGCAAATGACAATTGTCCCAAATACACAAATGTCCAATCCAGCAATAGCTTTCGCTTATGAGTTACGGGCAGATGCCTAGGCTTCCAGTGCAAACGGGTACCCTCTGAGCCCCAACCCTGCGAAGCTTTTGCCGCGCCTTACGGGCAGGCTATCCAAACAAATTCCAAAGAAGTGCCTCACCATTTTTCCAGGGAACGTTGCAAGGACCTTTGCGATTTGAGGGTGATGGCTCTCCCTGAGAATACCTCAGTGCCGGCTGGAGTTCGATCAACACTCAGTCTCATCCAGTCTCACTCACAAGGTCCCATCTCTGTCACCAAAACTGTTACCAAAATCTGGAATAAAACTCCTTAACAGCAATGAGAAGTTAAGCACCAGGCACTCCTTTATTGCAGTGCTAGGCACACAGGGGGATCGCTCCACCTATTGTGTGCACCTGTCTAAGTCTAACTGTGCAGGTTAAATACAAACCTGTTATACATATTCACTAAATTTCTAGAAATTGTTATACATAATCATTAACTTTCCGATAAATCATTAGTATATGTAAATGTCTCTTCACGCAGGCGCAGTGAAGGTCTCTGGTGGTCTTCAGAAGCCCTCTGGTGGTCTTCCATAGTCTTCCTCGCTTGTCCGCTTCTTGACCTCTCTTAGGTCATTCTGTGCAGTACGATTCTCACCATCATCTGTATTAATTTACATAAAAATGCATACTATGTCTATTCTTAAATGTAACCTTTCTAATAATTGGTCCTTCAGTCACACCATCTTATTAATATTCTTATGTTAAAACAATCATTGGTTAATCCTATGACTACATTTCAAACTTAACACTCCCATACATATGCTTCACAATTTTCTACTTCTTAATCAAACCAAACTCTTTTATGTGATTAAATTTTTATTTCTTTACCAGAATATTTGCAACATATGCACCATGCAAGGAGATGTAGTCTTCCATCTCTATACTTCAGGGGTGCCATAGAACTTTGCACTTCATGCTGGGAAGAGCAGCTTTTGGTATAGCCCCCTTTAAACTGTTCTTGTTGTCTCACATCTACTCCTGAGGCCGTTCTGTTTTCTCTGAGCCTTCTTTTGTTCCTCTGCCCTGCTCAGGATCTCCCTCGTCCTGTTGATACTGAAAAGCCAGTCGAAGAAACTCGCTAAGACTCGTTTTGGAGTTTTAGAAAGCAGGCATTCTTTATTGTGGCACTGGATGTACAGGGGATAGTTCCACCTAGCATGCATGCCACAGCTTTAGCGCTAACAGGTTATATAGAATAACTAATTGCGTATTAATCAGATTAGTATACATATACATAAAAATGATTATAACTGATTATCCTAGTACTGCCTACATCCGATCACGCGCAATGAAGGATCCCTTTGAGGCAAAGGGCTGCTTTTGCGACCACCGACCCATTTGAAGTTCTTGCTGGCTCTCCTTGAAGTCTTTATTCTTGTCCTTGTTCTTTGATCTTGAAGCTTAACGCAGTTTCAATCACATGTGGTCAGTTTCAGCATTGTTCTCATCTAGCATACAGGAACATCTAGTCATAAGACCAAAGAACTGCAAAACTTATGAATAATTACTAGTTAATCACTTGACTACACTTTTGTAATTATCTCCCTGGCTACCCTTTGTCTATTGTTTCAACCATAATGTTAATGTATGATCATTTATCAAATCTCACTTATACAGTTATCTAGCAAACCAGTTTTCACAGAAGGTACAAAATATTAAAACCGTAAAAATTTGAACAAACCACTTGAAGTGTATGGACATATGCTATCAGTTCCCCCTTTTCTGTTTGAGGCTACTAATTCTTTTAGTAGTCTCACCTGAATACAGATCGTGTCACCGCTCGTTTAAGACAGCTAAAGGCGACACAGATTATAACAATGATGATAACAATCACAATTACATTTTGCAAAAGCCCAGCTAACCATCCAGTCAGAGAAAATCCAAAGTTTTGAAATATTTTGTTTAGCCAAAAACTTTCTATGTTTTATCTCAATTCTCTACTACTTTGAGCTACATGTCTTATCCTGTCTATCTGATGGTTTAAATCATCTGTCACATTTGGTATGTGGATACAACACAAACCATTTGAAAATCCAATGTACCCACATACTCCATGTTCTTTTAGTAGTAGTAAGTCTAAAGCTAACTGATTTTGCAATGCCATTTTACTAGTAGCCTGTACTTGTACATTGAGTTTACTTAGCCCACTTTGAGTAGCTTTAGCTAATGTTTCCAGCTGGAGTGAGAGATTGTGGAGAGTAATTTTATTAGAAGAGTTGTTAACTGTGGTAAGAATATAGATTCCAATACCCATCCTATTTTGGTTCCAGTACTTGGTGATTGCCAGGAATCATCTTCTCATTTTACCCGATTCCACCGTCAAGGCTGCAAGGGAGATTTCTTCCAGAGAGGGCATAAATTTAATAAGCCTGTAAGTCTATTGTCTACTTTTGTCCTTCACGGGAAGGTGAGTGGACCACGTACCATCACTACTCACCCAGACAGTTAATCCTAAACTTTCAACCTGTCCTTTGATACAGTCAATTCCAGGCCAAACTTTCCTTCCATTATTAAGAGGGGACCAAGTATCATTTAAAACATTACTATAATTTCTACAAGCACATCCCCATCTTAGAGCTTTAGCTACTGGATAAAGTCTTTGAACTTCTGGGTCAGAGGAATTACAAGTATAGACTTTCGTACAGTTCCATTTAGGATGTGTGATTTTCTCTGTTTGTCTAGTCCAATCTAAATTTCCATTGATAGTTCTGGCTCTGGGTGGATCTAACAAGGGCCCTCTAACTCCAGTAAATTCCAAACACCATTCTATATTTTGAATATGATCCCAAGTTCCTTTTTGCACTTGTCTCCATGGTTTTGGCAACTGGCAGCCCCAAGGGGCTGTGTGGATTTTTTCTGTGGTCTCTCCCTGATGTTATTTTTTTCCTCCTCCCTACCTGTCTTGTAGCCCATTAGTGTTTTTTTCCCCCTTCTTTCTCCATGTCTCTCTGTCGGGATCCCAGTCGCTGTTCTTTAATTCCTCCCTCTTCTCTGTAGCCCACCACTGTTTTTTTCCATTCTGCATCGCGTTCTGTCTGGTCTCATGTTCCTGCTTACCAATTCCTCTCTCTCTGCCCTGTGGCCAGTTGCTTCTCCCCATTTTACTTCTGCCTCTCTCTCTGTCCGGATCCCTGCCCCTGGTTTTTGAGTTCCCCTCTCTCTGTCCTGTTGTCTGTGCCATCTTTTGCCTTTCTCCGTCTCTCTCTAGCCAGCTCTCTGTCCCTGTTCATTAATTCCTCCCTCCTGCCCTGTGGCCTGTGTCAGAGTCGGTCAGAAAATCAGCATTGTCTCAACATTGT
Organism: Buteo buteo; assembly: GCF_964188355.1. Classification (NCBI taxonomy): domain Eukaryota; kingdom Metazoa; phylum Chordata; class Aves; order Accipitriformes; family Accipitridae; genus Buteo; species Buteo buteo. Next base: position 72,888 of record NC_134186.1, on the reverse strand, counting down.
CATCAGGAACATGAACAGTACGCTACCTGACAATGGCCTGTTTGTAGCGCAGCGGCTGGTCCCAAGGATGGAATGTGTGGTACAAGGTTCCTGGAAGGTACCTGGCTGGAACTGTTAGAGATAACTGCATAGCTACTGTCAAAAAGGATGGAGTGCAACTGTTGCTATAACATCGATGAAGAAATCATGAAATTTAGACGAACTTTGCTTCATTATAATACCAAAACACACCTCCTGGTCAAAGGCTACCCGCCTCCAAGACTTACCACGCCTCAGACACTGACCCCGCGCCTGCGTGATAGCCTCGCTCAAGAAGGGCGGAGATATGATAATTGTATTCTGAGAAGGGTGGAGACTCCTGAGGCAGAGGTGGAACAGGGTGTGTTACTAAGCATAAAAGATGACTTCTGAACAACGGAAGTTTGAAGCTTCCCCACCAAGGACCATGACGATTGATGACACAGCATCAGCTGGGCCCAGGACCGTTAGGACGTCATGAGATCAGTGGTGGTAGCTATAACCTCTCTTTCTCCTCTCTCTAAACTTTACTTTACTTTTCTCCTTTCTTTCACCCATCTCTAACTATCGCGTACCTCCTCACAGGCAATACAATAAAGTTTTACTGTGTGATTACTGCTATCCCCTTTGGTGTTGGTCACTTTAATTTTGCACTTTCGAGATCGTGGCAAACGAACCATCATGAGTTCACTGAGTGGACCGTGACAGCTTGTCGCGTGTGTCCTTTCTCCATCTCACCATCTCTGGTTCCCCGGTGACTGTATTTTAGAATTCCTCTGCGCTTCTTTCTGTACACATTGCAATTTGTCCTGGTTTCGGCTGGGATAGACTTAGTTTTCTTTCTCATAGCCGGTATAGTGTTACGTTTTGGATTTAGTACAAGAAGAATGTCGGTAACACACTGATGTTTTCCGTTGTTGCCAAGTATTTATACTAAGTCAATTTATACTAAGTTTAGACTAAGTCAAGGATTTCTTAGCTTCTCATGCCCAGTCAGCAAGATGGCTGGAGGGGCACAAGAAGTTGCGAGGGGACGTGGCTGGGAAAGCTGACCCAAACTGGCATTCCATACCATGTGACGTCATGCCCAGTATATAAACTGGGGGGAGTTGGCCTGTGGGGCGGGGGGGGTGGGGGTGGATATCGCTGCTTGGGAACTGACTGGGCATCAGTCAGCGAGTGGTGAGCAATTGCATTGTGCATCACTTGCTTTGTACATTCCAATTCTTTTATTATTATTGTCATTTTATTATTGTTATTATTATCATTATTATTTTCTTCCTTACTGTCCTGTTAAGCTGTTCTCATCTCAACCTATGAGTTTTACTCCCCCCTCTCCCCCACCCCGATTCTCTTCTCCCTTCCCCCTGGGTGGGGAGGAAGTAGGTGAGTGGCTGTATGGTACTTAGTTGCTGGCTGAGGTTAAACCACAACGCTATTCTTTTTGCTCTCCAGCTCTCTTTTTTTTTTTTTTTTTTTTTTTTTTTTGGCTCCATGTCCCTATTTCTTAATTTTTCCCTCTCTGCCCTGTAGCGTGTAGCTATGTGGTTTGGTTTGTGTTGTTCCACCCTGCTGCCACTCCCCCTGCCCCAGCCCTTCCCTCCACCATTTGCTGTCCGGGCTCCCTGACCCTGTTGTTTAATTCTTCCTTCTGCCCTGTTCTTTGACACTTTTTGTCTTTCTCCATCTCTCTCAGTCCAACTCCCTACCCCTGTTCTGCTTTCCTCGCTCTCTTTCATGCTGCCCATCCCAGGTTTTTCCTGCATCTCCATCCTGCTCCCCAGCTGGCCGCCTTTGTCAGTCTCTGTGCCGCTCCCCCTCCCTCTTCATGCTGCCTCTCTTCTTCTCTCCCTGTTGCTTCTTTCTCCATCCCTGTTGGGCTCCCTGTCCCCGTTCTTCTCTCTGGGACCCGCTCCCTGCTTTCTCGCACTTTCTTGCTACACCCTCGCTGTCCAGACAGCTGCCGCTTTTCTCCTCTCTTCTAGTGTCCTGCTCCTCGTTTTTGGCAGCCTTCGCCTCTGCCCAGCAGCCCATCGCTCCAGGAGTCAGCCGACTGACCGTGTGTTCCCTGTCGGACCGACTGCCAAGGTGTCCCAGGGGCAGCGGGAGCGTCGGGGGGGGGCGGGCAGGAGCTCCAGAGCAGACTCCCTTGCAGGACTCGTTAGGTGCACGACTGAATAAACACTCACCATCCGTCCCCTTTGCCCTCCAGGCTGTGTTTGCACTCCCTTTGCATGGGGCAAGTGATAGCATATGTCCATACATTTCATGTGGTTTGTTAAAACTTTAACGAGTCATTTTTCATAAGTTTTGCAGTTCTTTGCTCTTATGACTAGATGTTCCTATACACTAGTTTTGAACAATGCTGAAACTGACCACATGTGATTGAAACTGCGTTAAGCTTCAAGATCAAAGAACAAGGACAAGAATAAAGACTTCAAGGAGAGCCAGCAAGAACTTCAAATGGGTCGGTGGTCGCAAAAGCAGCCCTTTGACTCAAATGGATCCTCCATTGCGCATGATTGAATGTAGGCAGTACTAAGATAATCAGTTGCAATCGTTTTTATGTATATGTATACTAATCTGATTAATACGCAATTAGTTATAATCAGTTGCAATCGTTTTTATGTATATGTATACTATACTAATCTGATTAATACGCAATTAGTTATTCTATATAACCTGTTAGTGCTAAAGCTGTGGCATGCATGCTAGGTGGAACTATCCCCTGTGCATGCAGCGCCGCAATAAAAAAAGCCTGCTTTGTAAAACTCCAAAACAAGTCTTAGAGAGTTTCTTCGACCGGCTTTGCAGCATCACGAGGGGCCGTGAGGGAGCCCAGGGGAGGAGGAGGTGAGGCGCTGGGGGGGTGGGGTGGGGGGTGGTGTCGGGCCACGCCCCCCCGTTCTTCATGGGCCCCAGGTGCGGGCAGTGAGGCCGATGTCGACGGCCCCTCCCTGGAAAGGGGGGGCTGCCGGGGGAGGGAGCGGTGGTCGGGCTGCGGCTGCCCCGAGGGAGAAGGTGAGCGGGGCCGGGCGCCCCTCGGACCGCGAACGTCGGAGGCGGGGGTGGCCCGGGGGAGGTGGGGGCCGTCTGTGCCGAGGCCGGGGGGGGGGGAGGGGGCCTGGGGACTCAGGGGGGCTGGGAGCACCGGGCCCCGTGGCGGGGCTACGCAATCGCCCGGCGGGTCCCGGGGAAAGCCCCGAGGAGGACAGCGGGGTCCGTCTCGGACGCACGGAACGGCAGCGGGGCCGCGCCGGGCGGCGAGCGCTGCCCAGAGCCGGGGGGCGTGCCGCGCCGGAGCCGCCCGGAGCGGCGCTGGGGGCTCGGCGGGGACTGCGGCTGCGCCGGCGTGGGGGTGGGCGGAAACGGAAGCGGCGTCCCCTCGGGGTCAGGCAGCAGGGCAGGCTGCCTCCCGGGGCATGCCGGGAGCTGTAGTTTTGGCGGACTCGGCGGCCGGGCGGCAGCGCGGCTCTCGGGCGCGGCGTACTCCTCGCCGCGGCTCCCGGAGTCCGACCAGGTGAGACCCAGGAGCGTTGCCGGTTTCGCGTGGTTTTCCGCGGGCTTCCCGCTGCGCCCGCTCCCCGACCAGCCGTGCCGACGCGCCTCCCGGGCGTGGGGCAGCCCGGCGTTCGCGCGCCGGCTCCGGCCCCTCCGGCGCATGAGCGGTCCCCGGGAGCAGCGTGGCGGCGCGCAGGGCGCGGGTCTCGGCGGCAGCGGGCGAGCGCCGGGACCGCGGGTGAGGTGAGCGATCCCCTCCGGCGGGGGCCGGGGCGGTGGCGGTGGCGGGGGGGTGCCTCCTGCCCGCCGGCCGCCCGGGGCTGGCGGGACGGGAAGCTGCGAAGCGGCCGCCGCGGCAGGCTCCCGGTCCGCCGGAGGCGAGCCGGGCCAGGGCAGCGCCGGGCAGTTCCCCGAGAGCCGATAGAAGGGAAGAGGGGACGGAGGCGGGCACCCCCCAGGCGCGGCCAGCGGGCGCCTCCCCGAGTCGCCGGAGCTCCCCCGGCGCCTTCCCCCGGCCCCGCTCGGCCCGTGCGGCTGCCCGCAGCTCCAGCCCCTCCCCTGAAGCCTGTGCTGTAGCCGCAGGCAGCCCCCGAGCCCTGTCGTGAGGGCAGCAAGCTGGCCCTCCGATGTTCTCGAGTTTCCCTTAACGTGGGTGCCGTTAGCAGTGGCGCTGGGAACGAGCGGCGTCTGCGGAAGCCCCTGCGGAAGGAGGGGCTCCGGGTCACTGCTGCCTCTTTCCCTCTCGCAGAGGCCACGCTGTGAGTGCGGTTGTCCGCTCGTCCCAGGGGGTGCCGTTGACTGCAACAGCCTCAGGCTCGCGTGGGCTGTCTCTGCCTGGCCTCCCTCTCCTTGCGGCGCGGGAGCACAGAGGGACAGGCGGAGCGCTTGCTGGCTGTGGACGGGAGCTGCTGAAGCTGGAGAGGCCACAGAAAAGTAAAGAAGAAGAAATGGAATGCTATCCGTCTGGCAGCTGCCTCCCGCTGCAAGCAAGAGAGACCCTGCCTATCTGGGTGTGGAAGGATCCCACCTCGTAGTCCACAGCAGGTCAGACCGCCAGGGTCTGTATGCATGACCAGCAGCGCGGTACAGCCACGTAGTGAGCGAGCGAGGCTCCGTGTCTAGGAGGCCTCATCTCATAAGAGCTGTGAGACGCTCGCGTGTTCCGTTATGTGGAGGACAGCCAAGCGACTGGAGTTACAGAAGAGGAAGGGAGGACAGAAGGAGAAAGAAGTGTCTGAGCTGGCAAGGTCTTCTGGCAGCTCCAAGAGCGAGAGCTGTGGTGAGTCCTGGGCCCTCGGGGCCCTGTCACTCCTCTTGTGCATCCCGGTCCCTCCCTCCCTCCCCCTCTCCTGGCTCCCTCTCTTTCCCATGCTTCTGTGATGTTTGGGTTTTGGTGGTTTGGATTTTTTTTTTTTTCTTCCCTGTACTTCTCCTCTTCTGTCTATTTTCTTGTCCTGCTCCCTCTTTCTCTCCCCCTTTCTCTCTCTTGTTCGACTGCGCCCTTTTCTTTTTCTCTCTGCGTTCTTGTCCTGCTCCCTCTCCCGCTTCCTCCCCACTGCCCCCCGTCTTTGTCCTGCAGCCAGTTGCTGTTTTTTCCTTTTCCATCTCCTTGTCCTGATCTGCATCTGCCTCTTTCCCCCCTCCAATTTCTCTGGCCTGTTCCCTGGCATTCTTTTTCTCTCTGCGCCTATACGTGCTGCTCTGTGTCCCTGCCTTCCTATCTCTCTTCTTCCTACTTTCTCTATCCCTTTGTCTTGCTTACTGTTGCTGTTTATTTTTTCCATTCTGTATCTCACTGTCCCCATCCTCCTTCCTGTTCATCTCTTACTCTCTCTGACACTTTGTGCTGCTTCTTGTCCCTTTTTCATTCACCCTCCCTTTCTCTGCAGGGCTCCTGATACCTCTCTTTCTAAATTCCCCAACCCCCTGTGCTTCTCACGGTCTCTGTCTTTCTCTCTCTCTCTCGTTGTCATTGTTCTTGTCTGTCGCTCTGTCTTGCTTCCTGTCCCGTCATTTCTCACTGTATCCCTTTGTCCCGCTCCCTGCTCGTATTCATATTACTCTCTGTCCTGAGGACTGTCCCAGTTTTTCATCTCCGTCCTGCCGCTGTCCTGATTTTTCCTTCTCTGCCATGTTCCCTGTCCCTCTCTCTGCCTCTTTTCCTCTGTCGCTGCTGCTTATTTCTCCATCTCTGTCCAGACCCTTCTCCCTTCCCCCCCCGTGATGTCCCTCTGCCTTGCTTTCTTTCACAAGACCTTTTCTGTCTTTCTCTGCCCAATTCCCTCTCCCGCCCTTTCTAACTGTGTCCCCCTGTCCAGTTAGCTGTCTCTTCTTTCTTTTTTCTGTTCCTCAGTACTTTTTTCTTTTTCCGTATCTCTCCCCTACTGCCCATTGCAGTTGTTTTTTTCCCCTCCAGTGCTGGCCTGCTCTTTGTCCCTTTTGTCTCTCTCTGTCCTTCTGTCGTGCTCCTTGTGTCTGTTTAATCCCTTCATCTCTGTCCTGCAGCCCGTCGCTATTTTTTTTCCTCTTCCGTCCCTTTGTCCTGCTCCCTGTCCTTGTCTCTCTTTCCCTTGGTTCTGCCTCCCGTCCTTTTTTCCTTTCTTGCTCCATCTCTCTGTCTTGCTCCCTATCCCTCCTGCGCTCTCTTTGTTTCTGTGTCCTTCTCCTTGCCTTTCCCCACATTCTCTGTCTTGTTCCCCCTTTGGTTTTCTTGTTTTCCGGGTGGCTGGGCCCGGCTACCCGCGGGGGTGCTTTGGCTGGGGGGTTTGGGGTGGGGCCTGGCCGTGCCAGTGATGGTGGGGAAATAAAGCCTGAAACGGCAGTCGTGAAGCGACGCCCTGCCTGTGCTGGGGCTGCCTGGCAGAGGCGTGGGGCCGGGCCCTCCGCAGGTCCCGAGCACTCCCCGAAACTGCACGTAGGGCCCTGGGGGTGCAGGGCTTTGGGGTGGCTACGCTCGGCGTCACCCGTGGGCACTGCAGGGTCAGAAATGGAGTACAAGTCTTCTGTTCTGGGGCTTGAAAACAGGCTCGTGTGGCTGATTTTGGGGCTTGGAAACAGACCGAGCTGTGTGGCTTTGGGCCCAGAAACAGAGGTCTGGTCCTGTGTGTTTGGGCCTTGAGAACAGGCTCAGCAGCCGGGTTTTTTGGCTCCCAAATGGGCCCTGAGTCAGCTGGTGTGGGGGCCAAAAGCAGAAGACGGCTTGGCTGGTTTTGCAGGCGGGTGGGAGGGTGTTGGGGGCTGTGGGGGAAAGCAGGGGTGGGATGGGGGTCTGGTTGTGTCAGACACCGAAGTTCAGGAGTCCGGCATGCAGCAGGCCGAACTCAACATCTGTGATGGTCTGTGGGGGTAAAGGCGCTTTTCAGACCCCACGTGCCATCTTTGAGTCCAGCTCTTCTTTCTATGCTGCTCAGAATAGTTGTTAAGTAATTAATCGCACAAACTAATGAATATTTATACAGCATGTAACTCTGATGTTTAATCCTAATGGTTCAGTTTTGACAGCAGTTGATATATAACCTTATGGAAAGCCCAGACTGTTGCACGTAGCTGGAGCTTGTAAGGAGAAGCAGCTGAAATCAGCCAGAGCTTCAGTGCGGAGCTGGGGCTTCAAGGAGCCAGAACTGTAGCAAGCGGGAGCTGGAACGAGGCGGGGTGTCCGCTGTCTGGAGTGTGCATTAGCCAGAGGCAAAAGTACCTGCGGCTGTAACGAGCAGGGGGCGCGATTAGCTGGAGCGTCTTTTCACTGGAGCGTCCGTCGGCCGGACTGCGCTCCCAGCACGGCGGAAGAGCTGCCGGGCGCAGGCAGGGCTGTCCGCAGCAAGCAGCTCCGAGCAGCAGGGAAGTGAGTTGTCCTTCTGCCAGCGGGGAGCCCGGCCTCTTCCATCGGGGATGCAATCCACGCCACGCTCCCCTCTCTGTGTGGAGGGTCTCGCCCGGTCCGTTCCCGTGGGCAGAAGCGAGGTGGGGGTCCCCCGGCTCTCCTGGGGCAGCCCCCCCTGCGAGGGGGCGCGGGCGAGGTGTCGTCATCCCCTCGGTACCGGGCAAAGGGGAGAGAAACCGGCCGGTGGGAGCTCCTGGGGTGCAGAGCCCTTCCGGCAGAATCCTCCCCTGTCTTTTCACTGTTGGCTGGGTGTGACAAGCAGGTTCATTTCTTTGTCTCCTCTTTTCCCAGTGTCACCTTCCACGTCATACGAAGAAAATCCTGCGTGGTTAATTCCGCTTGCTGCTCACGTAATCACACGTATCGGGCTGGGGGAGCAGAGAGAAACACTTGTGAGTTCGAGGGCGCTACAGATGCTCCACGTTAAACCCACAGAGAAGGCATATTTGCTGCTAGTGCAGAAAAGCTGATGGAAAAATTGCTGTTAACAGATCATGCCTTTTTCCTGAACTGGTCCCTTGCTATGTTTTTGTTTCAGGTGAAAGAACGAAATTTCATATCTGGTAAATTCAGAGCTGCCTGTTAGCTTCTTCAGGGTTGAGTGTTTCTCTTCTCTCTGTTCATACTGATTTTATGGGCAAGTTGGAAATAGCCTTTTACTTTTTTATATATAACTGAATTTTTAGGAATATGTGGTGTCCCTGTAGTTCATTTTTGAGCACCTAGGTGCCAGCAGAAATGTAATGAGTGAAACATGATGGAAACTGGTACTTAAACTTGATTTTTATTTGATTTTTTTCCCCCCCATTAAGAGTGTTGATGGCATGTTGTCCCGTGGGACAATCCCCATTCCGTTCAGCGGAGTCTTCAGTCTATGACTTTTAAGTGAAAAAGCTTGTTCTTCCAAAAAAGGACTAGTCATTCCTAGGACCGAGGCATAGACTTGGAGAGTCGCTTAAGTACGTGATCGGAATTAAAGCCAACTTTGAGTTGATGTTGCTGCTGTTGGTCTTTGCTTTCATTGATTTCTCCACCACTCCCTCGTGGTTGGGAGCTCTGAATCGTAATGTTTTTCAGTCTCTAACACATTTCCACCCCCACCCCCCAAAAAAAGGAGAGGCAGTGTCTAAAAGTTAATTAGTTTCCTCACAAATGCGTGACTAAATAAAATTTGAGTTATGGTGATTAAAACCGTAAAAATGACACCAGTCTTGCAGATCTGGACTATTTCTGAACAGGCACTCATCACATGCAAAAGTCGTCAGGGTACGGATTACCTGCGCTTCATGCTCTGACAAGACAAAATGCTGAGGCAGGGATGAGCTCTGAAAGAAGAAAAAAAAAAAAAAAAGGATACAGGGTCACGGTTTTGTTTTGTTGTTGTTTGTTTTTTAGAGAGTGCAATGTTGACTGGTGCCAGCCTGCAGAGCTCTTCTGCTGCCTGACCTCTCCTTCTCTTTCATGGCTGTAATTGTCGTTTGGATAATTGTAGAAGAGCAATTAAGTTACTTGCCTCTGTGAATGTGCTGGTAATACCAGGAAGGGAAATGCTTGAACCAGTAGTGAATAACTGGGCTACGAGTAGAATTTCTGAAGGAAGAACAGCAGCAGCAACAGGAAGCAAATAGCAAGTGACCAAAAACTTGCGTGTCAAACGCATCAAAGCTTTCTTGCCGAATGTTGTTTGGCAATATGTTCCAAATGGCTTTTTTTGGTAAACGTAAATTCTCAGGAAGTTCAGGGTTGCGTGTGGCAAAACGTGTCCCTCTGCATACGCGTCCTGCTATGTAAATAGCATGGATCAATGGCAAGTCCAGTGGCAGGGCTGCTGTTCCCTGCTCTCGACGTTGCCGTAGTAGTGTTGCGGTATTTAGACCTTAACGGATGGGCTGAGGAATGGAAGGAGAATGCCCGTTTTCTGTAAGGGCTCAGAATGCTGACCCTTTTCTCTGCCTGCCTCTCCCTATGCGTGAGATGAAGCTGTTTTATTTTTCTCCCTTGTTCCTGGTCTAAATATTTCTGGAGCTGTTGCTGCTGTGGGTTTTACTGCATTTTTGTAGCGTTCTAGCGATGGGTCATTTCTACTGTGGCGAAGCATCGAGATACAGTTTTCGGTTTAAAGTGTCAGAAACTACGTTCACCGAAACCAGTAACTCGTGGCGCAGGTGAAACCGATCTGGCGCGTGCAGCTGTGCTTGCAGGGGTGCTCGGTGGCTCCTCATCAAAACGGCAGGCTGTGTGCGTGGACATCCGTAGGGTTGCGCTCTGGGTCCGAGAGCATTAACGTATTTTTGCTGTTGGAAGATGGAATGGAGCGTGTGCCTGTTAAATCTCAGGGCGGTCAAAAGCTAGGAGGGACCCTGAGCGGGTTTGGTGGCACAACTGTGGTTTTAAAAGATCTTGACCGTTTGGAGCAACGGCCTGGAAAAAAATCATTCCTTTTTTGCTACGAGACAGTTCACAAGGACAGATGTGTTGCTGTGCTCTTTAGCAAAAAAACTCAACTTGGGACGTATAGGGTGATGAAGCCTCGGCCATACTAAGGCTTGAGAAAATGTAGGTAGGTCTCTATGTCTGTCACCTGCGTGTATCTAGGAAAGTGAGTTCTGGTGAAAGTAAAGTTGCCAATGAGTCAAAAAAGAAAGGAAAAAAAAAAAGGCATGGTTGTCTGAAAAATGCAAAAGCTCTAGTGGCCTGTGTCAACAACTGTACCGAAGATGACGCAAAAATACTTTTTCCTCCGCTCAGTCGTACTGTCTTCACAAACCTTCACAAAAAAAAAGGTGTCTTTGGATTCCTACCCAGCTTTGTGCTAATTTTTTTTTTCTTCTCTCAGCTGGATGTCAGCTGGCACCGTTTCGCTGTGGTTGCCCTTTCTTCTGCCATGACGGTACGACACAGATGGAAAGATTCCGTAGTGGCCTGCAAGTACAAGGTACGCCTACGATGTGTGTCTGCATTTTTCCAAAGGTACTTGCAGTATGGACTTTAACATTGAGAGTGTGCCAACTCTCTTTCTACATTTTTTTACATGAAATATTTTAACACAAATAATAAAAATAAGTTCTGTTCTGGAGCATGTTACACCTATACGAAGTTTACTTCCCTCAGTTTATTTTCTCTTCCTGAAAGCATATTCTTCTGTTTCTGTGTGCTTGCTAGTAAATGATACTGTGAAACTAATTTTGTACTAAAAGAGGGAAGAAACTGTTCATAAGAGTTCAGCTGTTCAGAAGAAACAGACTTTGTTTTCATGATAAAACCTTTATGCTTTTACAGTCAATGAGTTTTTTTAAAATATCATACAGTAGTACTCAAAAACGTTACTGAGATAATTAGCATCTGTACTAAAAGCAATTAAGGTCAAAGAAGAGACGTTGACAAAACAGGACAAATGGGCGTTGCATCTGTGTGTTTTCCAGGCTTTCCCAGGAAGCATTAGCAGCCTTGTAACTAGTGACAGTGAGTCCTGAGGTGTTTTTGATGAGTTACTGCTTCAGTAATGTATTTTTTCCTTTAACCTACAGTGTGTAATTTTGACTTCAGTTGGAAAGAGATTTTCCAAAATGGAAGTCTTTCTCACTCAAAGAAATTTTGTTTTATGAACTTCCCATCAGAGTGGATCTTCAGAGGTGATCGACTTGACAGTAGAAGTCATCAGTAACAAGACTTTTCACTCTCTTTAAAAAAAGAAAAAAAAGTCAATTTCCTTCTAAAGACCCAAGCACAGCCCATCTTCCTAAAGCTGATAGCATCACTGGTCTTTGGTTTCTCAGTTGTAACAGTCGAGATAACATGAAAACATGTTGCTCTGCATGCTTCAGTACTGCCAAAAGCATTAGGTAATCCGCCAGTCCTTTTTGGTAGTCTGAGGTATTGCAGCACTGGGGATTTTACAAATTGACTTGCATTGTTTAAACTGCAACTGCCAAATAGCTGTAGTATATGATTTGTTAGGTGTATGTAAGCAGTTAGGTATTTTTCTAAACGTTTAAAAAGAGAGGCAACTGAATGTTATGGGGTTTTTTTCCTGATGTTTTGACGGAGTGCTCTGAAGTACTTTCTGTCTGGCTTTCAATGGTGCGTTTCCCTGGCAGTTCAGTAGCACCTCTCGGGCAGCTCAGCTGGCCAGGTGTCCCTCCGCATTATGTAACACACACAAAAACCCCTAGTCACATTATAACTGTGTACTTTGGAGATAGGTAATTTAATGGTATGAATTCAGAGCTGTGCAAGTTAAGGTAATGGAAAAAGGAAAATCAAATACTTTTATAGTATAAGTATTTTTATTGGACGTATATAAATGTGGACACACCTTTTTAGTGTAAAGTGAATTATTGAGATTTATTCTTTATTTTTCATTTTGCTCTTTGAAGTTTTCTACTTCACTTTCAGCTTTATTCACCAAACAAGCAAGATGCAAAGCAGCAGCAGCAGCAGCGCAAGGGCTGTAGCTGTTGTGGTGGATCCATAGGCATAGATTCTGATTGTGTGCGACCTCGTCCCGCAGCCTCCCAGGGTTATCTCCCTGCAGCAGTGCTGTAAGGAAGGGAGGAGACATTTTCCAACACCGGCAAGAGTGTTTACTTGTATGCTAAGAAGGTGTTCAAGATGGTATCAATTAGCCTAAATGCTGATTTTAAGTGTTCAAATCGCTCTTAACTTTTAAAGGAGGTGGTGTATTTCGAGCTGACCTGTTTACCTGGAATCCTCCTTTAGCTCAGCGACTCTTCTTGTGCACCCCCAGCCTCTGCTGGCAGGGCGGTATGAGAAGCTGGAAGGTCCTTGACTTGTTGCTAAGCAGTGTTTATACTAACTACAGCATCGGTGTGTTGTCAACATTATTCTCATCCTAACTCCAAGATGGCCCTGTACCAGCTACTCAGAAGAAAATTAACTTTATTCCAGCCAAAACCAGGACAACCCCAAACCCCCTGATTCTGGGTCTGCAACGGAAAAAAACAAACGAATTTGGGACTCCTGGGAAAGCCAAATCCGCCTGGATTTGTGCAGCTAGAAAGCAAAAAACCCGCCCCATTTTCATGCACAAAACCACAACCAAAAGATCACCCCTTTATATGTTGTGGAAAAGCACTGAAACACACCCCAAACTGAGTATTTTGAAAAAGCAAAAAACTCCCCAGTTTGGGGAAGATTGGGGTGAAGCACAGGCAGTTTGTGGGGCATTGCTGGGGGTCCTCCCAGTGTGGATTATCTGGTGTGGATTCTCTGTTAAGGGTTATCCCAGGTGAGTTACCTGCTGTGGATCATCCTGGGTGGACTCCCTGGGGTAGGTCATCCCCCCCTGTGTCCCCCCATGCACCTCTGTACCCTCACCTACCCTCTCCCTAGCGTGTGTTTCTCCCCCATATGCCCCCCGTTGCTCCAGCCCGCCCCCTTCACCCATTCAAGTTTTTAACCCACATGACTTGTTTCCCCCTGGATCCCCGGCTCTCCTATCTCCTGGCCCCCCACCCCGCTTCCTTTCCCTCCTCCATATTCCACACACCACCACCCCCCATCATCCATCAGGCTCCAGACCCCTGGCATGCTGCCTGCACTCCATTCTCTGTCATTTTTTTTCTTCTTTTCCTTACAAGTTGTTGTTGTTGTTGTTTCTTTTTAATGATTAAACTGTTTTCGTTTCAAGTCATGAGTTTTCTCACTTTCGCCCTTCCGGTTGTCTCCCCATCCCACTGGGGGCGGGGGAGCGAGTGAGCGGTCGCGTGGGGCTTCATTGCATTAAACCACGACACGAGGTGAGTTGCAAGCCCTGCCTGGCTAATGCTGGAGGCTCTCTATGTTCGTCCTGCCATCTTGACGGGCCGTCCTTGTTCTTCATTGCCGCTTTATAGCGAGCGCCTCTCGCTCTGTAAGCGGCAGTACTGGGGCCGTGCAGGTACAGCGTGTTGCAGGCAGCAAAGGGCAATTGTGTCGCTTGCTGGCAGGAGCAGCAAGGAGTGTGGAGCCACGCTTCTGTAGGGAGCAAAGATGGAACCTCGAGGGCTCTATGGTCCTCTGCTGAGGACATTAATATCCTGACACGCCTCTTTGTTTTCCCTGCCTCACATCTAATTACTTTGCATGCTGGAGGGCAGGGCGGTACGTAACACTGTGCAGCGTCTCTTCGATAAGAGACAAGCCCCGCACAAGAAGCCTTGCGTGCGTGCAGGATTAGGAGAGCAGAGTTCTGATGGCACAGATGTGAGGAAAGGTGCGCCCACCCCAGCTGAGCCCCAGAGTCACCAGGGTATCGCTCGCTTGCAGGTGGGCCGCTGGCATCTGGTGCGCTGGGACGCGGTGTTTCCTGCTGAACAGAGCTGCCCCTCTGGCACAGAGCAGCTTTGGGTCTCTTGTGGCCTGCCTTCAGGCTGTCAGCTGCACCAGGCGTTTTTTTTTTTGTTTTTTTTTTTTTTTAAATCTCTTGCCAGCATCTGTTGACTGGCTGCTGTCACTCCCGCAACCCTGATGGCACATGCGGACAGATACAGCAGTCCCTGGGGCTTGGTCCAGGGAACCACCCCCCCCCATTTGCAGGTTCCCTGTGCTGCTGCTTCTCCTCTCTAGATAATGGGGTGGGGAGGGCAGGGGCAGAAGCAAGCACCCGAATTGTCTGTTCTTTGCACTTGACTGCTGTAAACGCTCCAGCCACTCGGGTGCTTTTTGGAACAGAGGCGATGAAGATGACTGCCCGGGCTGCGAGTGGGGAAAGGGCAGGGCAACGTAAGCCCTGTGCCCCCAGTAAGTAGTTGCCACCTGTGTCTGGTCTCTGCTGGTCTGAGCTGTCAGTCGTCCCTCATCCAGCCGATGCTCCGAAGAGGATCGTTACGGGGATGCGGATGCTGCTGCCCGGTGACCGAAGGTGGGAACTGGCGTTGGGGAGGGGCGCATGCGCGGTGGCGTGCGTCAGTGGGCTCCAGCTGTTGCTGGGCAACCCAGACGCGGTACGGCAGGTCGACACCTGCGCATGCGCGGTGGTGCGTTTACGGCGCTCGCTGCTGTTGCCTGGCAACCAAAGCGTCTCGACATGCGCGGTGGCGCGGTTTACGGTGCTCCTGCTGTTGCTTGGCAACCAAAACGCGTTACGGCAGCTCGGCAACTGCGCATGCGTGGTGCGCCTTGTACGGCGCTCGCCGCTGTTGCCTGGCAACCAAAGCGCGACAAGGATTTTTTCGGCAACTGCGCATGCGCGGAGGCGCGGTTTACGGCTCTCCTGCTGTTGCTCGGCAACCAAAGCGCGTTATGGCACCTCGGCAACTGCGCATGCGCAGTGCACCTTGTACGGCGCTCGCTGCTGTTGCCTGGCAACCAAAGCGCGACACGGCGTTTCGGCAACTGCGCATGCGCGGTGGCGCCGTTTACGTCGCTCCTGCTGTTGCTCAGCAACCAAAACACGTTACATCAGCTCGGCAACTGCGCATGCGCGGTGCGCCTTGTACGGCACTCGCCGCTGTTGCCTGGCAACCAAAGCGCGACAAGGAATTTTTCGGCAAGTGCGCATGCGCGGTGGCGCGGTTTACGGCGCTCCTGCTGTTGCTCAGCAACCAAAACACGTTACATCAGCTCGGCAACTGCGCATGCGCGGTGCGCCTTGTACGGCACTCGCCGCTGTTGCCTGGCAACCAAAGCGCGACAAGGAATTTTTCGGCAAGTGCGCATGCGCGGTGGCGTGGTTTACGGCGCTCCTGCTGTTGCTAGGCAACCAAAACGCTTTACGGCAGCTCGGCAACCGCACATGCGCAGTGCGCCTTTTAAGGCGCTCGTTGCTGTTGCCTGGCAACCAAAGCGCGACACCGCGCCTCGGCAACCGCGCATGCGCGGCGGCGCGGTTTACGGCGCTCCTGCTGTTGCCCGGCAACCAAAACACGGCCCTGGCGGTCGGGAGCCGCGCATGCGCGGTGGCGCCTTTTGCCGCCCTCCTGCTGTTGCCTAGCAACCGAAACGCGGTACAGCAGCGCGGAGCCGCGCATGCGCGGTGGCGGCGCGTTTCTCCTGCGCTCTCTTCCGCCACCTATTGAACAGAGTTCGGTACTGCAGCTGGGGTGCCGCCCATGCGCGCTGGCGCGTTGTGCCAAGCGCTCGCCGCTGCCACCCCGCGACCGATGTTCGGTACTGCAGCTCGGAGGCTGCGAGTGCGCGGGGCTGCCCCGGTCCTGCACGTGCCGTCCGACGGTAACGGCAATGCGGCACCGGCGGGAGGTGCCGCCGCGCTCGTTGCTTCCTCCCGGTGAGGAAACGCCGCCGGCAAGGAAAGCTGGCACGGGCTGTCTCTGCCCGGCCTCCCTCTCCTCGTGGCGCGGGAGCACGAAGGGACAGGCGGGGCGCTTACCGGCTGCGGGCAGGAGCTGCTGCGGCTGAAGCTGGAGAGGCCACAGAAAGGTAGAGAAGAAATGGAAGGCCGGCCGACCGGCAGCTGCCTCCCGCTGCAGGCAAGAGAGAGCCTGCCTCTCCGCGTGTGGAAGGATCCCTCTTTGTTGTCCGCAGCAGGTCAGACCGCCGAGGTGCACCGCAGGGTCCGGATGCGGCACCGACGGTGCGGTACGGCCACGTAGTGTGCGAGCGAGCGAGGCTCCGTGCCTAGGAGGCCTCGTCTTGCAAGACCTATGAGACGCGTGTTCTCCTATGGGGAGGACGGCCGCGCCGCCGGAGTTACAGAAGAGGAGGGGAGCGGGAGAGGAGCAGAAAGAAGCGTCTGAACTGGCAAATTCTCCTGGCAGTGCCAAGAACAAGAGCTGTGGTGAGCCCTGGGCCCTCGGGGCCCTGACTCCCCTCTTCTGTGTTCTGGTCCCTCCCTGCCCCTCCCCTGGTCCCCTCTCTTTCCCACACCGCTGCCTTTTTTTTTTTTCTTTTTTTCTTTCCTCCCTTGTACCCCTGATACTGAAAAGCTGGTCGAAGAAACTCCCTAAGACTCATTTTGGAGTTTTAGAAAGCAGGCAGCGCTGGCTGCACAGGGGATAGTTCCACCTAGCGTGCATGCCACAGCTTTAGCACAAACAGGTTATATAGAATAACTCATTGCATATTAATCAGATTAGTATACATATACATAAAAATGATGGCAACTGATTATCATAGTACTGCCTACATCCGATCACGCGCAATGAAGGATCCATTTGAGGCAAAGGGCTGCTTTTACAACCACGGACCCATTTGAAGTTCTTGTTGGCTGTCCTTGAAGTCTTTATTCTTGTCCTTCTTTGATCTTGAAGCTTAACACAGTTTCCATCACATGTGGTCAGTTTCAACATTGTTCTCATCTAGCATACAGGAACATCTAGTCATAAGAGCAAAGAACTGCAAAACTTATGAATAATTACTAGTTAATCACTTGACTACACTTTTGTAATTATGTCCCCAGCTACCCTTTGTCTACTGTTTCAACCATAATGTTAATATATGATCATTTATCAAATCTCACTTATACAGTTATCTAGCAGCAAACCAGTTTTCATCAGTCTACCTTCTAAAGGATGTGTTGTACTGTGAGCTGACCTGTTTAGCTCAAGTCCTAATTAGGGCACCTGCTAGCCTCTCCCTTTGCTGGAATTCCTCTACTCATTTGGTGTTATTTTTTTAATATGCTGAAATACAATTTGTGATTTTAATTTTTCAGATGTGTTGTCGTAAGGGTGTGGTGATGCTCAGCAGATGTCCCATCCCGTGGGAAGCACCCCCTCCATGGGGCAGGCAGTGTGGATTATCTGGTGTTGGGTCAAGAACCCAGAGTGGAACTGCTGTTGCAGGTTATCCCAGATGAGTTTACCTACTGTGGATTACCTGGGTGGAGCCCCTGGTGAAGGTAAACCTCATGCATGCCCCTCCCAGACTGTGCACGTTCTTGCACACGTATCTTACCACTGCAAACTGTCCATCTAACCCACCTTCCCTGTGAGTTTTTTCCCATGCCGATTGGTGGGGGTGTCACCCCCTTCCCCCCACCGGCCGTGTATCCCTGAAATTCCATGTTTTCTTGGTGTCATTTGTGGCTGCTGCCCTGCCCTAAACCGCGGGGGTGTGGCTTCTGCTGACCCTTTCCTGCATGACTGCAGGGGGTGTCGTTGCCCCCCTGCCCTGGCCTGTCCTTGTGGGGCATGGCTGCTGCCTGGTCCCCCCCCATGTATTTCCATGGGTTTTTTGGTGTCTTTTGTGCTTTAGGACTCTTGTACCTCTGTTAAGGGAGTCAGCTGGAGACACGCTCAGGGGGACTCTGAATCATTGGCTATTCACAGTAAATAATTTATTTTGCAACCAGAGGTATTTTGGAGATGGAATTCTTAAGGGATCTAATTCTGCTTTTTGATTCATTCCTATCCAGAAGGTAGTTCTGGTAGAAGTAAGGTGGTATGCACAGTCTTGCTAGAAATGAAGCAAAACCCCAGAGCATTTTGGCTTTTTTATAGGAAACTAAAGCACATCAATTTTGATAACAACATTGTCATTACATTTAATGAGCTAGTTTCTTACCTAGATTAGAAGGGCATCTATCATTTTCTATCTACACACCAGAAAAATTAAGTTTAATTCCCTACCTGGTCACGTTGCCAATGCAATAGTTGTAGCTGTAGTACAGGAGCAAATAGTGTCATTTCCTGGAGGGGTTACTTTCTCTGTCTAGGACCTTGCTTGCTGTAAATTTAAGGCAGGTGAGAACAGTGCTGCTTCTCCTCCAGCTGACTTTATAACTGCTGCTGGTTTGCCTGTCCCCTTTCCTAGGTGATTGCGCTAAGGCTGGTGGGCGGAGGCTTGGGGTATTTGAGCCACAGCCTCTGCTGAGGGAGCTTATTGTGCTCCTGGGTTTCTCTGGTGTTGGTGCTCAGCTCTTCCTTGAGTCCTTTGCAGCTTTGGAGCTGGCTCAGCCCTTTGGGAAGAGGTGTCTGTCTGAGATAAGAGCTTCAGGACCAGTCAAGGTTCAGCAGCATGTATAGTAGAAAGTAACACTTGTATGCAGCTGCTTTTTTTTTTCCTTTCTTTTTTTCAGGTCAGTAATTTTGTATTGATTGTTCAGGGGTAGAAAGATGATTTAATAGTATGCATTGTTTGGTTTTTTTTTTAATTCTTCATGCATTGTGTTTTCCTGGAATTCCCAACTTTATTGAAAAAGGAACCTTGTTTTTTTCACCAGTTCTGCTGTATGCTGTGTATGTTGCTGATATCTCTCTTAACGGGACCGATGGTGACATTGTTTAGCAGGGGTTAGGCTGAGTGTCTTGTATGCATCTATATATGGAGTTTTGGTATTTCTGAAGAAAACAGAAGGGCCGCGAGGCGCAGTGTCCTTCAGGGTTTAGGATGCCTTTCCTTAATGCCCACAGAATGCCACGTTGTCCCTAGAATCTTTGCAGCTTATGGCAGGCCCCTCGTAGATTACAAGCCTTGGGACTTGACTTTATTTTGTGGGCATGTAGCAGAGCTCAGAGTCTCTGGGAAGCTATAGGTTAGGAGGTGCCCCCAGAATTTGGGATGTGGCTCAGAAGAGCAGCTCCTGAGGAGTAGCTACTGAAGGGGGTTCAGGGGTGCAAATTGAGGGCAGGAGGTGTCAGGAAGCAGTGGGGTTCCTTTCCTGACAGTTGAGGAGAAGGAAAGGGGTTTCTAAAGTTTTGGGACTGCTGGGGAAAGGGAGGAGGGTTCACCAGCCTTTCTCAGATGAGTTTTGCAGTTGGATTTGAATGTCATAGAATCGTAGAATGGTTTGGGTTGGAAGGGACCATAAAGATCCTCTAGTTCCAACCCCCCCACCCCCCGTAATGAGTAGGGACACCTTCCACGAGACCAGGTTGCTCAAAGCCCCATCTGACCTGGCCTTGAATGCTTCCAAGGAGGGAGCATCCACAGGTTCTCTGGGCAACATGTTCCAGTGCCTCGCCACTCATAGTGAGAAATGTCTTCCTAACGCCGAAACTAAATGTACCCTCTTTAGGACTGAAGCCATTACTGCCTTGTCCTATTGTTGTACACCCTTGTAAAAAGTCCCTCTGCAGGTTTCTTATGGGCACCCTTTACATACTGTGAAGTCTGCTACAAGGTCTCCTGCAAAGCTGCATGCTGGTGAGGGGTCCGAGAAGGTGAGGCGGTCGTCGGCTGGGTCGGTGTTGAATAGCAAAGTATTATGGGGCTGCTCGGTTAAGCATTTACTTTCTGTTCTGGAGGCATTGTGTGGGCTATCTTTGAATTGGATGAGCGTTTGAGGTGAGCTGTGGATTAGTGAGGAGGAGCGTGGGGCCAATGACTTCTCACGAGTGCCATGCTAACTTGGTGTCTCTTGGTACCTTAGGTACCACGAGTGATGACGGCTGCAGGGTCTGAGTCTGGAAAGAGCGGGGAAGCGAACACGGTGGCACTTCTGAGGAGAGGGGAGATGGCGAAGTAGTTGGCGTTGGCCAGTGGGATGCTTACTCCCTTTTCTGATTTGTGGGTTTTTTTTTTGTTTGTTTTTCTCATTGCAGATGTTGAAGAGCAATGTGTCCCTTTGAAGAACATCCTGGTTAGCCTGTGTGGTTTTGTGGAGGATGGATTCGGACCCTTGACCCTCTGAAAGCTAAGTTGAGGGACCCAGGCTGGGGAGAGGCTGGGAGGAAGGGACAAAGCTGGGAATTGCAGGGAGGGGTTTTAAAGTTAGCGCAGGAGAGAGGGCTGTCCCAAAGCAGTCACCTTTGTGCAGGCAAAGGGAGCGGGTTGCTTTTCAGCATGAGACCTGTGTGTGCCGGGCAGGGCAGTTCCAGCCTGTGTCTGTGGTGGTGTGCAGTTTGTGTAGTCTGTCCTCTGTGGCTCAGATCTCAATGTCCTCATTGCGCTTTGTGCCAGTGGACCGCGGCATGCACTTTAGGCACCGTCCCTAGGTTCTTGAATGCTCTTACTCATCGGCCCGGTGCCAATCGGGTGCTTCTTTTCTTGCGTTCGGAGCTCTAAAGCATGGATCGGTCTCGGCAGATTCCAGTCGGTTCTTTTTGCAGCATTCTTTCAGGCTGCTTTGGCAGCTCTGCTCTCTAGCTGTCCGTTTTCTCAGACTGGGAGTTCTTCCCTGCATCTTGACGTTCCTAGGTCTTGATGACAGGCTTCTGGCGCATCCATCATCTCGGTTTTGACAGTACCATCTTGTAACAGGCCGTTACGTTGGACTCCTCGGGGGTCTGCCGTACAGCCTCCTCGCCTCAGTGTTTTGGACCCTGTAGGTCATCTTGCCAGACGGCACCTCCCATCTGGGAGTCATTCTTCTTGCCGAGAGTTTCCTCTCTGAATCGCCTTGTCTGTACTGTTCTGTCTTGTGTTGGTCTGTGCACAGGTGTGTTTGGCTTGGAGCCGCCCTGCCCGGGGCTGTGGAGTCAGGGTAGGTGGAACAGCGATAAGAGTCTATGGGTGAAATGTTGATTTGCCTTAATTGTTTAGGCAAGGGTCGTACAGTCATCTGGGATCGAGTAGGCATTGGTGGGCTGTGTGGATAGCAACGTTGAGATTTATGGCAATGATTGTAGGCTTGTGGCAGAGGCTGTTGAGGGGTGGTGAAGTGGATTTGAGTCTCTAAGGTGTTGAGGCTTGCATGTGATGGGCTTAAAGTTTGGCCCTGTTTTTTTTGTTTGTTTTGTTTTTTAAAAAATGGCTGGTTGTAGCTGGAGTACTGGTATTCCTAGATGGAATCAAGATCTCTGGAGTTGTTAAGCTCTTGCTCTGCATCCAGGCTGACTCGTTCAATATGGGGTTTTATTCAGATGCAGAGAGACAAGATGCATGCCCCAGAGTGATGGAGGAGGGGAGCGGAGCGCCATAAGGAGGTGGGTCTGTGAGTGGAGTCAGAGGGAAGATGTGGCCGGTGGCTCTATGACTAGCTGATAAGGTTCTTTTTTTCTTTTCTTTGGAAGGTGCGAAGCAAGCAGCAAAGCGGGCCATCAGCACCGGAGGTGTCTCAGGCAAGGTGAGCCGTGACTACTGGGTTAAAGGAACCGTTCCTTTGGAGGTGTCGCATTGTTGGCAAAGTTGGAAGCATCCCTTGGTTTTTTTTGCAGGTAGTACACATGCTTTGATGTGGCAAGCTCTTGATGACAGAGCGGGGTAGTTGAGCAGCCAAGGTAAAGGAGAGGGAGTTGGGAATCGGTCTGGGCAGGCTGAGGTTTCGGGCGGCCTCTCAGCATGCATCTTCTGCTTTGGTTTTTGCAGGTGGGGCATGCAGCCTCAGAGGAGCCATGCCACAGGCCAATGAGCAGTCTGAGAAGGTGAGGTGGTTGTGGGCTGGGCCGATGTTGAATATCGAAGTATTAGGTGGTTGCTCGGTTAAGTGTTTACCTTCTGTTTTGCAGGCGCTGTGCGGGCCACCTTTGGAATGGGATGAGCGTTCGAGGTGAGCTGTGGATTAGTGAGGAGGAGCGTGGGGCTGGTGAGTCTTACAACCGCTATGCTAATTTTGTGTGTCTTGCTGTCTCAGGTACCATGAGTGATGATGGCTGCAGGGTCTGACTCTGGAATGAGCAGGTAAGCATAATGCTGTGGTGTGTGTGATTAAGTGGGGGGTTGGGAAAATAGTTGGTGTTGGCTGATGGGTTACTTACTGCCTCTTCTGATTTTGTTGCCTTTTTTTTTTGTCTTCACTGCAGATGATGAAGAGGAACCTGGCGACTGCCAGATCGTCCCAGTTAGCCCATGTGATTTTTGCGGAGGATGGATTCGTACCCTTGGCCTTCTGAAAGTTAAGTTGAGGGACCCAGGCTGGGGAGAGGCTGGGAGGGAGGGATGAAGCTGGGAATTGCCAGGAGGGGTTTTAAAGTGAGAGTAGGAGGGCAGGGCTGTCCAGGAGCAGTCCTGTTTGGGCAGATGAAGGGAGCGCGTTGCTCTTCAGCCCGAGACCAGTGTGTGCCGGGCAGGGCAGTTCCAGCCTGTGTCTGTGGTGGTGTGTAGTTTGTGTAGGCTGTCTTGTGTGCTTAGACCTTCCTCGGGTCTCAATGTCATCATCAGTCTTTGCGCCGGAGGAGCGTGGCATGCGCTTTGGGCACCGTCCCTAGGGTCTTGAATGCCCTTACTCATTGGCACTGTGCCAGTCGGGTGCTTCTTTTCTTGCACTCAGAGCTGTAAAGCGTGGATTGGTGTCAGAAGGTTCCCGCTGGTTCTCTTTTTGCGGCACTCTTCCGGGCTGCTTTGGCAGCTCTGCTCTCTAGCTGTGTGTTGTCTTGGACTGGGAGTTCTTCCCTGCACCTTGATGTTCCTAGGTCTTGATGACAGGCTTCTTACGCATCCATCATCTTGGTTTTGACAGTACCATCTTGTAAAGGGCCGTTACTTTTGCCTCTTTCTTCTTTGGGGCTGTCGTAGAGCCTTCTCGCTTCGTGGTTTTGGGCGCTGTAGGTCAATTTGCTGGATGGCACCTCCCACCCGGGGGTCATTCTTCTTGCTGAGAGTTTTCTCTCTCTTTGAATCACCTTGTTAGCAGTGTTCTGTGTTGTGTGTGTTTGTGCACGGGTGTGTTTGGCTTGGAGCTGCTCTGCCCGGGGATGTAGAGTCAGGGGTAGGTGGAACAGCAATAAGAGTCTATGGGTGAAATGTTGATATGTCTAGATTGCTAGCATTGAGGGTTAAAAGATTTTTAAGTCATTGCATGCCAGTAGGGGAGTGGATTGCAAGTGGATTGTGAGGTAGAATATAGTAAGGCAGTAACTGGGCGTGGGTGTTAATATTGTTTATGTGGACACTTTGTGGTAAGCTTCTAGAAATGGTTAAGGCATTGAGGTTTTTGTTTTTGGAATCGGTGGGAAGCAGGTGTTTAGAGCTGTGGAGGATTTCTTTTTATGCCGAGGGTGAAGTGCGTATTCAAGAGTTTTGTGTGTTTGGCGGGTGATCACGGGCCACGAGGCGGTTGAAGGAACCTCGCGTTTAGGCGATGTGGCTGCTACGGAGGTTGGACTGTGACAAGTGCCACTATGAAAGCTAAGTATCAGGTTGAAAATCTGTGTGTGGTGCAGATGGTGAGTGTTGAAGTGTTGCTGTAACGGAAGGGCAGTTTGTGGGGAGCTTGGAAGGAGATTGGTCTGGGGCCGGGGGTTTTGCAGGCAGGGTGATTTTTGAGGCCCTGGGTGCTGCGAGTAAGGGACGATGGCCCCTTGACACCCTTTGGCTGTGAGATGGGTTAGTTGAGAGTGAGGGCTAGCGTGTGTGTGATCTGAATGAGTGGTGTGTTGTGAATGTGTGTAACGTTGTGGGGTTATGTGGTTTAGCTTTTTAGTGGTCTCTTGCAGGGTGGATGTAGAGATGTTTGTTAGGCAATTAGGAAAAAATAAAATACAATTAGAATAAAAAATCCCCAGCCAGGGGATTCCCCCCCCCCCCCCAGTCCTGGCCGCTCTGTGAGGCGATGTTCATGGCCAGTGTTCAGACGGGGGTCAGGCTCAGGCTGGGGTTTTGGCAGGCAGGGTGATTTTTGAGACCCCTGGTGCTGCAGACACAGGGCGATGGCGCATTGAGGGTGGCAGGCTGTTGGATGGATGAGTTGAGAGCGAGGGCCGGTGTGCGTGCGATGTCAATGCATAGTATGTTGTGAATGTGTGTAGCCTTGTAGGGTTATGTGTTTTGACTTTTTAATGTTTTTTTCCTTTCAGGTTGTACAGGTGAGATGTTTTCTAGGGAATTAGAATTGGAAAAAAAAATACAATTAGAATTGGAAAAAAAACCCCCTAGCTGGGGATTTGTTTTTTTTTTTTCCCCAGCTAGGTTTTGTTTTTTTTTTTTCCCCCCAGTCCCAGCTGCTCTGTGAGGTGATGTTCATCACCAATTTTCAGATGGGGGTCAGGCTTGGGCCGGGGTTTTGGTAGGCAGGACAATTTTTTTCAAGGGTCCTGGGAATGGCGCTCCCGTGGAGCACCCCCCTGGAACATGGTAATTGCCAATTAGTGCAGGGAATTAAATTGGTCAGCGGACGGTCTTTGAAACACAGTTGAGGATTTTGCGGGCGAAGGATGGGGGGAGTTGGACTAGATGGCCAGCATGGAGTAGGCCAGGGTTGTGAAGTGTGTGAGTGTAACGGTATTTTTCCTTGGTGTGTTTATAAAATATTTGGGTGCTCTTTGTAGTTTGTGATGTTATGATCTTTTTCAATTTTTGTTTTTGTGCCTAGGTGTGGAAGTGCACCGTCTGTGAAGAGGAGCAGAGCTAACTCATTTTCTACTTGAGAACAGGGATCATGGAGGTACCATCACCTCTTGGGAGGAAAACTTCTGGATGTGCAGCAAGGGACATAATGGCAGTGAGGAATGTGGAAAAGACTGATGTGTTGGAACATGGTCTGTAAACTCGGAACATGGTATGTAAACTTTGTATTTAAATACCCTGAGAAACAATAATAAAAAGCACTAGGATATGGTACTGTCCCTGGGTGTAATTAAGAAAAAAAAAAAAATTACTATTATGGTGGAAGCCATTTTGTCTTGCAATTTTTGAAGTTGCTGTTGTACAAATGTATTGTAAAACTGTATTGTAAAACTTGAAAGTTGGTATAGTGAAACTTTGAAGTTGCTATAGTGAAACTGTACTGTGGAACTTTGAGGTTGCTACTGTGGAACTTTGAGGTTGCTACTGTGGAACTTAAATTTAAAACAAAAGAGCAGTAGTAGATGGCTCAGGCTCTGGGAGTAAAGAGTTATAAAATGAAGATAAAAAATTTACTCCCAGGGCAGAAGCCATTTCCTACTGCAACTTTGCAGTACTGTAGCGCTTAACCTTAGATTTGGCACTACTGTAGCGCTTAACCTTAGATTTGGCACTACTGCTGCGCTTAACCTTAGATTTGGCACTACTGCTGCGCTTAGATTTGGCACTACTGCTGCGCTTAGATTTGGCACTACTGCTGCGCTTAGATTTGGCACTACTGCTGCGCTTAGATTTGGCACTACTGCTGCGCTTAGATTTAAGTTTAAAAGTAAACATTTTTAAAAAAACAGTAGAAATTGCTAGACTCCCTGGGAGCAAAGAGTTAAAAAAAACACAAAGAAGAAAACACTTGCTCCTGGGCAGGAAGCCGGTTTCTACTGCTGCACCAAACTTATATATTCTTAATATTTTTTTTATAGATTATCTACACCTTCCCCACCCACCTACCACTTCATGAGGTAAGTTCACCCCCAAGCACCCACCCCTGGTGTTAGTGGGCTTCCCCCCAGCACCTGCCCTGGAATTAGCAAGCCCTGCCCCAAGCACCAGCCCCCTAATTAGCAGCCCCCCCCTGTAGGTAATCCTTCCCCAACCCCCACCCCCTCATTAGGAGCCCTGCCCCCACTCCCTACTCCCTCCCTGAGCCCCACCCCCTACTTTGCACACCTCTACACACCCCCCAATGCAATAATTAGAGTAAGCTAGAACTCTCCCCATAGTAATCAATTAGGGTAACAGCTGCCCTGTGCCCCACCCCTACAGTTTTAGTTAGCTCAAGGTAGGGTTAGGGTACCATTGGGACCCAGAGCCCCACCCTAACCCTAATGAGGGGGTACCCCCACATTACACCCCCCAGTGCTCTATGGTTAGGGGACCTCTTACACATAGAACCCCACCCTAACCCCAATGGGGAACCCCCAATTAGGCCTCCCTAAGCCGTAGGGTTGTGGTTAGGGCTCTGCAGGGCTATGGTTGGGGGGGCTAGGGTTAGGGGTCCCTGGGGTCTACAGTGCCTGTGAATGCTCTAGACCCCAGGGACCCCTAACCCTAGACTGCCCTAACCCTACCCCAGGGATCCTTAACCACAACCCAGAACACCCATAACCCTAGCATTACAGAACCCCAGGCTCCACTACCCCCCACTCCCTGGAAACCCTCTGGTGGCTGGATGTGGGTTTGGGATTAGGAGTTAGGGACGAGGTTTAGGGCTGTTAGTATTTAGGTTTGGGGTTAGGGTGTCGGCTTTGGGATCAAGGTCAAATATCACCTGGGTCATGGGTCAAAGGTCATAGGCTCAAAGGTCACAGTGCTGAGGGTAAAATTAATGGAGGTTGGGGGTCAAAGGTCACGGGGTCAAAGGTTTAGGATTAGGTTGTCGGTTTAGGGGATAGGGTTATGGTGTCGGGTTAGGGGGTTAGGGTGACAGGTTAGGGTGTCAGATTAGGGTTAGGCTTAGGGTATTGGTTTAGGGTGCCAGGTTAGGTTGTGAGCTTAGGTTTAGGGTGATAGGGTTAGGGTGTCGGATTAGGGTTAGGGTTACTGTTAAGAGTTTAGGGGGTTAGGGTGTCCGGTTTAGGGGGTTAGGGTGTCCGGTTTGGGTATGCATAGGGCATCAGGTTATGGTTGGGGTTAGGGTTAAAGTGTTGGGTGAGGGAGTTAGGGTTAGGAGTTAGGGTTTGGGTGTCTGGTTAGGGTGTCGGGTTAGGCTTAGGGTTAGTGTGGTAGGGTTAGGGATTAGAGTTAGGGATTACACTTAGCATTAGGGATAGGGGTTAGTGTTAGGGGTCAGTCTTTAGGGTTAGGCTTAGGGTGTCGGGTTAAGGTGTCGGGTTACGGTTAGGTTGGTAGTTTAGCGTTAGGGGCTAGGGGTGAGGGCTAGGGTGTCGGGGTGTCAGGTTAGGTTGTGAGCTGAGGGTTAGGCTGTAACGTTAGGGTTCCAGTTAAGGGTTTAGTGTTAGGTTGTCACGTTAGTGTGTCACGTTAGGTTTAGGGTGTAGCATTAGCATGAGGGTGTCCGGTTAAGGCGTTAGGGTTACGGTGTCGTGTTAGTGTTAGGGTTAGCGTGTCTGGTTAGGGTTTTGGGTTAGGCTTAGGGGTTAGGGTTATGGTTAGTCAAAGCATTAGAGTTAGGGCCTAGCGTTAGGGCTTAGGGTTAGTGTTATTCACACCATTAGGGTTAGGGTTAGGTTAGGTTTAGGGTCGTTAGGGTTTAGGGTTAGGGGTTAGGGTTAGGTTCGGGTTTGGGCTTAGGGGGTTGGGGTGTCGGGGGTTGGGGTGTCGGGGTTAGGGTGTCACGGTAGGTCTAGGGTGTAGCGTTAGCATGAGGGTGTCCAGTTAGGGCGGTAGGGTTACCGTGTCGTGTTAGGGTTAGCGTGTCTGGTAAGGGTGTTGGGTTAGGCTTAGGGGTTAGGGTTATGGTTAGTCACAGCATTAGGGTTAGGGCCTAGTGTTAGGGGTTAGGGTTAGTGTTATTCATACTGTTAGGGTTAGGGTTAGGTTTAGGGTCGTTAGGGTTAGGCGTTAGGGTTTAGGGTTGGGGTAAGTGTTAGGGCGGTTAGGGTTAGGGAGATACGGTTAGGGGGTTAGGGGTTGGGTTGAGGTAGGTAGGGGGTTCGTTAGGGTTAGGGGGTTAGGGGGTTCGGGCCTTAGGGTTAGGGGGTTCGGGCCTTAGGGTTAGGGGGTTCGGGCCTTAGGGTTAGGGGGTTCGTTAGTTTCAAGGGCTAAGGTTAGGCTTAGGTTTAAGGTTGGGTTAGGGTTACGATTAGGGTTAGCGTTAGGGCTAAGGTTAGGGTTAGGGTAAGAGTTAGGGTTAGGGTTAAGTTAGGTTTAGGGTAAGAGTTAGGATTAGGGTTAAGTTAGGTTAAGGTATAGGGTTAGGTTATGTTTAGAAGAAGGGCCCAGCCCTGAAAGCTCTTGCTGCTCTTCCCCTCCCCTTGGCGCCCTATCCACAGGCCCCGCAGCGCTGGGGCTCCGGGCTTTGCCAGATGCGGGACACCTCAGGGCCCCTCGGCCGCCGCCGAGCCTCTTTTCCGGAGGGGGGAACATCGGGCTCCTGCTCCAGCAAGGAAGGGCCCAGCCCTGAAAGGTCTTGCTGCTCTTCCCCTCCCCTTGGTGCCCTATCCACAGGCCCCGCAGCGCTGTGCCTCCGGGCTTTGGCAGAAGCGGGACACCTCAGGGCCCCTCGGCCGCCGCCGAGCCTCTTTTCCGGAGGAGCGAACGTCCGGCTCCTCCTCCCGCAGGGAAGGGCCCAGCCCTGAAAGCTCTTGCAGCTCTTCCCCTCCCCTTGGCGCCCTAGGGTTAGGGTTAGGGTAAGGGCTAGGGTTAGGGTTAGGGTTTAGGGTTATGTTTAGGGTTAGGGGTTAGGGGTTAGGCTAAGGGTTAGCGTTACGGTTAGGGGTTAGGGTTAGGGCTAGGGTTAGGGTTAGGTTAGGCTTAGGGTTACGAGTTAGGGTTAGGGTTTCTATTAGGTTAGTTTTAAGGGCTAAGGTTAGTTTTAGGGTTAAGGTTGGGTTAGGGTTAGGATTAGGGTTAGGGTACGACTTAGGGTTAGGGTTTAGGGTTAGGGTTAGGGGTTAGGGTTATGGTTAGGGTTAGGGGTTAGGCTTAGGGTTAGCGTTACGGTTAGGGGTTAGGGTTAGGGCTAAGGTTAGGGTTACGGCTAGGGTTAGGGTTAGGTTAGGCTTAGGGTTAGGAGTTAGGGTTAGGGTTTCTATTAGGTTAGTTTTAAGGGCTAAGGTTAGTTTTAGGGTTAAGGTTGGGTTAGGGTTAGGATTAGGGTTAGGGTACGACTTAGGGCTAGGGTTAGGGCTAGGGTTAGGGTTTAGGGTTATGGTTAGGGTTAGGGGTTAGGCTTAGGGTTAGCGTTACGGTTAGGGGTTAGGGTTAGGGCTAAGGTTAGGGTTAGGGCTAGGGTTAGGGTTACGGCTAGGGTTAGGGTTAGGGTTAGGTTAGGCTTAGGGTTAGGAGTTAGGGTTAGGGTTTCTATTAGGTTAGTTTTAAGGGCTAAGGTTAGTTTTAGGGATAAGGTTGGGTTAGGGTTAGGATTAGGGTTAGGGTACGACTTAGGGCTAGGGTTAGGGCTAGGGTTAGGGTTAGGGTTTAGGGTTATGGTTAGGGTTAGGGGTTAGGGGTTAGGCTTAGGGTTAGCGTTACGGTTAGGGGTTAGGGGTTAGGGTTAGGGCTAAGGTTAGGGTTAGGTTTAGGGCTAGGGTTAGGGTTAGGGTTACGGCTAGGGTTAGGGTTAGGTTAGGCTTAGGGTTAGGAGTTAGAGTTAGGGTTTCTATTAGGTTAGTTTTAAGGGCTAAGGTTAGTTTTAGGGTTAAGGTTGGGTTAGGGTTAGGATTAGGGTTAGGGTACGACTTAGGGCTAGGGTTAGGGCTAGGGTTAGGGCTAGGGTTAGGGCTAGGGTTAGGGTTAGGGTTTAGGGTTATGGTTAGGGTTAGGGGTTAGGGGTTAGGCTTAGGGTTAGCGTTACGGTTAGGGGTTAGGGGTTAGGGTTAGGGCTAAGGTTAGGGTTAGGGCTAGGGCTAGGGCTAGGGTTAGGGTTAGGGTTATGGCTAGGGTTAGGGTTAGGGTTAGGTTAGGCTTAGGGTTAGGAGTTAGGGTTAGGGTTTCTATTAGGTTAGTTTTAAGGGCTAAGGTTAGTTTTAGGGTTAAGGTTGTGTTAGGGTTAGGATTAGGGTTAGGGTACGACTTAGGGCTAGGGTTAGGGCTAGGGTTAGGGCTAGGGTTAGGGCTAGGGTTAGGGCTAGGGTTAGGGTTAGGGTTAGGGGTTAGGGTTAGGGGTTAGGGTTAGGGGTTAGGGGTTAGGCTTAGGGTTAGCGTTACGGTTAGGGGTTAGGGGTTAGGGTTAGGGCTAAGGTTAGGGTTAGGGTTAGGGCTAGGGTTACGGTTAGGGTTAGGGTTAGGTTAGGCTTAGGGTTAGGAGTTAGGGTTAGGGTTTCTATTAGGTTAGTTTTAAGGGCTAAGGTTAGTTTTAGGGTTAAGGTTGGGTTAGGGTTAGGATTAGGGTTAGGGTACGACTTAGGGCTAGGGTTAGGGCTAGGGTTAGGGTTAGGGATAGGGTTTAGGGTTATGGTTAGGGTTAGGGGTTAGGGGTTAGGGGTTAGGCTTAGGGTTAGCGTTACGGTTAGGGGTTAGGGGTTAGGGCTAGGGCTAGGGTTAGGGTTAGGGCTAGGGCTAGGGTTAGGGTTAGGGTTACGGCTAGGGTTAGGGTTAGGTTAGGCTTAGGGTTAGGAGTTAGGGTTAGGGTTTCTATTAGGTTAGTTTTAAGGGCTAAGGTTAGTTTTAGGGTTAAGGTTGGGTTAGGGTTAGGATTAGGATTAGGGTACGACTTAGGGCTAGGGTTAGGGCTAGGGTTAGGGTTTAGGGTTAGGGTTAGGGGTTAGGGGTTAGGCTTAGGGTTAGCGTTACGGTTAGGGGTTAGGGGTTAGGGTTAGGGCTAAGGTTAGGGTTAGGGTTAGGGCTGGGGTTAGGGTTAGGGTTAGGGTTACGGCTAGGGTTAGGGTTAGGTTAGGTTTAGGGTTAGGAGTTTAGGGTTAGGGTTTCTATTAGGTTAGTTTTAAGGGCTAAGGTTAGTTTTAGGGTTAAGGTTGGGTTAGGGTTAGGATTAGGGTTAGGGTACGACTTAGGGCTAGGGTTAGGGTTAGGGTTTAGGGTTATGGTTAGGGTTAGGGGTTAGGGGTTAGGGTTAGCGTTACGGTTAGGGGTTAGGGGTTAGGGCTAAGGTTAGGGTTAGGGTTAGGGCTAGGGTTAGGGTTAGGGTTACGGCTAGGGTTAGGGTTAGGGTTAGGTTAGGCTTAGGGTTAGGAGTTAGGGTTAGGGTTTCTATTAGGTTAGTTTTAAGGGCTAAGGTTAGTTTTAGGGTTAAGGTTGGGTTAGGGTTAGGATTAGGATTAGGGTACGACTTAGGGCTAGGGTTAGGGTTAGGGTTTAGGGTTATGGTTAGGGTTAGGGGTTAGGCTTAGGGTTAGCGTTACGGTTAGGGGTTAGGGGTTAGGGTTAGGGCTAAGGTTAGGGTTAGGGCTAGGGTTAGGGTTAGGGTTACGGCTAGGGTTAGGGTTAGGGTTAGTTTAGGCTTAGGGTTAGGAGTTAGGGTTAGGGTTTCTATTAGGTTAGTTTTAAGGGCTAAGGTTAGTTTTAGGGTTAAGGTTGGGTTAGGGTTAGGATTAGGGTTAGGGTACGACTTAGGGCTAGGGTTAGGGCTAGGGTTAGGGTTAGGGTTTAGGGTTATGGTTAGGGTTAGGGGTTAGGGGTTAGGCTTAGGGTTAGCGTTACGGTTAGGGGTTAGGGGTTAGGGTTAGGGCTAAGGTTAGGGTTAGGGCTAGGGTTAGGGTTAGGGTTACGGCTAGGGTTAGGGTTAGGTTAGGCTTAGGGTTAGGAGTTAGGGTTAGGGTTTCTATTAGGTTAGTTTTAAGGGCTAAGGTTAGTTTTAGGGTTAAGGTTGGGTTAGGGTTAGGATTAGGGTTAGGGTACGACTTAGGGCTAGGGTTAGGGCTAGGGTTAGGGTTAGGGTTTAGGGTTATGGTTAGGGTTAGGGGTTAGGGGTTAGGCTTAGGGTTAGCGTTACGGTTAGGGGTTAGGGGTTAGGGTTAGGGCTAGGGTTAGGGTTAGGGCTAGGGCTAGGGTTAGGGTTAGGGTTACGGCTAGGGTTAGGGTTAGGTTAGGCCTAGGGTTAGGAGTTAGGGTTAGGGTTTCTATTAGGTTAGTTTTAAGGGCTAAGGTTAGTTTTAGGGTTAAGGTTGGGTTATGGTTAGGATTAGGATTAGGGTACGACTTAGGGCTAGGGTTAGGGCTAGGGTTAGGGTTAGGGTTTAGGGTTAGGGTTAGGGGTTAGGGGTTAGGCTTAGGGTTAGCGTTACGGTTAGGGGTTAGGGGTTAGGGTTAGGGCTAAGGTTAGGGTTAGGGTTAGGGCTGGGGTTAGGGTTAGGGTTACGGCTAGGGTTAGGGTTAGGGTTAGGTTAGGTTTAGGGTTAGGAGTTTAGGGTTAGGGTTTCTATTAGGTTAGTTTTAAGGGCTAAGGTTAGTTTTAGGGTTAAGGTTGGGTTAGGGTTAGGATTAGGGTTAGGGTACGACTTAGGGCTAGGGTTAGGGCTAGGGTTAGGGTTAGGGTTTAGGGTTATGGTTAGGGTTAGGGGTTAGGGGTTAGGCTTAGGGTTAGCGTTACGGTTAGGGGTTAGGGGTTAGGGTTAGGGCTAAGGTTAGGGTTAGGGCTAGGGTTAGGGTTAGGGTTAGGGTTACGGCTAGGGTTAGGGTTAGGTTAGGCTTAGGGTTAGGAGTTAGGGTTAGGGTTTCTATTAGGTTAGTTTTAAGGGCTAAGGTTAGTTTTAGGGTTAAGGTTGGGTTAGGGTTAGGATTAGGGTTAGGGTACGACTTAGGGCTAGGGTTAGGGCTAGGGTTAGGGTTAGGGTTTAGGGTTATGGTTAGGGTTAGGGGTTAGGGGTTAGGCTTAGGGTTAGCGTTACGGTTAGGGGTTAGGGGTTAGGGTTAGGGCTAGGGTTAGGGTTAGGGCTAGGGCTAGGGTTAGGGTCAGGGTTACGGCTAGGGTTAGGGTTAGGTTAGGCCTAGGGTTAGGAGTTAGGGTTAGGGTTTCTATTAGGTTAGTTTTAAGGGCTAAGGTTAGTTTTAGGGTTAAGGTTGGGTTATGGTTAGGATTAGGATTAGGGTACGACTTAGGGCTAGGGTTAGGGCTAGGGTTAGGGTTAGGGTTTAGGGTTAGGGTTAGGGGTTAGGGGTTAGGCTTAGGGTTAGCGTTACGGTTAGGGGTTAGGGGTTAGGGTTAGGGCTAAGGTTAGGGTTAGGGTTAGGGCTGGGGTTAGGGTTAGGGTTACGGCTAGGGTTAGGGTTAGGGTTAGGTTAGGTTTAGGGTTAGGAGTTTAGGGTTAGGGTTTCTATTAGGTTAGTTTTAAGGGCTAAGGTTAGTTTTAGGGTTAAGGTTGGGTTAGGGTTAGGATTAGGGTTAGGGTACGACTTAGGGCTAGGGTTAGGGCTAGGGTTAGGGTTAGGGTTTAGGGTTATGGTTAGGGTTAGGGGTTAGGGGTTAGGCTTAGGGTTAGCGTTACGGTTAGGGGTTAGGGGTTAGGGTTAGGGCTAGGTTTAGGGTTAGGGTTAGGGCTAGGGCTAGGGTTAGGGTTAGGTTAGGCTTAGGGTTAGGAGTTAGGGTTAGGGTTTCTATTAGGTTAGTTTTAAGGGCTAAGGTTAGTTTTAGGGTTAAGGTTGGGTTAGGGTTAGGATTAGGGTTAGGGTACGACTTAGGGCTAGGGTTAGGGCTAGGGTTAGGGTTTAGGGTTATGGTTAGGGTTAGGGGTTAGGGGTTAGGCTTAGGGTTAGCGTTACGGTTAGGGGTTAGGGGTTAGGGTTAGGGCTAAGGTTAGGGCTAGGGTTAGGGTTAGGGCTAGGGTTAGGGTTAGGGTTACGGCTAGGGTTAGGGTTAGGGTTAGGATTGGCTTAGGGTTAGGAGTTAGGGTTAGGGTTTCTATTAGGTTAGTTTTAAGGGCTAAGGTTAGTTTTAGGATTAAGGTTGGGTTAGGGTTAGGATTAGGGTTAGGGTACGACTTAGGGCTAGGGTTAGGGTTAGGGTTTAGGGTTATGGTTAGGGTTAGGGGTTAGGCTTAGGGTTAGCGTTACGGTTAGGGGTTAGGGTTAGGGCTAGGGCTAGGGTTAGGGCTAGGGTTAGGGTTAGGGTTACGGCTAGGATTAGGGTTAGGTTAGGCTTAGGGTTAGGAGTTAGGGTTAGGGTTTCTATTAGGTTAGTTTTAAGGGCTAAGGTTAGTTTTAGGGTTAAGGTTGGGTTAGGGTTAGGATTAGGATTAGGGTACGACTTAGGGCTAGGGTTAGGGCTAGGGTTAGGGTTAGGGTTTAGGGTTAGGGTTAGGGGTTAGGGGTTAGGCTTAGGGTTAGCGTTACGGTTAGGGGTTAGGGTTAGGGCTAAGGTTAGGGTTAGGGTTAGGGCTAGGGTTAGGGTTATGGCTAGGGTTAGGGTTAGGGTTAGGTTAGGCTTAGGGTTAGGAGTTAGGGTTAGGGTTTCTATTAGGTTAGTTTTAAGGGCTAAGGTTAGTTTTAGGGTTAAGGTTGGGTTAGGGTTAGGATTAGGGTTAGGGTACGACTTAGGGCTAGGGTTAGGGTTAGGGTTTAGGGTTATGGTTAGGGTTAGGGGTTAGGGGTTAGGCTTAGGGTTAGCGTTACGGTTAGGGGTTAGGGGTTAGGGTTAGGGCTAGGGTTAGGGCTAGGGTTAGGGTTAGGGTTAGGGTTACGGCTAGGGTTAGGGTTAGGTTAGGCTTAGGGTTAGGAGTTAGGGTTAGGGTTTCTATTAGGTTAGTTTTAAGGGCTAAGGTTAGTTTTAGGGTTAAGGTTGGGTTAGGGTTAGGATTAGGGTTAGGGTACGACTTAGGGCTAGGGTTAGGGTTAGGGTTAGGGTTTAGGGTTATGGTTAGGGTTAGGGGTTAGGGGTTAGGCTTAGGATTAGCGTTACGGTTAGGGGTTAAGGGTTAGGGTTAGGGCTAAGGTTAGTGTTAGGGTTAGGGTTAGGGTTAGGGCTAGGGTTAGGGTTAGGGTTACGGCTAGGGTTAGGGTTAGGTTAGGCTTAGGGTTAGGAGTTAGGGTTAGGGTTTCTATTAGGTTAGTTTTAAGGGCTAAGGTTAGTTTTAGGGTTAAGGTTGGGTTAGGGTTAGGATTAGGGTTAGGGTACGACTTAGGGCTAGGGTTAGGGCTAGGGTTAGGGTTAGGGTTAGGGTTAGGGTTTAGGATTATGGTTAGGGTTAGGGGTTAGGGGTTAGGCTTAGGGTTAGCGTTACGGTTAGGGGTTATGGGTTAGGGTTAGGGCTAAGGTTAGGGTTAGGGCTAGGGTTAGGGTTAGGGTTACGGCTAGGGTTAGGGTTAGGCTTAGGGTTAGGAGTTAGGGTTAGGGTTTCTATTAGGTTAGTTTTAAGGGCTAAGGTTAGTTTTAGGGTTAAGGTTGGGTTAGGGTTAGGATTAGGGTTAGGGTACGACTTAGGGCTAGGGTTAGGGCTAGGGTTAGGGTTAGGGTTAGGGTTTAGGGTTAGGGTTAGGGTTAGGGGTTAGTGGTTAGGGATTAGGCTTAGGGTTAGCGTTACGGTTAGGGGTTAGGGGTTAGGGTTAGGGCTAAGGTTAGGGTTAGGGTTAGGGCTAGGGTTAGGGTTAGGGTTACGGCTAGGGTTAGGGTTAGGTTAGGCTTAGGGTTAGGAGTTAGGGTTAGGGTTTCTATTAGGTTAGTTTTTAGGGCTAAGGATAGTTTTAGGGTTAAGGTTGGGTTAGGGTTAGGATTAGGGTTAGGGTACGACTTAGGGCTAGGGTTAGGGTTAGGGTTTAGGGTTAGGGTTAGGGGTTAGGGGTTAGGCTTAGGGTTAGCGTTACGGTTAGGGGTTAGGGTTTAGGGATAGGGCTAAGGTTAGGGTTAGGGTTAGGGTTAGGGCTAGGGTTAGGGTTAGGGTTACGGCTAGGGTTAGGGTTAGGGTTAGGTTAGGCTTAGGGTTAGGAGTTAGGGTTAGGGTTTCTATTAGGTTAGTTTTAAGGGCTAAGGTTAGTTTTAGGGTTAAGGTTGGGTTAGGGTTAGGGTACGACTTAGGGTTAGGGTTAGGGTTTAGGGTTATGGTTAGGGGTTAGGGGTTAGGGGTTAGGCTTAGGGTTAGCGTTACTGTTAGGGGTTAGGGGTTAGGGTTAGGGCTAAGGTTAGGGTTAGGGTTAGGGTTACGGCTAGGGTTAGGGTTAGGGTTAGGTTAGGCTTAGGGTTAGGAGTTAGGGTTAGGGTTTCTATTAGGTTAGTTTTAAGGGCTAAGGTTAGTTTTAGGGTTAAGGTTGGGTTAGGGTTAGGATTAGGGTTAGGGTACGACTTAGGGCTAGGGTTAGGGCTAGGGTTAGGGTTAGGGTTAGGGTTTAGGGTTATGGTTAGGGTTAGGGGTTAGGGGTTAGGCTTAGGGTTAGCGTTACGGTTAGGGGTTAGGGGTTAGGGTTAGGGCTAACATTAGGGTTAGGGTTAGGGTTTAGGGTTATGGTTAGGGTTAGGGGTTAGGGGTTAGGGGGTAGGCTTAGGGTTAGCGTTACGGTTAGGGGTTAGGGGTTAGGGTTAGGGTTAGGGCTAGGGTTAGGGTTAGGGTTACGGCTAGGGTTAGGGTTAGGTTAGGCTTAGGGTTAGGAGTTAGGGTTAGGGTTTCTATTAGGTTAGTTTTAAGGGCTAAGGTTAGTTTTAGGGTTAAGGTTGGGTTAGGGTTAGGATTAGGGTTAGGGTACGACTTAGGGCTAGGGTTAGGGCTAGGGTTAGGGTTATGGTTAGGGTTAGGGTTTAGGGTTATGGTTAGGGTTAGGGGTTAGGGGTTAGGCTTAGGGTTAGCGTTACGGTTAGGGGTTAGGGGTTAGGGTTAGGGCTAAGGTTAGGGTTAGGGTTAGTGTTAGGGCTAGGGTTAGGGTTAGGATTACGGCTAGGGTTAGGGTTAGGTTAGGCTTAGGGTTAGGAGTTAGGGTTAGGGTTTCTATTAGGTTAGTTTTAAGGGCTAAGGTTAGTTTTAGGGTTAAGGTTGGGTTAGGGTTAGGATTAGGGTTAGGGTACGACTTAGGGCTAGGGTTAGGGCTAGGGTTAGGGTTAGGGTTAGGGTTTAGGGTTATGGTTAGGGTTAGGGGTTAGGGGTTAGGCTTAGGGTTAGCGTTACGGTTAGGGGTTAGGGGTTAGGGTTAGGGCTAAGGTTAGGGTTAGGGTTAGGGTTAGGGCTAGGGTTAGGGTTAGGGTTACGGCTAGGGTTAGGGTTAGGGTTAGGTTAGGCTTAGGGTTAGGAGTTAGGGTTAGGGTTTCTATTAGGTTAGTTTTAAGGGCTAAGGTTAGTTTTAGGGCTAAGGTTGGGTTAGGGTTAGGATTAGGGTTAGGGTACGACTTAGGGCTAGGGTTAGGGCTAGGGTTAGGGTTAGGGTTAGGGTTTAGGGTTATGGTTAGGGCTAGGGGTTAGGGGTTAGGCTTAGGGTTAGCGTTACGGTTAGGGGTTAGGGGTTAGGGTTAGGGCTAGGGTTAGGGTTAGGGTTACGGTTAGGGTTAGGGTTAGGTTAGGCTTAGGGTTAGGAGTTAGGGTTAGGGTTTCTATTAGGTTAGTTTTAAGGGCTAAGGTTAGTTTTAGGGTTAAGGTTGGGTTAGGGTTAGGATTAGGGTTAGGGTACGACTTAGGGCTAGGGTTAGGGCTAGGGTTAGGGTTAGGGTTTAGGGTTAAGGTTAGGGGTTAGGGGTTAGGCTTAGGGTTAGCGTTACGGTTAGGGGTTAGGGATAGGGCTAAGGTTAGGGTTAGGGTTAGTGTTAGGGCTAGGGTTAGGGTTAGGGTTACGGCTAGGGTTAGGGTTAGGTTAGGCTTAGGGTTAGGAGTTAGGGTTAGGGTTTCTATTAGGTTAGTTTTAAGGGCTAAGGTTAGTTTTAGGGTTAAGGTTGGGTTAGGGTTAGGATTAGGGTTAGGGTACGACTTAGGGCTAGGGTTAGGGCTAGGGTTAGGGTTAGGGTTAGGGTTTAGGGTTATGGTTAGGGTTAGGGGTTAGGGGTTAGGCTTAGGGTTAGCGTTACGGTTAGGGGTTAGGGGTTAGGGTTAGGGCTAAGGTTAGGGTTAGGGTTAGGGTTAGGGCTAGGGTTAGGGTTAGGGTTACGGCTAGGGTTAGGGTTAGGGTTAGGTTAGGCTTAGGGTTAGGAGTTAGGGTTAGGGTTTCTATTAGGTTAGTTTTAAGGGCTAAGGTTAGTTTTAGGGCTAAGGTTGGGTTAGGGTTAGGATTAGGGTTAGGGTACGACTTAGGGCTAGGGTTAGGGCTAGGGTTAGGGTTAGGGTTAGGGTTTAGGGTTATGGTTAGGGCTAGGGGTTAGGGGTTAGGCTTAGGGTTAGCGTTACGGTTAGGGGTTAGGGGTTAGGGTTAGGGCTAGGGTTAGGGTTAGGGTTACGGTTAGGGTTAGGGTTAGGTTAGGCTTAGGGTTAGGAGTTAGGGTTAGGGTTTCTATTAGGTTAGTTTTAAGGGCTAAGGTTAGTTTTAGGGTTAAGGTTGGGTTAGGGTTAGGATTAGGGTTAGGGTACGACTTAGGGCTAGGGTTAGGGCTAGGGTTAGGGTTAGGGTTTAGGGTTAAGGTTAGGGGTTAGGGGTTAGGCTTAGGGTTAGCGTTACGGTTAGGGGTTAGGGATAGGGCTAAGGTTTGGGTTAGGGCTAGGGTTAGGGTTAGGGTTACGGCTAGGGTTAGGGTTAGGGTTAGTTAGGCTTAGGGTTAGGAGTTAGGGTTAGGGTTTCTATTAGGTTAGTTTTAAGGGCTAAGGTTAGTTTTAGGGTTAAGGTTGGGTTAGGGTTAGGATTAGGGTTAGGGTACGACAGGGCTAGGGTTAGGGCTAGGGTTAGGGTTAGGGTTAGGGTTTAGGGTTATGGTTAGGGTTAGGGGTTAGGGGTTAGGGGTTAGGCTTAGGGTTAGCGTTACGGTTAGGGGTTAGGGGTTAGGGTTAGGGCTAAGGTTAGGGTTAGGGTTAGGGCTAGGGTTAGGGTTAGGGTTACGGCTAGGGTTAGGGTTAGGGTTAGGTTAGGCTTAGGGTTAGGAGTTAGGGTTAGGGTTTCTATTAGGTTAGTTTTAAGGGCTAAGGTTAGTTTTAGGGTTAAGGTTGGGTTAGGGTTAGGATTAGGGTTAGGGTACGACTTAGGTCTAGGGTTAGGGCTAGGGTTAGGGTTAGGGTTAGGGTTTAGGGTTATGGTTAGGGTTAGGGGTTAGGGGTTAGGCTTAGGGTTAGCGTTACGGTTAGGGGTTAGGGGTTAGGGTTAGGGCTAAGGTTAGGGTTAGGGTTAGGGCTAGGGTTAGGGTTAGGGTTACGGCTAGGGTTAGGGTTAGGGTTAGGTTAGGCTTAGGGTTAGGAGTTAGGGTTAGGGTTTCTATTAGGTTAGTTTTAAGGGCTAAGGTTAGTTTTAGGGTTGAGGTTGGGTTAGGGTTAGGATTAGGGTTAGGGTACGACTTAGGGCTAGGGTTAGGTCTAGGGTTAGGGTTAGGGTTTAGGGTTAGGGTTAGGGGTTAGGGGTTAGGCTTAGGGTTAGCGTTACGGTTAGGGGTTAGGGTTAGGGCTAAGGTTAGGGTTAGGGTTAGGGTTAGGGCTGGGGTTAGGGTTAGGGTTAGGGTTACGGCTAGGGTTAGGGTTAGGGTAAGGTTAGGTTTAGGGTTAGGAGTTTAGGGTTAGGGTTTCTATTAGGTTAGTTTTAAGGGCTAAGGTTAGTTTTAGGGTTAAGGTTGGGTTAGGGTTAGGATTAGGGTTAGGGTACGACTTAGGGCTAGGGTTAGGGTTAGGGTTTAGGGTTATGGTTAGGGTTAGGGGTTAGGGGTTAGGGTTAGCGTTACGGTTAGGGGTTAGGGCTAGGGTTAGGGTTAGGGTTAGGGCTAGGGTTAGGGTTAGGGTTAGGGTTACGGCTAGGGTTAGGGTTAGGTTAGGCTTAGGGTTAGGAGTTAGGGTTAGGGTTTCTATTAGGTTAGTTTTAAGGGCTAAGGTTAGTTTTAGGGTTGAGGTTGGGTTAGGGTTAGGATTAGGGTTAGGGTACGACTTAGGGCTAGGGTTAGGGCTAGGATTAGGGTTAGGGTTTAGGGTTAGGGTTAGGGGTTAGGGGTTAGGCTTAGGGTTAGCGTTACGGTTAGGGGTTAGGGGTTAGGGTTAGGGCTAAGGTTAGGGTTAGGGTTAGGGCTGGGGTTAGGGTTAGGGTTAGGGTTACGGCTAGGGTTAGGGTTAGGGTTAGGTTAGGTTTAGGGTTAGGAGTTTAGGGTTAGGGTTTCTATTAGGTTAGTTTTAAGGGCTAAGGTTAGTTTTAGGGTTAAGGTTGGGTTAGGGTTAGGATTAGGGTTAGGGTACGACTTAGGGATTAGGGTTAGGGTTAGGGTTTAGGGTTAGGGTTAGGGGTTAGGGGTTAGGGTTAGCGTTACGGTTAGGGGTTAGGGGTTAGGGCTAAGGTTAGGGTTAGGGTTAGGGTTAGGGCTAGGGTTAGGGTTAGGGTTACGGCTAGGGTTAGGGTTAGGGTTAGGTTAGGCTTAGGGTTAGGAGTTAGGGTTAGGGTTTCTATTAGGTTAGTTTTAAGGGCTAAGGTTAGTTTTAGGGTTAAGGTTGGGTTAGGGTTAGGATTAGGATTAGGGTACGACTTAGGGCTAGGGTTAGGGCTAGGGTTAGGGTTTAGGGTTATGGTTAGGGTTAGGGGTTAGGCTTAGGGTTAGCGTTACGGTTAGGGGTTAGGGGTTAGGGTTAGGGCTAAGGTTAGGGTTAGGGCTAGGGTTAGGGTTAGGGTTACGGCTAGGTTTAGGGTTAGGGTTAGTTTAGGCTTAGGGTTAGGAGTTAGGGTTAGGGTTTCTATTAGGTTAGTTTTAAGGGCTAAGGTTAGTTTTAGGGTTAAGGTTGGGTTAGGGTTAGGATTAGGGTTAGGGTACGACTTAGGGCTAGGGTTAGGGCTAGGGTTAGGGTTAGGGTTTAGGGTTATGGTTAGGGTTAGGGGTTAGGGGTTAGGCTTAGGGTTAGCGTTACGGTTAGGGGTTAGGGGTTAGGGTTAGGGCTAAGGTTAGGGTTAGGGTTAGGGCTAGGGTTAGGGTTAGGGTTACGGCTAGGGTTAGGGTTAGGGTTAGGTTAGGCTTAGGGTTAGGAGTTAGGGTTAGGGTTTCTATTAGGTTAGTTTTAAGGGCTAAGGTTAGTTTTAGGGTTAAGGTTGGGTTAGGGTTAGGATTAGGGTTAGGGTACGACTTAGGGCTAGGGTTAGGGCTAGGGTTAGGGTTAGGGTTTAGGGTTATGGTTAGGGTTAGGGGTTAGGGGTTAGGCTTAGGGTTAGCGTTACGGTTAGGGGTTAGGGGTTAGGGTTAGGGCTAAGGTTAGGGTTAGGGTTAGGGCTAGGGTTAGGGTTAGGGTTAGGTTAGGCTTAGCGTTAGGAGTTAGGGTTAGGGTTTCTATTAGGTTAGTTTTAAGGGCTAAGGTTAGTTTTAGGGTTAAGGTTGGGTTAGGGTTAGGATTAGGGTTAGGGTACGACTTAGGGCTAGGGTTAGGGCTAGGGTTAGGGTTAGGGTTTAGGGTTATGGTTAGGGTTAGGGGTTAGGGGTTAGGCTTAGGGTTAGCGTTACGGTTAGGGGTTAGGGGTTAGGGTTAGGGCTAGGTTTAGGGTTAGGGTTAGGGTTACGGCTAGGGTTAGGGTTAGGTTAGGCTTAGGGTTAGGAGTTAGGGTTAGGGTTTCTATTAGGTTAGTTTTAAGGGCTAAGGTTAGTTTTAGGGTTAAGGTTGGGTTAGGGTTAGGATTAGGGTTAGGGTACGACTTAGGGCTAGGGTTAGGGCTAGGGTTAGGGTTAGGGTTTAGGGTTATGGTTAGGGTTAGGGGTTAGGGGTTAGGCTTAGGGTTAGCGTTACGGTTAGGGGTTAGGGGTTAGGGTTAGGGCTAAGGTTAGGGCTAGGGTTAGGGTTAGGGCTAGGGTTAGGGTTAGGGTTACGGTTAGGGTTAGGGTTAGGTTAGGCTTAGGGTTAGGAGTTAGGGTTAGGGTTTCTATTAGGTTAGTTTTAAGGGCTAAGGTTAGTTTTAGGGTTAAGGTTGGGTTAGGGTTAGGATTAGGGTTAGGGTACGACTTAGGGCTAGGGTTAGGGTTAGGGTTTAGGGTTATGGTTAGGGTTAGGGGTTAGGGGTTAGGCTTAGGGTTAGCGTTACGGTTAGGGGTTAGGGGTTAGGGTTAGGGCTAAGGTTTGGGCTAGGGTTAGGGCTAGGGTTAGGGTTAGGGTTAGGGTTACGGCTAGGGTTAGGGTTCGGTTAGGCTTAGGGTTAGGAGTTAGGGTTAGGGTTTCTATTAGGTTAGTTTTAAGGGCTAAGGTTAGTTTTAGGGTTAAGGTTGGGTTAGGGTTAGGATTAGGGTTAGGGTACGACTTAGGGCTAGGGTTAGGGCTAGGGTTAGGGTTAGGGTTAGGGTTTAGGGTTATGGTTAGGGTTAGGGGTTAGGGGTTAGGCTTAGGGTTAGCGTTACGGTTAGGGGTTAAGGGTTAGGGTTAGGGCTAAGGTTAGTGTTAGGGTTAGGGTTAGGGCTAGGGTTAGGGTTAGGGTTACGGCTAGGGTTAGGGTTAGGGTTAGGTTAGGCCTAGGGTTAGGAGTTAGGTTTAGGGTTTCTATTAGGTTAGTTTTAAGGGCTAAGGTTAGTTTTAGGGTTAAGGTTGGGTTAGGGTTAGGATTAGGGTTAGGGTACGACTTAGGGCTAGGGTTAGGGTTAGGGTTAGGGTTTAGGATTATGGTTAGGGTTAGGGGTTAGGCTTAGGGTTAGCGTTACGGTTAGGGGTTAGGGGTTAGGGTTAGGGCTAAGGTTAGGGTTAGGGTTAGGGCTAGGGTTAGGGTTAGGGTT
Organism: Buteo buteo; assembly: GCF_964188355.1. Classification (NCBI taxonomy): domain Eukaryota; kingdom Metazoa; phylum Chordata; class Aves; order Accipitriformes; family Accipitridae; genus Buteo; species Buteo buteo. The sequence goes on along the minus strand of NC_134186.1, from coordinate 30,538 downwards.
ACGGCTAGGGTTAGGGTTAGGGTTAGGCTTAGGGTTAGGAGTTAGGGTTAGGGTTTCTATTAGGTTAGTTTTAAGGGCTAAGGTTAGTTTTAGGGTTAAGGTTGGGTTAGGGTTAGGATTAGGGTTAGGGTACAACTTAGGGCTAGGGTTAGGGCTAGGGTTAGGGTTAGGGTTTAGGGTTACGGCTAGGGTTAGGGTTAGGTTAGGCTTAGGGTTAGGAGTTAGGGTTAGGGTTTCTATTAGGTTAGTTTTTAGGGCTAAGGTTAGTTTTAGGGTTAAGGTTGGGTTAGGGTTAGGATTAGGGTTAGGGTACGACTTAGGGCTAGGGTTAGGGTTAGGGTTTAGGGTTAGGGTTAGGGGTTAGGGGTTAGGCTTAGGGTTAGCGTTACGGTTAGGGGTTAGGGGTTAGGGATAGGGCTAAGGTTAGGGTTAGGGTTAGGGCTAGGGTTAGGGTTAGGGTTACAGCTAGGGTTAGGGTTAGGGTTAGGTTAGGCTTAGGGTTAGGAGTTAGGGTTAGGGTTTCTATTAGGTTAGTTTTAAGGGCTAAGGTTAGTTTTAGGGTTAAGGTTGGGTTAGGGTTAGGGTATGACTTAGGGCTAGGGTTAGGGCTAGGGTTAGGGTTAGGGTTTAGGGTTATGGTTAGGGTTAGGGGTTAGGGGTTAGGCTTAAGGTTAGCGTTACTGTTAGGGGTTAGGGGTTAGGGTTAGGGCTAAGGTTAGGGTTAGGGTTAGGGTTAGGGCTAAGGTTAGGGCTAGGGTTAGGGCTAGGGTTAGGGTTAGGGTTAGGGTTTAGGGTTATGGTTAGGGTTAGGGGTTAGGGGTTAGGCTTAGGGTTAGCGTTACGGTTAGGGGTTAGGGGTTAGGGTTAGGGCTAACGTTAGGGTTAGGGTTAGGGTTTAGGGTTATGGTTAGGGTTAGGGGTTAGGGGTTAGGGGGTAGGCTTAGGGTTAGCGTTACGGTTAGGGGTTAGGGTTAGGGCTAAGGTTAGGGTTAGGGTTAGGGTTAGGGCTAGGGTTAGGGTTAGGGTTACGGCTAGGGTTAGGGTTAGGTTAGGCTTAGGGTTAGGAGTTAGGGTTAGGGTTTCTATTAGGTTAGTTTAAAGGGCTAAGGTTAGTTTTAGGGTTAAGGTTGGGTTAGGGTTAGGATTAGGGTTAGGGTACGACTTAGGGCTAGGGTTAGGGCTAGGGTTAGGGTTAGGGTTAGGGTTAGGGTTTAGGGTTATGGTTAGGGTTAGGGGTTAGGGGTTAGGCTTAGGGTTAGCGTTACGGTTAGGGGTTAGGGGTTAGGGTTAGGGCTAAGGTTAGGGTTAGGGTTAGGTTTAGGGCTAGGGTTAGGGTTAGGGTTAGGGTTACGGCTAGGGTTAGGGTTAGGTTAGGCTTAGGGTTAGGAGTTAGGGTTAGGGTTTCTATTAGGTTAGTTTTAAGGGCTAAGGTTAGTTTTAGGGTTAAGGTTGGGTTAGGGTTAGGATTAGGGTTAGGGTACGACTTAGGGCTAGGGTTAGGGCTAGGGTTAGGGTTAGGGTTAGGGTTTAGGGTTATGGTTAGGGTTAGGGGTTAGGCTTAGGGTTAGCGTTATGGTTAGGGGTTAGGGGTTAGGGATAGGGCTAAGGTTTGGGTTAGGGCTAGGGTTAGGGTTAGGGTTACGGCTAGGGTTAGGGTTAGGGTTAGGTTAGGTTTAGGGTTAGGAGTTAGGGTTTCTATTAGGTTAGTTTTAAGGGCTAAGGTTAGTTTTAGGGTTAAGGTTGGGTTAGGGTTAGGATTAGGGTTAGGGTACAACTTAGGGCTAGGGTTAGGGCTAGGGTTAGGGTTAGGGTTAGGGTTTAGGGTTATGGTTAGGGTTAGGGGTTAGGGGTTAGGCTTAGGGTTAGCGTTACAGTTAGGGCTTAGGGGTTAGGGTTAGGGCTAAGGTTAGGGTTAGGGTTAGGGTTAGGGCTAGGGTTAGGGTTAGGGTTACGGCTAGGGTTAGGGTTAGGTTAGGCTTAGGGTTAGGAGTTAGGGTTAGGGTTTCTATTAGGTTAGTTTTAAGGGCTAAGGTTAGTTTTAGGGTTAAGGTTGGGTTAGGGTTAGGATTAGGGTTAGGGTACGACTTAGGGCTAGGGTTAGGGCTAGGGTTAGGGTTAGGGTTAGGGTTTAGGGTTATGGTTAGGGTTAGGGGTTAGGGGTTAGGGGTTAGGCTTAGGGTTAGCGTTACGGTTAGGGGTTAGGGGTTAGGGTTAGGGCTAAGGTTAGGGTTAGGGTTAGGGTTAGGGCTAGGGTTAGGGTTAGGGTTACGGCTAGGGTTAGGGTTAGGGTTAGGTTAGGCTTAGGGTTAGGAGTTAGGGTTAGGGTTTCTATTAGGTTAGTTTTAAGGGCTAAGGTTAGTTTTAGGGTTAAGGTTGGGTTAGGGTTAGGATTAGGGTTAGGGTACGACTTAGGGCTAGGGTTAGGGCTAGGGTTAGGGTTAGGGTTAGGGTTTAGGGTTATGGTTAGGGTTAGGGGTTAGGGGTTAGGCTTAGGGTTAGCGTTACGGTTAGGGGTTAGGGTTAGGGCTAAGGTTAGGGTTAGGGCTAGGGTTAGTGTTAGGGTTACGGTTAGGGTTAGGGTTAGGTTAGGCTTAGGGTTAGGAGTTAGGGTTAGGGTTTCTATTAGGTTAGTTTTAAGGGCTAAGGTTAGTTTTAGGGTTAAGGTTGGGTTAGGGTTAGGATTAGGGTTAGGGTACGACTTAGGGCTAGGGTTAGGGCTAGGGTTAGGGTTAGGGTTTAGGGTTATGGTTAGGGTTAGGGGTTAGGGGTTAGGCTTAGGGTTAGCGTTACGGTTAGGGGTTAGGGGTTAGGGTTAGGGCTAAGGTTAGGGTTAGGGTTAGGGCTAGGGTTAGGGTTAGGTTTACGGCTAGGGTTAGGGTTAGGTTAGGCTTAGGGTTAGGAGTTAGGGTTAGGGTTTCTATTAGGTTAGTTTTAAGGGCTAAGGTTAGTTTTAGGGTTAAGGTTGGGTTAGGGTTAGGATTAGGGTTAGGGTACGACTTAGGGCTAGGGTTAGGGCTAGGGTTAGGGTTAGGGTTTAGGGTTAGGGTTAGGGTTAGGGGTTAGTGGTTAGGGATTAGGCTTAGCGTTAGCGTTACTGTTAGGCATTAGGGGTTAGGGTTAGGGCTAAGGTTAGGGTTAGGGTTAGGGTTAGGGCTAGGGTTAGGGTTAGGGTTAGGTTAGGCTTAGGGTTAGGAGTTAGGGTTAGGGTTTCTATTAGGTTAGTTTTAAGGGCTAAGGTTAGTTTTAGGGTTAAGGTTGGGTTAGGGTTAGGATTAGGGTTAGGGTACGACTTAGGGCTAGGGTTAGGGCTAGGGTTAGGGTTAGGGTTTAGGGTTATGGTTAGGGTTAGGGGTTAGGGGTTAGGCTTAGGGTTAGCGTTACGGTTAGGGGTTAGGGGTTAGGGTTAGGGCTAGGTTTAGGGTTAGGGTTAGGGTTACGGCTAGGGTTAGGGTTAGGTTAGGCTTAGGGTTAGGAGTTAGGGTTAGGGTTTCTATTAGGTTAGTTTTAAGGGCTAAGGTTAGTTTTAGGGTTAAGGTTGGGTTAGGGTTAGGATTAGGGTTAGGGTACGACTTAGGGCTAGGGTTAGGGCTAGGGTTAGGGTTAGGGTTTAGGGTTATGGTTAGGGTTAGGGGTTAGGGGTTAGGCTTAGGGTTAGCGTTACGGTTAGGGGTTAGGGGTTAGGGTTAGGGCTAAGGTTAGGGCTAGGGTTAGGGTTAGGGCTAGGGTTAGGGTTAGGGTTACGGCTAGGGTTAGGGTTAGGTTAGGCTTAGGGTTAGGAGTTAGGGTTAGGGTTTCTATTAGGTTAGTTTTAAGGGCTAAGGTTAGTTTTAGGGTTAAGGTTGGGTTAGGGTTAGGATTAGGGTTAGGGTACGACTTAGGGCTAGGGTTAGGGTTAGGGTTTAGGGTTATGGTTAGGGTTAGGGGTTAGGCTTAGGGTTAGCGTTACGGTTAGGGGTTAGGGTTAGGGCTAGGGCTAGGGTTAGGGCTAGGGCTAGGGTTAGGTTTAGGGTTACGGCTAGGATTAGGGTTAGGTTAGGCTTAGGGTTAGGAGTTAGGGTTAGGGTTTCTATTAGGTTAGTTTTAAGGGCTAAGGTTAGTTTTAGGGTTAAGGTTGGGTTAGGGTTAGGATTAGGATTAGGGTACGACTTAGGGCTAGGGTTAGGGCTAGGGTTAGGGTTAGGGTTTAGGGTTAGGGTTAGGGGTTAGGGGTTAGGCTTAGGGTTAGCGTTACGGTTAGGGGTTAGGGGTTAGGGTTAGGGCTAAGGTTAGGGTTAGGGTTAGGGTTACGGCTAGGGTTAGGGTTAGGGTTAGGTTAGGCTTAGGGTTAGGAGTTAGGGTTAGGGTTTCTATTAGGTTAGTTTTAAGGGCTAAGGTTAGTTTTAGGGTTAAGGTTGGGTTAGGGTTAGGATTAGGGTTAGGGTACGACTTAGGGCTAGGGTTAGGGCTAGGGTTAGGGTTAGGGTTTAGGGTTATGGTTAGGGTTAGGGGTTAGGGGTTAGGCTTAGGGTTAGCGTTACGGTTAGGGGTTAGGGGTTAGGGTTAGGGCTAAGGTTAGGGTTAGGGTTAGGGCTAGGGTTAGGGTTAGGGTTACGGCTAGGGTTAGGGTTAGGTTAGGCTTAGGGTTAGGAGTTAGGGTTAGGGTTTCTATTAGGTTAGTTTTAAGGGCTAAGGTTAGTTTTAGGGTTAAGGTTGGGTTAGGGTTAGGATTAGGGTTAGGGTATGACTTAGGGCTAGGGTTAGGGCTAGGGTTAGGGTTAGGGTTAGGGTTTAGGGTTAGGGTTAGGGTTAGGGGTTAGTGGTTAGGGATTAGGCTTAGGGTTAGCGTTACGGTTAGGGGTTAGGGGTTAGGGTTAGGGCTAAGGTTAGGGTTAGGGTTAGGGCTAGGGTTAGGGTTAGGGTTACGGCTAGGGTTAGGGTTAGGGTTAGGTTAGGCCTAGGGTTAGGAGTTAGGGTTAGGGTTTCTATTAGGTTAGTTTTAAGGGCTAAGGTTAGTTTTAGGGTTAAGGTTGGGTTAGGGTTAGGATTAGGGTTAGGGTACGACTTAGGGCTAGGGTTAGGGCTAGGGTTAGGGTTAGGGTTTAGGGTTATGGTTGGGGTTAGGGGTTAGGGGTTAGGGGTTAGGCTTAGGGTTAGCGTTACGGTTAGGGGTTAGGGGTTAGGGTTAGGGCTAAGGTTAGGGTTAGGGTTAAGGCTAGGGTTAGGGTTAGGGTTAGGGTTACGGCTAGGGTTAGGGTTAGGCTTAGGTTAGGCTTAGGGTTAGGAGTTAGGGTTAGGGTTTCTATTAGGTTAGTTTTAAGGGCTAAGGTTAGTTTTAGGGTTAAGGTTGGGTTAGGGTTAGGATTAGGGTTAGGGTACGACTTAGGGCTAGGGTTAGGGTTAGGGTTTAGGGTTATGGTTAGGGTTAGGGGTTAGGGGTTAGGCTTAGGGTTAGCGTTACGGTTAGGGGTTAGGGGTTAGGGTTAGGGCAAAGGTTAGGGTTAGGGTTAGGGCTAGGGTTAGGGTTAGGGTTACGGCTAGGGTTAGGGTTAGGTTAGGCTTAGGGTTAGGAGTTAGGGTTAGGGTTTCTATTAGGTTAGTTTTAAGGGCTAAGGTTAGTTTTAGGGTTAAGGTTGGGTTAGGGTTAGGATTAGGGTTAGGGTACGACTTAGGGCTAGGGTTAGGGCTAGGGTTAGGGTAAGGGTTTAGGGTTATGGTTAGGGTTAGGGGTTAGGGGTTAGGCTTAGGGTTAGCGTTACGGTTAGGGGTTAGGGGTTAGGGTTAGGGCTAGGGTTAGGGTTAGGGCTAGGGTTAGGGTTAGGGTTAGGGTTACGGCTAGGGTTAGGGTTAGGGTTAGGTTAGGCTTAGGGTTAGGAGTTAGGGTTAGGGTTTCTATTAGGTTAGTTTTAAGGGCTAAGGTTAGTTTTAGGGTTAAGGTTGGGTTAGGGTTAGGATTAGGGTTAGGGTACGACTTAGGGCTAGGGTTAGGGCTAGGTTTAGGGTTAGGGTTAGGGTTTAGGGTTATGGTTAGGGTTAGGGGTTAGGGGTTAGGCTTAGGGTTAGCGTTACGGTTAGGGGTTAGGGGTTAGGGTTAGGGCTAAGGTTAGGGTTAGGGTTAGGGCTAGGGTTACGGCTAGGGTTAGGGTTAGGTTAGGCTTAGGGTTAGGAGTTAGGGTTAGGGTTTCTATTAGGTTAGTTTTAAGGGCTAAGGTTAGTTTTAGGGTTAAGGTTGGGTTAGGGTTAGGATTAGGGTTAGGGTACGACTTAGGGCTAGGGTTAGGGCTAGGGTTAGGGTTAGGGTTTAGGGTTATGGTTAGGGTTAGGGGTTAGGGGTTAGGCTTAGGGTTAGCGTTACGGTTAGGGGTTAGGGGTTAGGGTTAGGGCTAAGGTTAGGGTTAGGGTTAGGGCTAGGGTTAGGGTTAGGGTTAGGGTTACGGCTAGGGTTAGGGTTAGGGTTAGGTTAGGCTTAGGGTTAGGAGTTAGGGTTAGGGTTTCTATTAGGTTAGTTTTAAGGGCTAAGGTTAGTTTTAGGGTTAAGGTTGGGTTAGGGTTAGGATTAGGGTTAGGGTACGACTTAGGGCTAGGGTTAGGGCTAGGGTTAGGGTTAGGGTTTAGGGTTATGGTTAGGGTTAGGGGTTAGGGGTTAGGATTAGGGTTAGCGTTACGGTTAGGGGTTAGGGGTTAGGGTTAGGGCTAAGGTTAGGGTTAGGGTTAGGGTTAGGGCTAGGGTTAGGGTTAGGGTTACGGCTAGGGTTAGGGTTAGGGTTAGGTTAGGCTTAGGGTTAGGAGTTAGGGTTAGGGTTTCTATTAGGTTAGTTTTAAGGGCTAAGGTTAGTTTTAGGGTTAAGGTTGGGTTAGGGTTAGGATTAGGGTTAGGGTACGACTTAGGGCTAGGGTTAGGGCTAGGGTTAGGGTTAGGGTTAGGGTTAGGGTTTAGGGTTATGGTTAGGGTTAGGGGTTAGGGGTTGGGGTTAGGCTTAGGGTTAGCGTTACGGTTAGGGGTTAGGGGTTAGGGTTAGGGCTAAGTTTAGGGTTAGGGTTAGGGTTAGGGCTAGGGTTAGGGTTAGGGTTACGGCTAGGGTTAGGGTTAGGGTTAGGTTAGGCTTAGGGTTAGGAGTTAGGGTTAGGGTTTCTATTAGGTTAGTTTTAAGGGCTAAGGTTAGTTTTAGGGTTAAGGTTGGGTTAGGGTTAGGATTAGGGTTAGGGTACGACTTAGGGCTAGGGTTAGGGCTAGGGTTAGGGTTAGGGTTAGGGTTTAGGGTTATGGTTAGGGTTAGGGGTTAGGGGTTAGGGGTTAGGCTTAGGGTTAGCGTTACGGTTAGGGGTTAGGGGTTAGGGTTAGGGCTAAGGTTAGGGTTAGGGTTAGGGTTAGGGCTAGGGTTAGGGTTAGGGTTACGGCTAGGGTTAGGGTTAGGGTTAGGTTAGGCTTAGGGTTAGGAGTTAGGGTTAGGGTTTCTATTAGGTTAGTTTTAAGGGCTAAGGTTACTTTTAGGGTTAAGGTTGGGTTAGGGTTAGGATTAGGGTTAGGGTACGACTTAGGGCTAGGGTTAGGGCTAGGGTTAGGGTTAGGGTTTAGGGTTATGGTTAGGGTTAGGGGTTAGGGGTTAGGCTTAGGGTTAGCGTTACGGTTAGGGGTTAGGGGTTAGGGTTAGGGCTAAGGTTAGGGTTAGGGTTAGGGTTACGGCTAGGGTTAGGGTTAGGGTTAGGTTAGGCTTAGGGTTAGGAGTTAGGGTTAGGGTTTCTATTAGGTTAGTTTTAAGGGCTAAGGTTAGTTTTAGGGTTAAGGTTGGGTTAGGGTTAGGATTAGGGTTAGGGTACGACTTAGGGCTAGGGTTAGGGCTAGGGTTAGGGTTAGGGTTAGGGTTTAGGGTTATGGTTAGGGTTAGGGGTTAGGGGTTAGGCTTAGGGTTAGCGTTACGGTTAGGGGTTAGGGGTTAGGGTTAGGGCTAAGGTTAGGGTTAGGGTTAGGGTTAGGGCTAGGGTTAGGGTTAGGGTTACGGCTAGGGTTAGGGTTAGGGTTAGGTTAGGCTTAGGGTTAGGAGTTAGGGTTAGGGTTTCTATTAGGTTAGTTTAAAAGGGCTAAGGTTAGTTTTAGGGTTAAGGTTGGGTTAGGGTTAGGATTAGGGTTAGGGTACTACTTAGGGCTAGGGTTAGGGCTAGGGTTAGGGTTAGGGTTAGGGTTTAGGGTTATGGTTAGGGTTAGGGGTTAGGGGTTAGGCTTAGGGTTAGCGTTACGGTTAGGGGTTAGGGGTTAGGGTTAGGGCTAAGGTAGGGTTAGGGTTAGGGCTAGGTTTAGGGTTAGGGTTACGGCTAGGGTTAGGGTTAGGTTAGGCTTAGGGTTAGGAGTTAGGGTTAGGGTTTCTATTAGGTTAGTTTTAAGGGCTAAGGTTAGTTTTAGGGTTAAGGTTGGGTTAGGGTTAGGATTAGGGTTAGGGTACGACTTAGGGCTAGGGTTAGGGCTAGGGTTAGGGTTAGGGTTAGGGTTTAGGGTTATGGTTAGGGTTAGGGGTTAGGGGTTAGGCTTAGGGTTAGCGTTACGGTTAGGGGTTAGGGTTAGGGCTAAGGTTAGGGTTAGGGTTAGGGTTAGGGCTAGGGTTAGGGTTAGGGTTATGGCTAGGGTTAGGGTTAGGGTTAGGTTAGGCTTAGGGTTAGGAGTTAGGTTTAGGGTTTCTATTAGGTTAGTTTTAAGGGCTAAGGTTAGTTTTAGGGTTAAGGTTGGGTTAGGGTTAGGATTAGGGTTAGGGTACGACTTAGGGCTAGGGTTAGGGCTAGGGTTAGGGTTAGGGTTAGGGTTTAGGGTTATGGTTAGGGTTAGGGGTTAGGGGTTAGGCTTAGGGTTAGCGTTACGGTTAGGGGTTAGGGGTTAGGGTTAGGGCTAAGGTTAGGGTTAGGGTTAGGGTTAGGGCTAGGGTTAGGGTTAGGGTTAGGTTAGGCTTAGGGTTAGGAGTTAGGGTTAGGGTTTCTATTAGGTTAGTTTTAAGGGCTAAGGTTAGTTTTAGGGTTAAGGTTGGGTTAGGGTTAGGATTAGGGTTAGGGTACGACTTAGGGCTAGGGTTAGGGCTAGGGTTAGGGTTAGGGTTAGGGTTTAGGGTTATGGTTAGGGTTAGGGGTTAGGGGTTAGGCTTAGGGTTAGCGTTACGGTTAGGGGTTAGGGGTTAGGGTTAGGGCTAAGGTTAGGGTTAGGGTTAGGGTTAGGGCTAGGGTTAGGGTTAGGGTTACGGCTAGGGTTAGGGTTAGGGTTAGGTTAGGCTTAGGGTTAGGAGTTAGGGTTAGGGTTTCTATTAGGTTAGTTTTAAGGGCTAAGGTTAGTTTTAGGGTTAAGGTTGGGTTAGGGTTAGGATTAGGGTTAGGGTACGACTTAGGGCTAGGGTTAGGGCTAGGGTTAGGGTTAGGGTTAGGGTTTAGGGTTATGGTTAGGGTTAGGGGTTAGGGGTTAGGCTTAGGGTTAGCGTTAAGGTTAGGGGTTAGGGGTTAGGGTTAGGGCTAAGGTTAGGGTTAGGGTTAGGGTTAGGGCTAGGGTTAGGGTTAGGGTTAGGGTTACGGCTAGGGTTAGGGTTAGGGTTAGGTTAGGCTTAGGGTTAGGAGTTAGGGTTAGGGTTTCTATTAGGTTAGTTTTAAGGGCTAAGGTTAGTTTTAGGGTTAAGGTTGGGTTAGGGTTAGGATTAGGGTTAGGGTACGACTTAGGGCTAGGGTTAGGGCTAGGGTTAGGGTTAGGGTTAGGGTTTAGGGTTATGGTTAGGGTTAGGGGTTAGGGGTTAGGCTTAGGGTTAGCGTTACGGTTAGGGGTTAGGGGTTAGGGTTAGGGCTAAGGTTAGGGTTAGGGTTAGGGCTAGGGTTAGGGTTAGGGTTATGGCTAGGGTTAGGGTTAGGGTTAGGTTAGGCTTAGGGTTAGGAGTTAGGGTTAGGGTTTCTATTAGGTTAGTTTTAAGGGCTAAGGTTAGTTTTAGGGTTAAGGTTGGGTTAGGGTTAGGATTAGGGTTAGGGTACGACTTAGGGCTAGGGTTAGGGTTAGGGTTTAGGGTTATGGTTAGGGTTAGGGGTTAGGGGTTAGGCTTAGGGTTAGCGTTACGGTTAGGGGTTAGGGGTTAGGGTTAGGGCTAGGGTTAGGGCTAGGGTTAGGGTTAGGGTTACGGCTAGGGTTAGGGTTAGGTTAGGCTTAGGGTTAGGAGTTAGGGTTAGGGTTTCTATTAGGTTAGTTTTAAGGGCTAAGGTTAGTTTTAGGGTTAAGGTTGGGTTAGGGTTAGGATTAGGGTTAGGGTACGACTTAGGGCTAGGGTTAGGGTTAGGGTTTAGGGTTATGGTTAGGGTTAGGGGTTAGGCTTAGGGTTAGCTTTACGGTTAGGGGTTAGGGTTAGGGCTAGGGCTAGGGTTAGGGCTAGGGTTAGGGTTAGGGTTACGGCTAGGATTAGGGTTAGGTTAGGCTTAGGGTTAGGAGTTAGGGTTAGGGTTTCTATTAGGTTAGTTTTAAGGGCTAAGGTTAGTTTTAGGGTTAAGGTTGGGTTAGGGTTAGGATTAGGATTAGGGTACGACTTAGGGCTAGGGTTAGGGCTAGGGTTAGGGTTAGGGTTTAGGGTTAGGGTTAGGGGTTAGGGGTTAGGCTTAGGGTTAGCGTTACGGTTAGGGGTTAGGGTTAGGGCTAAGGTTAGGGTTAGGGTTAGGGCTAGGGTTAGGGTTAGGGTTATGGCTAGGGTTAGGGTTAGGGTTAGGTTAGGCTTAGGGTTAGGAGTTAGGGTTAGGGTTTCTATTAGGTTAGTTTTAAGGGCTAAGGTTAGTTTTAGGGTTAAGGTTGGGTTAGGGTTAGGATTAGGGTTAGGGTACGACTTAGGGCTAGGGTTAGGGTTAGGGTTTAGGGTTATGGTTAGGGTTAGGGGTTAGGGGTTAGGCTTAGGGTTAGCGTTACGGTTAGGGGTTAGGGGTTAGGGTTAGGGCTAGGGTTAGGGCTAGGGTTAGGGTTAGGGTTACGGCTAGGGTTAGGGTTAGGTTAGGCTTAGGGTTAGGAGTTAGGGTTAGGGTTTCTATTAGGTTAGTTTTAAGGGCTAAGGTTAGTTTTAGGGTTAAGGTTGGGTTAGGGTTAGGATTAGGGTTAGGGTACGACTTAGGGCTAGGGTTAGGGTTAGGGTTAGGGTTTAGGGTTATGGTTAGGGTTAGGGGTTAGGGGTTAGGGGTTAGGCTTAGGATTAGCGTTACGGTTAGGGGTTAAGGGTTAGGGTTAGGGCTAAGGTTAGTGTTAGGGTTAGGGTTAGGGTTAGGGCTAGGGTTAGGGTTAGGGTTACGGCTAGGGTTAGGGTTAGGTTAGGCTTAGGGTTAGGAGTTAGGGTTAGGGTTTCTATTAGGTTAGTTTTAAGGGCTAAGGTTAGTTTTAGGGTTAAGGTTGGGTTAGGGTTAGGATTAGGGTTAGGGTACGACTTAGGGCTAGGGTTAGGGCTAGGGTTAGGGTTAGGGTTAGGGTTAGGGTTTAGGATTATGGTTAGGGTTAGGGGTTAGGGGTTAGGCTTAGGGTTAGCGTTACGGTTAGGGGTTATGGGTTAGGGTTAGGGCTAAGGTTAGGGTTAGGGCTAGGGTTAGGGTTAGGGTTACGGCTAGGGTTAGGGTTAGGCTTAGGGTTAGGAGTTAGGGTTAGGGTTTCTATTAGGTTAGTTTTAAGGGCTAAGGTTAGTTTTAGGGTTAAGGTTGGGTTAGGGTTAGGATTAGGGTTAGGGTACGACTTAGGGCTAGGGTTAGGGCTAGGGTTAGGGTTAGGGTTAGGGTTTAGGGTTATGGTTAGGGTTAGGGGTTAGGGGTTAGGGGTTAGGCTTAGGGTTAGCGTTGCGGTTAGGGGTTAGGGGTTAGGGTTAGGGCTAAGGTTAGGGTTAGGGTTAGGGCTAGGGTTAGGGTTAGGGTTACGGCTAGGGTTAGGGTTAGGTTAGGCTTAGGGTTAGGAGTTAGGGTTAGGGTTTCTATTAGGTTAGTTTTTAGGGCTAAGGTTAGTTTTAGGGTTAAGGTTGGGTTAGGGTTAGGATTAGGGTTAGGGTACGACTTAGGGCTAGGGTTAGGGCTAGGGTTAGGGTTAGGGTTTAGGGTTATGGTTAGGGTTAGGGGTTAGGGGTTAGGGGTTAGGCTTAGGGTTAGCGTTACGGTTAGGGGTTAGGGGTTAGGGTTAGGGCTAAGGTTAGGGGTTAGGGGTTAGGGTTAGGGCTAGGGTTAGGGTTAGGGTTACGGCTAGGGTTAGGGTTAGGGTTAGGTTAGGCTTAGGGTTAGGAGTTAGGGTTAGGGTTTCTATTAGGTTAGTTTTAAGGGCTAAGGTTAGTTTTAGGGTTAAGGTTGGGTTAGGGTTAGGATTAGGGTTAGGGTACGACTTAGGGCTAGGGTTAGGGCTAGGGTTAGGGTTAGGGTTAGGGTTTAGGGTTAGGGTTAGGGGTTAGTGGTTAGGGATTAGGCTTAGGGTTAGCGTTACGGTTAGGGGTTAGGGGTTAGGGTTAGGGCTAAGGTTAGGGTTAGGGTTAGGGCTAGGGTTAGGGTTAGGGTTACGGCTAGGGTTAGGGTTAGGTTAGGCTTAGGGTTAGGAGTTAGGGTTAGGGTTTCTATTAGGTTAGTTTTTAGGGCTAAGGATAGTTTTAGGGTTAAGGTTGGGTTAGGGTTAGGATTAGGGTTAGGGTACGACTTAGGGCTAGGGTTAGGGTTAGGGTTTAGGGTTAGGGTTAGGGGTTAGGGGTTAGGCTTAGGGTTAGCGTTACGGTTAGGGGTTAGGGTTTAGGGATAGGGCTAAGGTTAGGGTTAGGGTTAGGGTTAGGGCTAGGGTTAGGGTTAGGGTTAGGGTTACGGCTAGGGTTAGGGTTAGGGTTAGGTTAGGCTTAGGGTTAGGAGTTAGGGTTAGGGTTTCTATTAGGTTAGTTTTAAGGGCTAAGGTTAGTTTTAGGGTTAAGGTTGGGTTAGGGTTAGGGTACGACTTAGGGTTAGGGTTAGGGTTTAGGGTTATGGTTAGGGGTTAGGGGTTAGGGGTTAGGCTTAGGGTTAGCGTTACTGTTAGGGGTTAGGGGTTAGGGTTAGGGCTAAGGTTAGGGTTAGGGTTAGGGTTACGGCTAGGGTTAGGGTTAGGGTTAGGTTAGGCTTAGGGTTAGGAGTTAGGGTTAGGGTTTCTATTAGGTTAGTTTTAAGGGCTAAGGTTAGTTTTAGGGTTAAGGTTGGGTTAGGGTTAGGATTAGGGTTAGGGTACGACTTAGGGCTAGGGTTAGGGCTAGGGTTAGGGTTAGGGTTAGGGTTTAGGGTTATGGTTAGGGTTAGGGGTTAGGGGTTAGGCTTAGGGTTAGCGTTACGGTTAGGGGTTAGGGGTTAGGGTTAGGGCTAACATTAGGGTTAGGGTTAGGGTTTAGGGTTATGGTTAGGGTTAGGGGTTAGGGGTTAGGGGGTAGGCTTAGGGTTAGCGTTACGGTTAGGGGTTAGGGGTTAGGGTTAGGGTTAGGGCTAGGGTTAGGGTTAGGGTTACGGCTAGGGTTAGGGTTAGGTTAGGCTTAGGGTTAGGAGTTAGGGTTAGGGTTTCTATTAGGTTAGTTTTAAGGGCTAAGGTTAGTTTTAGGGTTAAGGTTGGGTTAGGGTTAGGATTAGGGTTAGGGTACGACTTAGGGCTAGGGTTAGGGCTAGGGTTAGGGTTATGGTTAGGGTTAGGGTTTAGGGTTATGGTTAGGGTTAGGGGTTAGGGGTTAGGCTTAGGGTTAGCGTTACGGTTAGGGGTTAGGGGTTAGGGTTAGGGCTAAGGTTAGGGTTAGGGTTAGTGTTAGGGCTAGGGTTAGGGTTAGGGTTACGGCTAGGGTTAGGGTTAGGTTAGGCTTAGGGTTAGGAGTTAGGGTTAGGGTTTCTATTAGGTTAGTTTTAAGGGCTAAGGTTAGTTTTAGGGTTAAGGTTGGGTTAGGGTTAGGATTAGGGTTAGGGTACGACTTAGGGCTAGGGTTAGGGCTAGGGTTAGGGTTAGGGTTAGGGTTTAGGGTTATGGTTAGGGTTAGGGGTTAGGGGTTAGGCTTAGGGTTAGCGTTACGGTTAGGGGTTAGGGGTTAGGGTTAGGGCTAAGGTTAGGGTTAGGGTTAGGGTTAGGGCTAGGGTTAGGGTTAGGGTTACGGCTAGGGTTAGGGTTAGGGTTAGGTTAGGCTTAGGGTTAGGAGTTAGGGTTAGGGTTTCTATTAGGTTAGTTTTAAGGGCTAAGGTTAGTTTTAGGGCTAAGGTTGGGTTAGGGTTAGGATTAGGGTTAGGGTACGACTTAGGGCTAGGGTTAGGGCTAGGGTTAGGGTTAGGGTTAGGGTTTAGGGTTATGGTTAGGGCTAGGGGTTAGGGGTTAGGCTTAGGGTTAGCGTTACGGTTAGGGGTTAGGGGTTAGGGTTAGGGTTAGGGCTAGGGTTAGGGTTAGGGTTACGGTTAGGGTTAGGGTTAGGTTAGGCTTAGGGTTAGGAGTTAGGGTTAGGGTTTCTATTAGGTTAGTTTTAAGGGCTAAGGTTAGTTTTAGGGTTAAGGTTGGGTTAGGGTTAGGATTAGGGTTAGGGTACGACTTAGGGCTAGGGTTAGGGCTAGGGTTAGGGTTAGGGTTAGGGTTTAGGGTTAAGGTTAGGGGTTAGGGGTTAGGCTTAGGGTTAGCGTTACGGTTAGGGGTTAGGGATAGGGCTAAGGTTTGGGTTAGGGCTAGGGTTAGGGTTAGGGTTACGGCTAGGGTTAGGGTTAGGGTTAGTTAGGCTTAGGGTTAGGAGTTAGGGTTAGGGTTTCTATTAGGTTAGTTTTAAGGGCTAAGGTTAGTTTTAGGGTTAAGGTTGGGTTAGGGTTAGGATTAGGGTTAGGGTACGACAGGGCTAGGGTTAGGGCTAGGGTTAGGGTTAGGGTTAGGGTTTAGGGTTATGGTTAGGGTTAGGGGTTAGGGGTTAGGGGTTAGGCTTAGGGTTAGCGTTACGGTTAGGGGTTAGGGGTTAGGGTTAGGGCTAAGGTTAGGGTTAGGGTTAGGGCTAGGGTTAGGGTTAGGGTTACGGCTAGGGTTAGGGTTAGGGTTAGGTTAGGCTTAGGGTTAGGAGTTAGGGTTAGGGTTTCTATTAGGTTAGTTTTAAGGGCTAAGGTTAGTTTTAGGGTTAAGGTTGGGTTAGGGTTAGGATTAGGGTTAGGGTACGACTTAGGTCTAGGGTTAGGGCTAGGGTTAGGGTTAGGGTTAGGGTTTAGGGTTATGGTTAGGGTTAGGGGTTAGGGGTTAGGCTTAGGGTTAGCGTTACGGTTAGGGGTTAGGGGTTAGGGTTAGGGCTAAGGTTAGGGTTAGGGTTAGGGCTAGGGTTAGGGTTAGGGTTACGGCTAGGGTTAGGGTTAGGGTTAGGTTAGGCTTAGGGTTAGGAGTTAGGGTTAGGGTTTCTATTAGGTTAGTTTTAAGGGCTAAGGTTAGTTTTAGGGTTGAGGTTGGGTTAGGGTTAGGATTAGGGTTAGGGTACGACTTAGGGCTAGGGTTAGGTCTAGGGTTAGGGTTAGGGTTTAGGGTTAGGGTTAGGGGTTAGGGGTTAGGCTTAGGGTTAGCGTTACGGTTAGGGGTTAGGGTTAGGGCTAAGGTTAGGGTTAGGGTTAGGGTTAGGGCTGGGGTTAGGGTTAGGGTTAGGGTTACGGCTAGGGTTAGGGTTAGGGTAAGGTTAGGTTTAGGGTTAGGAGTTTAGGGTTAGGGTTTCTATTAGGTTAGTTTTAAGGGCTAAGGTTAGTTTTAGGGTTAAGGTTGGGTTAGGGTTAGGATTAGGGTTAGGGTACGACTTAGGGCTAGGGTTAGGGTTAGGGTTTAGGGTTATGGTTAGGGTTAGGGGTTAGGGGTTAGGGTTAGCGTTACGGTTAGGGGTTAGGGCTAAGGTTAGGGTTAGGGTTAGGGTTAGGGCTAGGGTTAGGGTTAGGGTTAGGGTTACGGCTAGGGTTAGGGTTAGGTTAGGCTTAGGGTTAGGAGTTAGGGTTAGGGTTTCTATTAGGTTAGTTTTAAGGGCTAAGGTTAGTTTTAGGGTTGAGGTTGGGTTAGGGTTAGGATTAGGGTTAGGGTACGACTTAGGGCTAGGGTTAGGGCTAGGATTAGGGTTAGGGTTTAGGGTTAGGGTTAGGGGTTAGGGGTTAGGCTTAGGGTTAGCGTTACGGTTAGGGGTTAGGGGTTAGGGTTAGGGCTAAGGTTAGGGTTAGGGTTAGGGCTGGGGTTAGGGTTAGGGTTAGGGTTACGGCTAGGGTTAGGGTTAGGGTTAGGTTAGGTTTAGGGTTAGGAGTTTAGGGTTAGGGTTTCTATTAGGTTAGTTTTAAGGGCTAAGGTTAGTTTTAGGGTTAAGGTTGGGTTAGGGTTAGGATTAGGGTTAGGGTACGACTTAGGGATTAGGGTTAGGGTTAGGGTTTAGGGTTAGGGTTAGGGGTTAGGGGTTAGGGTTAGCGTTACGGTTAGGGGTTAGGGGTTAGGGCTAAGGTTAGGGTTAGGGTTAGGGCTAGGGTTAGGGTTAGGGTTACGGCTAGGGTTAGGGTTAGGGTTAGGTTAGGCTTAGGGTTAGGAGTTAGGGTTAGGGTTTCTATTAGGTTAGTTTTAAGGGCTAAGGTTAGTTTTAGGGTTAAGGTTGGGTTAGGGTTAGGATTAGGATTAGGGTACGACTTAGGGCTAGGGTTAGGGCTAGGGTTAGGGTTTAGGGTTATGGTTAGGGTTAGGGGTTAGGCTTAGGGTTAGCGTTACGGTTAGGGGTTAGGGGTTAGGGTTAGGGCTAAGGTTAGGGTTAGGGCTAGGGTTAGGGTTAGGGTTACGGCTAGGTTTAGGGTTAGGGTTAGTTTAGGCTTAGGGTTAGGAGTTAGGGTTAGGGTTTCTATTAGGTTAGTTTTAAGGGCTAAGGTTAGTTTTAGGGTTAAGGTTGGGTTAGGGTTAGGATTAGGGTTAGGGTACGACTTAGGGCTAGGGTTAGGGCTAGGGTTAGGGTTAGGGTTTAGGGTTATGGTTAGGGTTAGGGGTTAGGGGTTAGGCTTAGGGTTAGCGTTACGGTTAGGGGTTAGGGGTTAGGGTTAGGGCTAAGGTTAGGGTTAGGGTTAGGGCTAGGGTTAGGGTTAGGGTTACGGCTAGGGTTAGGGTTAGGGTTAGGTTAGGCTTAGGGTTAGGAGTTAGGGTTAGGGTTTCTATTAGGTTAGTTTTAAGGGCTAAGGTTAGTTTTAGGGTTAAGGTTGGGTTAGGGTTAGGATTAGGGTTAGGGTACGACTTAGGGCTAGGGTTAGGGCTAGGGTTAGGGTTAGGGTTTAGGGTTATGGTTAGGGTTAGGGGTTAGGGGTTAGGCTTAGGGTTAGCGTTACGGTTAGGGGTTAGGGGTTAGGGTTAGGGCTAAGGTTAGGGTTAGGGTTAGGGCTAGGGTTAGGGTTAGGGTTAGGTTAGGCTTAGCGTTAGGAGTTAGGGTTAGGGTTTCTATTAGGTTAGTTTTAAGGGCTAAGGTTAGTTTTAGGGTTAAGGTTGGGTTAGGGTTAGGATTAGGGTTAGGGTACGACTTAGGGCTAGGGTTAGGTCTAGGGTTAGGGTTAGGGTTTAGGGTTATGGTTAGGGTTAGGGGTTAGGGGTTAGGCTTAGGGTTAGCGTTACGGTTAGGGGTTAGGGGTTAGGGTTAGGGCTAGGTTTAGGGTTAGGGTTAGGGTTACGGCTAGGGTTAGGGTTAGGTTAGGCTTAGGGTTAGGAGTTAGGGTTAGGGTTTCTATTAGGTTAGTTTTAAGGGCTAAGGTTAGTTTTAGGGTTAAGGTTGGGTTAGGGTTAGGATTAGGGTTAGGGTACGACTTAGGGCTAGGGTTAGGGCTAGGGTTAGGGTTAGGGTTTAGGGTTATGGTTAGGGTTAGGGGTTAGGGGTTAGGCTTAGGGTTAGCGTTACGGTTAGGGGTTAGGGGTTAGGGTTAGGGCTAAGGTTAGGGCTAGGGTTAGGGTTAGGGCTAGGGTTAGGGTTAGGGTTACGGTTAGGGTTAGGGTTAGGTTAGGCTTAGGGTTAGGAGTTAGGGTTAGGGTTTCTATTAGGTTAGTTTTAAGGGCTAAGGTTAGTTTTAGGGTTAAGGTTGGGTTAGGGTTAGGATTAGGGTTAGGGTACGACTTAGGGCTAGGGTTAGGGTTAGGGTTTAGGGTTATGGTTAGGGTTAGGGGTTAGGGGTTAGGCTTAGGGTTAGCGTTACAGTTAGGGGTTAGGGGTTAGGGTTAGGGCTAAGGTTAGGGCTAGGGTTAGGGCTAGGGTTAGGGTTAGGGTTAGGGTTACGGCTAGGGTTAGGGTTCGGTTAGGCTTAGGGTTAGGAGTTAGGGTTAGGGTTTCTATTAGGTTAGTTTTAAGGGCTAAGGTTAGTTTTAGGGTTAAGGTTGGGTTAGGGTTAGGATTAGGGTTAGGGTACGACTTAGGGCTAGGGTTAGGGCTAGGGTTAGGGTTAGGGTTAGGGTTTAGGGTTATGGTTAGGGTTAGGGGTTAGGGGTTAGGCTTAGGGTTAGCGTTACGGTTAGGGGTTAAGGGTTAGGGTTAGGGCTAAGGTTAGTGTTAGGGTTAGGGTTAGGGCTAGGGTTAGGGTTAGGGTTACGGCTAGGGTTAGGGTTAGGGTTAGGTTAGGCCTAGGGTTAGGAGTTAGGTTTAGGGTTTCTATTAGGTTAGTTTTAAGGGCTAAGGTTAGTTTTAGGGTTAAGGTTGGGTTAGGGTTAGGATTAGGGTTAGGGTACGACTTAGGGCTAGGGTTAGGGTTAGGGTTAGGGTTTAGGATTATGGTTAGGGTTAGGGGTTAGGCTTAGGGTTAGCGTTACGGTTAGGGGTTAGGGGTTAGGGTTAGGGCTAAGGTTAGGGTTAGGGTTAGGGCTAGGGTTAGGGTTAGGGTTACGGCTAGGGTTAGGGTTAGGGTTAGGCTTAGGGTTAGGAGTTAGGGTTAGGGTTTCTATTAGGTTAGTTTTAAGGGCTAAGGTTAGTTTTAGGGTTAAGGTTGGGTTAGGGTTAGGATTAGGGTTAGGTTACAACTTAGGGCTAGGGTTAGGGCTAGGGTTAGGGTTAGGGTTTAGGGTTATGGTTAGGGTTAGGGGTTAGGGGTTAGGGGTTAGGCTTAGGGTTAGCGTTACGGTTAGGGGTTAGGGGTTAGGGTTAGGGCTAAGGTTAGGGTTAGGGTTAGGGCTAGGGTTAGGGTTAGGGTTACGGCTAGGGTTAGGGTTAGGTTAGGCTTAGGGTTAGGAGTTAGGGTTAGGGTTTCTATTAGGTTAGTTTTTAGGGCTAAGGTTAGTTTTAGGGTTAAGGTTGGGTTAGGGTTAGGATTAGGGTTAGGGTACGACTTAGGGCTAGGGTTAGGGTTAGGGTTTAGGGTTAGGGTTAGGGGTTAGGGGTTAGGCTTAGGGTTAGCGTTACGGTTAGGGGTTAGGGGTTAGGGATAGGGCTAAGGTTAGGGTTAGGGTTAGGGCTAGGGTTAGGGTTAGGGTTACAGCTAGGGTTAGGGTTAGGGTTAGGTTAGGCTTAGGGTTAGGAGTTAGGGTTAGGGTTTCTATTAGGTTAGTTTTAAGGGCTAAGGTTAGTTTTAGGGTTAAGGTTGGGTTAGGGTTAGGGTATGACTTAGGGCTAGGGTTAGGGCTAGGGTTAGGGTTAGGGTTTAGGGTTATGGTTAGGGTTAGGGGTTAGGGGTTAGGGGTTAGGCTTAAGGTTAGCGTTACTGTTAGGGGTTAGGGGTTAGGGTTAGGGCTAAGGTTAGGGTTAGGGTTAGGGTTAGGGCTAGGGTTAGGGCTAGGGTTAGGGTTAGGGTTTAGGGTTATGGTTAGGGTTAGGGGTTAGGGGTTAGGCTTAGGGTTAGCGTTACGGTTAGGGGTTAGGGGTTAGGGTTAGGGCTAACGTTAGGGTTAGGGTTAGGGTTTAGGGTTATGGTTAGGGTTAGGGGTTAGGGGTTAGGGGGTAGGCTTAGGGTTAGCGTTACGGTTAGGGGTTAGGGTTAGGGCTAAGGTTAGGGTTAGGGTTAGGGTTAGGGCTAGGGTTAGGGTTAGGGTTACGGCTAGGGTTAGGGTTAGGTTAGGCTTAGGGTTAGGAGTTAGGGTTAGGGTTTCTATTAGGTTAGTTTAAAGGGCTAAGGTTAGTTTTAGGGTTAAGGTTGGGTTAGGGTTAGGATTAGGGTTAGGGTACGACTTAGGGCTAGGGTTAGGGCTAGGGTTAGGGTTATGGTTAGGGTTAGGGTTTAGGGTTATGGTTAGGGTTAGGGGTTAGGGGTTAGGCTTAGGGTTAGCGTTACGGTTAGGGGTTAGGGTTAGGGCTAAGGTTAGGGTTAGGGTTAGGGTTAGGTTTAGGGCTAGGGTTAGGGTTAGGGTTAGGGTTACGGCTAGGGTTAGGGTTAGGTTAGGCTTAGGGTTAGGAGTTAGGGTTAGGGTTTCTATTAGGTTAGTTTTAAGGGCTAAGGTTAGTTTTAGGGTTAAGGTTGGGTTAGGGTTAGGATTAGGGTTAGGGTACGACTTAGGGCTAGGGTTAGGGCTAGGGTTAGGGTTAGGGTTAGGGTTTAGGGTTATGGTTAGGGTTAGGGGTTAGGCTTAGGGTTAGCGTTATGGTTAGGGGTTAGGGGTTAGGGATAGGGCTAAGGTTTGGGTTAGGGCTAGGGTTAGGGTTAGGGTTACGGCTAGGGTTAGGGTTAGGGTTAGGTTAGGTTTAGGGTTAGGAGTTAGGGTTTCTATTAGGTTAGTTTTAAGGGCTAAGGTTAGTTTTAGGGTTAAGGTTGGGTTAGGGTTAGGATTAGGGTTAGGGTACAACTTAGGGCTAGGGTTAGGGCTAGGGTTAGGGTTAGGGTTAGGGTTTAGGGTTATGGTTAGGGTTAGGGGTTAGGGGTTAGGCTTAGGGTTAGCGTTACAGTTAGGGCTTAGGGGTTAGGGTTAGGGCTAAGGTTAGGGTTAGGGTTAGGGTTAGGGCTAGGGTTAGGGTTAGGGTTACGGCTAGGGTTAGGGTTAGGTTAGGCTTAGGGTTAGGAGTTAGGGTTAGGGTTTCTATTAGGTTAGTTTTAAGGGCTAAGGTTAGTTTTAGGGTTAAGGTTGGGTTAGGGTTAGGATTAGGGTTAGGGTACGACTTAGGGCTAGGGTTAGGGCTAGGGTTAGGGTTAGGGTTAGGGTTTAGGGTTATGGTTAGGGTTAGGGGTTAGGGGTTAGGGGTTAGGCTTAGGGTTAGCGTTACGGTTAGGGGTTAGGGGTTAGGGTTAGGGCTAAGGTTAGGGTTAGGGTTAGGGTTAGGGCTAGGGTTAGGGTTAGGGTTACGGCTAGGGTTAGGGTTAGGGTTAGGTTAGGCTTAGGGTTAGGAGTTAGGGTTAGGGTTTCTATTAGGTTAGTTTTAAGGGCTAAGGTTAGTTTTAGGGTTAAGGTTGGGTTAGGGTTAGGATTAGGGTTAGGGTACGACTTAGGGCTAGGGTTAGGGCTAGGGTTAGGGTTAGGGTTAGGGTTTAGGGTTATGGTTAGGGTTAGGGGTTAGGGGTTAGGCTTAGGGTTAGCGTTACGGTTAGGGGTTAGGGTTAGGGCTAAGGTTAGGGTTAGGGTTAGGGCTAGGGTTAGTGTTAGGGTTACGGTTAGGGTTAGGGTTAGGTTAGGCTTAGGGTTAGGAGTTAGGGTTAGGGTTTCTATTAGGTTAGTTTTAAGGGCTAAGGTTAGTTTTAGGGTTAAGGTTGGGTTAGGGTTAGGATTAGGGTTAGGGTACGACTTAGGGCTAGGGTTAGGGCTAGGGTTAGGGTTAGGGTTTAGGGTTATGGTTAGGGTTAGGGGTTAGGGGTTAGGCTTAGGGTTAGCGTTACGGTTAGGGGTTAGGGGTTAGGGTTAGGGCTAAGGTTAGGGTTAGGGTTAGGGCTAGGGTTAGGGTTAGGTTTACGGCTAGGGTTAGGGTTAGGTTAGGCTTAGGGTTAGGAGTTAGGGTTAGGGTTTCTATTAGGTTAGTTTTAAGGGCTAAGGTTAGTTTTAGGGTTAAGGTTGGGTTAGGGTTAGGATTAGGGTTAGGGTACGACTTAGGGCTAGGGTTAGGGCTAGGGTTAGGGTTAGGGTTTAGGGTTAGGGTTAGGGTTAGGGGTTAGTGGTTAGGGATTAGGCTTAGGGTTAGCGTTACGGTTAGGGGTTAGGGGTTAGGGTTAGGGCTAAGGTTAGGGCTAGGGTTAGGGTTAGGGCTAGGGTTAGGGTTAGGGTTACGGCTAGGGTTAGGGTTAGGTTAGGCTTAGGGTTAGGAGTTAGGGTTAGGGTTTCTATTAGGTTAGTTTTAAGGGCTAAGGTTAGTTTTAGGGTTAAGGTTGGGTTAGGGTTAGGATTAGGGTTAGGGTACGACTTAGGGCTAGGGTTAGGGTTAGGGTTTAGGGTTATGGTTAGGGTTAGGGGTTAGGCTTAGGGTTAGCGTTACGGTTAGGGGTTAGGGTTAGGGCTAGGGCTAGGGTTAGGGCTAGGGCTAGGGTTAGGTTTAGGGTTACGGCTAGGATTAGGGTTAGGTTAGGCTTAGGGTTAGGAGTTAGGGTTAGGGTTTCTATTAGGTTAGTTTTAAGGGCTAAGGTTAGTTTTAGGGTTAAGGTTGGGTTAGGGTTAGGATTAGGATTAGGGTACGACTTAGGGCTAGGGTTAGGGCTAGGGTTAGGGTTAGGGTTTAGGGTTAGGGTTAGGGGTTAGGGGTTAGGCTTAGGGTTAGCGTTACGGTTAGGGGTTAGGGGTTAGGGTTAGGGCTAAGGTTAGGGTTAGGGTTAGGGTTACGGCTAGGGTTAGGGTTAGGGTTAGGTTAGGCTTAGGGTTAGGAGTTAGGGTTAGGGTTTCTATTAGGTTAGTTTTAAGGGCTAAGGTTAGTTTTAGGGTTAAGGTTGGGTTAGGGTTAGGATTAGGGTTAGGGTACGACTTAGGGCTAGGGTTAGGGCTAGGGTTAGGGTTAGGGTTTAGGGTTATGGTTAGGGTTAGGGGTTAGGGGTTAGGCTTAGGGTTAGCGTTACGGTTAGGGGTTAGGGGTTAGGGTTAGGGCTAAGGTTAGGGTTAGGGTTAGGGCTAGGGTTAGGGTTAGGGTTACGGCTAGGGTTAGGGTTAGGTTAGGCTTAGGGTTAGGAGTTAGGGTTAGGGTTTCTATTAGGTTAGTTTTAAGGGCTAAGGTTAGTTTTAGGGTTAAGGTTGGGTTAGGGTTAGGATTAGGGTTAGGGTATGACTTAGGGCTAGGGTTAGGGCTAGGGTTAGGGTTAGGGTTAGGGTTTAGGGTTAGGGTTAGGGTTAGGGGTTAGTGGTTAGGGATTAGGCTTAGGGTTAGCGTTACGGTTAGGGGTTAGGGGTTAGGGTTAGGGCTAAGGTTAGGGTTAGGGTTAGGGCTAGGGTTAGGGTTAGGGTTACGGCTAGGGTTAGGGTTAGGGTTAGGTTAGGCTTAGGGTTAGGAGTTAGGGTTAGGGTTTCTATTAGGTTAGTTTTAAGGGCTAAGGTTAGTTTTAGGGTTAAGGTTGGGTTAGGGTTAGGATTAGGGTTAGGGTACGACTTAGGGCTAGGGTTAGGGCTAGGGTTAGGGTTAGGGTTTAGGGTTATGGTTGGGGTTAGGGGTTAGGGGTTAGGGGTTAGGCTTAGGGTTAGCGTTACGGTTAGGGGTTAGGGGTTAGGGTTAGGGCTAAGGTTAGGGTTAGGGTTAAGGCTAGGGTTAGGGTTAGGGTTAGGGTTACGGCTAGGGTTAGGGTTAGGCTTAGGTTAGGCTTAGGGTTAGGAGTTAGGGTTAGGGTTTCTATTAGGTTAGTTTTAAGGGCTAAGGTTAGTTTTAGGGTTAAGGTTGGGTTAGGGTTAGGATTAGGGTTAGGGTACGACTTAGGGCTAGGGTTAGGGTTAGGGTTTAGGGTTATGGTTAGGGTTAGGGGTTAGGGGTTAGGCTTAGGGTTAGCGTTACGGTTAGGGGTTAGGGGTTAGGGTTAGGGCAAAGGTTAGGGTTAGGGTTAGGGCTAGGGTTAGGGTTAGGGTTAGGGTTACGGCTAGGGTTAGGGTTAGGTTAGGCTTAGGGTTAGGAGTTAGGGTTAGGGTTTCTATTAGGTTAGTTTTAAGGGCTAAGGTTAGTTTTAGGGTTAAGGTTGGGTTAGGGTTAGGATTAGGGTTAGGGTACGACTTAGGGCTAGGGTTAGGGCTAGGGTTAGGGTAAGGGTTTAGGGTTATGGTTAGGGTTAGGGGTTAGGGGTTAGGCTTAGGGTTAGCGTTACGGTTAGGGGTTAGGGGTTAGGGTTAGGGCTAGGGTTAGGGTTAGGGCTAGGGTTAGGGTTAGGGTTAGGGTTACGGCTAGGGTTAGGGTTAGGGTTAGGTTAGGCTTAGGGTTAGGAGTTAGGGTTAGGGTTTCTATTAGGTTAGTTTTAAGGGCTAAGGTTAGTTTTAGGGTTAAGGTTGGGTTAGGGTTAGGATTAGGGTTAGGGTACGACTTAGGGCTAGGGTTAGGGCTAGGTTTAGGGTTAGGGTTAGGGTTTAGGGTTATGGTTAGGGTTAGGGGTTAGGGGTTAGGCTTAGGGTTAGCGTTACGGTTAGGGGTTAGGGGTTAGGGTTAGGGCTAAGGTTAGGGTTAGGGTTAGGGCTAGGGTTAGGGTTAGGGTTAGGGTTACGGCTAGGGTTAGGGTTAGGTTAGGCTTAGGGTTAGGAGTTAGGGTTAGGGTTTCTATTAGGTTAGTTTTAAGGGCTAAGGTTAGTTTTAGGGTTAAGGTTGGGTTAGGGTTAGGATTAGGGTTAGGGTACGACTTAGGGCTAGGGTTAGGGCTAGGGTTAGGGTTAGGGTTTAGGGTTATGGTTAGGGTTAGGGGTTAGGGGTTAGGCTTAGGGTTAGCGTTACGGTTAGGGGTTAGGGGTTAGGGTTAGGGCTAAGGTTAGGGTTAGGGTTAGGGTTAGGGCTAGGGTTAGGGTTAGGGTTAGGGTTACGGCTAGGGTTAGGGTTAGGGTTAGGTTAGGCTTAGGGTTAGGAGTTAGGGTTAGGGTTTCTATTAGGTTAGTTTTAAGGGCTAAGGTTAGTTTTAGGGTTAAGGTTGGGTTAGGGTTAGGATTAGGGTTAGGGTACGACTTAGGGCTAGGGTTAGGGCTAGGGTTAGGGTTAGGGTTAGGGTTTAGGGTTATGGTTAGGGTTAGGGGTTAGGGGTTAGGCTTAGGGTTAGCGTTACGGTTAGGGGTTAGGGGTTAGGGTTAGGGCTAAGGTTAGGGTTAGGGTTAGGGCTAGGGTTAGGGTTAGGGTTACGGCTAGGGTTAGGGTTAGGGTTAGGTTAGGCTTAGGGTTAGGAGTTAGGGTTAGGGTTTCTATTAGGTTAGTTTTAAGGGCTAAGGTTAGTTTTAGGGTTAAGGTTGGGTTAGGGTTAGGATTAGGGTTAGGGTACGACTTAGGGCTAGGGTTAGGGCTAGGGTTAGGGTTAGGGTTAGGGTTTAGGGTTATGGTTAGGGTTAGGGTTTAGGGGTTAGGGGTTAGGCTTAGGGTTAGCGTTACGGTTAGGGGTTAGGGGTTAGGGTTAGGGATAAGGTTAGCGTTAGGGTTAGGGTTAGGGCTAGGGTTAGGGTTAGGGTTACGGCTAGGGTTAGGGTTAGGGTTAGGTTAGGCTTAGGGTTAG
The DNA here is from genome assembly GCF_964188355.1 of Buteo buteo. Classification (NCBI taxonomy): domain Eukaryota; kingdom Metazoa; phylum Chordata; class Aves; order Accipitriformes; family Accipitridae; genus Buteo; species Buteo buteo. The sequence continues at coordinate 5,092 of NC_134186.1, read as the reverse complement.
GAGTTAGGGTTAGGGTTTCTATTAGGTTAGTTTTAAGGGCTAAGGTTAGTTTTAGGGTTAAGGTTGGGTTAGGGTTAGGATTAGGGTTAGGGTACGACTTAGGGCTAGGGTTAGGGCTAGGGTTAGGGTTAGGGTTAGGGTTTAGGGTTATGGTTAGGGTTAGGGGTTAGGGGTTAAGCTTAGGGTTAGCGTTACGGTTAGGGGTTAGGGGTTAGGGTTAGGGCTAAGGTTAGGGTTAGGGTTAGGGCTAGGGTTAGGGTTAGGGTTAGGGTTAGGTTAGGCTTAGGGTTAGGAGTTAGGGTTAGGGTTTCTATTAGGTTAGTTTTAAGGGCTAAGGTTAGTTTTAGGGTTAAGGTTGGGTTAGGGTTAGGATTAGGGTTAGGGTACGACTTAGGGCTAGGGTTAGGGCTAGGGTTAGGGTTAGGGTTTAGGGTTATGGTTAGGGTTAGGGGTTAGGTGTTAGGGGTTAGGCTTAGGGTTAGCGTTACGGTTAGGGGTTAGGGGTTAGGGTTAGGGCTAAGGTTAGGGTTAGGGTTAGGGCTAGGGTTAGGGTTAGGGTTAGGGTTACGGCTAGGGTTAGGGTTAGGGTTAGGTTAGGCTTAGGGTTAGGAGTTAGGGTTAGGGTTTCTATTAGGTTAGTTTTAAGGGCTAAGGTTAGTTTTAGGGTTAAGGTTGGGTTAGGGTTAGGATTAGGGTTAGGGTACGACTTAGGGCTAGGGTTAGGGCTAGGGTTAGGGTTAGGGTTTAGGGTTATGGTTAGGGTTAGGGGTTAGGGGTTAGGATTAGGGTTAGCGTTACGGTTAGGGGTTAGGGGTTAGGGTTAGGGCTAAGGTTAGGGTTAGGGTTAGGGTTAGGGCTAGGGTTAGGGTTAGGGTTACGGCTAGGGTTAGGGTTAGGGTTAGGTTAGGCTTAGGGTTAGGAGTTAGGGTTAGGGTTTCTATTAGGTTAGTTTTAAGGGCTAAGGTTAGTTTTAGGGTTAAGGTTGGGTTAGGGTTAGGATTAGGGTTAGGGTACGACTTAGGGCTAGGGTTAGGGCTAGGGTTAGGGTTAGGGTTAGGGTTAGGGTTTAGGGTTATGGTTAGGGTTAGGGGTTAGGGGTTGGGGTTAGGCTTAGGGTTAGCGTTACGGTTAGGGGTTAGGGGTTAGGGTTAGGGCTAAGTTTAGGGTTAGGGTTAGGGTTAGGGCTAGGGTTAGGGTTAGGGTTAGGGTTACGGCTAGGGTTAGGGTTAGGGTTAGGTTAGGCTTAGGGTTAGGAGTTAGGGTTAGGGTTTCTATTAGGTTAGTTTTAAGGGCTAAGGTTAGTTTTAGGGTTAAGGTTGGGTTAGGGTTAGGATTAGGGTTAGGGTACGACTTAGGGCTAGGGTTAGGGCTAGGGTTAGGGTTAGGGTTAGGGTTTAGGGTTATGGTTAGGGTTAGGGGTTAGGGGTTAGGGGTTAGGCTTAGGGTTAGCGTTACGGTTAGGGGTTAGGGGTTAGGGTTAGGGCTAAGGTTAGGGTTAGGGTTAGGGTTAGGGCTAGGGTTAGGGTTAGGGTTACGGCTAGGGTTAGGGTTAGGGTTAGGTTAGGCTTAGGGTTAGGAGTTAGGGTTAGGGTTTCTATTAGGTTAGTTTTAAGGGCTAAGGTTACTTTTAGGGTTAAGGTTGGGTTAGGGTTAGGATTAGGGTTAGGGTACGACTTAGGGCTAGGGTTAGGGCTAGGGTTAGGGTTAGGGTTTAGGGTTATGGTTAGGGTTAGGGGTTAGGGGTTAGGCTTAGGGTTAGCGTTACGGTTAGGGGTTAGGGGTTAGGGTTAGGGCTAAGGTTAGGGTTAGGGTTAGGGTTACGGCTAGGGTTAGGGTTAGGGTTAGGTTAGGCTTAGGGTTAGGAGTTAGGGTTAGGGTTTCTATTAGGTTAGTTTTAAGGGCTAAGGTTAGTTTTAGGGTTAAGGTTGGGTTAGGGTTAGGATTAGGGTTAGGGTACGACTTAGGGCTAGGGTTAGGGCTAGGGTTAGGGTTAGGGTTAGGGTTTAGGGTTATGGTTAGGGTTAGGGGTTAGGGGTTAGGCTTAGGGTTAGCGTTACGGTTAGGGGTTAGGGGTTAGGGTTAGGGCTAAGGTTAGGGTTAGGGTTAGGGTTAGGGCTAGGGTTAGGGTTAGGGTTACGGCTAGGGTTAGGGTTAGGGTTAGGTTAGGCTTAGGGTTAGGAGTTAGGGTTAGGGTTTCTATTAGGTTAGTTTTAAGGGCTAAGGTTAGTTTTAGGGTTAAGGTTGGGTTAGGGTTAGGATTAGGGTTAGGGTACGACTTAGGGCTAGGGTTAGGGCTAGGGTTAGGGTTAGGGTTAGGGTTTAGGGTTATGGTTAGGGTTAGGGGTTAGGGGTTAGGCTTAGGGTTAGCGTTACGGTTAGGGGTTAGGGTTAGGGCTAAGGTTAGGGTTAGGGTTAGGGTTAGGGCTAGGGTTAGGGTTAGGGTTATGGCTAGGGTTAGGGTTAGGGTTAGGTTAGGCTTAGGGTTAGGAGTTAGGTTTAGGGTTTCTATTAGGTTAGTTTTAAGGGCTAAGGTTAGTTTTAGGGTTAAGGTTGGGTTAGGGTTAGGATTAGGGTTAGGGTACGACTTAGGGCTAGGTTTAGGGCTAGGGTTAGGGTTAGGGTTAGGGTTTAGGGTTATGGTTAGGGTTAGGGGTTAGGGGTTAGGCTTAGGGTTAGCGTTACGGTTAGGGGTTAGGGGTTAGGGTTAGGGCTAAGGTTAGGGTTAGGGTTAGGGTTAGGGCTAGGGTTAGGGTTAGGGTTAGGTTAGGCTTAGGGTTAGGAGTTAGGGTTAGGGTTTCTATTAGGTTAGTTTTAAGGGCTAAGGTTAGTTTTAGGGTTAAGGTTGGGTTAGGGTTAGGATTAGGGTTAGGGTACGACTTAGGGCTAGGGTTAGGGCTAGGGTTAGGGTTAGGGTTAGGGTTTAGGGTTATGGTTAGGGTTAGGGGTTAGGGGTTAGGCTTAGGGTTAGCGTTACGGTTAGGGGTTAGGGGTTAGGGTTAGGGCTAAGGTTAGGGTTAGGGTTAGGGTTAGGGCTAGGGTTAGGGTTAGGGTTACGGCTAGGGTTAGGGTTAGGGTTAGGTTAGGCTTAGGGTTAGGAGTTAGGGTTAGGGTTTCTATTAGGTTAGTTTTAAGGGCTAAGGTTAGTTTTAGGGTTAAGGTTGGGTTAGGGTTAGGATTAGGGTTAGGGTACGACTTAGGGCTAGGGTTAGGGCTAGGGTTAGGGTTAGGGTTAGGGTTTAGGGTTATGGTTAGGGTTAGGGGTTAGGGGTTAGGCTTAGGGTTAGCGTTAAGGTTAGGGGTTAGGGGTTAGGGTTAGGGCTAAGGTTAGGGTTAGGGTTAGGGTTAGGGCTAGGGTTAGGGTTAGGGTTAGGGTTACGGCTAGGGTTAGGGTTAGGGTTAGGTTAGGCTTAGGGTTAGGAGTTAGGGTTAGGGTTTCTATTAGGTTAGTTTTAAGGGCTAAGGTTAGTTTTAGGGTTAAGGTTGGGTTAGGGTTAGGATTAGGGTTAGGGTACGACTTAGGGCTAGGGTTAGGGCTAGGGTTAGGGTTAGGGTTAGGGTTTAGGGTTATGGTTAGGGTTAGGGGTTAGGGGTTAGGCTTAGGGTTAGCGTTAAGGTTAGGGGTTAGGGGTTAGGGTTAGGGCTAAGGTTAGGGTTAGGGTTAGGGTTAGGGCTAGGGTTAGGGTTAGGGTTACGGCTAGGGTTAGGGTTAGGGTTAGGTTAGGCTTAGGGTTAGGAGTTAGGGTTAGGGTTTCTATTAGGTTAGTTTTAAGGGCTAAGGTTAGTTTTAGGGTTAAGGTTGGGTTAGGGTTAGGATTAGGGTTAGGGTACGACTTAGGGCTAGGGTTAGGGCTAGGGTTAGGGTTAGGGTTAGGGTTTAGGGTTATGGTTAGGGTTAGGGGTTAGGGGTTAGGCTTAGGGTTAGCGTTACGGTTAGGGGTTAGGGGTTAGGGTTAGGGCTAAGGTTAGGGTTAGGGTTAGGGTTAGGGCTAGGGTTAGGGTTAGGGTTACGGCTAGGGTTAGGGTTAGGGTTAGGTTAGGCTTAGGGTTAGGAGTTAGGGTTAGGGTTTCTATTAGGTTAGTTTTAAGGGCTAAGGTTAGTTTTAGGGTTAAGGTTGGGTTAGGGTTAGGATTAGGGTTAGGGTACGACTTAGGGCTAGGGTTAGGGCTAGGGTTAGGGTTAGGGTTAGGGTTTAGGGTTATGGTTAGGGTTAGGGGTTAGGGGTTAGGCTTAGGGTTAGCGTTACGGTTAGGGGTTAGGGGTTAGGGTTAGGGCTAAGGTTAGGGTTAGGGTTAGGGCTAGGGTTAGGGTTAGGGTTACGGCTAGGGTTAGGGTTAGGGTTAGGTTAGGCTTAGGGTTAGGAGTTAGGGTTAGGGTTTCTATTAGGTTAGTTTTAAGTGCTAAGGTTAGTTTTAGGGTTAAGGTTGGGTTAGGGTTAGGATTAGGGTTAGGGTACGACTTAGGGCTAGGGTTAGGGCTAGGGTTAGGGTTAGGGTTAGGGTTAGGGTTTAGGGTTATGGTTAGGGTTAGGGGTTAGGGGTTAGGGGTTAGGCTTAGGGTTAGCGTTACGGTTAGGGGTTAGGGGTTAGGGTTAGGGCTAAGGTTAAGGTTAGGGTTAGGGTTAGGGCTAGGGTTAGGGTTAGGGTTACGGCTAGGGTTAGGGTTAGGTTAGGCTTAGGGTTAGGAGTTAGGGTTAGGGTTTCTATTAGGTTAGTTTTAAGGGCTAAGGTTACTTTTAGGGTTAAGGTTGGGTTAGGGTTAGGATTAGGGTTAGGGTACGACTTAGGGCTAGGGTTAGGGCTAGGGTTAGGGTTAGGGTTTAGGGTTATGGTTAGGGGTTAGGGGTTAGGGGTTAGGCTTAGGGTTAGCGTTACGGTTAGGGGTTAGGGGTTAGGGTTAGGGCTAAGGTTAGGGTTAGGGTTAGGGCTAGGGTTAGGGTTAGGGTTACGGCTAGGGTTAGGGTTAGGGTTAGGTTAGGCTTAGGGTTAGGAGTTAGGGTTAGGGTTTCTATTAGGTTAGTTTTAAGGGCTAAGGTTAGTTTTAGGGTTAAGGTTGGGTTAGGGTTAGGATTAGGGTTAGGGTACGACTTAGGGC